>NC_071401.1:88294320-88936820 GCF_017976375.1 Cuculus canorus
AGAGAAAGGAACTATCACAGTAAAAGTTACGTTAATGAGTTTTGGCATTCTACATCAATTTCTTGCGGCCAGACAAGGAAAGAATGTCATGTCAAGCTGCAAGATGTGAAGATGCAAACAAATGATATAAGCAACAACAAAAAATTAGAGATTTTCTTTCTGTAATAACTATCTGGAAGGGACATAGACTTATGCTTTGACCTTAGCCACCGAGCATGATTTCACTTTCTCTTCCTTTCTCCACATCAAGCTTATCTGTTTACAACACAAGTCTCATCTTGTGCAGAACACACTTTCTGCTGTGTTGGCAAGCTCCCAGCTGCAGTCACCACTGTAAGACTAGTGGGCATACGGAAGCCCTCTTGTCTCCTGTCCTCTCTGTGATGCTGCAGTGTAGGATTATTTCGCTAGCTCTGCACTTCTGCTTTTCTCAAAGATTTACAAACTTAGTGTTTCAGGAGGTTTGAAGATATTCTGAAAGTGTTGCAGCATACCTGTGCTACAGTCCCCGTGGCATCACATAGGTGGTACGAAGTGATGCATATTAACCTCTCTTTAGGGGCAGGATAACTGGAATTATAATTGCTAATGAAAAGAGAGTAGTACATTCATATCACATGAAAAACATATTTGCTGCTAAAGGCTGGAAGGACTCTACCAATTAAGAGGAGAACTTTCATAGAAAGCAACCTCTCTTTAGATTCAAGGATATGTGTCTGTTTGCAGGATACAATACAGAGGTGTGGGAAGGTGAAGCGATAGGTCTGAGACAGACATTAAAGGTTTTGGGTTTTTTTTTTTTGTTTTTGTTCTTTATTCCTTGCCTTTCTATTCACTGCCACTGAACGTTGTTGTCTCTATCAGAAGAGGAAACTGATTTCTTCCCTTCAGGTATAGAAGGTATATATGTGTTGTAAAATTCTGAAGTGTTTTCAGTGCATGAAATACCTTACCTTTCCCTACTTTGCACAGGAGGTTTCCTAGCGTTTGTAGACTGGAATGCACACAAGTCTGAGGTGATAGGTGGAAGGCAAAATATGTTTTGGCTGTATCGTTGCTTCGCTGTGGCTTTAACCATTGTAAGCTCAAAAGGACCATTGCCCCGGTGCCATTTTGTCCCATTCTTTTCCATTCTGCTCCTTTGCACCAGAGAGTCCTGCTGCTGTTAGTCATCTACTTCCCCAGCACGAAGCCTCACTCCATCCCTTGTGTTTGATCTCTCTTCTATCTTACTGGCACAGCCCAGGGCCTTTTTGGAGGCTCCTGGGTCAAATTAGGTCAAATAGGGCTCAGAGACAGTACAGCCAGCCCAGGCTCTGTCCGCTTGTGGCATCAGAATGAAAAGTTTAAGAGCCAGTAGGCTGTGTGAGAGGGCATGCTTCAACAGAGGGCAGTCTGCTTTGTCTGGCTTTAAAAAAAAAATCTAACACTAACTTTTCAACTGTCTCTATCAGGTTTGTTACACGATACAGGATAGTTAGTATTTCTTTGTTCAGAATCGAATACTCAAATATTTGTGCCCGACTTTACAGACAGCCTATGTATATTGAGTGAGTTTTCTTCGTCACCCTAAAAGCTAGACGTTTTTCCCACTTTCCTTTTTCCCTTACAAAGTTAAGTTTGTAAATTTTGGGGAATGGTTTGGAAATATCTTGGCAGGGAAGGAGGGTATTCAGCTTTGCAAGCCAAATGATCCAACCTATTTTGAATCTTCTGTGTGACAGAGAAAAAAAGTACATTCTCTTATAAAACCTTCTTGCATACTACCACCTTCCGCAAACACCCACACTCCACCTGTTCAGGAGGCACTTGCTGTCTTGCTGCTGCCACTGGAAGCACTAAAATTAGAAAGCATCCCTCTTCTTGCAAAGGACTTTTGCTGTACTGTGAAATTACTGCTAGTGCACCCTTTTTTAATTCCTTCTCCCACTTCCTGAGAGTTTTTTTCCCATAAATTTGCAGCAATTTGTAGACCAAAATTCCTATGCCCCCCAGTGGCCTGGCGCTGATCCTCGGGATGTAGGCATGCTGGAGTCTGTTTGAACAGTTGGCTGGAACAAAGTGACTGCAGGTTTCCAGGCACTGTGGGGGATTCCTGCAACATTTCAGGTTGGTGGCACTCCTTGCAAGTGTACTAATTAGTTTGGATGCTTAGAAAATATATTTGGATACTTCCTTTCTTCCCGTAAAAAAGGAGATTCTTTTACCGTGTAAATGATAACAAAAAAAAAAAAATGACTTAAAATGATAGCTAACATCATTGAGAGATTTAGTACATTTTTCTTACCCTTAGAGAAGACCATGATGAGCCTTCTGGCTCGTTATCGGCTGCTTCTGAGCCACAAACTGACTCTTTGTCCCTTGTTCACTTGAATGGCACCTGTGGCATGAAGATCATCTTGAGATTTTTAAGTGCTAATACAATTCCAGTAAATAATAACTAGAAGTATTTTTGCCAGTGTACTGCTCCGCACTTAAGGATTTGTTCAAAGTACAAATAACTCTTCATGAAGGGTCACAGAGAACTCTGTGTTAACTTGTTTGCCCTTTTCTATTCTGCAACCAATGTCAGGGGCTGAAGTAAGGAGTGGCGATTTCCAACAACGAACAGGTGGGGCTTATAGTCACAAACAGGGGATGTTGGTGATGGTGTACAGTAAGTCTACTGGATGCAGTGGTTCCTTACCAGCTGATTTCCTCAAGACAGTACTGAAGTGGTGTATCCAGAAGGGAGTGGTGTGAATTTGGCAGAGCTTACTTCTGGTACCAGCTTCATGGAGAGGAAAGCAAAGTGACTGCTGTTGTCCTTGAAACTACCATCCCTACTGCTCAGTTAGCTGAATGTGGGCCTACGGGTTCTTCCTTATGAGGAACGTGCAGTTAGGAGAGGGCTCTGTCTACAGAGTGATTAACTTCTCTTAAAAAAATGTTTGAAAGCAAATATAACAGGCTTCTAAATAGAACACTAATGACTGTTTTCCTCAAATTTTAATGGGACAAGGATATAAACAGTAGACTTTTTTTGTTTTAAAATTGGGATAATTTAAAATTGGCTTTGTTTCTCAAGGCATAAGGAGAAACAATTAGTTGTTTCTGTGTACTGTGTAGACAGCAGTAAAGCAGATGCAGGAGGAAGTTTGCATCAAACTGTGAACAAGGAGCTGCTGTTACAGCCAAGGTTTGATTCTGTGAGCTGCAGGAAGTAAAAAAAAAAAAACCAAAACAAAAAAACAAACTCCCAGGCCCCCAAAACACAAACCAAACACCTATAGGCTGAAATAATCGGCATCATTAATGTTTTGAGCACCGAGTTCTGCAGTGTGAAATTTAATAATCTCTAACAGTGCAGATAATGCTTCAGTCACATTGTGCAGAAGCTTTCTCTCTCATAGGTCATCTTTCCTTCCTAGTGACCTGCTTTTAGACCTTAGCACAGGTCTAAAAACCTGTCTTCCTTTTAAGATTTCTGTTGGCAGACATTGCTGTAGGAGATTCTAGCTCTAAATTTTACAACTATTGACACATCTCCCTCTTTTCCAGATGGGAAGAATACACCTAGATCCTCTTCAGGCTTTGTTTTTTAGTTTATTCTTGAGCAGATGTGTTAGGTGTCCAGGATGCAATGAACAGAAAGTCACTGCAGGTGGAAGGTAAAACAATGAGTGAGGAACAAGTCTTTGCCTAATGCAGGTAAGTAAATCTGCAGGACTTAAAAGTCTTTTGCACACTTCTCTAAAGAAAAGGAATTACTAAAAATTGAGTTATTAGACAGATCTTCTTGTAGGGTTGCAGTAAGCGTATGTGGATAGGTCTCAAATAGGTGTTTCCTCTTGGAGCGCCTCTTAGCTGAAGGATTGCCTGCTCCCTCTTCCACCACCGTTATTTTACCTGTGTTTTAGTCCCGTGCGTCCATGATTAAAAGAGGGAATGATGTTCTTGCTGTCAGCAGGCATATAAAGATAGGATTATTCATCCTGCTAACTGTGTAGAAGATGAATGTGTTGCTGCTGCATCGGTCTTTGTAGGCATCATCAGGATCCTTGAAAAAGCATAGCTCTTCTCTTTGCCAAGATTTGGCAGCAGGGGAGAAAGCAGCACCATCTTTTTCTTGTCTCTTAATTTTCACTGTAGAGAGTAGGTCTGAGGTTTACTTCTTCAGAGTAATTATAGTTCCTTCAGAGCCCATGCTGCAACTGTCATTGCTTTACATGCGGTGAAGATGGTCATCTGCATGCCTTCTGCTGTTGGTGCCATGTGAGAATCGGTTGAAAGGGCCCCAAACATTGCTGCATTGCAGGAGGTGGATTGTGCAGAAGTTGGTGTCTCACTCCTGTTCCTTCTGAGTGGAGCAGCAATGAGCAGTGAGCTACCCGGGCTTCTGGGGAATTCCCCATTCATAGCAGTTTGTAACTGCAAAGGAAAACTGGCATGGAGCAGTTCTTTTTTGCATTGTCTCTTAGCTGTGTTTCATACTAAAAAAGAACAAGCCAGTTTGTTTAAAGACACCATTCCCAGCCCTCCAGAATGCACTTCGTAACCTCGCACAGATAAATGATCTGAATTGATTCTTATCACTGTTCTGAACCCTTCTCACCTGGACGGTTATTCAAGTGCCTGTGCCCCTCTTACACTCTATTACATAAACATTTAGATTGGCGCTCTTTCTTTGTAGTGTACCAACTGCCAGTATGCTCCCGTTTGAAGCAGTTGCCTGGGCAGTGGCGCCAGGTAGAGTCTTGAGTGCATTTGATATTTGCCCCAGAAGGAATGACCCCCAGAGATACTCATGCATGGAGTGGACAAAGCTTGGGAGAAGATGGGTGTCATTACTGATGTAATCCGAGTGCTTGCACATACCATTTTTATTACTCTGTTGTGCTGGTGAAAGACCCCTTTGGCTCTAAGATTTGCTCATCAGACCGTTTCACATTGTGTTTACTTTTCTCTGCAGGTATATAATTTCCCATCACAAACAATATACTGCTACTTAATAAGTACAAATCAAATGATTGCTGCAAACCCCAACATTTCATTGATTATAACATTTGCTATAGTCAGTAGTCCTATGAATCTTATCATCTCTTGTATGGGATTACTGCATATTTGCTAGATGGGTCCCTAGACTATATCTGCTTCTAATCACACACCGCAAGAGCTCAGAAGCTGATGCCAAGGTCTCATTTTCTGTAATAGCTTCAGACTTGCCCTCTGCTCAGGATGAATAGATAGCTGTGAATACTAAGTGAGACAAAAATGTTCTGGGATCTTTCTTTTGGAATAAAATAAATATGTTGGTTTTAGAATCTCTGTTGGCTTCATAAGCTGTTGTGCTTTATTAATTTTGCACACTTTATTTTTGGCTCTGTGAATTCTTTCACATGGAACAAGACTGACAGGGACTGAAAAGATTAGCAAAGGGAAAATAGAAAGTCGTCACTGTGAATGGAGCCTCCAGTGCACCACGTGTTTTTACTAGCTTTAATAATAATGGTGGATTATTCTCTGTGTATAGGTACTACACCAAGTAGTACAACAGTATGTAATTTATGAATAGAGGTGCATGTACTGGCGTCACTTTATTACTTGGAAGTTAGTCCGTGATAAGTCAGACCTACATAAATGAGAGGGTTTGGTTCCCCCTCTGTTTGAAGTATGAAGAGATGCAGCAACTGGGAACGTTGCATCTTATTCTATAGAATATTTTTATGCTTAATAATCCTTAAACAGTGCAGTACATGTAACCATATTTAAAGGAGTAAAGTTCCCGTTTCTGTGTTTGGGTTTTTTTGAGTGTTTTTTTTAATGTTAATTTCCAGAGTTGTGAGACTCTAAACTGTTTGTTCTCATTATTGCTGCTAAGGCTTATTACTTGTTTTTTGGACTGTTACTTTGTAAAGTAAGGGTTAGAGTTCAGCTGTGCACCCGGTTGTATCCTGGGCTTCTCTCCAACATCTTGAGATGTTTTGTTTAAGGCAAAGGTATGAAGAGTAGTTTTATTACCATGTGTCATTTGTGCGTCACAGATGTATGGATAATGAGAAAAGAAAGACATGAGAATCCAAAGAAATGCTTCCAGCTTGGGTCCTGGGTTGGCAGTCTATTAACATTGTAGTGGATGAGTAGTTAAAGGACTTCAGTAGTACAACAGTGAGCAAGGAAAGCTTGTAGGAAACAAACAAATCTTCTCCCATGTCTGAGTACTGCAAACAGCCCAAAGGGTGCTGCTAGCTTCTTGCTCTCTAGTCGCATCTAGTTCATATTTTAAAGAGTAAAATCTATTATATTCCAAACTTACCAGGAGAAGAAAATGTACAGGCTTTGCTCTATAAAGAAATTACTTAGGACTTTAATATACGATGTCTTAAAATGCTAAAGAATGGAAAAACTTATGCTTTTCTTTGGGGTTTTTTGGGTTGTTTTTTTTCCTATTACTCTATTTTCTGATTTGCTTGTAGGTGTGTGGAAGTCTTTTACATTTACTTCCGCGCTGGCAGAGTTGAAGAGCCTTATGTCAGCATCACAAAGAAGAGGCAAATGCCCAAGGATGGGTACTCAGAAGAAATTGAGAAAGAAGTGGGACAGGCTGAAGGCAAGCTGTGTACACACAGGTCTGCATTCAGCAGGGCATCTGTGATCCAGGCATTCCTTGGCTCAGCACCCCAGCTCACACTCCAGCTCTACATCTGTGTCCTTCAGCAGGAGATCACAGCTGCTAGAAGTAAGTGGAGCTGTTGTTATTACCTCTGTATTTTGGTGGGAGGGAGAAGAGGAAGGTCAGCAGTTAGATGTAGCTAGCCTGGACAAGAACCAAACATATGGTTGGACTCGATGATCCAGTGGGTCCTTTCCAACCTGGTGATTCTATGATATTGCAATGGGTTTCATCTCCTTGACAGTGATGTTGCAGTCGAGTTTATCTGTATATCATAATGTTTTAGACTGTGATACTCCCTGTAGCATATGTGGGTTGCTGTTAAAACAGTGATTTGTACAAGTGGCCATTGACAGGGGGGAAGCTGGAGGGACTGAGCTGTCTTCATGAAGAAGAAGAAAAAAATTACCTCTGTTCTATTTTGGTTTTTGAGCAAACTTTCTGGAAAATTCCTTGGGGTACAATGCAGAGCTTTGAAAGAAAGTGTACTTTCAAGAATGCAGTTTCAAATATGAACTGTGTTTATTTGTGCCAGACTCTGAATTTGGAATCAAAAGGCAGGATTCAGTAAGCTGATATGCAAATGTGGCCATCTCCTTTCTGGATCCATACTGTTAAGCCTTCACCAAGCAGTGCTGCACTGCATAGATTTACCAGGACTCATACCATGAGAGTCTGCATCTTGTTCCATGATGAGCTGCAGCTCCTTAAACAAGAGTCTTGATTTGCTGGTTGGCTGCTAAATGAAGTATCTGTTCCAGCTGTTTGTAGGACAACCAACTTGTCAGTGTAAGAAAGGACTTTGGCACTTGTGTGAAGTGGAGGTCTGTTTCCACCAAAATACAAAATAGCTCTTGTTCTATCTCCAAGGCTTCTCCACTCAGCTCATATAATGGAAAACTGTAGTATACCAAAGGACAAGGCAGCACATGAGGCTATTAAAACAGGTTAAGGTCTTCATGCATAAGTATTTGTTTAAGGTCATAGCAGTAGTTACTGAAAGACATCATTCCTGATGGTTTCTGAGTACTTCACAGCTAAGTTAGGCTTTTCAAATAACCATGGCATCTGTGACATGAACTGAATACTTTGCTGAGTGATGCAATTAGCAAAGTTTCCAGTCGCTTCACTGCTGATGGCATTTGCTTGAGAAAGGTCAATTTTTTATTTTGTTTCTTTTATTACTGGTGTTGACTTTACTGGTCATGGTTGCCAAGAAGCGCTGTGTTCCAGATGATTAGAGAATTATGTATTTAATAATGATTTGTAACACTCTATTACTTCTGACTCAATCACTGCTGAGAGAAATTCTGAATCCCAGGCCGATAAGTGACCTTGCATGGCTGAGGTGAAGTTAAACAACTAGAGATAACCAGGGAGTTTAATGAACTTACCAGCAAATGCAGTAGTCATCTCCATAGCAGATGTAATTCTGAAATACAGAAATGAAAAGAGGAAAAAAAAGGTGTGTTTTTTCTTAATCAGTGATTTAGAGACAATGGCAATGTCTGTTAGAGCTTCTTCATCAGAAAAACAAGAATCTGAACTACATCCCTCTCGTGTGTATTTTAACTTCTGAAATTTTGAAACTTTCTACAATCTCTTTAGCCATCTTATTTCTGCAGTAGTACCTTTTGTCTACCAGTATCATTCAGCCTCCAGAATAAACGGGAATGGTGCACAATACAATTTCAGGTTGTTCTTTGTTATGTGTACACAGGGATTTTCATGTATAGGGACAGCACTTCAACCTTTTGATCTTGCAGCATCGTCAAAATAATTTAACAGCCAATCCAGCTATTCTTCCACACTTCAGATGTCTTTAACTCCGCTATTCTTGGGAAGTTAAAGGGACACTGGCCCTCCATACTGCATGCTCGTTTCCTTTTGTCTCTGTTATAATTATCACTGTATTCTTATGTTTTGTTTTCTTTTTTTTTTTGTCTTGTCTCCTCATCAGTCTCCTGTTTTTCTGTATTCCTACACAACCCTGTCTCTTTGTAAATTCCGCGTGATCAGTGGTAATGAGGCCTGTATCGCCTTTGAACGTAAAGCTGTTTACTGTCATGCTGAATAGCATGATTTAAAACTCATTACTGCTTCCAGTATTGAACAGGTCTGAGAAAAATGTGCATTCTTGCCTAGCCCTTTGTCAACCAGAGTCATGCTGCATCTTTCTTCTGTATTTCATGGTATTCATTAATTTCTCTGGATATTTTTTCTGGATAATCAAATTCTTGCCAGTGTCTGGCATTCTTCAAAATTGTTATTTCACTGTCTGTCCAGAAAGTAAGATCAAGAGAACTAAAGAGATGCAAAAGCAAGACAAAGCCTCTAGGTTAGTGGTGAAAGACTTAAAGCTTTCATGACTGTTTAGCATGAAATGTATAGAAATGTTGTTGGGTGAAATGCAAGGTTGGAAACCTACATGTAATAGCCTAATCTGAGTCCTATTTCTAGACATGTAGCTCTTTCTTAGGTTACAGCCTAACTGGGAAGAAATTCCTAACTTGTTACTTTATGAAATGCCCAGTCTGACTGTATTTGCCATTCCCAGATCAGACTCTGAGATCTCTCTTGTGCATTTGGGCTTCACCCTGTACTGAATGCTTCAGCATATGTCGATGTCATGCATTGCCTTAGAGCCAGCTATAACCTTGCTTTGAAGAAGGGGCTGACGCCAGGCTCAGGTCCACTTACGCAGTGATGGGTACCTGTCAGAACCTTTTCACTTAGGTGATACTACCTGGAGAGGCACAAGGTGAGAAGGTGTCAAAAAAGTCCTGAGTCAGTGTTAATTACAAAAGGATGTGTGACTTGGCCTCTTACACTTGAAAAAAAGGCTGGTTCTCAGTGTACAGTTTTGAATGCGGAGGATCTGCTTCCATTAAGAGCAATCTTTTTGTAAGTTTAGAATTTTTGTGCCGTTAACAGCAGTCAAGCTGTCTTTTCCAAGCGTTGCTTACAATGAGAGATTAATCTCAAAAGGCAGATTTCTTGCTATTTAAAATAAGATTATTCTGCTGAAAAAGATGCTTTTTAAAAATGCAAGTTTGTAGCAGTGACTGCCATTTTTAAGAATAGCAATTTTGGTTTTATGGATTTTTTCAACTTAGTAGTGTTTGCAGCAGAACACTTTGTAGATGGTCTCACTAGATATCTTAAAATGCTTTTGCACTTGCTTCTCCTCAACTCATTAAGCTCTAGCCATGGAATACTTTTCTCATTGTTTGGACAACATACGTTGAGTATTAATAGTTGTTTCTGAGTGTTGAAAATATATCTTAAAGCAAAAAAAAATTGTACCTAGGTGTCTTGCCCTAAGTATCAAAATAAGTGCCCTTATTTTTCAATAATTTTGAACCCTTTTTCAAGGGTTCCGATTATCAGATTATAAAACAATAATGTATATATAATAGATAACTTATGATTCTTCAGCTGAATGTAAAATTTCAATGGTAGGCATGTGTGATGTAGCTCATCTAGAGAAATATTTGCTCTCTCAGCAATATCTGAAGTGTATTCTTGAAAAATATATATATCTTGAAAAATCTTGAAACATAATAATAAAAAAAAAAACAAAAAAAACCAAAACCAACAAACCAGCAGAGTAAAACAACACCTCCCTGAATGAGTCTCACTGCGCACCTCTGAGTTTAAGAAAAGTACAGCCTTCTGGGAGCAGGAAGGAAGAAGAGAAATGCCACCTTCATAAGGACTGCTAGGGGATTTGGGACTATTCAGAGGAGGATACTTTGCCTTTCAAATTTTCACGTCTTTCCCTGCTCAGGATGAGTAAAAGCAACAATAATGTCACCCTCCTACGTTTCCCTTTGTGATTGCATCAAACCGTCTTTCTCACAGTCTTAAAAGTGCTGTTTGAATTGAAGGTTTAGTGACAGTACTGTGCTTTTGGGAAAGGAGCAGGACTGGACTACTGTATTAAACCAGAGTTAGTACAACCTGATTTCTGTGAACAGAGAAATGCCTTTTTCAAAGGCTTGAATTTTTAACACAAGTTTGAGAACAATATAGGATCCCTAAAATGAGATTGAATAATGAGATGGGTGTCTTAGCTTATTAAAACAGAAAGAACAGAGAGCTCCAGGACAGCAACACTCTGTCCCCAGTGGGTAGGGCTTTTTTTTGTTTGGTTGTTTGTTTTTTTTTAACTCTGAGAATATTATTTTGCTTCATTAGCTACTGGAATTTATTTGCCATTTCAGAATTATAGAGCTGGCTCAAAAGAGCAGGAAAGATTTTGTAAAGAGCCACAAGATTTCAAGTGGTATTCTTCACAGTACTTGCTTGCTCTTCTGCTTTCAGGCAATGTTTTCCAAAGATATAACTTCTAAAAATTCTCAAATCAAGTACAGCACTGTAAAAAAGATGTTTAAATGCATCTATTAAGTATTTAAGTATTGAATGAGCAAATACATACCTATTTTTAGTGAATATATTCACCTCCAAACTGACATGTACAAAATTACTGTATGAAATGGCAAATGTTTTTCAGCTTACTGAATGCTATTGGAAAATTAGACATAAAAGAATAATTAATTCTTTTCCAAAATAATTAGAAGTGTTTGAAGATCAGAGTAGGACAGAGTTTAGCTAACATGATAAAGAAAATCCCATTAGATAGTTGTTAGAGAACCCAAACTACAATTGTTTCTTTCAAAGTCATGCTTAGAAATTAAGAACTTTAATTATTTTTAAAAATTATAGTCCTGGCTATATGGGTATAGCAAAGCAGGGAGTCCAGTTAATTTGTAGGATATTGACACATAAGCTAATTGAAGGCTGCAGAAAGCACTAGTTGCTAAGCATTGCAAAAGTAATTGACATAATCAAGAATACCCTTTGATTATTTTCTTTTATCCAATGTAATATAATACCCTGTAGCATGACCAGGTAGCTTGGTTAGTTTCATTGAGAATCTGAAATAAAGAACTGAATCATGTTTACAATGCTTTAACTCATTTGCATTTTAAGTGTTCCTTTGTGGACAAAATACTAAGATTGAAACTAAAAATATTGATTGGGAGTGCCTAAAATTAGTCCCCTAAATCAGCTATTCAGCATGTTGGTAAAAACTGTGAAGAAACTATGCAAATGCTAACCAAACTGTGGGCAGTTAGCACTTCTGAACATCAAGGTACTTCCCAATAAATGTTTATTTTATGCATTCAAAGATCTTGTACATTTGTACCTATTTAATATGGCAAGACAAGACTCCCTCCTGTAGTACCTGAAAGCGTTTTTCCTATTGCATCTGGAGGGGAAGCCAGGTAATAACTGGCCTCTTCATTCACTTTTGGCAGAATTTAAATACCGTGAAACTTTCACTTGTATTCTGTGTAGATATAAGATACTGAAAGTTGATCTGAATTTAAAGACGTATTAAAAATTAGTGTTGCTCTAAAATGCATGATAGAGGTAGATGTATTAAAAAAAACAGGAGAACACAGTGTAGACCCGTGAGCAAATCTTGTGTCTCCACAGGCAGAGAAAATGCAAATGGTTCTGAATTTAAATTGTTTTGGCTTTCAATTTTGAGCTCCATCACAAAGCTTTTCTGTGAGCTTAAACAATTTGCTTCGACATAGAACTTCGTGAGCACCGAGGTGTCTGCAGGCCCAAGTTACTCTAAAATTTCCGCTTCTGTTCTGCAGTTTTTCATCTATACAGAGGGACTAGCACGCCTGTGCCTTGTGAGAGTTTGAGAGCAAGTTGGATACTCTTACGACTGAGCTATGTAATTAACAAGGACAATATACGTATGAACAGTCCTCAGCTGGGGGAGGAGGGAGAGACACTTGTGACTGTTAAATGTCTTTTTTTTTTTTTTTTCCTAGCTACTTGGAAAAGTAACAAATGGGGGCTAAAAGAGGAGATAAGGTTAGAGTAAGAATGCAGAAGCATGTAGAAGTGATGGGGTTTTTGTCATTATAGCCCTCTGGGAGTCCCCAGGGTTGCTGTGAAGACAACCACATCTGCACTACTCTGATGCAGTATCTTTAACTTTTGCTAAGCTGAAGGCCCTGATTTGTCTTTTTTCTTTGCAGGTATTTTTATGGTCCTTTCTCTCCTGTCAATTGTATATGGCGCCTTACGCTGCAACATCCTGGCTATTAAGATTAAGTATGATGACTATGATGTGAGCGTGAAACCGGCTGCCTACCTCTGCATATTCATGTGGAGAAGCTTTGAGATTGCCACACGAGTTACAGTGTTGGTCCTTTTCAGTTCTGTCCTTCAAATCTGGACTCTCCCTGTTGTGCTGGTGAATTTCTTTGGTTTTTTCTTCTACCCGTGGATTCTCTTCTGGCAAAGCAAGTCCCCGTTTCCTGAGAACATAGAGAAGGCATTGAGCAGGGTTGGCACTACCATCGTCTTATGCCTTCTCACCTTCTTGTATGCTGGCATTAACATGTTCTGCTGGTCAGCAGTGCAGGTGAAGCTCAATGATCCTGACTTAATTAACAAGTCCCAAAATTGGTACCGTCTGACTGTGTATTACATGCTGCGATTCATTGAGAATGCATTCCTCCTGCTGATGTGGTACATCTATAAAACTGATATCTACCTGTATGTCTGTGCCCCGTTATTGGTTTTGCAGCTCCTGATAGGTTACTGTATGGCTGTCCTCTTTATGTTGGTTTTCTACCAGTTCTGCCACCCGTGTAAAAAACTTTTCTCATCCAGCATCTCTGAAGGTTTGCTGTCCTGTTTCAAGTTTCTCTGCTTTATTTGCAAGCCTCCCAAACTCACCGTACTGACAAACAAGGCAGAGGTGAAATCTCCTGAAAATACTGATGAAGCATGGAGCAGTAGCAAGACAATAGATTCTCAAAAGGGGAATCCTCATCAAAGTGTTTCTTCCAATGCCTAGTACAACTGGAAGCAAGTAGGTGCCTTTGGAAGGTGGCAGATCACCTGCTGGGAATGTTGTGCATCTTGGACATTGTGTCTTGTGGATGGGATTTCTCTCTTGCAGGTGTAGCACTGCATGACAACTGACAAGCCTAACTTTATGGAAAACTTAGTGTATAAGTATGTGTATCTCTGTGTGTTTGTGTACGGAGAGCAGTTATTGTTTGTAGACTATTCTTCCAGAGTGTTTTGCACAGAGGTTTATGATCACATGCATATTTTGGAAACATTATAGGAGACATCCTTTAGAAACTGGCCTGGTGCTCATCTTACTCAGGAAAGCTGAGGATGGAAGGAAATGCATTTTTTTCAGATAGGATGTCATTATGGCATGCCACCCTAGCATGGAAACAGCATAAACCTTGACTATGTATTTACTGTAGCTGTGGTCTGCTTTGATCAGATTGCAGGCTTTTTTACACTCTAATGAGTGTAATAAGGTAATACTTTTCTCTGTGTTATAAGAATCTGACTTGTATAATGCACTGTAGCGTAGGTTGCCAAGAAACAGCCAATTAGCTAGCACTAATACTGAAATGTGACCATTACTAAGAGCAGATCAGGCAGCGGGAGGAGGCTTTGCACTAGTTTACCCTTCATATTTGTGGCTTGTTAGCAAGGGAATTAAATTTAACACATTAATTGCGATGTTCTGGGGTAGCTCATTTTTTGAATGTAACAATTTATCTAATACTTTGTGATGTTCTAGTGTTAGGATGGTGTTCACTTTATATAACTTCAGCTGTCTAGAAGCTGGGCAGATAGTGTGAACTAGTCATGTAGGTGCTTTCCAGAGCACATCTCCAGGGAGTAATTCAACCCGTCTTAAAATGTCTTCTAAGACATGTGGTATAAATCATTCTGTGGAGATCTATGACTCAGTGTTAAACAGAAGTCTCGACAATTAGTTTTGACTATCAGTCTGCCTTTTAGATGGCTGAAATTAAGAGATGACCACTAGCCAGATTGTGAGGGGTTTGGTAGTACACCAAGCAGGCAACTCAGTGACTTGTTATGTCGAGGTAGAAGGCACTGAGTCCTCCTTTTTAGTTCACTGTCTGCAATTCAAAATCCTTTGATGACTTTATCTCCGAAGTATCACAGGCTTGAAATCTGAAAGAGGAAATGGAAGTTGTTGACTTTTTCTTCTATGCACTATATTACCACAAATAGATGTTTCTGTATTTTGCAAGTTGCTGAGAAAGCTTTAGCAGAAGAACTCCTAAGAATGTAGTGGAAATACACAAATCCAACCGTATTTTCGAAAATTAAGTGAAAACCTTTTGCACTTTGCTTGCTTTGCACCTTGCATTTCTCTTGCGTTTTACACATGGCTGCTAGTAGAAATGAATAATGAAAAGCATCTCCTAGTATCCTGAGTTTAGCCTCCATCTTATTGTCGTGGAGGACTTGAAGTTCTTCAGTAGGGATGACATCAGTATCATTGTATTAGAAGTGTCTCAAGTTTGGGTCTGAAGTAATTTATAATGAAATATGTCACATGCAGTGCTGCAAAGAGCTAAGCTGTTTTTATTCTTTTTTTTTTTATTGCACTGTAAATGAATATCTTCATACTTCAGTTTTATAATGGAGTTAGGGTTTATATTTTGTTTAATGTATGTCTGTGTGTGGTATGTATATGTAGAACTCATTAAATTATTGGTGGGTGGTAATGGGAATTTTTGGCCTGAACTTGCCATGGAAATGTACCTCACGTATCTGGGGAAGACACTTAACAGTTCTAATTTCTCTCTGTGAGGAGCATAGTGAAGTGACTTCTTGAAGACACTACAGTATTTCTCTGTACTTCTGTATGTAGAAATACAGTATTTCTCAGTACTTTTCTAGATGTAGAAGAGTATTTCAGATTATTTTCAGTACTGAGTTAAAGGAGCAAGTGAGAATGTAACCCTTGCTTCTAAACCTGCAGAGTTAACACACAGGGCCAAATTTTCAGGTGTTCTTAGATAAAACTGAGTATCTGAATTTACAGTTGGATACTCATCAGTAATCAGGGAATTATGGTTATTGCCTGTCTATGGATGTACCTAGGTCTGAAATGTTAGTCTTTAAAAAAAATTGTGGCTTCATGTGTGGGAGTACTTCATATCTAAAGAGAGCGCTCTCAAATGCTTAAAGCAGACTTTGGACACTCAAGTGATGGTGCAGTTGTGATTTTGCCATTTGGAAACAGTAGAAGCTTCACAAACCTCAACCAGTGAAAAGCTTGAGCTACAGTGAAGTCAACAGCAGAAGAGTTACACAGACAAGTCCAGTGTGTAAGCATAGTGAATACCATTTAACTTAACATACCAATGATGAAGGCTGCTGTATATGCATATTTTTAAGGTGTGCCATAGTACTTCCTATTTTTATACCACTCTACTGAAGCGCATGCATAGAAAATTGGATATTTAAATCCCTGCTGTGAGAGCTAAATTTAAAAAAAGGGAAGATTTGTATGGGTTATATTACCATTACATGGGTTTACCTTAGTTGTGCAGACTAACCAAATACATTTTAAACACTCCGTCAACTTGAGGGCTTTTGTGATGCCTCATGTCACCGCAGCATGGAGTGCAGATTAACTAACAATATTGCTGTTCTATATATGTTTTGATCTAGCTGTGCTGCCATTGCTGGTAGAAAGAAGGTTTGAGAGGGAATCATAGAGAGAAAGATATTCTGTTAATACCAGTGTTGTAAAGGACAAGCTTATTTTTCTAAAGTGTGCTTTAATGCTAGCAGAAGCAGTTTTTCTCAGGATAATGACAGTCTAGACACTGTTGTTATCAGTACACCCAGTGGCTGCACTGAGAGGGCAGTACTAGCTACAAAAGGTGTACATGTATGAATGAGTGATCTCTTGTGGCAAGTTTACTGTGATTTTATTCTACTCTATCAATGTTGGAGGTGTATGTGTTCAATGGAAGGCTATAGGGCTACTGTTAAAACCCTCACTGACCTGAGTAGTCCTGAGTCACACAAAGGATTGCTCAGTAAAGATTGTTTATGTGTATAAGGGTATGCAAGATCTGATACATAGGGTTTTTTTTATACGTGTAAAACAACACAAATTAAAATGTTGAAACACTCCCTTAAACTGTGTTGGTATCAGTTCTTAGTCTGCTGCTTTCAGAAATCCAAGGCAAAGGTTATATAGCATGCTGTCATCTGCTACCACACAGAAGAAGAAATGTTTTCAAGCAGATGTGACAGAAGAATTACCTGTGATTGATTTGGGAGTTCCTTACCTTCAACCACTGCTGCTTCCAATGTTGTTTAGCTGGTTGAGATCTCAGCCTACAATTTTGAAGGAGGCAGGCAGTTTAAGAGACCAGTGTTACATGGAGCAGGATCATTATAGGTTAACTATTCTCATCCTGAAAATAAATAGTTGGTTTATATTGGGAATCAAGAAGAAATCATTACCCTGTAAAGGATCTTTTAACTTTTTTATTTCTGCACACTTGTTTCATGCTCATCTGGATTTACCATGAGCTTTTCTCTGGCCTTGGGAATACTCAGCAAAATCCATGGTGAAGAATATAGTGCAATCACATGAAGCATAAAAAAAAAATATTACATTTATATATATATATAAAATATATGCATATTTTGTAGTTAGAGGTGTAAATAGATGCTTTGGAACAAGTTGTAATATGTGTTAAATGAGGAGGAGTGAGAAAGGATTTTAGAAATCCTAGAGGTGAGGGACACCATTATCTGCTAGTAAGAGCTGTGCTCCCTAAAACACAGAAGTAATCAATCCTTTCTTACAGACATTTTTAGTCTCAAGGGAGGATTTTTAAATAAGTATCCAGCATATATGTATTTTTAAATCGAATGTAGATTAAAGCCTCAATGAAAAAAATCAGATTTAGACACAATGTTGGTAACTTTGTGAAGTGATTCTGCCCCTCTGTTCCTCTCTTGTGAGACCTCATCTGGAATACTGGTCCAATTCTAGAATCCTCGACTTAAGAAGGATATGGAGCTGTTGGAACGGATCTAGAGGAGTGGTACAAAGATGATCGGAGGGCTGGAGCACCTTTCCTACAAGGACAGGCTGAGAGCGTTGGGCTTGTTTAGCCTGGAGAAGAGAAGGCTCAGAGGAGATCTTATAGCGACTCTCCAGTACCTGAAAGGGGCTACAGGAAAGCTGGAGAGGGGCTATTCATGAAGGCTTGTGGGGGTAGGACCAGGGGGAACGGGTATAAACTGGAGAGGGGCAAATTTAGACTGGACATTAGGAAGAATTTCTTCACAATGAGGGTGGTGAGGCACTGGCACAGGTTGCCCAGGGAGGTTGTGGATGCCCCATCCCTGGAGGTGCTCAAGGCCAGGTTGGATGGGGCCTTGGGCAGCCTGCTTTAGTGGGATGTCCCTGCCCATGGCAGGTGGATTGGAACGGGATGATCTTTAAGGTCCCTTCCAACCCTAACTATGCTATGATACTGTAAACTTTTATTTTCAAAGTGATTTCTTAAAGAAAAGCTTACGTGTCCACACTGTTTCTCTATCAGCCTTGTTCTCCCCAATGCATATCAAACTCACTGTACACATTAAAATTAGATTTTTCTGAGGGCAGATATCTAAGGAAATAAGAGGTTTATACAAGCCTTGTGAAGACTATCAGCTTAGAGGAGGAAAAGATGGGAACTCATAACATGACCTTCTTGCTGACCATGTAGCAAGTCAAGCATTCAATACATCTTAGGTGTTACAAAACTCTGTGTATTGCTCAGTAATCCACATACTTGTTACCTCTTGCCCTTAGCATGAAACCCGACCAGAAGTTGTAGGGTTGAAGACATGCAGAGGGAAAGAGCAGGAAGACAACATCCTAATGTCATTGGAGGTAATAGGAGACACTTCAACTTAAAGGATCAGTACGGCCTCTACAGGACGTTCTGTTTTCTGTATTATTCCATTAAGTGCAGAACAATTTATTTAAATTAAGCTTTGAACTTATATAATAAAAGACAAGATTTTGTTAGACTTGAAAAAGATTGATTATTTGCAAGTCAATCTGGTGACATTTGCAGCCTGGTTCAGAGTTGGAGAATACCTGGCGTTGGTAAAATGTAATCTAAGTTTTATAAAAGATAAAAATTGGGGTGTGTTTTTTTAATTCCCTGGTAATTACTGTATTTTCTTCCCATAGCAGCTGATACTATCTAGTCTAAAACAATACACCATTTTCTATTACTTCTTCCCTATTCGAAAGGCCTATGTGCCAAAGAAAATGGGATTTTGAACTGAGATATTTGTAAACCAAACATCATAGTAGATATTTATAATCCTGTTTTTTTAAAATGCAGTTGAGGTGACTGCCTCTACTCAGGAATCACCACAGAATATATAGTAATATATTAGTAGTATATACATAGTTTAGAATACATAGGAATTTGGCAGAGATGGTAAGTTTAATTCACTGGAGACAGACAACTTGAGTAGTAAGAGGTATTAAGGATTATGCAACTCTTATTGAGCAAGGAAAATTATTATAATAAAACTGTTATGTTCTTGGGTTTAACCCAAAACTAAAGTCAAAAGGAAAGATAAGTACTTCAAAATGACAATGTGAAGTTTACTGAGTCTCTCCCTGAAATGAATGAGAACTTCATACCCTGGTAAAGAAGAATAGTTTTATCATTTTCTGGATTATTCACAGTTATGAGGAAATCTCTTGCCACTGTAATTGTTCTATAGAAATAAGTATTTGTCTTCAGGTATGAAAATTTCACCTTTTGGATGTGAATGCTGCAGCGTGTAAAGGCTTCTAATCACAGATTAGTATAAACACATGCAAGCAGGGAATATGCTAATTAGTTGGATGTTGCTTACCAAGATTCTTCTGGAATAACATCATAGTTGCAATAAATTGGCCCTGAAGGTGAAAGCTGATTTAATAAACTAATAGCAGCCTCTTGAACATGTTCTGTGCCTTGACATTCGTAATTGCTTAAGTTCCTATCTTGACACAGCAAGCTTAGTGACAGGCAATAAATGTAACAGACATTAACTTCTGAAAATTCTTTCATCCGGTATTCTTTTCATCTGATTAATGTGCCCTGTCAGTACAGAGGTTTAATCAGCCACAGATACTTTCAAGAAAATGATCAGGGATAGATTCAGATGGAGGGTAATGCCAGAGGTAGTCAAGGTGAAGATTAATTCATAACTGGCTACTAGAGTGCGAGCTAAATATCAAAACAGCAGCACAGAACCTTGCATAGAAAGTGCCAGTGTTGCATTTTCTTGGTTTTGTGTGGATCTGCAGTTCTTGAAAAATTGTGTTGTAGTAAGATGTGCACTGAACACAGCAGCTAACAGAAAAGAGAAGTGCCTGCCATTGCTTTAGTTTTGCAGTTGATGGCCCTTACAACACCAGTTATGTTCTTTAGACTACACATCCTACTGCTCCTCCTTCCTTTCTGCTGTTTCATGGTGTCATTTTAAATAGAAACAGAGAAACACAGTGAAACACTCTGGTGTGTTTTCCAGTAGGGCTTAGAGCCAAAATTGCACAGCTGTGAAAAAGACTGAATTAATGGGATGTGTCAACTTTTCATTGCCATATTGCAAATTTCAATAATGGTGGTCAGCACAGTAACTCAAAAGCAGGCAGGTGTCATAAAAAAAAAAATTAGGATGGAAAGGAGATTTTCAAATGGGAGTAGCATCAATTTTGGACCCACAAGGAAAGCAAGGAAGTCTTACAACCACGGAGTAATGAAGTGTTTCTTAGACATTTTTCATTGTGTTTGTGGATTATTATGAGCTTTAGCCTCCTTTTCTTATTATTTTTTGGAGCAGAAAGAGAAAATCGACCAAGCAAGAGAAAAATATTTTATGAAAATAATAAAATGTCTTTACAAATGTACAGAAGTATATGAGGCAGCTCAGAAACAGATGCACCTGGATTTATCTATTGGTGTTCTCTGAGGTGCATGGTGAAAGCCCCAGTAATGAGTCTAGGTACAGCCAGACAGTGTATCCACCTGAGAAACTCAGAGGGTTTCCATGATCTGGACATAGCCTAATTTTTTTAAAAATTATCTTTGTCTGTTTAAATACCACCATAGCCTTAATTTATATACATTTGTTGCAGTACACACATTAGTTTTGACTGCATCTCAGCACAAACCAGTGCACAATTACCATGCTAGTAGTCAGAACAGAAATATTACCACTGACATAATACATGCGGTTTGCTTAGCTGATTCCACCTTATGCATGTAAATAAAAACAATGACTTGTGCAATATATCAGGGAGTTTGTAACACCATGAGGTAGCTGGCTAGCTACTGCTTGGGTCATGTCTTCTTCATCAGTTGACAAGATGCAATGCCCTGAAAAATGAGTGTCTGTTCTTTACAGAAAGCTAAAATGAAATTGGACAATCCTGAGACGTTGCACATGCTAAGTCTTATGGTGACTTGGCTGCTTACATCAGAAATGAACCAAACTTCAGAGTAAGAGGGAATTGAAAACATTGCAGGGGAGACAGGTTATCAGATGGGGACAGGCAAAGAATGTAAGTGAAAAATTACGTCTGCCTTGCTATGAAAAGTGGACCTCAGTAATGATGTTGTGCCATCAAGATTGATAATAAGGCATATTCAGGGAATGCTAAGGAGTACTGTACTACTAACTTATCAAACAGCTCAACTGCTGATTAACCTGACTCACTAGCATAATTCACTATTGGTACAAAATGAAATGGAAGCCCCCAAGGGCCCCAAGCAGAAGTCCATTACCAAACACCTATAAATCACTTGTCCTATAGCAATCAAGGGCTTATGTTTGAGCTGCTGTCTTAATAAGCCATACATCACCGTTTTTTCCAGGGTCCGACAACAAATGAGTAGTTGTCTCTTGAAGCAAGAAAAATAAAAATTAAAAAAATTGACACGGGAAGATTTATTAATGGAAGATCTAAAATTAAAAAAAAAAACCTGTCTTTGGTCTTAAGTGTATCACTCATTCACAAGAAATTCCAGTGTACTAGAAAACTAAATGCAATATTAGCATGTGTAGGAGCATATTTGTATCAAAAAAAAATATTGGTAAAGTATGATTCAGTAGACCCTCCCTGCCAGTTAGTAAAAATCTCAGTGAGGTAGGATGGTGTCCCAGAACATGAAAGAAAATGTCATATGTCATTATGGTTAACAGTCAAAAGCTTTGATTTTGATCAAGGTAGACACAGCTCCTATAGCTTTGGCAGAAAACTGTGCAAGAGTATGATCTTTAATCTTAAATCCAGCTGAGAAAGGACTGAGGTATCTTCAGCCTATTGCTACTCCCATGAAAGCATGAGTGATGGAAGTAGCAAAATAGCATTAGGAAAGAGAATGAATAAATAATACAGTAGAAACTTTATTCTCCAGCCTAATCCATTCATTTTCATTCCATTTTTAATAATGGTTTCTCTAGAAGTGCTAAAAATGTATTACAGGGTGGAGGGAGGTAGGTATGTATGAAGTGCTGTCAACAGTCTTGCAACAGGAGGCTTCAGAACCTATTAATGTAATGGTAATTCAGCCTGGAAGAAAGTCATCCCAGTTCAAAGCCCAGGTTGTGTGTTCTTTGTGTCTTCCCTAAGATTTCCAAAGAGATCAACAGACAACTTCAAGCTTCTCTTGAGTGTAACTTAAGCCACATAGGGCTTTGCAAGGTACTGTCAGACAAGTGTCCAGTTATCAGGGCAAAGCCAGAAGTAAAAAAGATTTATCGTGACAAATGAGTGAAGGGAAACATATAAATTCAGTGATTTTGTGGCTGGAGCAGTGTAACTCTATATTAAGAAGCATTTTAAGTATGATTTAGCAGCATATAGGCTTCCTGTGATGTCTTGGCACAGGGATAAAAGACATTTTAGTAATCTAGCTGAAGGATAATTTTTAAGAAAAAGCTTTTAGGGAAAACCTGTTCCTTGGTGCTACAGTTCATTGTATCATGTTATCTTACTTAGACACTTGCATTAAACATGACATCATTCCTTAGTGTTTCCCCTACTGATATTACTGAACACTAAAAATCCTCCGTACAGACAGGACTGAGCCAGAGGCTCTATCTGCCAGGTGTCTGGTCATGGACAGGCATCTGCTAACTGAACTGGGTCACCCCAATGCTAAGGACTGGGAAAGAGAAAAATCAGCAAAAATATCATTGCACTCATTTGTATTTTGTAAGACAAACTGCAGCAGTGGAAAGTAATATAGACCTCGGTACTTAGAGTGTAGACACTATAGTGTTCACACCTGGGTAGCTGTTCCTGTGCGTGAAGGGAGATACTGGAATGTTTCTATAGCTCTGTGGTTTTACTGATGCAATTTCTTCTACTGTTGTAACACGGACACCCATCCATCCAACAGATAAAGCTGTATTGGGGCATGGTACGGGTTTAGCTTAGACCTAGGATTACAAACCTTTCTTTGAAATGTTGGGGTTTGTGTCCATATGCATCCTCCTAGGCTGCCTCCCTGTATAATGTAATAACATGCAGACAGTCAAGTCAGGGATCTGACTCTAGCCACAGGAAAAAGAGACTCATTTTCAAAAACTGTTTTTCAAAGTCAAAGATGAGAAACAGTTGATGAATGTGGAGCAGTAGGGAAATCCTAGCACAAGGCAGCTTGCCTCTCTGTAACACCAGAAGGCATGTGATGAGTCAGGTCTGCTAGATTTGCAGATCCATCAGGGAGCACGTAGCTACAAAAGTCAGCAGTGGGCCATATGTGTGGGAGCTGCCACCCTGGGGGAAAGAGTAAAGAAGCTGCAGTTTCAGTTAAAAGAGAAAAAAGCACTGTTGTCTGGAGATTGTAGGCCATGGTGGCCAGTGAATTGACACTGGGCTGATATTTTGCCTGTTTTTTGCACCACTGAATTTCATTCTTGTTTCCCACTTATTATCACCTAAAATATTTCCTCATGGAAGTGCTTATTCCTGAATGGTAAACTAAGATTTAATACAAAATGTAAACCTAAGTTTACTAGCAGTGGGCTTGTCTTCTTCCTCAGCTTTCAGAGGTCTTTTAGACAAATTTCACAGACTCCACAGTGCCTTTAAAGGTACTGCATTTAGCCTAATGGGTGAAAATGTGCCCTGACAGACACTCAAGAAAAACCTAACTTGTCCTTTATCACTGCACACACCCTGCGTGCCACCTTGGGGAGCAGAACAACAAGATCTCTCCCCAGCCAAAAGCACAGCAGATTCGCCGCCAGAATTGGTCCAGGGACTGCTGCAAAAGGCAATATGTGCAGACCCACACAGATCTCACTCCTCTGTGCCTCCTCTAATATCAACTAAGCGGACCACTCGTCTCGTGTGTTTATAAAGGGACTCCTCTTGGCACAGCATGTTCTCAGTCATGGGCTGCTAGAGCACATTTCTGGCGGGCTGTGAGGCAGAGGAATTGTGGAAGTGGAGATGCAAAAGTTTGTCAGAAATGATACAGCTTTGATGGATCTTATTTGGAAGCACAGAGGTGGGCTAATTGTTACCTGGAGGTCCTTCCCCACACCTGATTCTGAACTGCTAGTTTGAAATCAGATTTGACAGCCCAGAAACGAAAGAGAGAGGGAAAAGTAAGGAAGAGATTTGAAACAGGGATGCGATAGGAAAGGGGACGGGGGGGGCAGATGCATACGGTGGGAAGGTCTGGGGCAGAATGAGCACGTCTCCTCCAGCTCCTTCAGCTGAGCTGAGCCCCACGAGCGACGTGATGTTCCTGCTGCGGGCGCTGCTGCCCAGCGGGTGGCGGTGCCGAGCCGCGCATCCCGGGGCGGAGGGGCTGGGAGCACCGCTTCCCGACCTCCTCCGCCCGAATTCCCGTTTGGCAGCTGTGGGTGGAAAGTATTCCTGCATAGATAAGAGCATAGCAGAAAGCTGCTCTCCCCTCTCTCATCTTTTCAGATGTTTTCTTGACTGGAAAATTGCCGGTCAACAGCTTCTGGTGAAAGTCGCTCTCTCCAGACAGAGAAGAGTTTACCCAGGGCTGCCCCGGGCGTGTATAGAGGCAGTGGATCTGAAGCAGTGGATCTGAAGCCATGGGATGAGAAGTCCAGCTACACAGAGAGCAGCAAATAGATTATAGTTGTGTTTTAGTCCCAGAGCCAGACTAGCTCATAATCTAGATCATAAAGCCTGGTATCTTCCCGAATGGCTACAAACTGGGTGGCTCTCCCTTAGTCCCCCCCGGAAAGCCAGGTTGTTTTGGCCTCTGGCTTTATGCATGGGAGGTTACGCTACTCTAACTTTACTCCAGCAATACCTGGAAACTACCGCCAACTTAGTATCAATTTCCATCTCTACTAAGGGTACATCACTGGTGGTGGTTCTTCCTTCCGATGACATGGAAATGTGCAGCCATTCTGGCCTCTTCTGTGCTCGTGCTCTTTGACTTCAAGCCAAGACTGATAAGGCCAGTAGCATGTGGATCATATATGGATTTTTTTTACTACAGCACATGGATCTCTCGTGATCATTGCAAAAGGCAGTGTGAGGAAGTACCAGAGCAGTGTTACAGTGAAAAAAAAACCAACAAAAAAAAGGCAGAAAGTTCTGCCAGTCAAGATTAGAGTCTCACTGGCTGGTTTTTTTTTTTTCCTGGCTTACATCTATACTCTTTTCTGCCCTCATTTCAGCATGGCATCATTTACCTTGTAAACAGAACAGAAAGAGCAGGAGCATCAAACTATGCCATTCCCTTGAGTGAAGGCAAGTGCGTACAGTGACAGCTCCAGGCTGTGCATGGAGGCAATCCCTTCAGGAAAGACAGTTTGACAAGTCTCTTGTTGGCCTCTTCCTCTTTGGTGTAGAATCAAGGGAAAGTTGACAAACAAGCACAGCATTCAAAATAAAGATTTCAGCCTACAAAATAAAAGAGGCTAATTGAGGTCTCTCCTTGGCTTTCCTTCTGCTGTGCGGGAAGGAGCCCAGCAATCTCAGCTTGATGACATCCTCAGCAATGCAGCAACTGGATTTCTTTTGTTCTGTTATTCTCACTTTCTCTTTAGGGGTTTATACATGCAGAAATTTACATTTCCCCTTTGAGGAGGCAGATGTGAAACAACTGATCCTCTTGCAACTATTTGGCATTAAATTTGTACAGGAACACACAGAACACTATTGCAGAGAGCAGGAGAGGAACTAAGTTAATTTCTAAGCATGGGCTTAAAATTACTGCAAGGAAATGCAGAACTCTGAGACCTGCATACTTTTGCAAATCTGTCATGCTTCGAAAGGATCACCGTTCACTAAAATTTTCAGTGCAAAGAAGGATGAAAAATGCTGTGTTTGATCAGCTAGCTTGAAAGAAATTTTAGAAGCAGAATGAGATAGTGTACAATTTTTTCCATACTTCAGTTTTACACAGTCCTACATAATTAATACACAGCCTCCAATGTTGTTTTTCTTGTACAGTATGCATTTTTTGTACTAGACCAAAGTACAAAACTTGCAAGTCTTCATAATATTATAGCAATGAAGTTTCACTCATTCAGTAGGTGAAAGCACCAGAGCTACATCAGAGATGATGCTTGGGTGGTTTTAGTATCAGTTCTAATCACATCTGTCTCCTGTTGCAACCAGGTAAAGTTTGCTGTGTTCTGTTGCATTGCTTTTGAAATTAATGGGAAAACTCACAGACATCAGGGAGCACCAGAACCCAGCAGCTGTGGAAGGCCCCGGCACCTCTACCCTTTGTTTTAGTTCAGGCAGTGCGATCAGCTATGTGCATTTGATAACTGCTAGGCTGGGAGTAGTTGGAATATATTGTGATTCGTAGTCTGTATTCAGGCTGTTAAAAGGATGTCAGAATGTGCAACTGCTGACACTGATATAAGATCAGCTCCTGCTGGCTTTGTGGCCTGCCAGAAACCTCCTGAGCCAGTTAATCCACATTCTAGTGGCTCTGGTGCCTGGTGGGCTTCAGGCAAGATCAGAGCACCCTGGATGACTGCACTTGCTCACCCCAGAGAAGCTGTAAGTACCTTAGCCTAATCTAAGGGGCAGAAAAAGCCAGTGAGAGCACTGGTATTTCTGGGCAAGGAGAACGGGCTACTTTTCACAGCAAGAATGGACATTCAGAAATCAGAACTGCCCCCTCTCCTTTCTTTCTCCTACCAGTCAAGTTGTTTAGCCCTCAAAGGCTACCTCCATAAACGAAACTATGCGGGGCCAAGCCCTCTTCTGACATTCATTTGGTACAGCCCTCAAAGTGACTGATAGCATGTGACAGCCTGGCACATCGCAGAGCCTGTCAAATGGGGTTGCTGCAAACCCCACTTAACAGGTTTCGAAGACTTCATTTAGACTTTCAGTTACGGAAACCTGTGAGGCTTCAGTGTTGATTAAAATGCTGCCAGTCCTGCCTATGTGAGGAAGTGAAGGACTGCTGCTCGTTCTGTTCTATAGCTGTTAATTTTATACATCTCATGAAGGAATATAAGTGCAGAAGTCACCTGTATGATTCAGGTAGCTATGTTTGTCTACTTGTTTTAGAAAAATTTAGAAATGTGTAAGTTTTCTTCTGTGATGGGTCTTTGTTCAAGTCATAGTTATATCACCATATGGAGGCCATATTCCACGATAAATTCAATATTGGAAGTAGAGGTCAGAAGAGAACACAGGCATTTGCCTCAGCTCTCTCCTCATTCTCACTTTCACATCGTGACTGAATGTCTCATCACTGCAAGAATCAGCCCTAAGAAAGCAAGTTTCTAAGTGTGTCCAGAGTGAAGTAGGCTATGCCAAGTCACTTTTCTGACAGATACGAGTCACAGGGGTTTTATCCCACCTCTCCAGCTCTTGCCCTCATTAGCAGTTCATCATCTTGCTCTCAGTTGTGGATCAGATTAGCATTTAATGTGGAGGGCAACCTTAAGTTGTAAGAACATGATAAGAGCCTTGCTATTGACTCCAGTAGGTGCACAATCAGGCCTCTGAAAATGTGACTGTGCCCAAAAGCTGTTAGCATGGAGCAAGGCTATGCCAGGCTTGCACCGGCTTTTCAGAACCATGAAATCCTGCAGGGTTCAACAGAGGGTTGCAGCTCTGGCAGAGAGACACCACCGCTCAAACTGCTCTGCTGTTGCTTTCTCAAACCTAAAAAGATCTTTTGAGACTGCCACATATACATACCCTTCACCTCTTTGGAAAGGAGACAGCCTTTGCACAGTCACTTTGGGAAGAGATCTGTATTGCTGTGGCACTATGGGTGGAATACACAGAACAAGCCAGTAGGAGGTGTATATCACCTTGCTCCTCCCTAAGCCTGGACCTTGCTGAAGGATGGTCCATTTTAATCCCAAAGCTTCCTCCAAACTACTATTTTGCACTCTTTATTACAGGTTTGGGAACTATGGCATTTGGGAATGTTTTGCCACTTGAGGCAAAACATTCAGAAGTCGTTAAAATCCCTTAATTTTTGTAATTTTTTTTTTTTAAACAAATATGCTTGGGATAAATATCCTCTGGCTCGTAAGCTCTAAAATACATTGGACAATTTCCTGTATTTTTCTCTCTAATTGCAAAAGAAAAACACTTACCTTAATTTTTTTTCTTATATGATGACATGCTTCCTGAGGTTGGGGACTCTGTGAGAGCACGAAATATGAGAAATAACCTATATAGTGACAGATGTCCTTAGGGCTGGCCTGAGCAAGGCTTGCACGTACACTAGACAAGAGTAATGTTAAATTAGACTTGGAAGCTTCTGTGGACATTGAATTACTGGAAGAGTATTTTTGGTGATTATTTATCAAACAGAATCAGCAGGAATGGCAGCTCAGACCTGAAGTGATAAAAAAGAAAAAAGACTAGGCTGAGAAGAGATAGCTCTTCTGTGTATACTATATTACATTTCAGCATTAAAAGTTATATATTTTTTAGCAGAAAACATGACCAGATATGCTATTTATTTTATCTTCTGTATCACAAGTGGGAAAATAGTCTATTTCAACAGTTTATTCTTATTTGAATTATGAAAAGTTGTATGTAAAGATGGTAGAAACATTCGAAACAGAACTATGGACATGATTCAATGGTTAACTTATTTCCTAAATGAATGAGAAAGGAAACAGGTTGCTGCAAGCTTCTGCTCTCACTTCCGTATGAGAGAAGGCACAGACGCTGTTCCAGAAAGAACGGGGCCATTGTGCACTTTCATCTCAGGCAGTCATGGGTAACTGGGTGGAGAATGAAGGACTGTCCATCTTCGTTGTTGTGAGTACATTTTTTTATTGTAATTTGGGTCTAGTAAAAAGTTCTACAGAAAGTTGTACTAAGCAGATCACACTGTGCCAGTGAAGGATGCATGTGATTACTTAGAAATGAGGGCAGCAAGTACAGTGAAATGCTTCACCAGGATAATTTTTAAGGAGCTCTGTCCTGTCCTTTGATTGCTGCAGGCTTCATCGTCAACTGAGAAATGACCATATGTTAACTTTCATTTGTGTTGTTAGATATATGTAAGTATCTGGGGTTTTTTTTATGCAACAGTGACATAAAAAAATAACATTACATCTCACTTAACCATGTGCACTTCAACTGAGAAAGCAATTACAACTTTTATAAACAAAAGTTGGTGTAACTGAAAGCACGTTGTCTTGATGGTGTAGAATTTGTATGAGTCAGATTTCAGACTTTAGAGCAATGATTTTTGAATCCTTCACTAAGACAACTAGTGTTTGAACTGCATTTGTAGACAACTTGCATAGAATAGCTGTGAAGTCAAATTAAATTAATTCTGAGCAAAATTTCAAAACACTGAAAATCCCAGTCACATTTACAAGTGCTAAACAGTAAAGTAGGGCAGCCCTCCTTTGAGAAAGCTTAGGCAGAAGTTATCAATTCAGTGTTTTCTTTTTTTTTCACTTCACAGTGTGATACAATCCATATCAAATTTTATGTAGATATATGAATAAAAATATATATAACACAAAAATATAATAGCAGTTAAGGGATTGTTGCCAAGCATGGTTAATATATGTAAGTACTGAGAGAAAGAAAAAGAAGAGAGAGAACTTCTATATTTGTGGTGACTGGAATGTGAACATTTTTATTCAGAACGGTATTTCTTCTGCTGTGAACAATTGATACTTACATATTGCCTTTACATTGTAGATGTATTACTCTAGTTTAGGAACATAACCCTGGCAATTAAATGCTTTGAAAAGGAGTAACTGTTTTTACTGTCACCTTCAGTGACTTGAGGAAACTGAAACTGCCAAGTGGTGAATTCTGGCATATTTTTTTCAGTACTGAAATAGTGAAAGATTTAAGTAGGAGTCCCTTATTTTGTTCAAATAAAGAACTTGTTTTTAGAGAATTCAAAGCTATGACAAGGTCAGCTAATAGGGTAGAAAACTGAAGAAGTCACCGATAAAGATGCCAGATAAAGTGACAGTTCACTGAAAGCAAAGTGTTCTGCATTGTCCTCTATAGCTCTACTGCACACTGACTAGGTACATGGTTATCCAGTGCTTGACAAGACTAAGACAGACACAATTTCTATTGATTTACCCCAACGAAATAGATACACGGCAGCCTTAACCCCAGGCAATGCTGCATCCACTGGCCATGGCTAAAGAGCTTGGATGGCTGCCAACTCTACAACTCATTCCAAGTTGCCAGAGGGTGTCACAGTGCAAAGAGTCCATGTTCTATATGGTTCAACAGTAAGAAGAACTGTGAGAGACCATCAAGAATCATGCCAAACTTCTTGGTCCTCTGCGCATGCTGTCAGGTTAATAATGTAGATGGGAGAGGCACACTCACTTTGGTTACATAGCCCAAGCATTTATTCCTGAAATGGCTTAGTTTTTTAATGAGGTTTTGGGGATTTCCAATATACTGCTTTACCCTAATGGAAATCCCTTCATTTCCCTATGTTTATGCCACAAGAGTAACACACTTTCAAGACCGAAACTAATACCGAGTTTTGTACGCTGCCAGCTGGAGCAAACTAGTAAAACATATGAGTTAGAAGGAGTGAGGAACTGTAATCTCACAGTTTCTGGCATCCTTAACTTACTACCAGAGACTTGGATTTTCTCCCAGTTCTTAGACTTCTTCTCTGTTTTTGTGTACCACCTAGTACATCTCCTTAGATGGAGAGGTAAGTGATACAGATTGGTTTCACTATGGAATGTGAAATCAGCCAACCAGCTCTAGAAGGGCAAATGACTGGATTTAATATGATCTCTGAGGCCAGGCAGGCTTGTAGCTACTGCAGTACAGCTACAAAGAAGCCCAGCTTTGAATAGCCTAAACACTACCAAAGAGCCTGTGTTGACTGTTTCCTGATGGTTGATTTCAGACCTTTAGAGCCTCCTACTTAATATAAAACATTAGGCCTTCGGTGTAATTTAGGTCATCTCAAGCATCTTTGAGTTTGGCATGGCTCCTCAGTCTTCCTCTTATGTAGGTTGATACGGCAGAGGAACCACCATTTGGAAGAGGCCTTAAACGTTAATGATGTTTGCAAATTCAGCTAGACTCACAGACTTAGCTGAACACCTGTACTATGATGGTCCTAGATAATCATGGCGAAACCCATTGAACTATGCAAAAGTTTCAGCTATTATTGCTGTATTTTTGTTTATAATCACTCCTGTACCCCTGTGCGCACACATCAGAGCCCGTTTCCACCAGAAAAATTTCTATTGCACCTGCTGAACCTTTCACACCCTGCCGTATGCCTCTCTTTGCAAACAGGAGCACAGTGAACTAATTGACCATTATCTGAACTGTGTAAATTCAGATGTATGATCTCTAACAACAAACTGTAACATTTCATGTTCATTTCTCTTTCAGCTTGTGTGGCTGGGCTTAAATGTCTTCCTCTTTTGGTGGTACTACCTTGTATATGACGTCCCACCAAAATTCTTCTACACCAGAGTACTCCTAGGTGTAAGTACAAAACATATTATATTGGCATAGACAGAGGACATAGCATTTTTCCCTTAGTTTTATTCGATTGAAACAGGATAAAGTGGCTGGAGGAGCAAGTTCATGTAGGGTTTAAAAGCCACATGCAAATAGATCACTGCAGATAGATGTTCAGTGTTTCTGAGCAGAAAGTCTGTACAGAAAGCAGAGATACACCATTCTAAAGGTGTAATGAGGTTACTATTATTCTCCTATTGTGCAATCATTTCCCCATGTAATTATATTTCATAGCATGAATAGTTTACAAATCTATTGCTCTGAAAAGTAATCGTTCACATGTTCATCAATGAGTGAATAGTAGTCAAATAGTCCATAAATAGTCAAGCTATTTATTACAGCCCAATGGTTGATGGACCATTATGTGTCCTACTATAAATTTGCTTCCAAAGCTACCACAGGTCATGACCAACTGACAGAGAAAATTAATTTGTTCACATATTTTAAAAGTCTGATCACAGACAGAAAAGGCAGTCTAAGCTTCAAACTATAGAACAAAGCACTTCATAAAATGTTTACAAAGCTATGATTTAATTCAACAAAGCATGAATTCCCATTCTACATACCTCTTCAGATCTATGGATCAAATTCTGTTCTTTGCAATCATGGTGCAATTGCCTTTGAAATCACAGAGATCTGTGCTTTGATAACTAGAACTCAGCATAACCCAAAGTAAGTAACTGTAATTTGAAACGTGAAAGGGTCCAAATTAATACAAGGAGAGCAAATGTTATCCTTTTCTTTCCTTCCCTTCCCTTCACTGTCTTTGGACTAAGATGGTCATTATTCCCTCTTTTCATATGGTCTTTCTTTGAAAGTCTGAAATCATTCAGGATGTGAAGAGCAATTTTAAGGGAACATACTCCTAAAAGTTGAGGCAACAAATTTCCTTAGAGAACATAAAACCACTTCCCTCATATGCTGTCCTTCTGTCTACCATAACCCTACAGACAATTGAAAGTAGTCTAACACTGTAGTTAGACTTTCTTTATAGCCTCGGGACAGAAAACTCTGCTAATGACAGACTTACATCCATGCTTGGCCATTGATTGTCAGGCATGACAGGAAGATTTTCATACAACCATGTAATTTCAAAACTGGAAACAGAAAATGTCTATATGGAGGAATGTGTTCTGCCTGCATATATGTCTCTGACTTGGCTAAAGCATGACTATTCTGAAATGTGAACATTGTTAATAAGCTCTAGATCTCACACTCATGAAAAGTTGTGATGTAATATATAAATGAAATCTATACCTAACCATGTTCTGCATAATGTCTTAGGTAATGCACTTAATAACAGCATCTTTCCAATTACAGCGTGCTTTGGCTCTGGCAAGGGCCCCTGCAGCTTGCCTGAATTTCAATTGCATGCTGATTCTTCTGCCAGTATGTCGAAACTTGCTCTCCTTCCTCAGAGGATCAAGTGCGGTAAGATGAAGAAAGACTTTCAAAATTTTTGAAAGATAATAACCCAAGCAGCCTTGCATATATACCAAGCAAATTTGTTCAAGTTCCCCAAATATTCTGTACTGGGATGTTCTCTTTGAAGAAGTAGATAAGCCTGCAGTTTTGCTATGAGCAAGACTGAAGTCTGTATGCCAACTGTATCTAGAGCTCTGTGAAGAGGTTTCGCCTTCATTTTGCCTTCTTTGAGTCTTCCCTTTTTTGCGCCCTTGGTCGTCATGCTGCCCTGGATGCAAAGTTCCTCTTCCAGCTGGCAGCAGCTGTAGGTGGTTCTTACACACATTTGCCTTGTTTGTCACTGACAGAACACACATCTATAGCAAGAGTTACTAGCCCACATCTTCTGTCTTTGCATGTTCAGTTCTTAAAGTAAATGGAACTCTCTTTCAGCTGGTAAATTACATTATTTCTTGTCTGAGCTGTGTTTCCAACTCAGGATCAAATAGTTTGCAGGCCTTTTGACCCTTTCTAGCTCCCAAATGCAAATGTTATACACTGCACTGAGGAATCACCACTTTAGAGGCTTCCTATGATGGTACCAACACTGCTGAAATCTCAGTCTCTGGCTATTACAGAAGGAGTAATGCAGACAATGCATGCCATGGTGCAGTGAAAAAGCAATAGTGTCCTCAAGCTTATTAACTGTCCTTCCAAATATATGATTCCTTCTTTCTTTCTAGCCTCCTTAATGGTCAACAAAACCAGTTCACAGAAGTAGATTTTCATCTCCAAATCTAGTATAAATTCTTTTACACAATTAAGAGAGCCTGTGAGGGCTGAAAAAGCAGAATATATAAAAAAAAAGAAGCCATAAAATAGATGCAATGTTTCAAGACTCCTTCATAGGAAGAGAGAGTTGGATACAAAGTAATGAGAAAATAATCGGAGGCAACCCAGGCTGTACCTCTATCTATTACATATATCCTGATGAAGAGTGTGGTTGAATAAATGAGAGGTGTTTTCCTCACTAAACTCCTAAATTAGGCCCAGGAGTAAGTCCAGTGCCCTGGCTTTTTTAAGGTGTAACACTTAGGAGAACAAAGTTGGAACCACACAGGCCAGGCTTTCCAGTCTTGTGCTATACCCCTTCAGTTTCCAGGATGCTGCTGAAGCAGACAGCCATATTCTTGATGTATGCAAAAAGAAAAGGATAGTAAGTAAAACTCTGTGGTTAAAGTTGTTCTTCCTCTGCCAAAATTCAGGGCTGACCCCCCCCAGGCTGCAGAATTCAATAATGAACATAAATTTAGTAAGAATTAATGTTACTATTGGATGAATGCAACTGGAAGTTAGTGATCTTGATCATACAAGGCCTTTATGAGGTCTGAAATAGATTCCAAGCTGGAATCATAAAGCTGGAACTTTATGCTACTTGTGCTGAATTGCTCATCTCCTATCATCTACAGCTTGACTTTTCTAACTGCTATCCCGATAAAGCTGTCTCTCTTATCTTTGTATTCAAGCTGAAGTCCTGCTGCCTTGGGCACTGCGATAGAGTCTCACTCAGGCTACAACCGATTGGCAAGTGAGCACCATGCAGAGAGCTACAGCTCGGTATCTGCTGCCCACCTGCAGTTCACTGTCTTGCTGATAGCACTAGACTATATGAGGAAGTGAAGGGCTCCAGGTATGAGCAAGGAGGTGAGGGAGGGCTGTAAAATAGGACCATTAGTCATTTGGAGTTTTTTCTAACTTAAGTTGGTTTTTGCAATAAAGCTATACCTCAGGAAGGAGGTGATTTTATACCTTAAGCAAAACATGCACAGCCCATTGTGCCAGTGGTAGTGTCAGGACAGCGGTGGCCATAGTGCCAGTGTACAGCTGCTTATACTTGTTCTGCTGTTGTCTCTAATTAGCTACACTCTGCATGTAACACCTGTGAGGATCTCTTCAGAAAAATCAGGATTTCTAAATGTCAAATAACTAATTGAAAATGTAGTGACCTTTCCAACAGCAATGTCATTGAGGTTAAGGAGAGAGGAGAACTGTTCAGACCCACTGTTCAATAGGAATGTGCTGGCAGCTCTTGCACTTTACCTCCTGCCACCCAAAAATCATACACTACAAAGTTATTTGTTATTAACTCAATGAGCAGCTGTGTTGTCTTTACATGCCCTTTACCAGTGTAATCATCACTCTTTTTAATGAGCTTCACTGCTGAACCTAGCTACAGCACTTTGTCATTGCTTGGGATTCTTAAACAGAAAGTTCTGGTGGATTTTGCAAGGTAGTCAAGCAGAGCTGGCATTTCCTCAGTGTGCTACAGTTTATTCTGCAATCTTTTTAATTGTGTCTCAAGATACATGATACAAAGAAGGGCAAATTTCTCCTTGCTACTGTTATAGTCGACTGAAGTTATTGCAATAGATCCAGTGGGTTAGAGTTTGCCCTGTAATCAGCATCACAGCTGGAGAATAACTGAAGGAGAGGACTGTTTGCTGCTCTTCTATTTATCCGTACAGTCAATACTCATGGGATATTTAGAAATGGGCTGGTATGGTAGAGTAGGGCCACTGTAGATATATTGGTACTAAGTAAAGAACAAATGAGAAATTAATTTTTTTCTGCTGTTTCATCGCCCCTTCTTCTGTTTCACTCTTGGATTGTTTGTATGATCAACTCCACCCTATTAGCTAGAAAGATATGCTACCTTAGCCTGCCATCTACAAAATTAATGTCTAGGAAACAGCTGGGAGAATACTTTTGTCTTCATTTTGTTGCCTGAAGCATCTACATAGTTCTTGTGAGGAAATGTTTGTGTTGGTTTGCATAGTGTTTTCTTTCTTTTGCCATCAGCAAAAGCAATATAAAGACACAATACAAGATAATCATGCTTGCTACTGTGTGGAGACATCAAATGCTAGCTTTACAGAACTTAAAGGTATAGGAAAACTCCCACTGACCACAGCACGATTTAGATGGGGCCTGTTAGGAACTTGTCATAATTCTTAATGAAAATATAATTCTGTTTTTTTCTTCAGTTTGTATCAGCAGAAAGTTTTTTTCTTTCTGTTTCTATTTGAGTAACTCCATCATCAAGTCTCAAATGAATGACCAGCAAGTACACCCAGTAGTTTGGAGAAGGAATCACTTCATGTTACCAACCATATATAACAGGCATATTTGGGGTGGGAGCCTCCTGAGACAATTATACCCAAACTTTACAGTCCATTTCTACAGTGTGAACTACCATGGGATCCTGATGTGAGGTGGCAACTTGAGAAAGCAAAGCACTCACCCAGCCATGGCAGGCTGTGATCCCTCCTTCTGTTTATAACATCTAAATTAACACAGATAAGATGTATACTTTTGTCATACTAGATATTAAGGTTTTCTCATTATTGAATACTTTGTTTCAACACATGTTAAAACATTATTTGTTATTCCTGTACTTTTTTTCTTCAAACTTGAAGTGCTGTTCTACCCGTATAAGACGACAGTTGGACAGGAACCTCACCTTTCACAAAATGGTGGCATGGATGATTGCCCTTCATACAGGTTAGTACTCAAATGTTTCTTTTTTTATTTCTTTCTAGTGCATTATACGCAGAATCCAGGTGGGACCTGACTTCATTAACCTAAAGGAATCTTTGTGTTTGCCAAGGCTTAAATTGGTTTCCAAACACTGGAAGAGAGCAAAGATAAATAAGAAAGACGACTTTTCTCTTGAACCATTGGCATCATTTATGACATTGGTTAATAAAGGGTGTTTAGCAACAGCTAGAGAACCAAATGCCCTGGCTTTAAGTCTTGTTTAGACTTATTTCTTAACTGTTATGACTAAAACAAATAGTAGAAATGGTGAAAGAAAAGGGTATAAAATCTTGGACAGGATGTGGGAACGTTTTCGTATTTTCTCTCTCATTGCCTAAAAAAGGGATTTCTATCTTGATTTTTTCCATCAAATTTGTCACTTCTCAATGCAAGTACCTTACAAATATCTTTGTAATCTTTGTCTATTTATCATCAGTCTTTGTATCAGTAGATTACTTGAACTGAGCAGGTTCCTTTTCTGAACTGTAGCTGAAATCTCACCACCACTTCAATAGAAAAGGAGCAGGGAGATGAAGTTAACACAAGGCCACAGAGGAGGTCTACAGCAGAGATGGATTTTTTTGAGTGTTAGATCTGTACCTGTCAGGCCCTGTTTTGAAGGTGTATAAGTACCTGGTGATATGAAAGGGGAAAAAATTTGAAAAGCATTATATGGCTTACCCCTGCAATAATGTGTAATAGAAGTAGTGTGAAACACCAAAGCTGTACTAGGTTTAGGGACACATACAGCTCAGCAAGATTGTTAGTGATTATTAGCAACAGAGCAGAACAAAGCAGCACTAGCGAATGTGACACCAAAGAGATCCAGATTCACTTCTCAACTATTCAACAGAAATCCTGGATGATCCTGACAAATAATTTAAGACAACTCATGCTTCTGTTTCCAATGTATTAGGATACTATTTGAATTGTTGAAAGTCTTTGCTGGACAAAGTGCATGATGGAAAGGCCCCTTAACTTCTTTCCTTCCCCCACCCAAAAAAAGTGTAAACTTCAGATGGTAAATTTTTAACAGTAAAACACATCACTGATCTGAATTTGTGATGAAGAGAGTGAGAGTGGTAAAGGTCTTAAGCTGCTGTTGAGAAATGTTAAAAAGTTTCAAATATCACCCAAAATCATTAAGTATTTGTCTTGTGCTTAACTTTGTTTATTTCTTTTCCATCACTCCTAGCGATTCACACCATCGCACACTTATTCAATGTAGAGTGGAGTGTGCAAGCCCGCATTGAAGAGAAAGAAACTCTGGCAGCTGTGCTTTCAGGCCTTGGTGATAACCCACATGAAAGCTATGTCAACTTTTATAGAAAAACTATTGGGGTAAGTGACATCAGGCTGTCAATAGTCATATTTGTTTAGATTTTCTGCCATCTTGCAGCAAAACCATGTGTAAATCATTCTTCTGTGTTTGTCAGCAATGTTGTTGCTGAATATTGGTAGTACATTCAACTTTTTCACCTGAGGATTTCAAAGCAGTTCTAAAAGATTATGTAAAAAACAAACACCCTGTAAAGAAGTCTTATGATGAAGAAGGCATACATAAAGGTAAAGAGAAACCAAGGCAAAAGTTTCAAACTTGGGCTGCTAAAAAAACCAAAAACACAAAAATAAGGAACTTCCTTGTTCCTCATAAGCACCAAGCATCCAGTCTGTGTATAAGTTACAAGACCCACAGCTGCACAACACCACCAAAAAGGAGAGCTTTCACTTAGCACTGTAAATAAGGATGTAGGACCCCAGCTCTCAACAACAGAGCTCTGCAAATGTGTTTGCCTTAACCAAGCCCACAGGGCTGAGCAGTGGCAGAGTAAGAAACAATGTTTAGTGTGTGAATCAGTAGAAAACCCTTTCTGTCTCCTTCCACCTTAATAAAGGTAAATCTGCACTAAGATTTTAGCATTGTCAGCATACAAATTCACAGAGAATGACTTAAAGACTTACAAATAGGTAAAGGATTTGATGACTGAGACAGACTGATGGTTCAGCTCGCTCTGCTTTGATGCAACCCCTTCCTTAGACCAATGTGTGCAATTATTTCACAGAATCCTGTGGGGGGCCTATATGTGGCTTTCACCTACTTGGCTGGTCTGACTGGAGTTATCATCACGCTGGCCCTCATACTAATCATCACATCATCCACCAAAACCATCCGGAGGTCATATTTTGAAGTGTTTTGGTACACCCACCATCTCTTTGTCATCTTCTTTATTGGCCTTGTCATCCATGGTGCTGGGTGAGTATTCACACTTATCACACAATACATGATAAGTACTGTATCTTAATGTAAAGCCCTCTACACACATAAGTATAGAGACTTAATCACTAAGTAGCAGTTATATTTGATGGTAATAATGGGTGAATACAGGCTTTGAGAGTTAAGACTCTCACTGATACATGCAATAAGCTAATCACATGCATGAGTCTTTATGAGACTATGGCATACTTAAACTCACTGATACTCAACTTCTGCTATTTTAATTGGAAAGCTGTTTTCCAAGGTTCCTGTTTCTAGTTGTTAGTTTATTTTTCTGTCTTAAAAGGAATTGCATGCATCACACACATGCATGGAAGGAGACCTCAACATAAAAATGATATTGAGCCTAGGATTTTGTTAGGTAAATGAAAACTTTCATAACACAGATTTTTCTTTCAGACCTAGATGAACTTTTAATATCAGCAGCATCTCAGAATAGGTTTTTAGCCTTTGGATCTCAAATACAGGCAACTGTAAGTTTTTGTAACTTCCAAATGCCAAATATCTTTTTGGTTCATTCACTACCTTCTTCTGAAATAGCTGAAAATCCTAATTAAATAATTTAGCACTACGTGAACACAATTTTTGCACCTAGAAAAAATAGTTTTAGTTTCATTTTATAAAACCACAGAACTGATGCAGAAATAAAAAAAAGCCTAAAATAACCGAGCCAAATTCCATAGTTTGTAGTTGCACTATATTGTCCATTTTAAAGGAAATTCTAGTTGCACTAGAAAGTGTGTTTTTAAAACACCCAGTAAAAATGACTCTTCAAAAATACTTCCTCTCAGTCTAGTAGTGTCAGGCAAAAGACAGAAATGGGAATACAACAGGAAGGACAAAAATAGAAGGCAGATGAGAATCACCACCAGCATATTTGTCCATTCCAACTTCCAAAACAAGAAGAAGGTTTGAGCAATACCTGTTGAAGGAAGAGAACAAGTGTTTCATGTTTCCTGCAGCAAAAATCGTATAGTTACTGACAAAATGTCCAAACTTGCCAGTAATTACTACACAATACCATCAGAAAGCAAACTTTGCTCTTTCTTGAGGTCAGTGAGGAGCATATATTTCATAGAAGTTGACTTTCTATATACTTGGATGTTCAGTATACTTCCACTATTTTAATGCACTGTATTGAAAAGGCAAAAGTTTGGCCAGCATTGGGTTGAACATGGTTGTCAGACAACTTCAGCTATTCTTTGGAAGGTGATAAGCACAGGAATATTATTACCCATAGAGGGAAGGATGCTTTCTGGCAGTGAACTCAGTGGCCTCGCTTAATGGCCTTGAAGGTGAGAAGGACATTTTGAGTTCAGAAAAAATACACTAAAAAAATATTGGGCAGGCTTTTTACACTCAAGGAAGACATCTTAGGTGTACAAAGATAGATGTTATGGAATAAGCATGATCTGACAGTCTTAAAGTAGCATGTTAGGGAGAGGTATAGAGGCCAGTTTACTTAAGGAGACGGAAGGCTATGTGTCCTACATACGTACCAATACATACATATATATATTTATACACAGGAAACTGAACCAAAGATAAGCAATAGAATCAAAGGGGCAGATTCTTGTCCTTTACAAGCTGTTGTAGCACTTTTGTGGCACTGATGTTTTTTGTGCATGAACTATGTGTCACAGACAAATGTCCCAAACGTCCCATCATAGTAGTAATAAAGAGAGAGCAGAGGTTCAGATCACCCTGCCTTGGAAGCTAAAGTAAAAATTTCAGCTGAAAAAGAACTAATTAGAAGGCTATACTGTTGAAAGGTTAATTACAGTTCTGGAAGAACATGTATGCTGAATAAAAAGGGAAAATAAATCTTTTCTTTCTCTTGTACAGAGTACTGGCATTGTTGAACCTCAAATAGAGCATAGGGGAATGCAAAAACTCTCATGCTCATTTTCCCTTAAGGGTGAGGAGTGACTGGAAATGGGCTCCTCCTGTTCCTGTAATTCATCCCATAGGGCGGCCCAGCTGAACCAGTTGTCAGTAGTAGGGAAGTAAGCTGCAACGGGTGATGTTCCTGCAAATTGCAACTCGTGATGCTCCTGGGACAGTGTCATTCCTTCCCTTTATTTTTCAGGCAGGATGTTAATCAACCTTTTAATGAGGAAGAGGTTCATTAGTAATATGTATAAACAGCACAATCTTTTAACTTTCAAGACTGTGCATAGGTTTTCTAATAATCCTCTGACAAATCTACCGCATAAAGCTAGGCATACATATGACTTAGACACCATGGTTAGAAACATAGTCTAGTTCACAGAAACTGAGCTAGAAAAGCAGGAAGAGAAGTCACAGGAAGAAGATATCAACAGAATCATATTGGCATAAAATTGAACAGCTTGATCAGAATCAGACCATTCCTGGGGAAAATCAGCAGATCTTAATCTGAATTTCTCTTCCATGACCCTCCTCCTCCTACCATCATTTTTTGCCGCTGTCACACCCCTGAGGTTGCAGGACTCCAGTCAGAGGCAGGAAACAGTGAACAATATCAGAATATATAATATTTTTTCCCCCTCAAAACTGAAACTGTCTTTCAGCACTCCAGCTTAGCACTAGAGCTGCTGCTGGAAATACAGCTGAACTGGAGTAGTTAGGCTTCTCTGTAGTAAAAAAACAATAACAAATCCTAAAAAAGAAAGAATATAGAAGCCAGATCATCAGCTGATATAAACTGGTAGAGCTGGTATAGCTGCTTTGCCTCGGTAGCATCTGTGTTCATCCATACCAAGCAAACAGCTGCTCCACAGTTTTAAAGGGAGAAGAAGGGTGTCAGAGGAAGAACGTGTGTTAGAAAGAACTTTCCAAATTTCTAAGATAAACAACAGAAATAATTTCTAAACTGGTCACTAGGAAATTGATTACCTTGCCCCCTCCAGGATTTGATTTTATTGAAGAAAAAGGCAGGATAACTATGAAAAGAATGAAGCTTTACCTTTGTGACCACTTCCTGGAAATGGTAATGGACGTACCTCTCAGTTCCTCACTTAATCTTGTAGCCAGTATTTTCCCCTACAAACTTTACTCCCAATTTCTACCAAACCTTCAATACTGTAGAAGTCCAGAACTTCTAAGGGAGCACTTCTATAGAACTTCTATGCTGGAGCACCTCCCATACAAAGACAGGCTGAGAGAGTTGGGGTTGTTCAGCATGGAGAAGAGAGGGCTCCAAGGAGACCTCATAGCGACCTTCCAGTACCTGAAGGGGCTACAAGAAAGCTGGGGAGGGACTGTTTACAAAGGCTTGTAATGGTAGGACTAGAGGCAATGGGTATAAACTGGAGAGGGGCAGATTTAGACTAGACATAAGAAGGAATTTCTTCACAATGAGGGTGGAGAGGCACTGGAACATGTTGCCCAGGGAAGCTGTGGCTGCCCCATCCCTGGAGGTGTTCAAGGCCAGATTGGATGGGGCCTTGGGTAGCCTGATCTGGTGGGAGGTGTCCCTGCCCATGGCCAGGGGGTTGGAACTGGATGATCTTTAGGGTCTCTTCCAATCCAAACTATTCTATGACTCTATAAATAGAGAAGTACATAAATAGAATAACAATAAGGGACAAATACCTTCATTTTCATTTCATTATCTGAACAATTTTTTTCCAGGCGTATTGTACGGGGGCAGACAGCTGAGAGTCTGGCTGAACATGATCCAGTGATTTGCTACAAAAACTTCACTCACTGGGGAGAGAAAGGGGCTTGCCCAGTCCCCCAATTTTCAGGGAATCCTCCTATGGTAAGAACCACTCTCTTGAGTGTAAATCCAATTTAAAATGTTTGCTGTTTGCTCTTTTTGTAAATAACATATGCACTTGCTGTAGAAAATAAGCAATGTAATCCCTATAGGTCTTCAGTGGCAGCTTTCTTTACATATAGCAATAGATTTGGGCACAACGGATTTAAGCAGAAATGGACTACAGACAGACAACCCACTTCCAGTGTGCCATAAAGTGAGCACCATTAACAGGCAAACCAAAAGAGCAAATCACATCTGAGAACTGTTTCCCGAAATATATTTTGTGGCATGTGGGATTTCCAGAAAATGATCCACATTTCCAATAAATGATCCATTTATTATGATCCACATAATAAATAGTTTTATATTATTAACGAACTAATGGTAATTAACAGAAAATTAATTCCTCTGGAAAGGTGACATTGAAACTCCAGCTTTTATTGACTAACCAGGCTGGGTGTACATTCACATTTCAGACTGATCTGTTAACAGAAATCACATCTTTTCCTGCAGACTTGGGTCAATAATATATTCAGAGCTTTCCTTCACATTTCACTTAGTTATCTTAATATTTTCACAGAGACAAAATCCCTCATAGAAAAATAACTTGTGTAACTCTAGTAGCAACTAAAAAGTCAGCAGTGACTCTCAACAGAAAGAAATTCCTTCTCTGACCAGAAGTAATTTTGAAGGTGTCATATCTCTTAAGGGTTCCCTACTCTGGTTGATAAACAACCTATATTACCTGAATTTCATGTCTGCTTATAGCATTTCCAGGACTCTAATCTAAGTAGTTATCTTCATCATCTGACTTTAAATTTTATTCTGCTTACAGACATGGAAGTGGGTAGTAGGTCCCATGTTCTTGTACCTGTGTGAGAGGTTGGTGCGGTTTTGGAGGTCACAGCAGAAGGTTGTTATCACAAAGGTACGTGATGATGCTATGTTTAACACCAGGCAAAAAATTACCATTTTTTTCAAATGATGCGGCAAAGCCAATTGCTCCTACATGACAGACAAAATTAGCAGTGAAAGGCTTCTCGGGGGTGCTCTGGCTGCTATCATGCAAAACTAATGCCAGCCTCTAACACATAAATGTAGCCTGTCTCTGACAGGACTGAATCTTAGGAAAGATAAACTAATTTTCTTTGTATTGAGTGAAAAATTACCCACGGCCTTAAGAGTATTAAAGATACCAAATCTTTGTTTTCAAAACTACCCAGATATTCTCCTGCACCTGGGTCGGGGCAATCCCCATTTTCAGTACATGATGGGGGATGATGTGCTTGAGAGCAGCCCTGCAAAGAAGGACTTGGGGGTGCTGGTTGATGAGAAGCTTGACATGAGCCACCAATGTGCACTCGCCACCCAGAAGGCCAAAATAAGCGTGGCCAGCAGGTCGAGGGAGGTGATTCTGCCCCTCTGTTCCTCGCTTGTGAGAACTCATCTGGAATACTGGTCCAATTCTAGAATCCTCGACTTAAGAAGGATATGGAGCTGTTGGAACGGATCTAGAGGAGTGGTACAAAGATGATCAGAGGGCTGGAGCACCTTCCCTACGAGGACAGGCTGAGAGAGTTGGACTTGTTTAGCCTGGAGAAGAGAAGGCTCAGAGGAGATCTTATAGTGACTCTCCAGTACCTGAAAGGGGCTACAGGAAAGCTGGAGAGGGGCTATTCGTGAAGGCTTGTGGGGGTAGGACCAGGGGGAATGGGTATAAACTGGAGGGGGGCAAATTTAGACTGGACATTAGGAAGAATTTCTTCACAATGAGGGTGGTGAGACACTGGCACAGGTTGCCCAGGGAAGCTGTGGCTGCCCCATCCCTGGGGGTGTTCAAGGCCAGGTTGGATGGGGCCTTGGGCAGCCTGATCTAGTGGGAGGTGTCTCTGCCTGTGGCAGGGGGGTTGGAACTAGGTGATCTTTAAGGTCCCTTCCAACCCTAACTATTCTATGATTCTATTTATGAATTCTGATTTCTCAGTAGAACAAATGACTCCTGAAAAGCAGAATTAGGGGGTACCTGTTTCGTGCAGTCAAAGCTAATGTTAAGCTTCCTTTCCCCATGGTGCGTTGCAGAGATATTAACACTGGTTCTGAAAGTCTGACAGCCAAACTAGTATAGTACTAAGCTCAAAAGCATAAAAACTTTCCCGATGTAATTTCCTCACATGGCATTTTGTTGCATATTATGGACATACTCAGTTCAAGTTGTAGCAGAATTTTGGGGGTGACATTAGGTGTCTCTGCTGTGCCTTGGCACGATGGTGACATGGTGGAAGGCCCCCTTATACAAGTGTGCTTTTTGGTAATTGTACCAAAATATCTCTGAGCCATTTCTACACCATATGCCTATGATGTCTGCTTAGATCCCTGTTGGCAGAAAATTTCTTGCATGCTCCTAAGCACTAATATTAATACCCACATTAACAGATAGACTTGATTCTCCTTCTTGCAAACCTCCTCTGAAAATGGGAAATAGCCTTGGCAGAGAACTTTAGGATTAAGAAACCATAGTGATGGAAATACTATCCTTGCTTCTAAAATATCACTTTTATTTATTCTTGGTTTAAGACAGGCAGAATGCAAATGCAAATGCCATCTTCTAGGTCCCACACAGCTATAACACAAAACCACCTGTTTCCTGTGGTGCTATCTAGCCAGTTCCCTATCTGTATGATAGCCCTGCGGTTTTCCCCTTATATATACAGTCAAACTCATTAACATTGATAATGATGATGGCTCTGTGCCACTGTGTAATATGCATCTGGAATGAGCAACATGTGTACATAGATCTTGTGATGTGTTACAAGATGTGCCAGTCTGACCTGTCCCTTTCGGTGTAACTAAAAGTATGGTGTGAAAAATGTCTTCAATCAAAAAATCTTCTGCAGTCATTCATCTGGCTGTCAGGTGCTGTTCCTTGCTCCCAGTTCTGATGGGATCAAAGTTTCACCTGCTTTTCTCGCTCACATAGCAGAGGACAATGTTACTGTTGAAGGATGTAGGTGCATCCAGCCAACAGTGAAGACAGACTTTTTCTTCTCCCTCTTTATCTCTTGTTCCTCTCACTGCAGGTGGTCATTCACCCCTTCAAAACAATTGAGCTCCAGATGATGAAAAAGGGCTTCAGAATGGAGGTTGGGCAATACATTTTTGTCAAGTGTCCAGCAGTGTCTAAACTGGAATGGCATCCATTTACATTAACTTCTGCTCCAGAAGAGGATTACTTCAGCATTCATGTCCGTATTGTAGGGGACTGGACAGAGGGCTTGTTCAATGCCTGTGGATGTGATAAGCAAGAATTCCAAGATGCATGGAAGTTGCCCAAGTAAGTACAAAGAGCCTCCACAGTAAAGTCAACAAAAAAATATGGCAGTTCAAGTTTTGCTTAACCAGTTTGGTGGCACCTGTGATACAAACCTTAAATACTTCTATTGTAGATGTGAGCCTTAGATGTCTCTTTCAATTTTCTTCCTATCAACCCTACCTCTTCTTTTGCTGACTAGTATTCAACCCAAATGTACATCATAGTAGGCAGAACCTCTACCTTTTAATTGTCATTTTAAATGTTGCTAATAAATATTCACTATTGATTTCTTAAGTGTACTTTCAATTTCAGAATAGCTGTGGATGGCCCCTTTGGAACAGCAAGTGAGGATGTATTTAGTTATGAAACTGTTATGCTTGTTGGAGCTGGAATAGGGGTCACTCCCTTTGCATCTGTACTCAAGTCTGTCTGGTACAAATACTGCCATGATGCAACCAACTTAAAACTCAAAAAGGTGCGTTTCCTCTTTCCCAGAACCCATGCAATTGTTCAGGGGCCAACAGCCCAAGTAAAAACAGGCCCAGCAAAGGTTGTCTGGCTCCAGACATGTGTGAGTCCTAAGAGGAGAGTCCATTTACCTCACAAGACAAGCAGGGAAGTGGGAGGGTCAAAAGCAAAAACATAATGAAAGAAGAAATAACCTATGAGCAAAATCACCCATGCAAATTGACTTTGGCCCTGGGGATTTCCACTCGCAGTGGAGATGTCTGTGTTAGAAACATGAAGTCCAAGGCAGTAGTACAGCCTGTGCAACTGTTGCATTCCTTCCCTAAGCACACAGAGAGCAATTTTATGTCAGTGGAAGAGCACTACTACCATCCTCCTCTTGCTTCCTGCCCCTGGAAACTCCCTATATAGGGGTGCAGAGTCACTCTCTGGAGTTATGGTTGTATTCAGAGAACAGAACTGGTTTTGTTACGTGTTTTGATTTACCTTGCTTGCCAGCAGGGCAAGAAGATAGAGTCTATCTCTAAATCATTAATTTATACCCTAGCAAACTGTTTTACGAGGATGTAAGTAGGGAAACACAATGAACTAAATATGTAACCTGCTGGTGGAAGGGAGATAGACATTTCCTTGTTCTTGCAGTTGCAGTTGCTTCACAGCCCTCCCAGCATCAAAACTCCTGAATAGCTTAGATACCAGCCTACACATCTACTGAGGTGGTCAGGACAATTTCTACAGGAACTCTACAATCCTCATTCTGTCAATTCTGTCAGCAAATGTAAACCCAGAAACCATAGGTGCCTATATGCCCTGACAGCTCACTCTTGTCTCTTCCAGATCTATTTTTACTGGCTTTGCAGGGACACTCAAGCCTTTGAATGGTTTGCTGACCTCTTGCAATCTCTGGAGGCTCAAATGCAAGAAAGGAATAATGCAGAGTTTCTCAGCTATAACATCTACCTTACAGGCTGGGATGAATCTCAGGTAACAACACAGTGGAAAGTATCATTTCCATATGAACTGAGGTTGATGTTAGCATGTTACGTTTTGATAAATGTTCAAATGGTGCTCATGCTAGGCCTCTGTCTGGCTCTCATAGAATCATGGAATAGTTTGGGTTGGAAGAGACCTTAAAGATCACCCAGTTCCAACGCCCCTGCCATGGGCAGGGACACCTCCCACTAGACCAGGCTACCCAAGGCCTCGAACCTGGCCTTGAACATCTCCAGGGATGGGACATCCCTCTCAGAGGTTTTAAATGCAGACAGGTATTATCCATCAGAAGTGACATAGGGTCAGCTGCTAATGTGAACTCCGGCTTCCTTCCTGGTTTACTCTGGCTGTGCACTCTGGAAAGCAGTTGTTCCTTACAGCAGCAAACAAGCAAATATCTCTATCAGCATTAGGACCAGAGAAACTAATGCACAAGGTGTGAGTGATGGCAGCATGCTTGTTTCAAGACTCATGAGTTCTTTATCCAATCCCATGCTTTTAGGGCTTCAAAGGAGCAGCTCTTCCATAAGCTAGTTCATAACGTGTGATTAAGTCAGGAAAGGTGCTAATTTTAGTGATGTTTCATTTTACTTCTATCTCACCATTGCAAAATTCGCCATATGCCTGAGTGCTGTGGCTCAGCTAGATGGACAGGGAGGGGTAGGAGTAAGGTAGGAAGTTATCACACAGACAGTGGAAAAATAGGAAGGAAAGAAGAAAAGTCACACAACTTTTGCCTGAGGAGAAAGTCACCTGTATCTTTTCTGGCAAATAAAAGTGCTGCAGAATGCCGAAAGGCCTGAACTCATGCCCTTAATCACAGCTTCTCCTCTTCCTGGCTCTACTTAGCTTTGCTGGTCTAGGTGAAAGTTACACAGGGAGGGTGGACAAGACCTCCTAATATGGATCAAACTTTCCAGAGATCAAACTGGCAAGATTTCATTAAGGTCAAGAGAGTTCTATTATTGTACTTGAAGGGATTTTTTTCATTATTTACAGTTTTATTTTACAGTTTTTAGACTAAACCAGTTAATTGCAAAAGAAATGTAATTAATTGCTGTAATTACTGTGTTCGATGGTGCATAGCTTTAAATCTTGAGATCACCTAATCTGGGGAAAATGAGGAGATAGACACTGATATCAGAACTTTACTAATATTATCTTTCCTTGTGAAACACCATCAATTCCACATTTTCAGTTTGCATATAATTCAGCGTGTATTGATATAATTTTTTTTTTAGCAGAACATAATGCTAACTATGTGTTTACACTGTCCTTTGTGCTTCATTTCCCACAGGCCACTCATTTCGCAGTGCATCATGAAGAAGAGAAAGATGTGATTACAGGCCTTAAACAGAAAACCTTGTATGGAAGACCTAACTGGGAAAACGAGTTCAAAACTATTGCAGGGCAGCATCCTGGGTAAACCTGTACAAATTGGACTTCCTCTGTCTAAATACCATAATAACACAATCTGGTTCCTTTGGCTGATAAAGTTCGATGAACATTCTTTTTCTAAAAATCTCCAGGTATTTTCTATTCTTATTTCAGCCGTGAGCACCCAAAAAATAGTAGGAAAAATAACAGAACCAATAATTTCAAGAATTTGTGCCGTAAGGTCTTTGAAGGTCTATTTCTTTGACTTCACTGAGGTCAATAAACCTGTCTTCACTGACTTCTGCTGAGATGAGATTTAGCCCACCACTTGCTTTAGGAGGAGCAGTAAGTGCCTTGCAAGTTTTAAGGAGTTATAAATTTTAAGGATTAGACACCAAGTTCTAATTTAGTTCCTGTAATTGGAAAAAAGCCATTGCCCCTATGCAACATAAGACTAATTTACATGAAGAACATCCAGCTGCTCCATACCTAGTTTCTGACCATATTTTTGTTTTCTTAACAGCTCCAGAATAGGTGTTTTCCTCTGTGGACCCGAGGGCCTAGCCGACACACTCAACAAGCAGAGCATCAGCAATTCAGAAGCTGACCCACGAGGAGTACACTTCATTTTTAACAAAGAAAATTTCTAACTCCCCAGCACATGGGAGTCATTCCATACAAAGACTGGATCTCTTTTTCTGTTTGGAGTCTGGGAAGGACAGACCAGCTTCTAGTCTCAGCTACACTAACGCAAACCCCTTTGCTTCTTTGGAATTATTTTGGCCCTGTGCTAGAGTAAGCAAGTCAAGTTTTACCTTAGGGAAGTATGCACTGCCCTCCAGGTGCTGCCAGTTTAGCAGAAATCTATTTTCTTTGTCTGTGTGTGGGAATTTTCCGTCAATTAACTGCTTTTATCCTCCTGTTATTCATAATGACTGTGAAGGGTCTAGGAGGCTATATGCATTTGTGAGCCAGTTCACAATGATAAAGCTTAGTGCTATTAAACAATAAAGCTTTCTAGCATAATGCTTGCTATTAGGAGACAGCTTACACTGGCTAGGCCAGTCCATGGAACAAGGAGGGGTTAGGGAAGGGTAACTGGGAAAGACTGTTCCTTCGAAGAGGAAATCTCCTTTCAGCACCAGCATCTTTTCAGGCATCCAAATACAACCATAAACATCTTGTCCAAGAGATGATAGCACAGGTAGCTGAAAAGCAGCCATTCCTCTTTAGGAAAGCAGAGAACTGAAAGAAATGACCTGGATTTCTGAATGCCATCCTCACCCTAGCTGTCGGGAGAAAACAAGGACAGTCAAACCAAGTCCCACACCCAGTGCTTGAGCCATCACTCCACTGCTTTGAACACTCTCAGTTTCACATCTTCAAATTCACAGCTCAGTGATCCAAGAGGTTTTTTTTTTATTTTCAAGACTGCCATTTCTGATTTTCAAGTTTAAAAAAAAATTGTTGCTGAATGATTTAATGGGTATTTTCTGAAGCAGCCCTAAGTGCATACAGTGCTTTTGGCCCTACTGTTCAGCTGTTCCTCTTTGATGGTGAAACAGGTTTAAGAAAGTAAAGATCATGTGGACAGTATCTAGAATAGCTTTAATAAAGTTCCCAGTGCGTACAAGACACGCACGCACAGTACTTCTGTATGTACATTACAGGTAGCACGTTCTTAAAAAAAAAAAGGAACTGAAACTTTTAATACCAGCAGCAGAGAAAAGAAAAAGCATTAAAACCAGCAGCATATAAAAAAATATGAAAAACGAGTGCAAGAAGTTTTGGAAAAGCCACAGGCTAGTACAGCATGGGTCTCCTGTTCAGCCCAGTCACCTGCTTGCTGCCTTTTAAACTCTGCAGCCAAGCCCTTTGAGAGCTCCTACACGGCACGAGGCCTTGCTGATAGGTTCCTGCAGTCAGAAGAAAGTGGTGGCCTCCTCCTGCAATTTCAGACAGGTTTCTGTAGCCATCTGGTTGCACGTAGCATATTTTACACCTCAGCTTGCCAGACAGGGTGTGGTCTCCTTCTACATGATTTTTAAATGCAACTTCAGAAGAACTGCTTGCTGGTTTGGGTTTATTAACATAAGTTTCTGTGAAGAGTTAAACGACACAATAAATTATGCCAACATCTGAAGGGGAGGAAGCCATAGTTGGTGAATGCTAGCAAAGATCAACTCTTGGCGGGAAATATTTCGGTTCTTTCCCTCAGAAGGCCCATATTTAAATTTGCATAATTCCATTTGAAACATGCCTATTAAATCTGATTATAGATTAAGCAGAATTACAGAAACTTCTTCTGCAGAATAAAAAGCACACTACTGAAACATAATAAGGTTCTCATCCTTTGCAGAGAGCATTGAAATATTTGCCTTTGATTTTAATGGAAATACAATAAGACTTCTATGCTATTAGAAAGGGGGCAAAGAGGAATTGCAAGGGGTCTAATGGAGGTAGCATATTTATAATGTGAAGAGTCTTGAAGAGTGTGTATTTTAATCCATTCATTAATTTTCTAAACATTGCCACATTTGTTCTTAAAGTTCCAGGAATCTTTCCTTACTCAACCAGCTGTAATGATATTCTCTGACATTCCCACTTACTTCAGGGGCTGTTTGTCACCTCAAACACAAAAAAGAGGAATTCTGTGCTTATTACTAAACTACTGTCTTCCTAAAGCATATAAAAGAATAAGCAGGTGAGCGCTTCTCAGTTTCCTTCAAAGGTGTTTTGCAAAAATAGTAAGCAGTGCATTATCAATCATGGTCAGAATATAAAGATTTTTTAAAAAAATCTAGGATACACAAGTGAAACGGAGAGCACTGGAATACAAAAGTAAAAGACTAACTAGCTTGAATCCTTCCCACTCTTCAGCAAGGATCAGAGAGATGTCAGTGGTACTGTTTTAAGTCAATGCTGCTGTCTTCTTGGGTGGCAAAATCCTTCCTCCAAATGCTTGCCTGGTCTATAGAAGTTTCTCAGATCACTACTTTAACGGTTGAGTCACCTTAGACACAGACTGTTAGTTAGTAAAACATCTTTTACGATACTTACATTAGATATAAAGCCCATGCCTATCTTAAATTCCTAGACAATTGTGGCTGTGATACCACTACAACTTCCCAGGCAGGACATACAGTGCTCTTCAGTCACCCAGAGAAGTCTAGAGCAGAAGGCTACAGGGGAGCATAGAGGACAGTCCTGTCTTGTGACTAAATGCCACTGCTTACAACTTGACTGTTGCTGTCAGTTGGGCCTCTCACTAGAAACTTCCTCCTTCTATGTGTTTGGGAATTTTCTCTTTTGAGGGCAGGGGAAGGGATGACTTTGACAATAAACTGATTCTTTTGCTATCAAATTGCTGGGTCTAAAGTGCCTGTCCTGGAAACAAAGGATGGCTTCTCACCTTTATTTGAAAAACCTTGCTGCAGTAGCACCAGCACGACTTTCTGAAAGGTTCTGTCTTAAGGTTGCTTCTGTGGACAGCAGGGGAAGCAGCACGAGGGGGATGGCAATGAATGAAGGCAGAACTTGAGGAGGTCCATGTTTCATTGATGAGGGTCAATTGCCACCACAAAACTCTTCCTCTCATCTTTACTAAACTCCTGATTTGCTGGATGCCACAGTAAATGAGATATTGTGCTTGCTCTGTCAGAGTCCTGTCACTGCCCATGCTCATGGTGGGTCTCAGGACATCCTCCAGAATCATTCCCACTTCCAGTGGAATGTGAACACTACATGCAGCTCCCTCATTAAGGTTGTTCTTTAACAGCAACCTTTGGTCCTAACTTTGCTTCACCTGCAGAGATGATTCTAAAAGAGATAAGAATCTCTTAGTGCTCCTGACACCACCAGCAGCCTGTGTGACATAGGCTATTGAACTCTACCTCAGTTTACAAAGTGGACAGATGCCCTTCCATCCAGTTCCACAAGTTCCCCATTCAAATGAATTATACTCTGCAGATGGCAAGTAAAACCAACCACTGATGAATTACTAAAATAACTGTTTTAACTAATGGAATCAATTAGGAGTTCAATTAAAAGTGACTGAAGAGAAAAGCTGATCTCACTTATGGCCTCAGCTCAGCATGTTTTCCTTCCCTTATTAAATAATATTTTCCCTGCCTTCCCATATGTAGTCATATGAAATAAGGAATTAATTAATTCATTAATATTCTTGATCTCCAGTTCACTGATAAAGACCTTGAACCCCCAGCATGCTGGGCAGCTCTGGTTTCTATTGGCCTCATCTTGATTTTCGAAACGAGAAATGGGCTCTGAAGAGGTCATGACCTTTGTCCACATTCAGATAATATGTTAAAGTGAGACTTTGATACATATTTGTTTTCATCTAGTCCTTCCTTCCCCTGTACCTACTTGCAAAGTGTGCCCATGGGCACTTAGGAAAATCCAAGTTTTCATAAGTTTTAACCTGCAATAAAAATCCTACTCTGCCTGTTCACCATCATGCTTATCCCAGGGGGGAAACACCCTGGTTGCAAAATAGGTCTTCCTCTTTTCAGCCTTGTAAGACTTTCTCTGCTGGGTAGAGTCTTTTTGCCTTTAAATCCTCAAATGGTGGATTAAGCCAAAATAAAAACATTAAAAAAAAAAACCAAACAAAAAGCTGCCAGTGAAACACAGGTACTTTTGAACAAACAAGAAATAATGTTAGGGTCTCATTATGGCCCTTTTTTTCTCAGGATCATGCTCTGTTTTGTAGTGTCCCTAGAAAATTGATGTTCACCGGTTTTATTTTTTTCATGTTTCAATGAGTTCTTTGTAGAGTTCATAGCCAGGTGTAAGCCTGGACACATCAGACATGTAGGTATATATGCTCAAAGGAAGTTAGGAGCATATATTAAGATGGTAATAGTTATAAATATTACCAGGATCCAGATCCTCATTTCTGGCTGTATACAACAGTGTCAGTTCCACAAACACAAGCCAGAACAGTTATTTTTCATGAGCCACACATTTGTTTTTTCATTTCACACAGACCTCAGAAATCCGCTGGTGTCATTTACATTCACCGCACAGACACCAGCCCAGATTAGCAGCAAAAGTAATTACACTGGAGTGGAAAAGTGTTGAGGCTTGCTGAAAGCTCAGAAATGCTTTCCAGCTCCTCTTTGGCACCTCTGCTATCACATTTCCTCCCTTTTCACTGCTACTCTTCTGCCTGGCTAACTTGGTGTATCTCTGCCCACCTAGCTACCACCAATTTCTCTCTGTTTATTCTCTTCCATCAATTGTTTCTGTCACTCCTTCAGTCACCCACTCCTTCCTTCTCCCCAGATCTGCAATCTTCCTGAAGATCTCTAGCTTCCACAATCTTTTCGCCAATTTTGCAAGTGCTTGTGCCCATTGCAAGTGCAGGAAGGACAAATGGATTGCAGAGCCATCTTTGGTTGTGACCTTTGAAGTAATGTGTAGCTGCTCCTTATGCTGGCTTTGTCTTTTTACACTCCTGTGAGTTAGACTGGACCATGCAGAAGTCCAGGGTCTGCACTGCAGCTCTGTAAGGTTTCTCTTTGAATGAATGACAGCACTGAGAAAATTCAGGTGGAATTTTCCTGTGTGCAGAAATGACATAGAGAATAACAGGGACAGGGCAATCACCATCATCTCTTTGCAGTTATTAACTGCCAAAATGTAGTTGTCAATACCAATGTTAATAGCAGGGCATTTTGGCTCAGCAAGTGTTCAGTTTCACATCACAGACTCTCTACCCTTACAGACAAAAGAGATTTCTACCCTGTTATCCTATGCAGCCAGGGCATAAGAGAATATCCCTGCAACATACATCCCAGACCTAAGGCTGGACAAGTTCCCATGAACAGCTAACGAAGACAGTTCCTGCTGTGTTTTTTTTTTACATATTTCCTTTTGATCTGTGACAACCGATACTAGCTCAAGCCTACTTTCAGGTGGCAAATTCATACAAGCCCTCTAAGACCTGACCCTTATTTTGGACAGCAGCAAGGAAATAATCAGCAAAGACTGATAAACCAGCTGTGAAAAACGCTTTCTAGGCCCAGTTCCCCTGAGAAAACAGAAAAAGAGTCCCGTAGACCATCAGCAGCTATCTTCTGCTTTAAAATTATGAAAATTCCTCTCATCCAATAGCGATTCATTAAAAACTTGCACTTTAATAGGGCTGCAAATAGTTAAGTAAATGCATGGATCATTGCCCACCACTGTTGTCTGTTTCATGTACACAAATTAAACACTCAATAGCAAAGACCAAAACAAATGATAAAAGCTGCGTAAAGGACAGCAACATGATTTGCAATGAATTACTACTTAAGGAGGACTAATTGATGATCAGTTACCCAATAGTACCTCAGATTCCCTTCACAGAAGGCCTCTAAAGAGTATAGTCTCTTCCACAGTTATTGCTGCAGCTGAAAACGAGCCCTTTTCCTGCCATTTCACATCCTCTGAGGCAGGCAGCAACATCTGGGGAGGGACTCTTGAGGCAGCAGAAAGGCAACAGTAGTCATCAGGGAGGAGGAGGATGAGAGACACTATATAAGTTTTTGCTTATGAGGCTGAGTGGAAAAACCAGCATCCCCCAACGGCTATGCTGCAAATAATAAAAAATAAAAAAAATCTGCATTTCTGAGACTTAGTCAGAGGGTGATAGACACAGACAGCTTACTACTAGGAGAATTTAACAGGAACACTTGCATTTATGTAAGCAACAGAAACTAGTGCCAAAACCAAGAAAATTATGAAAGTCCTCATGGTATTTTTAAGTCATTTGCAAAGACTAAGCTGTAACCTACTGAGACGACCACTTCCCTTTTAGAAGTAGCAGATGTTCCCTCCTTATTTAGCTAATGTCCACAGCCATATAATTTGTTTCAAGATGTGGAGCCTTTCCCTTCTCTCCCTATCAATGGACAAATACAGTTCCTTGCCAGCTAATGTGGACGTGTTTTGCATTTTGTAACTGCACAAGGAAGCTGCATCTAGCAGAGAAAATACTGCAGGGGCGAACTAGCAAACTGCTGCTTTATGTGCCGAATAGGTATTTACTCCTGCCGAGAAAAGTATCAGTGGGAAAGGTTGCCCAGGACTGGCTTTTGCATAACTTGTAAATGTCACACAAGATGCAAAGGGAACACCTCACCTTGTTTGTTTTGTTTTCCACCCAACTCAAGAATTCTCTCATCTTTTATAAAAACTAATCAGAACAATTTGTTGCTAATATAACTACCAGCCCTTCTTCTCTTCCATGTATAAACGGGAAAGTATTTTATACCATTGCTAATGCTCCCATTTTCATATTAAACCTTCTCCTGTCAGACTTCTAGCTCAGCACAACTCTCAAAATGCTGTGACTAAATTTTCTAAGTAGGTAGATCCCTAGCCTTCTGTTGTTGTTGCCCTCAACGGGCAGCACCAATGTGCTCCCGCCACAATCTCCCTCAGAGATCTTCATCTCTGTCCTCATCTTGAGACAACTGTTGGACTCAAATGCCCTTCTAGGACCACTGAGTTTGGGGGAGGTAATATTGCTTCTTGGTGTTCCTAGGACTCCTGTGTCCATCCATTGTGGTTTGCTATTCACAGTCAAACTGAACAGCTTTCAGACAGGAGCTGGTCCTTTCTTTTATGTTTTAATAACATCCAGCACAGTGCTGTTGGGTGCTGTTCCCAACTCAATGCTTCTGGGTGATGCAGTAATGAAAACATAATCATAATACAACTACTGCTACTACTATTACTACTACTATTACTCTGAGAACTCTGTTTTCCTAAAGAAATAAGATAGGAGCTGAGGGAACAAACGGTTTACTGAAAAACGGTGAGAGAGAGACTAGGTTTTGTAAATTCAGATGCATTTCAGGGTTGGTCCTATGTGTTGAAGTTTGTTCTTATTTAAAACATCTCTCTATGTGTAAAATAAAAAAGCACTCTGGAGCTCTATATTCTTTCTTAAATTTCTGATTCATCTGTTGGTGGTTTCCCTGCCCCTTCACGCTACCTCTCTTCCGTTGATTTTCTCCATTCCAAGTTCGGCTTATAATAGAGAAAATATGCAAATTTTTACGAGATTGTACAGCCCCTTGACCAACTCCAGTGGGTGAACAAAGGCAGTTGGCAATATAGAACACCGATTCTATTTTTAATTCCCCAACATCTGTTCAGTATCAATAGACATCACTACTGTTGCGGTCTAATACATGAATGGCAGTCTCATATCACTTCTCAAGAGAAAGTATTTTTAATAGTAGCAACACTGAAATTAAAAGTATGTCATATCTATACTTAAGTATGCATTAAGTAAGCTTACTTTTATGCAGCCCAACAGTTAATACAAAAATAGGCACAGTCAGAAGGCAGGTGGGTGATTGCCAGAGCTCACAGCTGCTGCTGCTGTAACTCCTGAACTCCCCGGCAGGGAAGGAAGAAGAGCGTCAGTGGGGCATCAGTCAGCCAGAAGTGACAGTTTGCAGTCGTATCTTTCCTGGAGACTTCACAGAAAACACGTGTTTCAAAAGGAATGGCACAACCATAACTGCTGGTTTGTAAGGAAGTTACTGTTATGTGCTATGACAACTACTTTTAAGACTCCAGTTGGGGTATTTCCACCTTGGCTGCTTCCAATGCCAGTGACAGTGTCTGACTGCTCTCCCACCACCTCTCCTTCTCAGGGTTCCTCACTGCCTGTGCTGGCACCGAGCCCTGGCCTTGGGGTCTCTGTCAGTCCAGCTTTCCCCCCGGGCAGCCGCTGCCAACCAGCCCCCAGGCAGGGGTGTGAAAGGGCAGCTGGGAAAGGCAAGCGAGTGGGACAGCGCTTATCCTGTTCCCACACCACAGAGGTGCGGGACCCGAGGGCGGCGGGGCTGGAGGGACAGGGCAGCCCAGGGCGTCAACTGCCACTGGGCTCAGGGGTACTGAAAATGCCAGCAAATCAACTCCCTGAGACTTGGTTTGGAGTTTTTAAAAAACAGCATCCTCTGTCAGGGCTGGGCAACACGAAGGAGTGACCTCCATCAATGCTGTGCAGTGAGACAAGAGCTGGGATGGGATGGATTTCCCACTTATGTGCATATGGATAAATCCTCCCAGAGATCTTAGGCATATTCTAGTCATAGAATCATAGAATTATGGGATGGTTTGGGTTGGAAGGGGCCATAAAAATTGCCTAGTTCCAACCCCTGCCATGGGCAGGGACACCTCCCACCAGACCAGGCTGCCCAAAGCCCCATCCAACCTGGCCTTGAACACCCCCAGGGATGGGGCAGCCACAGCTTCCCTGGGCAACCTGTGCCAGTGCCTCACCACTCTCATGGTGAAGAAATTCTTCCTTGTGTCTAGTCTAAACCTGTCCCTCTCCAATTCATACCCATTCCCCTCGTCCTGTCACCACAAGCCTTTGTGAACAGTCCCTCTCCAGCTTTCTTGCAGGCCCCCTTCAGGTACTGGATGGTCACTATAAGGTCTCCCTGGAGCTTTCTCTTCTCCAGGCTGAACAAGCCCAAGTCTCTCAGCCTGTCCTCATATGGAAGGTGCTCCAGCCCTCTCATCATCTTTGTAGCCCTCCTCTGGACTTGTTCCAACAGTTCCATATCCCTCTTATGTTGAGGATTCCAGAACTGGGCACAGTACTCCAGATGAGTTAACTTCACAATAGTCAAAACTCTTGCTAATTTGGAGCTGGCTCTAGCTCTGTCTGACCTTGCATTTGAGATCGACAAAGACTGCAAACAGAGCTGATTATGGAATCACAGAATAGTGGAACAGTTTGAGTTGGAAGAGACCTTAAAGATCATCTAATTCCAACTAGAGAAATCTAATCTAATTCTAATGATAGAAAAAGACATCTATTCCGCATATATCATACTTAACACAAGACATAACAGAATCTGGAAGAACACAATTTGAAAAAACATGCTATAAAAAACACGCTGCCAGAGGGACATTCTGTCTAACCTTCAAAAAATACAGTTACTCAGATGAACTTAACTCTACTTAAGCTAAATGAAATACCCCACTTGTCATAATAGTAACTGCTTCTTGCATCACTGGCTCCACAGCGCCCAGAGCTGTGAGAGGTTCACACTTCCCTGGCACCGTTGTGGGAGGATGGCACATGGAGGACTCGCAAAATCCTCAATACCAGCAGCTGGGATTGCTTGGAATCTAGAGGTCCAAGCAGCCAATGTGTGCTCCAGCATGTGCTTCAGCTCAAATGCAGCCAGCTTGGTATTTACTGCCATGAAGCTGTGTAAATTCAGGCTGTCCAGGGAAGTGGTGGAGTCTCCTTCCCTGGAGGTGTTCAGAAAGTGTGTTGACAAGGCAGTTTGGGACATGGTTTAGCAAACATGGTGATGTTGGGCTGATGATCTTAGAGGTCTTTTCCAACCTTAGCGATTCTATGATTCTATGATTATGTTCCCACATGATTCTATGATACTATTCAGCCCTGCAGAGAAGGACTTGGGAGTTCTGATTGATGAGAAGCTTAACATGAGCCACTAATACACACTAGCAGCCCAGAATGCAATCCATATCCTGGGCTCCATCAAAAGAACTGTGGCCAGCAAGTTGAGGGCGGTGATTCAGCCCCTCTACTCTGCTCTCGTGAGGCCCCACCTGGAGTATTGTGTCCTGTTCTAGAATCCTCAACATAAGAAGGATATGGAACTGTTGGAATAGGTTCAGAAGAGAGCTACAAAGATGAGGGCTGGAGCACCTCCTGTATGAGGATAGGTTGAGAGAGCTGGGGTTGTTCAGCCTGGAGAAGAGAAAGCTCTGGGGAGACTCTGAGAAAGACTGGAGAGACGGCATATTTCCAGTACCTGGAGGGAGCTACAAGACAACTCAGGAGGGACTTTTTACAAGGGCACGTAGTGACAGGATGAGGGGGAATGGCTTCAAATTGGAGGGGGGGGGAAGATTTAGACTAGACATTAGGAAAAATTTCTTCACGATGAGGATGGAGAGGCACTGGCACAGGTGTGGATGCCCCATCCCTGGAAGTGTTCAAGGCCAGGTTGGATGGGGCCATGAGCAGCCTGGTCTAGCAGGAGGGGTCCTGTCTATGGTAGGGGGGTTGGAACTGGATGATTCTATGATTCTGTGATTCTATTCTATGAACTGGGAAATCAGTGTGCGAGGCAGCTTATGAGTAAGTGCCCAAGGTGGAGGGCAGGCAGGTCCAGCCTCTGCTGATGCCTGCCCTGCAGAGCCTGCACCACCCTGGTGAGCAAAGTGACTGGCACTGGCACGGGCACTTGTGGTGTGCCCCTGCCAGCAATGGCAGAGCTGCAGCTGCAGGGAGGCTTGTGTTGTGAGAAGCCCCACCTGGAAAGAGCGTCTTTACCAGGTGCTACTTAAATGAAGCCAAAATTCTGCACACTCCCACCTCTCCCACTCCCCACCTAAACCCCTGGGGCAACCGCACCGCCTAAGTTTGCTTAAAATGTCAAAGCAACAGTACAAAGAGATGAGCCTGGAAGATACTAGCACTGCCCCCTAAGCCTTGGTTGATTCAGATCTAAACCTTGAATTAAAACTACTCAGTTTCTTGCCTTCCAAAGCCATCTTTTGGAAAGTTACAAACACTTATTTCAATTATTGTTCTGGGGACCTATGAGTGCTATGACATAGGCAGCTCTAATTTGTTCACAACATTAGCAGACCATCTAGCTACAGCTGTGGTTACAGTTTGTTTAAGATTAATTTCCTAAAATGTTCAACTTAGGCATGAATACCATATAGCTTCTACAGCATTGATCTGTGAGGTCCTTCCCTATTTCTGAAAACATTTCCAACTAACAAATGACATCACTCGGAACCCTGCGGTAGATTCTTGTGTGATTTGGTCAGACCAGTTTCAAAAGCCACTGCAGAAGCCTATACATGAAACAAGCCCCCAAAGTTATTACCTGAAATTGAGTAAAGTCGTGACTGCCTCAAGCAGAGTACTGAGACTACCATAAAGGCATTCCTAGGCTTGCTGTTATCTAGCCCTGTCACTTCTACAGGCTAATACCTATATGCTAAATTGTATTATCTCTGGCCAGAATATCTGCTTGTACAAATGCTGTTGCAGCCCTGGTTTTGATACCCAAACACTGATTAAATGGAAATAAGCAACAAGAAATGAAATTCTAAATGAACAAAATTATTTATATATGACTCAAAATTGTTAGGGAAATAGATAAATAAAAGAGATGAATATATTTATAAAAACCTGTGTGTGTGTGTGTGACAAGTTATATATAGAAAGATCATACTTTCTTTTTTCAAACAAGGACTTCATTTCATTCACACCCCCCTTCCCCCCAACCTCTAATTTTACCTAGATGTTCATGAACAAACATTGAATAAAGGCTGCCTCAAAAATTTCAGTAAACTCTTCAAAAAATAGAGAGCAGAAAATGCTTAATTTCTTCCTAAAGTGTTTACAGATATGACACAGGTTTGCTGATATAATGCTGTTTCTGATTCAGGAGTTGCTGTTCAGAAATTATTCTAATTATACCTAATACAGGCCTACGAGGAGGAGAACCTGCTAACCAGAAAGATGATTGAATTTCTTGCAGCTGAGCCAGCTACTCTATCCTGCCACTTTCTCCTGTGGATGAGGGGTTTTAATGGCTTTGATTCTGAACTCTGTGTGGTCTCTACACTGTGAAGCCAGGTAAGCATATATTACAAACTCAACTTACAGATGTGGTAAAATCGTCTATTTAAAATGGTGATGTCACTATAAAACTTGCATTTCTGTCTCCTTTCCTTCATGCTCTTGTTCTGTGTGGCACCAGTAGCTTCTGTGCACAAGAGAGTAAATGTAAGTGCCTGACACAAACCATAATGACCAGTGAGGCGTGTTTCTGTAACCCCGATTCTCCTTTTCAAGTCATTCTAGGTCAGACAGTGGGATGGGAACTACAGGAGTGTTCACATCTGTCACTCCAGCACTACTCTGATCCCTTTCAGAAAACTTTTATGTAACAAATAAGGCTGCTGTCACAGTATGTTTCCTGTGTTTGAAAACGGATGTTTACTGGAACATAGGAGATAAAACCTCTAGTTACTCCACAGAGATTTAGACTCCGTCAGAGTAGAAAAACCTCCATTGATGGGCACACAGTGCTTGGCTGCAGCCTTCTTTCCATTGTGAGAAGAAGAGAGAAACTGTCCCACTTACAATCCAGCGTCCACAGACCCTTTACCTGGCACAGACCCAACAGGCTAGAGCATTTCTGAGCTGTGCAGCACAATGTAACTGTGACTGCACAGCTTTGGAGCCACTGTCCAAATGGGTTTATTGCTGCTTTTACAGAATACCACATCTAAGCTTAGATATTCCCCAAGAGACTGGTGCTTGTTTTTTTCTGGGAATGTCCTGCAGACACGCAAGCAGAACTTCCTGGCTCAGGATATTCTCATGGGGGGTTCACCCTGACTCTGTGTGACCCTGTAACTGTGTTAAAAAAACCCCATCAAATTAAATGGGAACAAAATTACCTGGTCAGATTGTACAGGAGGCAGCAAGGAGCATCCAAATAATCAGGTAAGAATTGTTCATTACAGGACCTGCAGCCTGTATTAGGAAAAAAAAACCCCCACAAACCTATTTTCTTTATATGCCAGCTACTGTACAAATGTGTACAGACTACCCATAGTTAATGGGTAGTATTTAAAATATTTATGGTGTATTTAAAATATCAGTGCTCTGACATCCATCTAATTCTAAATAAGCTACCTACAAGCTGGGATGTCAGTGGCTCACACAAAGTGTATGAATCTAAATAGAACATACAGAGACTTCCTTCATCAAGTTGAGTGTAATGGGAAGACAGTCTTTAGAAAGGTGACAATTACTGATGGACACTTGGCAGGCAGTCAAAAGGAAAGTAATGAGTCTGCTCTCTTAACTCTTTTTTCACTCTTTTCCATCTAGATATCAAAATTCTCATGCATCTCCCTATATGGGAGGGATAACAGATGTCTTCTGTCATGAAATCATATGTAGGAAAATATGAGTAGAGCTCCATGTATATGGGCTATGCCTTAATGCAAATGCTTCTATCCCATTAATAAGACCCCCATTGTTAACAATTATTCAGCCCCTGACTGTAACAACTATGACACCATTATATTGATAGAAAACACTATTGAAATTTTGTGCATTCTCATATTCTGCAATATACAGTTTTATCCTTGAAAAGAAGCTACTTGGAAAAGCAAGTGGTGATGCTCAGCATTAATTTGGAGTGTTAAAATGAATACAAGTAGCTATTTGTATCCACTTAGAATGGGGAATGAAAACAGGGGAAGGAAGTTAAATTCACTGCACTATGACGTGGAATGAAAATACTTTTCCCAGTGTTTCATAATAATCTTTCTGGAACAACAGAACCATTACCTTGCACCATCCAGACAAACAGTTAAGACAAATAGGTCTGCATAGAAAAGAGGTGTGAGAAATTAGGCCAAGTCTGGGAACTAGCCTTTGACAAGGTCTTGTCTCTAAAATGAATGCAAAATTTTAATAAATTTCCCAAGTTCTCCCTGTTGTATGCAAGTGAAGGAAAGCAAGACAAATACTGTTCTCAGTTGTTATTTGTATTGATCAAGAACACATGAGGCAAAAAGACAACTAAGGCAAAACTTTATTTTTTTTTTGGTAGCAAGAAAAATGAAGCAGTCTTATAATTAAGCAGTGTTTCCTAGGTTTTTTCTGCAGCAGAACCTTCACCAAGCCTCATTAAACTGAGAGTCTTACTCAGTGCATCTTGTCTTCAAGTAAAGCAAAAATACCAAATGATATTACAAATGGCTGCTTGGAAAAGTTCTTCTGACCATGGCATCCAGATGCCCAATAAGGGGGATAACAGCCACTGCTGCTTTTATTCATCCACTACTTATGCTCTATCAATTGGATCGAACCTTTTTCCAATTGCTACTCCACTTATTTTTTCACTTTATGCAAGCCCAAATATCAGTGAAGCTATGCATTTTTGTCAGTTCCACAACGTGGCTCTGGATGCTGGCACCTAGTTCACAAATTGCTGTCAGTACAACATACACATACATCTTCACGCTACACTTGCCTGTTAGGCAAATGCAATATTACAGTATTAATTTTACTTGCACTTAGGTAAAAGCAGGACTCTTATTTGTCTGTAAAGCAATTGAACAGTACTGTGAATTACACATACACATGTTCCTTCTGTAGTCTCATACTAGCGATATGCATATACCATGTGAGCACTGAAATGGTTTTTTAGCTTGTTCTTTGTACAGGACACTTGCTATGTGCCCTAATAATCAGTCATCTGAAAAAAAAAAAAACCCACCCAAAGAAAACTGCATAATCGTGCTTTAATACTAATTTCATTAAATCCAAACCAGCCTTACCATAGCTGTTAGGTAGTTATCAGTCTCTCCAAACCCATGCAGTAATAAAGAAAAAAAAAAAAGTCTATATGAGAAAATAACATAATGTAGCTGCCACTTAGTGGCAACAATTATTTAGGCATTTGTGGTATTGATACATTTCTTTATCATATAATTTGTGCATTAATCAACAAAAATGTAGGCCCCAATCCAGCAAATACTTGCAAGTGTGCAAATGCTTTTCTTCCACGTGGAATACTTCAAGTTAAGACTCACTCATCAGATGAGCAAAGTTAAGAACTTTCATGAATTTTTACAGGAGAGGAATTTGTAGTGCTTAAAACTTAACTGTAGTATTTCGTAGGAATAAGATCCAATTCTAGACTCATAGAACTTAGGAAACACTCCTACAAAGAACAGATACATTGTTTTAAGATAAGCTTAAAAGAAAGCTAACAAGAGCCTCTAGAAATGTGTGTGCCTTCTCTCTGAACACTTTAATCCTACTTGGAGTAATGGGGGTCCAGTCTTGCTGCCCTAGCTCCTGGTTACTGCTTGAGGAATCAATAAAGTGCTTATCACAAATTCCGCAGTCAGAGAATAAAATCAAATGTAAGTACCTTCAGAATGTTTTCAGATTTGTAAACTATGAATTAAAGGGCTGATGCCTGATCCTCAGCATGTTTCCCTGAATCAGTAATAAATAATACATTCTTCATTCTGAAGATAAATTAAAATTCTGCTAGGAGTATGTACATTTCACCTTTGCCCCAGAGAAGTCATCCTCTGCCTCCAGGGGAAAGGCTTAACTGGATTTAATTTCTATGTAAATATTCATGCTTGACTGAAACATGATGCTCATGCAATTTCACAAGCACCAGCATTCAATGCAATAGTTACCTTTGTTTAATCGAACATGAAAAGCTAGTATTGTTTACAGTGTATCCACACTGAATCGTGTTCATAATTTTCTCCGAAATGCACCATAATCCTGAGAGGTCTTGCTTGCCCTTTGACCTTTACTTTGATTTCATGTGGTTTATTCCTCTTGAATAAAGTACCTTTGATATTAGCTTTGATATGAATTGTATTGATCTTTGTGGCATCTTCTCATTAACATACTTATGAATATTTAAATTACTACAACCTTCTCTTTTAGGTAGATACATATTTTAAATTTTTTGCTAGCTTTCTGATAATTAATCTATGAGAACTGACTTAGACTGTATGCTCTCTGTAGAGAACTTCTGTATGCTCCTCATACAAAAACAAATACTGGTTTAAAGTATCTAGCCATGTGTTTGGATGATTTTTCATTTTTTAAAGGCTTCGGTGTTGCTTATATTTATCTTCCAGTCAACTACAGGATAATAGCAACAGCAAACACATTGACAATGCAGTTCATTGTTCGGTTTTCCCATCTCACTGTGCAGGTTCCTAGAAGAGATTATTAGAAAATAAAAATAGAATGCCAGTGCCTTTACTACATTCACTTTTTCGTACTGTATACTATGCCAAATCAGTGTGAATAATTCAGCTGTGATTTAAGGTAAGTACTATCATGTTGTCTTGGCTATAAATAAGACTACAGTCCTCATAACATTTTGATTAACTTGTACATTGTTTACAACCTAATGTCTAAGACAAATTTCCAGGAAAGCATAATTTCAGTATCTCACTTTAAAAGCTGGATTTGCAAATTTTTTTTAAAATCTCATACTGAAATCGGCAAGATAAGCAGACTAGAAATCAGAAAAAAGACTGCATCAAATACATTCTAGTGTATTTACCTTCTGTAACTTTTCCTCTTCTATTGTATCAATGTATCAATGCCTCATAAGGTGAAGGAAAAGTGAAGATTGAACTGTATTTGTTTACTTAACTTCACTTTTTGATATTATTTTAATCTTGGTCAACTTTCTAATGCCATCTCCACCTTAAAGTTAAATTTTGGTGCCCTCTTCTAAAAAGACCTTTCTGAGTCTGTGATAAGCATGCCTAAATTTAAAATAATCTTGTTTCCCCATGATACTACGAACCCAAGAAAAAAGGCATTTACAACTAAATTAGAAGCAATGAACCACATTCAAAGCCCGGCTGACAGTCAGGCAACTAAAACACATACTGTTAGTCAAAACAGTTATATTTTTCACCAATTTCTGGTCTCCCCCAAAGCAGTACTGTCCCCTTACAGCAGACAGACAGGTATGTTTAGCATTAGCCAGTTGCTCTTACTGCAAGCAACATTTTACTGCCTCTTCAACTGATCTATAGCTACTGATGAGGATTAAATGTTTTGACTCTTGTTTCCACATGAATTAATTTTACTCCTCCCTATCATAATTCACTAAGCCATTGCTCTTAATGTAGGCACTGACTCCTGACAAAATATTTCTGCTGGGCTTATAAACAAGCACCTAATCCTGTAAGCTACTGTTTCTACAATCACTCTTGAAAATGTTCAACCTATTACAACTGAGCAATAAGTAACATTTCTTCTACTACAAATCTTTAATTTGACTGAAGAAACTTACCATCAGTTGTGGTATCCCAGAAGCATGAGCTTGCTGTATGAAGACCAGCTCCACTCCTCTGCATCACTGCACAGGTTACTGCAAGATACAGTCATAAAGTCAAGGAAATCATTATTAAGGCAGAGGAGCTGAATCATTCTGTACTTATGAACCGAAGCCTACATGATGTTTTCAAATGGCTGGCAGACAGCACTCAACAATGTCAAAACCTTTCTTGACTATCCCCTCCCCAAGTATTTTCCCCAAGAACTTGGTATTAATTTCATGATTATTTTTACCCACATAAAGACAACAGCTTTAACAAAATGCCTGCTAATAGGATTATGGTTTTTATCTTTTAAACTGCTTAGATATGGCTTGTGTCATGTGCACATCAGAACGGGATTACAGGTGCTGTCCTCAAAGGTAGAGCAGAAAGTCACACTTGATGACAGCTGTTTTCCAGAAGTACTGGATGAGTGTTCTCTGAAACCACACTCTAGTAACACGCAGCACTTCTAGACTGACCTGTGATAGTCATAAAACCAGTGGCAATCTAAACCCAGGACTTTCAAAACAGAACAGAGTGCAAATACTTGCTATTACATCAACATTCCACAAAAGGACCACAGTGGGTTAAACTTCTACTTATTTCCACCTCCCTTCCACAGATATGCATATAAATATAATGGGACATGGCTTAGCCTATGATTAAAGTATTTCAAATGTCCGTATTTATACAGGAAGCTTAATCCTAATTAAAATTTTATTTAAAATAAATAGAATCTATTTTCTGATCTGATACAAAAAAAGGTTGAAATAATAGTTTTGGTTGCTTAAGAGTCATGAAAGACTGTGTAACATGTCATCTTCCGTGCTAAGTGCTGCTAGCATGCTTAGCCCAAGTGAAACTGCCATGGTTTCACAGCAGGTATTACTAAAAATCTACATGAAAGAAGAATTCAAGTATCTGCTCTCTTTTGTTTGTAGCTTAAAACCTTCTATCGAATGTAGCACTGCATTCAAATGGACCTTTCAGCAATTATTTATTGTGACTGTATGTGGTAAAAGTATGACTACTTGTACTTACCAATGTACTTATACGTTTTTCCGAGTTTTACCAGATGCGTCAGTGACTGTTCTACTATTGCAGCAGTCCACTGGTTGACTTTGTTGTGATTATAGTCTGCCTTGCCTAAAACACTTTCTATGCACTAAAATAGAAAAAAAAAAGAAATTAGTTAAAGAAACATACTTCAAAATGTAGAGGCTTAAAATGTCTTGCATAATCTGAGAAATTTTGTCTGGCAACAGGATTACTTTATATCACTTGAGTCATCAGGTATCAGCTGCTGAATGGGAAGTAAAACGAGCCATCTCAGAAACTTATTTTTAGTACACACTTACCACATTATTACATGGAGAAAAATGAGGTTCTTATCGAACATTTCTGATAGGAAAGACCTTAGCTATATGCTTTAAGTAACAAATTAAGTGAATGGATCTATTTACCAACAAAGATACTAACACATCCCAGTGCTCCTAATGACTGCTCACTCCAGCCTGGCTTTCAGAAGCTACTGAATTGGAAATGGAACTACTTGCATCAATAACATCAGCTTGGGCTGGCCAGCCTTTCAGAGCCTGTGAGCAAAAAATACCAAAATCCTATGTGGGGATAGGAGTTGGACTCTATGATACTTGCAGGTCCCTTCCAATTCCAGTCATTCTGTGATTCTGTGAAAATCTTCAGAGAGCCAGAGCCACGATAGTGAAATGTATACCCCACTGTAAAAGATGAGGACAAGAGAGGAGCAAGAGATATTCAAAGGGTTATATTCTGCAGCATGAGAAATATCTGAACAGCTTGAAAATTACCTGTTCTCCCACAGCTACAGTATCAACAACCTTTACTTAAAGTGATTAAACAGAAAGTCTTCTCTTTAATTGTAACTCTTAAATTGTATTCTCTGCTCCTAAGAAATTCAGAATTAATTGCTGATAGATACTTCTTAAAATTGAGGCATTTGGTTAGGACATATACACCTAAAAAAAGGTAAGTAAAATAAAACTATATTCTCTTCTGATTCAGTAAGATGAACCCTATGCACTAACCACCCAAAACCAGGCTATGTATGATTTTTGTGCTCCAGATCTTTAAAAGCCCAATTAGTTCTGACCACAGTGTATACAGCAGGACAAAGGACTGAATGGAAAAACACAAAACAGAACAGAAAATATAAGAGGGATACCAAGATCCCTTCGGGATTTTGGTCCTTTCAGAAATGTGCACAGTGCTAGAACTCCTCGGCTTGGTTAAGCTTTCTGTCAGTGGCAGAAACACTTTGGCTTTACTCCCAGTGCCTGCTGTGAAAGTAAAGAGACTCTGACATACTGCATTTGGCCTTTCAAGGCAAGGACAGTTATATAAGGGGTCGAATTGTCATTTACCTGACACCTAAGAGCTTGCTGTTGTGAACTGGAGCAGCTCTAAAAGTCCAGCCCTTTCTCTTCAAGACAGGGCAGATGGGAAAAGGCCTGCAGAGCTCCTCTAGGAATTCATTTCTCAAAATGGTATTTCCTTGCAAATCCTCACAGCATCTGCTAGCCACAGGCTCTTCAGTAATCACTTTCCAGTTACTAGGTATTTAATTTAGACCATTCCCAATTTCAACCTGCTCTTTTTGCATAAAAACTGTTTTTCAAAAGATTTTCTAGACTAACAAGATCACACCATGCAACCTCCTGCTCAAGCCAAGGCTAACTTCCAAGTTTGATCATATTGCCCAAGGCCTTGTCAAGTTTTAAAAATCTCTAAGGGTGAAGACTCCACAAGCTGTCCCTGTGACCTCTAGTGATTAACTAGCCTCTAACTGGATAAAGGGGGGAAAAAATAAAATCAGAGTGAATTTCCCTTGCAAATTTTGACTGCTGCCCCTCGTCTTTCCACTGTAACATGAATTCTGGCTCTCTCTTCTCTCATCTATCTACCTCCGGCTCTTTAGGTAGTCCAAGACAGCAACAGATGAAATTTAAAGCAGCTCCAAAATAAACTCAATCTTTATTTGATACAAATAATAGTTTAATACAACTTTGAATTTACCTGAGATGGTCAACAAGCGTAACTGCTTTCACTATAGTGCAAGGTAAGGCAAGCTGTCAGCTAAAACCTACCTCCTTAACTATGTTGTGGGCTTCATCAGCATTGAAGATCATCTGTAACAATAATGAACTATTATTATTTCTGATATAAAAGTAAACAAATGATGCAGTTTTACTCTAAGTAATACACACTGATCAGGTCCCATGTCTGTTTATTTGCACTGTGTAGTCTCTTGGTTATTCTAAAATCTTACCTTTTTACCCAGCACTGTACATATGTTACTTAGAATTGTTTTGCAAGTCACACTTGAGTGGGCACACTTGGGTCTCAGTGAGCTTGGAAACAGGTTCAATTTACATTTCCTGCAAAGATTAAATACCAACATTCTCAATGCTTCTCATGGCAATATTCTCTGAGACAAAGAGTTAAATGGCAAATCTTTTCCTCTTGGCCTTTATCCTGGTTTTTACTGGAGGCACAGACTTAACAACCCATGGGTTACATCTTCATGCCAAAGGTTTTGTAACCCTTATATTGGAAAGACTGGTTTCCATAGTCATTTGCCTACCCAAGTAACGTTCCCGAGTATGGGAAAAAGCTTTTAAGTTCTAATGCCTCTTCCCTACTCATCAGTGTTTAGTTTGGCTTGCATAGGAAGCACAGCACGTGACTGTGCAATCCGCCTCCTGCATCACAGAATCATAGAACAGAATCACAGAGTAGTTTGGGTTGGAACAGACCTTAAAGCTCATCCAGTTCCAAACCCCTGCCATGGGCAGGGACACCTCCCACCAGACCAGGCTGCCCAATGCCCCATCCAACCTGGCCTGGAACACCTCCAGGGATGGGGCAGCCACAGCTTCCCTGGGCAACCTGTGCCAGTGCCTCACCACCCTCATAGTGAAGAAATTCCTCCTTATATCTAGTCTAAATCTGCCTCTCTCCAGCCTATACCCATCGCCCCTAGTCCTATCCCTACAGGCCCAGCACTTGTTGGTTTTATTTTCCAGCGACATAAGGAAATAGTCTCCAGTGACGTATTTTCCAGGGATGACATAAGGCGAACGGCCGCAGGCTGACACCCCACGGCCGGCTGCGGCAGCCCCGGGCTTCACTCCCCTCGCGGGAACTTGGGGCCATCAAGAGCTGCGGGGGCTCTGCGCACCCGCCCCAGCCCCAGCAGCCCCGCTCCTCCCGCAGGGATGCGGGGGTGCCCGAGGGTCCCGCCCGCAGCCCGCCCCGCAGCCCTCGCCCTGCGCGTCCTTGCCCGGCCAGGCAGGCGCGGCCGCCCCGCGGGGGTTCTCGGCAGCCGAGGGGGGTGCGGGCACAGCCCGGCGCCGCCTTTACCTCGTCGTTGTGGGGGTGAAACTCCTCCATGGCCCCAGCGCGCCTGTTCCGGCAGCGGCTCCCGGTCCTGCGCGGCTCCTCCTGCGCGGCGCCGGCCGGGCGGGGCTCCCGCGGCAGCGCCGGGCGGGGAGAGCGGGGAGGGCTGAGCCGAGCCCGGCCGAGGAAAGAAGACGGTGTCCGCCTGCCCTCGCAGCGCCCGCCGTGGTGGCGGCCGGGGCAGCTCTAGGCGGGATCATAGAGTGGTATGGGTCGGAAAGGACCTGAAAGACCATCCAGTTCCACCCCCCCGCCGTGGGGCAGGGACACCTCCCACTAGACTATTGCTCAGGCAGGTTATTCTCCCTCTGCACTCGGCACTGGTGAGACCGCACCTTGAATACTGTGTTCAGTTCTGGGCCCCTCACCACAAGAAGGTTGTTGAGGCTCTGAAGAGCAACGAAGCTGGTGAGGGGGCTGGAGAACAAGTCTTATGAGGAGTGGCTGAGGGAACTGGGGTTGTTTAGCCTGGAGAAGAGGAGGCTGAGGGGAGACCTTATTGCTCTGTACAGCTACCTAAAAGGAGGTTGTGGAGAGGAGGGACCTGGCCTTTTCTCCCAAGTGACAGGGGACAGGACAAGGGGGAATGGCCTCAAGCTCCGCCAGGGGAGGTTGAGGCTGGACATCAGGAAAAGATTTTTCACAGAAAGGGTCATTGGGCACTGGAATAGGCTGCCCAGGGAGGTGGTTGAGTCACCTTCCCTGGAGGTGTTTAAGAGACGGGTGGACGGGGTGCTGAGAGGCATGGTTTAGGGAGTGTTAGGAACGGTTGGACTCAATGATCCAGTGGGTCCTTTCCAACTTAGTGATTCTACAATTCTATGATTCAAAGCCTCATCCAGCCTGGCCTTGAACACCTCCAGGGATGGGGCATCCATGACTTGTCTGGGCAGCTTGTTCCAGTGCTTCAACAGCCTCACTGTAAAAAAATTCTTCCTAGTATCTAATCTAAATCTCCCCTCTTTCTCTTAAAACTATTAGCCCTTGTTCTATCCCTGCACTCCTTGATAAAGAGCCCTCCCTGTCTTTCCTGTAGCCCCTCTTTAAATACTGGAGGCTGTGATAAAGTCTCTCCGGAGCCTTCTCTTCTCCAGGCTGAAAAACCCCAATCTCTCAGCCGTTCCTCATAGGCGAGGTGCTCCAGATCATCTTTGTGGCCCTCCTCTGGACTTCCTCTAACAGGTCCATGTCCTTCCTGGGCTGTGGGCTCCAGAACTGAATGCAGTACTCCAGGCAAGGTCTCCCAAGAGCCGAGTGGGAGAAACACCTCCCTCAACTTGCTGCTCACAGTTCTTTGAATGCAGCCCAGGATACAGCTGGCCTGCTGGGCTGGAATCATGCATTGCCGGCTCCTGTTGAGCCTCTCATCCACCAGCACCCCCAAGTCCTTCTCTTCAGGGCTGCCCTCCACCAATTCACCACTCAGCCTGTATTTGTGCTTGGGATTACCCTTGCCCACACTCAGGACCTTACACTTGCCCTTGCTGAACTTCACTACGTTCGCACAGGCCCCCTCTCAAGCCTGTCAAGGTCCCTCTGGATGGCCAGTGAATTTGCAAACTTTCTGCAACACCGGGGCAACCCTGCACCTGGCACTACGACCTGCTCCGCACAACAACGGTGAAGGGGTTATTTGTATTTTTATTGTTACACATTGTTATCCTTTGCTGGAGGTGGAGAATGCATACATCAATTCCTCCAGAGGAGCAGCGGTACCCCTGCCCCGCTTTTTTCCTGTATTTCTGGATTAATCTGTGCCAATTATCTGACACAAAATTGCCAGTAGTTTTAATAATGACAAGTTGCAACTTAAGGTTCTTCTAATTCCAATTTACTATAAAAAGTTGATCCTGATTTTAATTTGAAAATACATATATATATACATACAGAACTGCATCACATCTTTTCTCTGTCTGTGAAGTTGCCTGGGAAACAGGAAGACACCCAGCAAAAAACAAAGCAGAAATGTCAAGTGTTTAATAATAATAATAATAATAATAATAATAATAATAATAATAATAATAATAATAATGTTATTATTGAACTATGCTATATCAGTATATAATTATAATAGTTTTATAACATTATATATAACATTCTTCTTATTATTAAAACTGCTGTCCTACTATAGAATAAAATCAGATTATTTGACATATACCCTTGACAAATCTGTGATGATGATGATTATGGAGGAAGGCCTTATGTAGATTTTCCCCCTATAATACCTGGTCTTTCTGAACCAAACTGCATATGAGAAAGGACCAAGGCTGCCCCATGTCTAGTTCAGCTTTGGTGGCATAGGGTTGGACAGACACACACTTACCTTACAAACGCATCTCTTATTCAGTGTTACTGGTACACACATTGGAAAAAATCTGTTTGAAAACCATGGAAGTTCAGGGGGAAGCAAAGTGAAACATTGCTATGTTGCTTGTTTGCAAACTAGCTTTCCTGTTTAATGTGTGCTAATGGCTACTGTAGGAGAAGATTGACCGTGAGAACTAAAACTCTTTAAAAGCAGATCTTTATGAGCAAGTACAAATGCACGTAGTCATAGGAAAACACATGAAACAAAATCTCCTTTAGTATAAAGCTTTTTTCTGTTGTGATCTCTGCAGTATTTTCTTGGGCTTTCACATTTGGAAGCTATTAGCAGTAAAACAAAATATCTTTTTATGTATTACTAGTCCAAAGCTAGGGATAAATGTTTATTTTCAAAAAAATAAAATATAGTGGAACATATGATATATATGCTCTGGCATGATGGATAAAAAGCTAGCAGTGCTAAAATAACTTACCCTTGGATCCTGTGCAACTTTTATTTTCTGTGTTTTCAGAGATCATGCAACTTTGCATCTGTATCTTCAGGATGCAGTATACTATCAAACAAAAATAGTATCTAGACTTTTTTTTTCAGTTCTGTTTAGAAATATTCAAGAAAGACCTTCTTTGATGTATTAGCAACAATTATCTCAGTGGATTCCCTGGAAAACAGAGACCTAGTCTGAAACAGAGACCAAATTGGTCCTGAATGACCAATGTGTGTGTGTGTGTGTGCGTGTGTGTAGGTCTTAATGCAGAAGAAATTACCTATCTCTCCTCCCCCACAACCCTACCTAGGAGGATAGCAGAAGGTCTGAGGAAATTCTGAGTCCATCAGACTCAATTCAGCATCCAGAGAGCCATTGGATAAATAACAAATGACAAAACAGTATTAATGCAGGAAGTGTTTACAAATAAACACCTAGCATCACCCACGAACAGTCAACACAGATTTGTCAAGAGTATATGTCAAATAATCTGATTTTATTCTTCAGTAGGACAGCTGTTTTAATGGCTGAAGGGGAAATAAATAGTAAGTGTGTTATTCTGTAGTAAATGTGCCTTTTTATGCTCTCCCACAAGAGGATATATAATCTACGGAAAAGCTAACCAATCATTCCTAAAATTGGGCTATTGAAGTAGAAGGAATAAATACAAGGAGATGGATGGAGTTTTGCCCCAACAGCTAATCAGTGTAAGTAGAAATAACCAGAATCATAGAATAAAAATGGTGCTTATAAAAGGTTTTTAATGACAGCATGTTGAAAGAAGTTATAAGCATATGGAATTATAGGATCAAAATTAAAAATATTGAATAGGTTGGAGAAATCAAAAGGAAGAAATTTTATAAAAACATAAAGTACTATTTTAAAATCAGGACATCAAATGCACAAATACAAAACTGGGACTAATTATCTAGGCAGTGGTGCTGCAGGGAAAAATATGAAATTACAATAAAGAGGAACACAAGTACAATGTTATAAATAACTAAATACATTGAAGAATACTGTGAAAGGCACAGAAGGCAATTATGCTGTTCTGCTTGGTGTTGATCAGGATTGAATGTAACTCAGTCCAGTGTGATGGTGGGACAGAGACAGAAAACTAATTCTTCCTGAAGGCAGTAAGACTGAAAGGAAGCTTAGAAAATGTGATTTGTGGAGGAACTGCATTTCTTTTATATCTCTTGTCCCATCTTTCTTGTAACATAATCTCTCTGAAAGTGCAGGGATTTACTGAAAAAGGTGATTAATGACACAATGTATGATGAAAGATAGGACAAGAAATAACAGCTTCATTTTGAAACCAGGGAGATTTATGTTAAATATTAGGGAAAAAAAATCTGAGTATAAAACAGTGAAGCAGGCCTGGTTTGGAATTGCCTTTGCTGGATCAAAACCACATTAAACAACAGCTGCCAGGTATCCAGCTGACCTTTAGAAAGGAGGAGGAATTAAATAATCTTTTGAGGGAATTTTAGGCTCCCATTTATTCAACTTTCACAACTACTGAGTGATTACTTTCTTTTTTTCTTAACAGATTCACTTTTTATCTGATTTCAATATCCAAAATCACTGATATTTTTCCTTTTTTTTTTTCCTTAGAATGACTAATGCTATTACTAATTTCACAAGAGCAGTGCCAAGTTGTAACAAGGAGCCATACACTTCTTTTCAAGGGGAGTTACCTGATAACATTGCTTAATTCTTTATTACACTACTGTGAATTGTAAACTGTAAACTGGAAATGGATTGGTGTTATAATTAGTTCTGTGAATTGTAATAGGAAATGTTAAAAGTGCTGAGAGAGGTGGCTCAAAAATGCAACCCTAAATTTGAAAATGCTGTAGGCTTTCATCATTCAAATGCAGAACAGGAGCTCTTAAAAAGGCAGAGAATAAACAGAGCAGCTCAAAGAATTTGTTGATTAAAAAGCAAATATTTGAAGAGGACTTGGCGTAGTGGAGAGGTGGCAGTCTATGCAAGATCTGCAAATCCTCTGCTGCTTGAGCAGAGGCAGTAAAAAATGTGAATACCAATCCAGCTAAAATAGTATGCCTCCTTTCTCACTTGTTCCTTTAAAATGTTGTAAACATTTTAAACATTTGCATCTACCTTAAACTGTTGAATGCAAAATCAGTAGAGTTATGGCATTTAATTTTTCTGACTTAGTTCCTAAGCTACGTTTGGCTAGATGCTGAAGAAAGGATCAGCTCTTGTTCTTGCTCTCTTCCAATGCACTCACTGTTCGGTACCACAGGGAACAGAGCGGTGAATTAGATGGACTCTTGGGCTAATCAATATGGCAGCTTTTGTGTTGGCCAAATCAGCAATGCTTGGCCCTAGCAGAGGTTTTAGTGATTTGCTTTTCTGATTTATTTTTTTTCCCTTAGAGGTGTTCTAATGTTAACTGCAGTGGATTGCTGGAACTCTCCTTTGAAGAGCTGAATGCCCACTCAACAATTGTTCAAAAAAAGGGTGTAGTGAATTGTCAGAGACATCACTATTTCCATAGCTACAAATGGTCTGTCAAAGTGGATTCTGTATTTTTGGAATTGTCATGTTAAATCACATTGTGATAATAAGAGAGATAGGAGTACACCACCAAGCCTGTGTAAGTGGCTTAGCCCAGCCCCGTGGAACAGTATAGAGCTGAAATTGCTGCTACCACATCTGCACGGTACTGCCATCAGCCCATTCAGCTGCTGAGAGCAGGGCATTTGCTCAGTCCTGGACTAAAGTGACTGTATTGCAAGTCCATGCTGGCTTCCTTAGAGGATTATTTGATTTATCAGATGATCTAGAGATATGGAGGTGTACACAGTCAATTTTAGGGTTAACTTGGCCATCTGACAATCCTAAATGCCCTAAATATTTATTATCCGTAGTCCGTGTTTAAGATGTACATCAAGACAGAATAATCTTTCCAGTGCTAGTGAGTTTGCGTAACACCCACTGTAGTGGTTTACCCACTTAAATGATCCAAGACCATAATATTAGTGTTATGACATCTGATAAATGAATAAATAGGTAAGTTTAATTCTGGTTCATGATTAACATTATTCAGATAATTAATAATGATATTTTCTGAAGGCATAGCTTACATGATGTGTTTGAGATGACAAAGAAGCAACAATATATTACTCAGCTTATATATCTCTTCTAACTACATTGAAATTTCTGATACTACATATTCTTTAAACATGCAATAAAACCATAATCGATAAAAGCAAATGGTCAGCCACCTAAAGACAACTCTTCAAAGGAACAAACTGAAAGCATCATGCATTGAGTGGTACTTTGGCTTATGTGCTATTTGTCTTTGAATGTATGGTACTGTGAGCTTTTGAAGGAATAAGAATTAATTCCTTTCTTTATGTATTATATGCAGAATGGGGGAGTTCTCTCTATATAATTTGCTGGAACTACTGCTAGCTGTTTAGGAGTTTCAATTGCAACACTCCATGTTGTTATTCAGAATGCTTTGAAACTTCAGCTGTTTCGTCAAAAAATATGTAATTTGATACTTCATGTTGAATATTTTGGCAAGATTAGTGCAAAACTGATTAGGATATTTCTTAAAAAGCAGCTAAGGAAAAAGATATTTTATTTTCATCACAGTAAAAAAGACTGACAATTTTTACAGCACTTCATTTGTAGGAAGTTTAGCACTTTTATGCTATAGAAAAAAAAAAATTATTCTTTGGCAAGGAGAAAATCCAAAGAGAAAATTTTAGAAGAGTTTTTGTTAAAAATCCATACAAACATGTCAAATTATAAATATCTGTAAAACTGCATATTTTTAGAGTAAGTTTGTTAGAGGTCACCATCATTATTTAATTAATAACTCTATCTGCACTGAACATGCTGCCTATCTATGCTCTGTCCTTTAGAGAAATGAACACAACAGGGCTTTGTGTTCAGCTGCTGCTTCTGAAGGCCATTAGGGCTATGTCTGTTACAGGAATGCTTCCTGCTTCCCAGGTATTGGTGTGTCGTTGGGTGGCTCCCTTTTTCGTCTCAGGAGTGTGTTAAGTCAATGCCTTCCTTTTGCCATACTCGAATCCTCTGCCTCTCAGTATCCCTGGAGAAAATGCTGCCCACACAAAGCTGTGGCAGTGATGAACAGGGCAGTGGTCTGTGTAGCTGGTGGACCAGGGAACCTGTAATGTGCTGCAGCACGTAAACAGGTAGCTGCAGATGAATCCGTGGCACAGTGCTGAAAGAAATCACTTGATGCGCTTCTTTTCTCAAGCACTCCTGAAAACTCTTTCACATTCAGGTGATCAGAGATTAATCAGGGGAAAATAACCTGACTAGCTTAAAAAGAAAAGTCACCATCAGAGAAAAAGAATTGAGGGACACTGTTACATCTGAAGGTGGTGGACAGAATAAGCTTGAGACAGACAGACGAGAAGCGATCAGAAACATGGTGGGAAGGGGAAGAGAAGTTATCAGCCAGCTTGGAGCATTTTGGAACACAAAGCCCAACATACCTGAATTTCAAAATACTTCTGCTGGTCAACAAATAGCTGTGAATCTCAGTGGCAAGATGAAAGATATTCTAGCATAAGAAAAAGTCATACCCCTTCTTACAACCCTGGAATTGATTTTCTTAGGCTTGTCACAAACTATGCTGCAGCTGTTCTGATATGGCAAATCAGAAGCATTATTCCTACACAACATGACTATTCAAACTGAAACTGCTGAGTTGGAAGGAGAGCACAGCACTTGCCTCCTTCAATTCCTAAGCTTCGAAACTTATTCTAGCATGAAGCAGACAGAACAGTGTCACGTCCTTGTGCCAAGACAACTGTACAAACCTACTTCGCTTGGAATAAGAATGACTGACAATTTGAATTTCTGTTTCACGGGGAATGCTGACATTTAAGATATTACAGTTTGGGCAGAAATTCAAGTATCAAAATTAAATATAATTTGTGCCTACTGAAGGCAGTATGTTTGTTGTTGCTCTCACGACAGGTCTAAACAATCCATGGTCAAAACAGCCAGTCCATATCTACTGTCTCTATGTCAAAGCTCAATACGGCACACACATGCTAGAGCTAGCAGCCAGCTGCTACCATAAAGCATATCTGGCAATGAAGAATAAAAACTGTTTGATGAACATAGGATGAGGCACCAACAAAATGTAGAATGAGATTGCCTGAAGAAATGGATGATGCTGTGCTTAGCAGGAATTCATCAGTGCAATGAACTGCTTCAGGGGAAGCTGTTACCTGCCCTTGAGGATGCTTGCAGTATTTTGGTGTTTATAAAACTTTCTACCCTCCTCAAAATTAAACCTGAGGAGAAAAAAGTTGGGGAGAGTGGGATATGAAGAAGATCTCTCCTGGAATAAGTTCTTTAATAGTTTCCTTGGTGCCAAACTTAAGAAAACTGTGACACATGTATTTAGTCTCTCTAGTTATTAAATGTAAATGTTAGCCTCAAAGGAAGAGATAAAGGGTTTGGGGCTTGTAGATAAAATCAAAGGAGCAGTTCTCTCTTTGATGCTTTTCGGAAATAGGCAAACTCTCACCTAGGGAGAGAACAACACACTCACAGCTTATCACAGCTGACTTCCCTTTTCTTTTTCCCCCAGTGCTGACAAAAATAAGAGTTCCCAAAAAATGGAGCAAACCTTCTGTACTTGCTTTACATGTTGACAGTGGTCGGGGGGCTCAAGGGGTGGCCTTTGTGAGAAGACACCAGGAGCTGCCCCCATGTGAGATACAGCTGTTTCCAGCTTGCTCCAAAACAGACCCACTCCTGCCCAAAGCTGGGCCCATCAGTCAAGCTGGTGGTCCCTCTGTGATAACGTGTTTAAGAAGAGGGTAAAAAACGCTGTGCAGCAGCTGTAAGAGAGAATAGTGAGAAAAAATGTGAGAGAAAGATCCCTGCAGATGCTGAGGTCAGTGAAGGAGGGAGGGAGGGAGGAAGGTGCTCCAGCTGTGAGGTCAGAGATTCGCCTGCAGCCTGTGGAAAAGACCATGGTAACGCAGGTTGTCTCCCTGCAGACCATGGTGGACCATGCCAGGCAGATATCCACAGTGCAGCCCTTGGAGTACCCCACGCTGAAGCAGGTGGACATGTCCTAACAGAAGCTGCAGTCCATGGAGAACTCATGCAAAAGCAGGCTCCTGGCAGGAGCTGTGGCCCATGGAGTGGCACTCTTTTCATGAAGAACTGCACCCCATGGAAAGGACTTAAGCTGGAGCAGTTCCTGAAGAACTACAGCCTGTGGAAAGTACCCATGTTAAAGAAGTTTGTGAAGGACTGTACCCCATGGGAGGGACCCCACAGTGGAGCAAGGGAAAAGAATAAAGAGGAAGGAGCAGCAGAGAGAAGCTACTATGGACTGACCACATTTCCTCCTGTTTCTCGTTCCCTTGCACCACTCAGCAGGGAGGAGGTAGAAGAGTTGAAAACAAAGGAATGAAGTTGAGCCTGGGAGGAAGAGAGGGTTGGAGGAAAGGTGAGTTTAGTTTTGTCCTTGTTTCTCACCATCCTACTCTAATTTTGGCTGGCAAGAGATTAAATTAATTTACCCTAAGTTGAGTCGGTTTTGCCTTTAACAGCAGTTGGTGAATGGTGGCCCTGTCCTTTCCATCCTATTTTCTCTCCCTGCCCTGAGGAGGGGGAACAATGAAGCAGCTGTGTTGGGGTTTGGCTGCTGGCCAAGAACGGTCCAGCACCCCTAACACCCACAGGGTGCTGCAGCCAGGGGCCCCTGCGAACATTTGAAAGCAAACCACTACCTGCACTCTGTGAGTGTTACAGAACAACCTTCAGCATGATTTCATTCAGTAATACTTGTCAATTAGAGACACAAAAAAGGCGGAAGGTTAGAAGGTATTGTTTAAAACCCTCAAATATTAACTTTCTTAGAGCACAAGAGGAAGATGCTTGCACTGTTCATAGTTTGTTCCACTTCTGTCATTTTTCTCATGATTTAATAAGTACAAAACAGGAACAGCAGGAACAGCTAAAGAGCAGAATGCTGAAGCAAAAACCTAGCACAAATTATATGACAAGGCATTCTCCACCCTAAGCCTTTTTTTCCTTTGTCTGAAAGTGATGCCTTTGTTTCAGTAAGATAAGGAAGTGAGAGTATATCTAACCCGTCAATGGCAATGCACACTGTATTTAGGATGTATTACTATTTTTTTACATTTATTATTTATTATTTATTATTTAATAAAATCATTGTTCTGTAATAAGACCTTTTGGACTAGTTATAGCTGTAACTCTGGACCTAGAAATTCAATATATAGTTGTGTGTGTGAGTGGAAAAGACTTAGTTTCCCAAGTAGATCAAATGAGCACTATGGAATATACTTTATATACTTAACTTTTCCGGAATATTCTTTAGCAAGACAATGTGCAAGGAAATTTAGTGAAATATCATAGTGATCAGAATTTTAAAATAAATACCTGAAAGCAAATAAATTGCATAAAAGGGTTTCTTTGTTCTTGTTGTTGTTTCATGTTTTTTTTCAGTTGTTGGTTATTTATTTATTTTTTAATAACCAGAAATTGGCTGGATTCAATTCAGGGTGGTTCCAGATCTGTTTGTTCAGAAGTTATTGAATTACTTCCTCCTACACATCAAAATTCACCACAGATGGTTCATGAACAGTGTGTGATCCTTACATTGAAATTTTAATTACTATTTGGTTTATTTAGGTACATGAGTAACCTTTGAAGTTGAAGAACCAGAAATAAATAAAGGCTTAGTGAGGCTATGAAGGATTACAAACATCAATAATTTTTGAGATACATCTTTTTATTTTTTAAGATTTCTGAAAATGGTGATGTATGGTGAAGAAAATTACCTTCATTGAGCTTATTGTGAGCTTATTGGTACATCTGAATGTATCAGGGCTGCCTGGTTGCAAGTTTCTAACTCTTCATTTGCTCCTGTTAAATGATATTAAATGATATCTTAAATACATTTAATATGGTGTTGTTTTATTCAAGCAGTCATCAAAATGCTGCTGTATTATAAATTATGAAAACTTGTGTCCAAAACCTCCTACAACATGAGTGTTTGAAGACAACAAGGTTTATGATGTATAAACATTTAAGTAAAAATACAAACTGTTTTGAAAAGTATTTGTTTAAAAACATCTAGTTTGCAAATTTTGTTATTATGTACTTTGTGTGAAAACCTCTTAATCTCAGTATTTTATAACTTAGAAATGCTAAACAGATTCAGTAGTATCAGCTGCTAAAATCATGCATATTTCTATCCTTTTCTTGAATGCAAGACCTTAATTACATGAAAGTTGGAGGTGGTTCTTTAACATGACCAGAGCACTTATCTTTTAAACTATTATTTGCTTTACTGAGGTGGAAATAACCATTATAGGACTGGAATGCATTTCTGACCTTGTTCTTAATAAAGCTGATGTTAAATTAAAAACTGGCAAGAATGTTACGTGGATGCATTTACATTTTGGTGATCTTATTTATTTCTTGTTGTTTGGAAAAAAAACCCCAAACAAACACACATTACTTGCAAGGTGAAACGTCTAAGACAGATAAGCTGATGTGAAGAGTCAATGCCAGCATATGGAGTGGTTCAGTTTCTCTACCCACAATTTCCTTCCCCGGAAGCACATCCCGGCCTTCCCGGGCAGAGGCTCCTGTGCTCCACTGACTCCTCAGCCTGGAGATATGGCTCACTAAATCAGCAGCAACAAAAACTAAATAACTTTCTGCTAGTTTTCTGCACTGGATTGCTAAGAGGTAGGACAGGCAGCAGAGCAAAGCAGAATATCATTGAAGAATAGAGAAAAAGGTAGGTGGTAACTAGTGGGTTTCATCTTTCAGTGGCTGCAAGTTTTTAGAGGAACATAGGTTTTAGATATGATAGAGTTAATTTTCTTTGTACTAGCTGGTATAGTGCTGTGTTTTGGATTTAGTAGAACAAAAAATGTTGACACCACACTGATGGTTGTTAAGTGGTGCTTATACTAAGTCAAGGACTTCTCAGCTTCTCATGCCCTTCCAGCAAGAAGGGAAGTACACAAGAAGATGGGAGGGGATGCAGACAGGACTGCTGACCCAAAGTGGTCTAAGGGATATTCCATACGATATGACATCATATATAAACTGGGGGGCAGTTGGCTGGGGATGGCAACCACTGTTCAGGGACAGGTTGGCCATCAGTCGGCAGGTGGTGAGCAATTGTTTTTCATTTGTTTTTCTTGGATTTTCTTCTATGTCTTTTGTTATTTTCCTTTTCCTTGAAATTTATGATTATTATTATTGTTTAAACATTTTTTGTTTAATTCGGTCATTAAATTGCTCTTATCTCAACCCAGAAGCCTTCTCACTTTTGTCCTTCCAATTCTCTCCCCCATCTCACCAGGGAGGTAGGGAGTGAGTGAGCAGTGGTGTGGTGCTTACTTGATGGCTGTGGTTGAAACATGACATTTTTTTGTATAGTAATTGTCTATCTATACATGTACTAGGAACTACTGTTAGGCAGCAAGAAATCTTAATGATTCTTGCCTGTCACAGTCTGGCCTTAAGGTAGTGAACATTCATTCCAGCTAAAAGGGAAGAGATGCTCGACATGCTTTTTTGTCATTCCAGTTGATATAATAAAAATATTGTCCAAAGTACTGTCCAATATAACACGAAAAAGCATGAAAAGAAACTAATTATTTTGACAAAAGGGCTTCTCTGAACTGTAAATATGAGGACTAGAAGTTGTCTTCGTGTGCTAAGGGAAGAAGAGCCACCAAGGAGAGTGTCTTGTTCCCCAAAGACTGTAGGTAGCAGAGCTTACTTCAGAAAACATGCTTTCTGCAGGGAGAAAACTGGATGTCAGCATAGAAAAGTGTTACAGAGTTATTATCTTTCTATAGTATTCAAAGCAACACATTTAGGTTGTGTTTGTAAGTCACTTAAAACATGTTGAAGAAACACTTCATTCAAAATGACAGCTGTTGTCTTAGAAAAAATTACCACATAAAGCTACAGCTGTGAACAAGTGCTTTGGGCAAAACATAATGCAAATGAAAGAAAGAAAAATTAGTGGCTTTTGCCATGTCACTGAGTTTTCCAAAGGGTGAAGAATTCTTTTATAAAATAAATGAAAGTATTTTTTGCTGTTAAGACATGTTTGCCTTCTTAGTTACTTTTCCAAATCCTGTTTCAAATGCGGAATGCAGTTTCTTGCTTCCTAAGCTGTTTTTCTTGTTTAGGACAAGTTGAGCCAATTTATTTGAGCTAAAATATCCTTTCAGTTTCTGACCAGAATGGAATGCATTGCTCATAAAGTATGCTTTCAATGGTTGGTGTTGGTGTTAACAAATATCTTTGCTTGTGGCAGAATATTCCACAGATGACTGACAAATATGAGGATCAGTGAGTTGGTATACTATGCTAACCCACTGCACGAACGCTGTGGTGTTCTAGGTTCATTTTCTGGTTGGCATATGTCAAAGTGGTACGGTGAGTCAAAATGATGTGAATACATGGGTGAGACATCTTGGCCCTAAAGTAGTGCAGTGACAGCAAAGAGAGAAGGAAGATTTTTGCTTGAAACCCTAGAAATTTTTGCAAGCCAGATATTATTGACAGGCTCTAGGGATCTCATGTATGCATTTTCAGCCAAAGTAACTACAGCAATCTTGCAGAGTTTTAGGAAGGTTTTGTTAGACAAAATGGCATGACTTCATAGCTTGAACAAAAATGTTGAGGTTGATTTTAAGAAAAAATAATTAATGAACCTCACAAATTTTCTATATAGGAAATAAACTGGTTTCATTAAATGTTTCTGTATTTTGCAGAGGCCATTACAATTCTTTGCACTAAAACATTTGTGAGAAAAAAGATATCCAACTGATGGATTTGCTAATTGATAGAACTGTAGCTAGCTATTTTGAAGTAAAATCATAATTCTAGAAAGTATCTAGGCATATTTCAGATGACATTGTTTGCTGTGCTCCCAGTTTATGCTTTGAAGGTGCCTCATACATGTTCAACTTCTTTTAACGGTTGCTTCAGTGTTGCCTCAAGGAACACTTCTTGATGTCCTAGTGTGGAATACAGGGTTCCTGGATGTTAATTGAATGTTTCTTTATGCAGCATTTCATTTTACAGTTCTTACTTGTGCCAAGAACACCACAGCTGACATAAAAATAATTGTCTAAGCTAATAGTACACACAGTAATTGGGGCTGTAAGAGCATTCCCTTAGCTTGCATGAGTTCATTCTAGACAGTAATACAAATATTGCCTTCATATAGCGCAGTGAGATGCCATTAAGTTCTTTTTCTTTTAAATGTACTGCAGAGAAGCAAGAGCAAGTAAATAAAGTCCTTATTTTATGATGTGAGGGAGAGACGTACAAATATGTTCCTGCATTCTATATCTCTAAGTCTGCTTTTAACTTCTCCTTTAAACTGAATAGAAGACCCTAATTACCCTCAAAAGCTTTTTTTTTTTTTTTGTGAGTACCTGCTTTTCTAAGTCTTTTCACTGGCTGAAACAGAAATGGCCTTGTCTCAGAATAGTTAATGACAGAGTTTCCCCCTTTTTCATTGCTAAGCCTGCAAGTTATAGTTTTCCTATTCGTGTTGTAACTAACATTAAGAAAAACCTCAAGCAGTTGCCTTTTCAAAATGTTGCCCTGTTGTATAAGAGAAGTTTTCCTTCTTGTATAACATTTCCTGCATCCTGATCCTGCTTTTGATGGTGCTTGTTCAGCATGGAGAGGAAGAGAAGGCTAAGAAAATAGTGAATAACTGGAATGCAGCTTGAAAAATTACATTTCTATCAGAGGTAAGTATTTTGGCTTTGTAATAAGAAAATGTCTTCATGTTGCAGAAGTAAGAAATGCGGGACAAGTAAGGTCAGGGGCAAGAGACTCTGACTTGCATCCCAATACTACTGTTATAAACACAAAATCCAAGTCTTAAGAAAAGCAGGTAGGTTGGATTCCATGCTACTCGATTGCATCGATCTTGTGAACGTTTATGATGCACACTGAAAAGAACATAGTTGGCAGGGTTATGTCAAATTCCAACAAACCTCATATGTCACACACTCATCAAGAAGGAATCGTGAAGAAGCAATCTCAAATGAAATTAAATATGTTTAAATAAAATTAAAACAGCAGGTGTAATGACATTGATTGAATAAATCTGTCTTCTTTCAAGAAGGAACGCTGAACGAGCTGACAGATTGTTTAAAGAAACACATAGTGGTGCTATTGCTTCTCCAGCGGTTACTGCATTTCTTCTTGAAATGTTATTTTGCCTTATTATTTATTAGTGCATCAAAACAGGCATTTTCTAAAAACATACTTTTTCCCCCTTTTAACTAGCAGTGGAGAGAAGCACATCAATATCCCAAGTCACATTAAAATTTGAGCAGGGATCCTATTTAGCCAAAAAGTTCTTCATTTAAAATGCAGAACATACAAGATCCCAAACCACTGAAAAAAAATCACACAGAAATAGGACACTACTATTAAAGTAGCTTTCATAACAATCCAGTTGATGGAAGACACTGCTGAAGTCTTGGTTTTGTTTGGGGTGGTTTTGGGGTTTTTTGGTGTTTTTTTGTTGGTTTTTTTTTGGTGTTTTTTTTTGGTTGTTTTTTTTTTATGAAGACTTTTTTAATGAAGTTTTTTATGCACTATCTACCAAGTGCAACAGCTCAAAACCTTGAGCAATGAGAATTAGTAAAAGGCACACTTCTCTCTCTTTATTACCCCTGCAACTATACTTCTGGAAAATAGCCTAGAGGCTGCTCAACTGGACAGTGAGAGCTTGCATATCTCAACTTCCCTGACAAAACTTTCTTTTAGAATTTTGTTTTCATATTCTGCTCCTAGCACCTGCGTTATTTAGGAGTGAAATGTAAACACTTATCCCACAGCAACTCTTGCTGCTAATGGTGATGAGTGTTTATTAAAAAATCTCTTTTCTATTTCATGCCACATGATTACTTACTCCAAATCTTTTAGTTTAGCAAACTGCATCAATAACCTGTTTTTCTGATATTTATTGACAGATTAGATTAGGTGAGAAGAGATAAAAGATTGCAGAGCACTACTTGAAATGAAAGCAAACTAGGTTTTGCCCATTAATGTTATTGAACAAAACTCTGTGCAATTTCTGATAGTTCTCCATGTCTGAAAGAAGTAGTGGCTGTGTGAACTGGGATATAAATGTATATTCAAGTTTCTGGTGTGTGGAGTCAGCAGTCCTGTATCCAGGGAAGAAAACGGGCTGGAAAGCCACTGTTCCATAGGACAGGAGAGTTGCCATAGCACTCTGGAAAAGAGCCATGAGTTTACAAGTCATTCCTAACAAAGCTGTGGTCTGGGACCATAGTGGGGTAATTCTTTACAGTGATTAAAGTCACCGAAGAAATAATAGCAAGAATGCTTTACCTTTGTTTTAAACAGGCCACAAATATCTGTTATCCTCTTTGTTCTAAACAGGCCAGAAATATCTGTTATCCTGATTTATGAAGCCTTTGGTTCACGTGATCTCTTATGGATGACAAAGGGCACTGGTATGGGGCAATGCTACTAAAATAGTATGAGGCCTCTGGTCTCCAAGAATGGCTGTTTCTATTCCAACAGAAACACAAAATGTCTGTGATGTTTCTCAGAATTCTCCTTGTATTTGGGTAACCTGCTTGGTCACATTGTATCTGAGCTTTGGGGTTCTTGTGCCAACAGGTATTAGCCCTTCCTTTCACCAGCCCCCCAAACAACATTTTCAAGATGAAACACGTAAAAAACTACATAAATCTGAAACTGATGGTTTACTACTTAAAATTAAGCCATGCATTGCAGAATATATTCACCTGTGTGACTTTTTAGATAATGATCCACAGTGCAATAGAGACTAGTGCATCATTCCAGTAGCTGTGGACAAACTGTACTTGAGCATTTAATTTGTAGCTGATCCCTTCAATAGGTTTCCCTGAACAAGTCAAAAAGTAATGTTGTGGGCATAACATGTAGCAAACTCTAATTAGCCTTCAAAGGGATTGTATTTGTATACTAACCGAGTAAGCATTGTACCTCCTAAGTATAAACTTTCCAACATATGCGTTATTTGGAACAATGCAAGCACGATAATTCTTTAAAAATGCAATGCTAAGAATTTGAAAGTAACAACTAATGTGCATAAACTGCAAGTTTAATTTAAAATGAATCTCTAATTTTAAATGTGAAAGCTGAATAGGAAATTTTGGTTGCGTACATGGGAATATTTTGAAAGTGATAACATTAGATCAGTTTAAAAGTTAGTTGCAGCTGTGAAAAAAGCTGCACCAGTTTAAAAACATATTAGAAAATACACGCTAAATTATTTTCCTTATCTTTCTTGGATGCCTCCTATGTGAGCTCTTCAGGCACCCAAGGATGCCTGTGAGGGTGAATGAATCATTCAATTCATCTGGATGAATCAAGATGCCGTTTTGCTTGGTTACTTTTGAAATTTGGAATATTTTGTAATACTTCAAGCTGTTTGATCTAGCTCACTTGAACTATTAAAAGCGGTGGTCATAAATCTTAAGAACTATCATATATGAGATCTGACACAAAAACTAGACTAGTCCTATAGCTCAGGAACAAAGAGTGGGAGGGGAGAGACAAAGAGGTGGTTACAGAACATGTTCTAAATTGTCATAGTCAGACAAGGCTCAGCTTTATCCCTTCACTCAGTACAAGTGGACGTATGTTCAAACATAGACGTTTTCTTACCCTCAGTCAGGATGTAAGAGTGAACAGCAGGTTAAAAAGAAGTTTCCTGCGAAATTCAGGAAATCCATGATGGAAATATTTCAGTTCTTGAGTGAAGCTTACAGTGAAGAGTGTATGTCCCATGCACACATTTTTGAATCTCAAAGGAACCCATTTTTTGTCAGTGAGGAAGATGTGAAAGCAAAAAGCAATGCAGGTGCTAAACAGCTGTTCAGAAAATGATTTGCAGAATTGCTTTGAATGTTGCTAGCATTGTATGCAGCTGTGTGTCAGCTCAGATGCCAACTATTTTGAAGGCGATCGTAGCTGATTTTCTTGGTTTGTTAAATAAAAAGAGTTACAGGCAGAGAGAGAGAGCTAGAAAGAGAGAAAGAGAAGGAAAGAGAGAGTGAGAGTGTGTGTGTTAGACCTTGTATAGCTGTAGGGAGGATGGCTACAGCAACTGACTTTTATTATACACTCGAATACTGTTCTACCTCTTGGTCACTTGCCTCATTTAGTGCACAGCACAGGTACAGCTGCTGTTTATTAACCCGTGAAAAATCCTAAAACTGCAAACGAGCCCTTTCCCCGCTTTCCGAGCCCATTCCGAGGAATCGCCGAGCTGCTAAGCTGCGCGCCGCTCAAACACCGCCGAGGAGGTGATACTAATGGGAAGCGCAGCCGCCGCAGCCAGAAACGCGGGATGCGCTCTCTTCCTCAGCCCCGTGGGAAGGGAAGACCCGTGTTGGAAGCGAGGAGTGCCCCGCGGTGGAAGAAAGGAGCCAAGGGGGAGCAGCTCCCCGCAGCCCCGGCCGGCGCTGGGCACGGCGCTGCGGAGCGGCAGCTCCCCTCCTAGCGGGGAACCACCCCGGGGGCGGCTCCAGCCTCCGCCGAGCGCCTTGGGAACCCGTGGCTGCGGGAGGAGAGCGGGGAGAGGGCGAGGCTGGCTGCCGCAGGGCTGCACCTGCGGGTCTGCTCCTACCCTCCGCGCGGGTGGAGGAGCGTGTTTGGCTCCGTGTGAGCTCCGTGCCGGGAGCGGGACTGCACCTTCCAGCTCCTCCGAGCTGCGCGGAGTTGGCATCCGGATCCCTCGGGTGCTGTGCCGGGGGAGCTGCCGCTCGTGAGCGTTACTTCTCTCTTCCCGAGGGTCCCTGTAAGTCCCTCTTTCTTAATACTAACAGCTTGGGGGATTTTTTATTCCATGAGTGGAAAAGGAGGGAGCCTGGAGCGTGGGGCTGCGCCTCCCGCCGTGGAGAGAGGATGCTTCTGGCGTTAGTAACCTCGCGGGAGATGCTGGCGTGTTTGGTTGGGCTTTATTTTTTACTGCTTTCTACTATACATTATTACGAAATTGAAGGTAGTGGCTCTTGCCCGTCAATGATGCTGTTTGTGGTTGTTGTTCAGGGGAAGTGACGATAAGGAGCGGGCACTTATCTGTGCTTTTTGTCACCTGGGTTCCACAGAGCCCCTCACCTGCTGATCAGTTCTGGTTGCGTGATACCTGAAGTTTTCTTCCAGGTGTTTGCTTTATAAAACATAGTCTACTTATTCTTAAATATAATAAAGTACTCCTTGAATTTTATTTGTTATGGCTAGATAAAGAAGAGAGTAAATGATGGAGACCGAGAACCACTTACGTGAAGTAGTTTGGGTTACTTGGTAGTTACTGAGTGCAGCTGGCCAATATGCATTTCAGCATAACCAGGTGTGGAGTGGTACCTCAAGACATAGTGAATTAGGGGATTCTGTGGCTCAGAGTTAGTGATTGTTAGAAAGGCTTGAGGGGTGTTGATGGACAGTCAGTCAGATGAGACCTTTACCGGAATATGAGAAGGTAGAGAGGCAGGTGGAAAAATTATTTGTTAAGTGCACAAGTGTTACTGTTTGGCTGTGTGCACCTCAGGTGAGTGATTTGTGTGCAAGGTGCAGCCTACTGCAATGTATAAAACATTTAAAAGGGGCGTGCTGAGGCTGTACAGCCTCTCAGAGCGTGGGCTGTCTTGAGTGGATCCAAAAGAATAAAATTGATGATTGAATCATTGCTTCAAAATGTCTAGGTGAGGACTAATGGGCTCTTAACTCAAGTGAGAAAAGGTTTAACAACAGCCAGTGTTGGACAGGGAGTGCAGTTTTATTAAACCGACAGCATTTATTTAACTAATAAGTTCTTGAAGTTCTTAATCTTTAAAAAACTTTAAACCAGGGATTTTTTTTTTTTCCTAAAGCAGATCTGTTTCTAGTAGGACAAAATGGAGGAACCTTATAGGGCTACAGGCAGGGAAGGTTGGAACAGGTGATTATAATGAACTATTATTACCTCTATTAGGCTCATCATCAGGAAAGCTGTGTCATCTCTGAAAGCATGCTCTCCATGTACTCTTTTGTTTCTTGCCTTTGCTCACCAAAGTTTCTTGATGTAAAAGGGCTTAATAATATTGGTGGTTAGGCTTTGGCTATATGCTTTTCTGTGTATCTCTAATATAAATTATTCCACAAAAGCAATTAGATCCAGGGTTCTCTATGCTTCTGTTTTGCATCTAAGTGATTATAGTGAAGCTCTGGAAGGTGACAGTTGCTGTTCATACACTTGAATGAGGTTTGAGGAATGTGGTTTGGAAGGCTGGAGGTATGGGTATGATTTTTGAACAGTGTGCTTAAGTATTTGAAGTGATTTAACATGTTAACATTTTTAAACTGTCTTAAGCTCTTCATTTGTCCCTGAGGAATACTCTCATGTTTTGACTTTTATAAGATTTCATGGTAGTTGAACTCTTAAGTTCTTTTGGGATGGAAAAATGCTTACTTAACCAAATTTCCATGGGAATTTTGTGTCGTTGCTGTATTTTTCAGAGTGGAAAAGCGGTAGGCATGAAGGAACTTACTGAACAATTTTCAGTGTGATGTTCTCGTCATCTAGCTGTTTGCCTGTCTACAAAACATGTTCTTATTACATAATGCTCTCTCCTCTAAATTTCCTTTTTAAGAGAATTGAATTTTATATCTGATGATTAACTGCTGTCTATTAGTAAGATGTTTGGTCATACAGGGTGGGGAGGGAGGAAGGGAATCTCTTTGACAGAGCAATGGCTGCAGGATTACTCTAACTGAGCACTTTGTTTCCCAGTTCTTCACTGCTATTGCCTTCACTGTGTTTACTCTGCCTTCTAATCAAACTTCCTTCATAGCAGGGATGAATGTGTAGATATGTTGTCCCAGAGCCTGGAAACTTAGGTAAGCAGAATAGGTAAAAACAGCTGGATGAGTACACCTGAAAGAACAGTGTGGATTTGAGTCCAAAGGGTGGTACATAGGAGGTATATTTGTGGTAGGCACAGGAAGCTGATATCTGTGTATATCTTTTTGGAACTTTACAGTAGTTTTCCCCATCTATTTATATAGAAGGACCATATAAATGTATACATCCAATGTATACCAATGAACAAAATAGGTACATATGAGATGTGCCAATGAAGCCTTCTGCCTTCTTTCTGTTCCAACCTGTCTTTGCTATTAAAAAGTAGGGGGTTTTGCTTACATTTTAGTCTGTCTTGGGTGTCACTGAGTGGCTCTATTCTATGTAGCTTTCTATATAGAATCACAGAATTGTTTAGGTTGGAAAAGACCTTTAAAATCATCGAGTCCAACTGTTAACCTAGCATGGCCAAGTCCACCACTAAACCATGTATCTAAGCACCATGTCTATGCATCTTTTAAATACCTGCAGGGATGGTGACTCAACCAGTTCCCTGGGGAGCCTGTTCCAATGCTTGACAACCCTTTTGGTGAAGAAATTTTTCCTAATAGCCAATCTGAGCCTCCCCTGCTGCAATTTGAGGCCATTTGCTCTTGTCCTATCAGTAGTCACTTGGGAGAAGAGGCCAACACCCATCTCGCTCTAGCCTCCTTTCAGGAAGCTGTAGAAAGCAAAACTGTCTCCCCTTAGCCATCTTTTCTCTAGACTAAACATCCCCAGTTCCCTCAGCTGCTCCTCATAGGACTTGTGCTTCAGACTCTTCAGCAGCTTTGTTGCCCTTCTCTGGACACACTCCAGCACCTCAATATCTTTCTTGTAGTGAGGGGCCCAAAACTGAACACAGTGTTTGAGATGCAGCCTCAGCAGTGCTGATGAGCACAGGGGGAATGATAACTTCCCTACTCCTACTGGCTACACCATTTCTGACGCAAGCTAAGATGCTGTTAGCCACCTGGGCACACTGCTAGCTCACGTTCATCCGGCTGTCAACCAACATTCCCACATCCTTTTCTGCCAGGCAACTTTCCAGCCACTCTTCCCCAAGCCTGTAGCACTGCATGGGGTTGTTGTGACCCAAGTGCAGGACTCGGCACCTAACCTTATTGAATCCCATACAGCTGGCCTTGGCCAATCAATCCAGCCTGTCCAGATCCCTCTGTAGTTCCTTTCTAGCCTCCTACCCAACTTGATGTTGTCTGCGAGGTGAGCTGTGCTGAGGCACAGTTTCAGAGCAGAATCAATTGCTTGGGAACTGAATTTGTGGGGTTTTTGGTTTTCATCTCAGCCTGCACTGAAATTTCTTCATAATTCAATTACTCTAATCTGTACCTTTTTATTTCCTGTGTAACTTTTCCCTGGGTGTGCTTTTTATATTGCTTAGAAACATAAATGAGTGTCAGAAATGAAACAAAATTCCATCGTGGTTTGTACTGTATTCCACAAATCAGCATTAGCAGCAATCTCTTTAAATGAGCATTTAATTAATTTTTTTTTTCTTTTTAAATGAGTGTCTGCATCTTCACTTCAGTGCATCTCTGGAGTTTTTAAATTCTCTGGGGCATCCTTCTTTGTTGACGTGTAAGTTATCTTTTCATTTGCTGTGTATCTTGATTCCAGATGTAATTGTCATAGCTTTTTGTCACAGTTTTTACTTTTTTGTGAGAAATCACCTCTTACCACAGCCATTTCATGTGAAGGAGACTGTGCTTTGAGGAGTGATTGCGTTATGTGTTGGAATAATAATCTGAATGTAGCTGCTCTGCTAAGTGTCTCTCCACCGGGAGTGCAGTAGCTTTTGGATTGGACTAATACCTGTAAACTCTAAAGCCTCACAAACCATGGAAGTCACAGTGTATCAGCTAAGGCGAGGAAAACTTGTTCATAGCATGAATGTCTCCAGTTTTTCATATAAGGTATTACAGGGATGGGGACAATACAGGAATTGTTCAACCCCAGGAAATGCATTGGTGCTAAATACAGGAGAGTGGAGATTGAAGGAAAGTTTTGTGGTTGGGTTTTTTTTTTTTTGTTTGTTTTATAGGTATGTACAGAACTTGCAGGTTATTATGCGAATACCATGGAAGCAAATGTCCATGACCTTGGAAACTTTGTTTCCAAGGATTCTGTTATTAGATTTCTGTGAGGAAGCACTGTTTGAAAGCCAACCATTTGTCACTTGGAGATGATATTTTTCATTTGCAGTTACCAGGTGGCCCAGTTCATGGGTTTTTGAGCAACTGTGTATCGGTTGAATCTGAGCTTGTCTCCTTACTTCTGGGGCACTGCAGGAGTGTAGAAAAGGTCAGGGTTAAGAAGAGATGTCACTTCTAAGTGATTAATATCACTTCTAAAACCTCAGTCCTTTTCCTGAATCTTCGCACAAAATCACTATTGCCTGAGGAGCTGGGGAAGAGCAAAATGAAGGAAATAAGAGACTGAATTCCCTTTCTCACACTGTTATTGACTTTTGCCATACTGTAGAGTTAAAGCACAAATATGTATTTCCCTCCAGGAGCATTTCTAGCCCTTTGCTTTAGATACTTATAAAGGTATTTCTACAGATATATCATTTCTATGGGTACATTAGATATATAGATGTATACGTATCTATAGGTACATTTTAAGTAGACTAAGACCATATAGTAGTGAAAACTATCGACACCTGTATCTTTCCTCCTCCATTGTTATTACCGGTGTTAAGTTTTAGAGGGGAAAAAATAATGAAGCCATAACTAAGTTTTTAATGGAACTGTTGTTTTTAACCCTGTTTAGTTGTGAAATCCTTGCTATCAGAATGATATGGACAAGTAGGAGGGAGTCAGAAGAAGAAAAATTATTGATGCACTGGAGAGTAATAATTTATCAGGTAAGACAGAAACTAATAAGGGAGAAGGTTATATCTCCTTGGTATGTTCTGTTTCTGCTGTAAAATAATTATGGCAGCAAAGAAAGGTGGAGAAGTGTGAGTAACCTGTGCAAACACAAATGTCACCTGGCTGATGCTGGGTGAGCAAGGAGTGCCCTTAATGACTTGGGTGTGAGGAATTCTGCATGTCATGGTGCTGCTGGTATATTTGTAAATCCTGTGCTTTCCTTAGTATATGTCTGCCAGGCTTTGGCTTTTCTGTGTGTGGAAGCCGAATGGAGGCTACTTACGTTAATTTAACAGCTCATTCTCCCAGTATTAGGACTTTCAGCATCGCTCAGGAAAAATAGTATTCCTTTGGATTTCCTGTTTTTCCTGAATGCCCTTAGGCAGGCATTTGTTTTGGTTGCGAGGCTCTTGAGGAGCTGTTTAAACAGTATCATCCATGATAAGGTAAATGTCCTCCTTGATCGAACTTTTTTTAAGATTTATTTTTTTTTTTTGAGACAGTCTCTGATTTAGGATTTGCCCTGAAATTACTTTGGACCTTGCCAATGGTGTCTCATCTTAATGTGAAAGGGAGCAGAAATGTCAAAATCATTGATGGGACATGAGTTTTAAAAGTGCACATTCTCTATTAAGTGTTTAAATAATTAATATAGTACTGTTTATATGTGAATTGAAATAATGAGCTCACTTCTGATGAATTTTATGCAGACATTTTAGTTTGTCATACTGTGCTTATGGATACGAAAAGATAGTATTTGGAAATAAAAGCAAGTAATGTCACAAATGATGTTTTATTTCGCTTGGGGTACGTTTGTATTAATTTGTATCACAAGTACCCAAGCAGCTAATCTTAAATTGGAAACCCTCATGAATTAAAAAAAAAAAAAAAAAAGACTTTAAATGCACAAGCTGTTTATGCTGGAATAGTTTATTGTAAGTACTGTGTGTAGGACATTGGTTTTTTTGGTTGTCCTATGCTCAGAAGCTAGGAATGATCAAAGTCTTTTTTGATACTCTTGCCTTTTGACTTGATACAGTCCTGATTCTGATTGGAAGCAGACGGCATCTGATGTATAGATTTGCGCTTTTTTGAAACTGCCTTTATTTGTGCATTTTCAAAAATTCCCCTTTAGATCTGATTCTTGTAACTGTCTTTTTTTTTTTTTTTTTTTAATGTGGAATTCAAATGATAAAATAACTGATAACAAGGCAGGGATCACTAAGCTGAGTAGAGCTTCTTGACTTACTGTTGTCACTGGTTCTACAGTAGAGATAGTTTTCACTTGCATAAGTGTAAGTGCAAGCTGAAGTTGGAGGAAGAATGACACAGTGGGTTTTCCCCTTTTGATGTCAGTGTCTTGCCCCTCTTGTTGTCTCATTGCATGGGGTGAAGATGCAGTGATAGTGGGCGGAGAGCATGCTGGGGTCTATTGCATGGTTCCCTACAAATAAGGAGAATCTTTCAGTTGGTTGGAGTTGACATTCAAGCAAATGTTCCTGAATTAATTGGATACCAGTTACTTTTTCATCATAAAAGTAACTTTCTGCGTCCTTAAATTAGGGGGAGCATGATCATATTCTTTCCAATGACTTTTAGTATGTTGCAACTTTCTGTTACTGTTTAAAGAATCTCACAATGTTGATCCACTTAATTTACTAGGGCTGCACTTCCAGCTAATTTCTGCTGTATTTTGAGGTTGTTGATTCATAAACACACAGCATAGTCTACCATAATTTTTGGCTTTCTGCCTGTGGGTTTTGTTGCACTGCAATAGTATGATCTTCAGTAGTAGAGGCTGACTTCTCAATTAGGTTTTGAAACCCTGTCATATAAAGAAATATAATGGAAGATCAGCAAGAGACTGTGTAGAAACAGTCAAGCAGTAATGATCACGACACTATCATAATAAAATTCTGTGCAGTACTTGATGTCCAGGATTCACTAGAAATAAACAAATTTTACTAGTTATGTTTTTTGGTGGATTTTGGCTGAAAGTATCCAATGATTTTAGCAGAGGAAGAGTATGCTTTAATGTCCTCAGGTAGCCCTGTTAGTTTATTTCAACTTCCTGGCTATCTGAGACCTTTCTTTTCCTTCTGTCGTAACAAAATTTTGTATTAAAGTGTTGAGTTTCAGGGACACTAAGAATGGACCTGAACCAAACTGAACCCAAACAGGTGTCAGTACCAAACAATATAATGAAAATTCTTTTTCCTTCAGCAGAACCATATCAGTTTATATTACAGGAGGATCTGGATCCCTGTATTAAAATTGGGCTTTTTGTTCTATTAAAGAATTCTGTGGCACAGTGGACGAGAGGAATCCTTGTAGTGTCCTTTCACACAACGATTTAAATGGTTAATTCCCTTACTTAGATGGGCACTCACTCATACATCTGGAAATGTAGTACTCAGTCTTCTATGAAAACTCAAATCATGTGAAATTAAGATATACACATATTCATGGGGGCAGATTTTAATGACAGGTGTGAAAATCAAAGTGTGTTTTCCAGGGTTTGTGGTAGTTCTGGATTGGAGCAAAATCTGTAGTGAAACCCATTAAAAATGGGTTTGAGTAGGCTTTATTCTAGGGTGAATTTGAACAAAATGGTTGTTGCGGTTAGGATGACTGCAGCCAGAGAAAATAATTGCCTCAAGCTCTAGCAAAATCAAATAGTTTTTCAAAGCTCTAGTTATTCAATCTTTAGAGTTTCTTTTCCAACCCCTGGTACAATAGTTCTTTACTATTCTGGTAGAGCACTAAGGAGAGAGTGACTACTTTATCAAAATACCATTGCACATTGAAAGACTGCAAGTATCTGTCTGGAAACCTCACAAGGGTGAGAAAAAAAAATATTGAAACCAGCAGAACAGTATTTAAGGCTTACAACCATTAACCATGATATTTTGGAATGAGGTTTCATGACCTGTGCTAGTGCAGTTTTTCATGTTCTCTGAAAGGAAAGCATAACAGCACTCACGACCAGTTAAAAACGTTCAGAAAAAAAGGACCAGCAAGGCTGGTATTTCTAACTATGAAAGAACAGAAGGAATGGGGCAAATACCAAATACCAATATTTTCCTCTCCAGCTAAGTTTGCATCTGGGCTATTGCAATTAATAGACTTGATAGAAGTCTAAAAATCAAAGATAGCTTTCTAAATTTTGAAACCTCCTGAATGGAGGTGTTCCTATATTGATAAACCAGGGTGTTAGTATTAGCTTTCAGTGCCTTGCTTTCTCAGTCTATTCATTTAATTATCTTCTAAACCATTTATACTGGTGACTTAGACAAGAGAGTAGTCAAAGTAATTATTTGGTTTGGTGTGTGGAGTTCCTTCTTTTTGCTAAGCAAATAGTTTCAGCTGTTCCTAAAACTTGAATTTCATTGCTTAGGGAATGACATGGATGGTTGTTGAAAGCTCTTGAAAGACCCTCCCTTCTGGGAAGGGTGAGAACAGGTGGAATTTATTGGTTAGTTTTTAATGGATAGACTTCCTGGCTAATCTAATTTTATAAGCAGACCAAGAAAGAAGAGAGGCTATTTGCTGCAAAAAAAAACCTGAGGCACTTCAGCAATGTGTACATTTTAGTGAAATGTCTGGTATACCCGTGATGTCAGAGCCTCATGATCCTTGATGTGTTTTTCCCTGAAATCACCTCTTGAGGCAAGAGAAAGGATTCTCCCTGCACGGGTGGGAGCTGAAGTATACAGAAGCTAAAGGATTTGCTGCAGTTTACATGTGTTGGAAACGGTTTCTTCTTAGTAGTAGTCTGCTGTTCCTCTTGGAAGATTATCACTTTTCATATTTTTACATGGTTATAGAGATTCTCATGAGTAGTGAAGAATTGATGATTTACATAACAATGCATAATAGACAAGAGTTTAAGACAATTCCCAAGAATTATGGGATTTTATAATAATTTACATGGAATTAGTAGAGATGAAACTCTTATTTTAGAAGTTTCTATAATAAGTTACTGAGCAGACACACTCTAATTGAAGACTTGGAAGCAAATAACATAAAACCTGTCTCAATTTTAAATGCCTTTAAATGAATTGTAATTATCTCTACTTGCTATTACAGAAGAATAGATTATTTAAAGAGCTTCTGACAATTTCAGAGAGCTCAATGCCAGAAAGATGTCAGAGCAGGTAAATTAATGGATGGATTTTGAGAATCATTTTATGTGATATTATATATGTAAACAAGTTAAAGATGAGTATTACATATTCCCCGGCATTCTGGTGAACTTGCCCCATTCTGCAGCACCTGAAGTAATGTGTGTCTAGGTGAGTAAAATGTGTCTAGCAATTAAGTGGTCATTTAATCCTGTTGTTTCATCTGCTCTGCAGGCTGGAGGGTATGTTCCAGTGGCTGAAAGCATTCAGATACTAATCTTCCATTTGTGTCCGCAACAGGTTGTGAGTAATATTCTTGTCAGGTGGTTTGTAAAAGCAATAAGGCCTGCAAATAGTACCTCTAGGTTCAGTGGATTCATTGTTAAACCAATTTCAGTCCACAATTGGAGACCTGGAAATCTAACTGCATCTCCTGATTTGCCTTCATGGGTAGGACTTCCCTGTTCCCAAACATTTGGACTGCATATAAACAATAAAACTTTTTTTTTTTAGATTATTATTTAAACATAATATTTTTCAGTATCCCAGCTTACTCCCTTCACAAACAGTGAGGAGAACATCCCATGGGTGAAATCACCTCACATCCAGTTCATGAGCAACTAGCTAAAGATAGCCTCTCCTTGGTCTGCCTTATGGCCTCAGGGAAATGGTTATCTTGTTGTAGGCAATGTGTTGTTTGGAGGGATTGGATCTGTGCAATGAGACTACACTTGACAACTGGGCTTGTTAAGTGGGTTATGACCAGGAGAAATACTAAGTTGTGGTGCAGCACAATAGAATTTTTCTTCCCATACTCTCTTGTCTGCCAGGTGTGTGATGAGCTGACCAGCCTCATTTGTTCATGTGAGCTCACAAATGAGGAGAAAGCACTTGCATTGGTATGAAGGAGACATAACAATAAGGGAGCCTAAGGTGGAAATTGAATGAACCTTACGGATGACATTTGACAGGTCTGCATCTCTGATGGTAAAATTCCAATCAAAAAAATGTTGCTTTTGAGAAACTATGTCTTTTCTTCAAGTTCCTTTTTGTGGGAACTCATGCTGCATCTGCATTTAAGCTGTATGCAGAAAATATGATTTTTCATGTGACAATGAGAATTGTGAGGGAGTAAACCTTGCATAAGAAGCCTAAATGTTTTGGTCTTTCATGAACATAATAGAGTGTATCTTGGAATAACTTCTTTGTACCAGCACATGTGAAACTAAAAAATTTTTTCCCTAAGGTTTTCTAATGCCCCATAACGCATCTCAGTGGTGAGACATTTGAATCGTATTGTAGTATTACAACAGTGAAAATATATCACCACCACTGTGCATGCACACAAGTCCTGCAAGTTTTTACTTTTTTTAGCATCTCATTGAACTTTGGTATGTTTTTGTACTCAGTCTAGTGCTGTACTGCTAGATACATTGAACTAGAGAGACTATCCACTTGTTTTCCATAGACTAGTGATCATTCCTGTGGTGTGATTAAAGTTTATCTGTTTATTAGTTTGCTAAATCTACTGAATAACATCAGACAAAATATATCAAAGTTAGTCTATCATGTCTGGGTCATAGAATTTGATGATCTAAAGGTTGATTCTTTTCATAGTACAGTACACTTCAACATTTTCCTCTCCCCCCTGCTATGCACCAAAGAAAGTGCCCAAACTCTACTTAAATTCAAGGAAAGCTTAAACTTTTGTTGTTGTTGATGTTTAATGGAGTGATATTCCCTGCTTGAACACCACATGTTTCCTTCTGGCAGGAAACCTTACCGAGGGTGTTATATGCAAACAGCTCTGCATCCTGTAGTCTCTCTTTGTCTGGTTGAGTTCACACTGTGTTTGACCTATGGACTGGCACAACTGCACTGCAGAGCTGCATCATCAAACAGGCTGCTAAACAATACCTAATTAAATTAGAAAGTCCTTCCACCTGCTCTTCTATATTGTTTTGAAATGTATGGTGCTTCCATTTTTCAGAGGCTATTCAAGTAGTTTATCTATAGATTTAAGAGGTAAAGGAGTGGAGGAAGGAAGACTGTAAATATATTTGCTAAAAAGTAACTTGGTTTCTAGAATTCATCACTTAGGAAGGGAAGGAATTGCCCTTTTTAATGGTGATATAAACTACCATTTCAGTAAAATCTTCATGTTTCTGTAGATATTATTTTTAACAAGTATTTAACACTGAAGTACCCCTACAAAGAGAGTGGATGTTGATAAATGTATGAGGCCAGCCTCTGTTGTTGTTGGGGTTGCTCTGTAGTTTTTGGGGCTAAATTTGAAGCAGTTGAGAGTAAAAGTTTCAATAATCTGTTACTAAGTACAATCCCCTCAGACTAGAGGAGAATATTTTACCCTTTTGATATGCTTTTAATAGCCCGAGGTGTGTTCCTTATGAAGCTGTGTTTTTTGTTCAGTGGATCGTGTGACAAAAATAAATGTATGTTATTTATGCTGTTAGTATCTGGTTATATTTTCTGCTTTCAAGCAGCAGTTTGAAACTGTAATGTATGTTGTTCGCTGACTTTTTTACTGCTTCATCTTGCGCATTATACAGCCCTAGTAACATTCACTTTAACTTGTCTTTGATTTTTTTTTTGTTAGTTTGTTTTTGTTTTTCATCTTTTTTAAAAAAGCTTATTGAAATATGTATTCCTTAAAGTCCTCCAAGAAGATGTCATCTCACAGCTGAAAAAGACACATAGCTTCTTGGGCAGAATTTGTGTCTCTTGCTATCCTTTTGTTAGAAATGATTAACTTACAATAGTGCTGCTGCTTTTAAACAAATGCAGCAAATTTCCAGTTCATTTCAGCCGCTCTGTTGAATTTGAATGTAGAAACGTAATTGTGTTGCTTACAACTAGTTCTCCAGTTTATGAACTTACCTGTGTCACTATCACTTTATATTAAATAGAATGATTGCTCTACTGTTCTGCAGTGGTGTGTATATGTGTGCATATATATAAAAACATGTAATGGATAATTGTGCACATTTCTCCCACAAAAAAACCATAAGTGTTTTGTGGCTTTTTGGAGGGCATAGGGAAGCACTTGCAAGGAAAGACAAGGTTGAGTGAATTTCTTCATAACAAGCTGAAGTGATTTATACCTCAAGATCTGAGACTCAAAAGTGCTAGAATTCCATCAGTTTCTTTAAAATCATATGGAACTATGGACACTCAGTGTATTTGAAAAATTAGGGTGTCTGTGGCTGGAATGTTCAGCCATAAAGATACATTAAACTACCAAAGTGTCTCCCTTCCTGTTCTGTCATTAAGATAAAGGATTTTCAGTCTAAAATTTAACATAATACATCCAAAATACTATACAGATCAGTGTTCATAAGGTACTTGTATATATGTGTACAAGTATGATAGAAAAGCTGAGTGTTATGTTTAATTCTGTATTAAGGAGTCAGAAAATGTGTCACAAATGATTCATGGACCTCAGTCGGATATAATACCAAAGGCTATGCATAAGATTTCATTGCCTAGGGGGTTTAGTTTTGTTTCTTGAAGAATTGCAGGAATAGCACTCACAATACAGCAACACTTGCCTAAGGATTTTGTGCATGTACAGAAGCTTCATTGCTTAAGGCTGAAGTTATTACAGAATATTAATTTAGGGTGATCAGAAAGTCTTTTTGTCAAGACCTCATTTTTGTTTGCATTTATTTACTCTCATGACTGGAAACATTAGGTGCTTTAATTAAAAGAGGAAAAGATGTGTGCTGAGCATGCTGATTTGCACTAATGATAACGAAAGAAAAAGATATGTGGATAGAGTCAAAACTCCTTTCTAGAATTGGAGAGGCTTGTTATTCTGTTATTTTATAATAGACTTCCAGTCCTGAGAGGTTCTTCCTCTGCAGTCTCTGAGGGGACCAAAATGGTTATCAGTACCCAATAAATCTACATGCAGAAATCTGGGGCAGTATTTGCTGGAGAGCGATTTTTTTCAATACCAATAGATGGGGAAGATCGCTCGATCCAGGATTGGAATAAGTTAGAGAAAAAATCTTCTTTTCTCTTCCTCAGCTGCCTGGGTTTATCATATAGGGAGGCATTTTTTCCCAATTTTCCTGGAAGACAAGCTAGTCTGCCCCAAACAAGGTGCATGCATGAATCCTTTTGAGAGTGCCTGCTAGGCTGAAAAGCATGAGCTATGCGCAACAACAACCTGATACACTAATAAATAGGAAAGTAACAAAACCTACCCCAAATCTCTGTGCTCTGACTGAGTCAGTGATTGAATAGATAAATCTTATTAACCTTTCAGTACTCCCAAGCTAAAACTATCCTAATAACTTTTATATGTGCCCTGAGGGTTTCTATTAAACTATAGTTGCTGCATATGATACGTAAGGAGAAATGCTTGCCTGTGGAATGTGGGTATCTGGATTTGATCACTGGAAAAAAGGTAACTCTATTCACACTGATACATTTATGGCAGCCTTGTTAATAATTTATCCTTAACTCCTAAAACCACTACTGGTAAATGAGGAACTTGGTTTCACAGGCTGGGTTGTGATGGGCTGATTGCTATGGGTAGCAGTACCGAGACATTCGACTGTTAGTATCTCCTCACTATATCCCCATCATCTTTGGCTTCCTACTCTGGGCCATCTCAGCCATGACTTGCTCATCTCTGAAAAATCTTCCATAGATTTTCTACTGGAAACATGCAACAACTATATTTCCCGTCTCAAACCCAGACCAGTCATTAGTTTCACGCTCACATAATGATACATTGTGCTGTTGTTTCAAGTGGCATAAGCTGTCTGTATTGCAAATGCAATCAAAAGGCTGAAACGCTTGCTATACAGATTGCTGGAGTAAATCTTGGCCAAAAGAAGGCAGAAAGCCGCTATAGAAAGGTCAGGCTATGATTAATATCTTTTGAGTACAGCTCTGCGCAGTCTTTCTCCTGAATAACTTCTCTCTTGTCATTTCATCTAGAAGATAGTGTGGCGATAATATGGTGCCTGCGCCCACCACCCTTCTTCTGAAAGCTTGGAAGAGTTGCTCTAGGACAGGTAGCATCTCTGAGAGCTCATCTGCAGGTCCCTGAACTCTTTTGCTTGTAGTGCCACTGGAATTATGCATCTAGGTGGAAAGAGTGAGAGAGATTTAAAGCATGGTAGTAAATGGAACATGAAGTGAAAAATTTTAAAGCATTTACCTGTGTCAGAGTAGGAGCTGCTTCTTGAGGGCTTGTTTTTCTGCTGTTTGTACAGCACCAACTAGTATTGCATTGTGGAACCACCTCTACAGGTCATGGTCAGAAGGATAGATGAGAAAGCTTGTGATTTTTTTTTCGTGAAGTTAGCAAAAATTGTTGTAGTATAGTGTACATTAGGCAGACTTTATGTTTGAAAAATTCAGATTGCTAACAAAGGCCAGCCGAGGCCCAGGTCTCATAAGGTATTTCTGCATCTTCTGTCATGTCCTATAATGTCAACTTTAGCAGTTAATACCTGCTGCTTTCTAGTTTGGAGTACATCCCACGCAGTGATCCATTGTGCAGCTTTGAACCTCATTCCTCCAGCCCTGTGCCTGGCTGCTGCTTTCTAGCCACAGTTGAAGATTCCGCTGAGAAGTCTCTGCTGTTGCTTTTTGTGCCAACTAGACTGAAGCCAGACAGTCTATTCAGCACCAGCAACTCCAGATGCATGCCCTTTTCTCAGGAGAGATACAGCTGAGGCACTGGATAAGATGTGCAGCGGGGCAAAGAGTTTTAAAATGGTGAAGAAAACCATCTCAGATGTTCCCTTTGTTTGATGAAGACAATTTTTGAAGGAATGTGTCACTTTTCCTGGCTTGTTGTACAATGCATGCATAAGAAGGATGATCCTATGTGTGCTGCTGTCTGGCAGTTTATACAGGCTTTTGCTGAAATTACTTGTTGGATTCATTGGGGTCCTAGAAAATCAGATGACAGCATGCAGTTCTATCCTCACTGCTGAGTTCTGTTCCTCAGACAAAGACAATGTGTATGGCTGCTCCCCACAGGCTTTGTGCTATTAATTTGAGGTCTCTTGGATAGGTATTTATGTTACCAGTCTCACCTTGAGAAGTAGAGGGAAGCCTCCACTACCTTCTCTGCCCTGATGAAAGTGATCATCAGGACTGATAGCTGATGCACAAACTAGTCTTCGGACAGACAGCACTATAACCTGTGAAAGTGAGATTACGTTTAGTAATTAGATTTTTGTGGGTTTTTTCTTCCTGCCTGCTGGAAGCATTTTGAAAACTGATATGCTTATAAATGCAGACTTCCCAGCCATGCTCATTTTGAAGTAAACACACTAGTACAACATACTGATGTGTTTCATGGGAAGATTTAAGCAACCTGCTTTATTTGCTGTTTGTAGAGATAAACATCATAGCGTTGTCTTTAATGGAAAATAAACCAAGGCAACACTCCAAGCTCATCCCACCGTCTGATTAAGCTGTTTACATCCTCTGGTAGGTTTCTGGACAATATCTTTGTGAACAGCTCATTTTGTACTGCAAATGATAAGCAGAATGCATTTGTTCACATTTTGTATGCCTGCATTTGAGGTAGTTATGCTGCATCCCCTTCAGGGTCAGTGGAATGAGATTGATGCTACTAGACAAGGATTCCTCTGACCTTTTAAGTCTTCTCATGAAGATAAGAGGTGAGTCATGCCCCAGAAATGACTATGTCTCTGCTGTTTACATAGAGTGGAGCTGGGATGTCTAGGTCAGAACAAATAAGAGAGATAACAGAATAGAATCATAGGATGGTTTGGGTTGTAAGGGATTTCTAAAAATCTTCTAGTCCAAGATCCACCCCTACTCCCCTGCCTTGGGCACATGAATCTCTTCAAGATTTTTCACCCCTCTATAGAGATAAGTCATGTAATGTATGATTATATACCTTTGATGCACATGAAAACCAACTTATTTCTTTTTATTAAAACCTGAATCTAGTTACTTTGCTAAATCAAATAGGAAGTTATTTTCGTGCATAGTGGATAATGAGTGTTACTCTACCACACTGTTGTTACAGAAAGGCAAGTTAGCGCTTATCTAAAAGGCTGAAATAATGCAGAACTGGATTTTTCGCCTGACACACCCCACATACATGTATTTTCATCTGACACCTGCAAGGTCCAGTGTTCTTGTCTCCCCAGTTCCAGAGTGCATTTCATTGACTTGGTGGATGCTTTTCCAAAAGGATCTTCTTCTACGTGCCTGTTCCCTCTTCTCTGACTCTGCAGCCTGTCTGCAGTTCCTCAGCAGTCTTCCTGCAGTCCTTTTACTAAGCTCTGAAATAATTTCATTTTTCTTTATTTATGAAGAAGGCAAAGTCAGTGATAGAACTTTATCAAGTGGACTAGACTTCAGATTGATAATCATGACCTTTTCTGCAAAATGAAATATTTGATGAGGTCAAGGCACTTTCTTTGGAGTACTCTGAATTCAGGCAGATAGTGAAAAAATTTAAACTTGAAGGCTTAAAAACCAGTTTTGATTGAAATTTTTGAAGAATTCTCATCCATTTCTGTGGACGATACCTGCTGGTGATGGGCAACTTCTATTGGGGGGAAAAAAAAAAAAATCAAGTGAACCTATTGATATTCTTGCTGAAGCTAAGAGAAACAAATGCTCTTTGTGTGTGTGTGTGTTTGTGTGTGTAAACATCTTGTTATGTAATGAAAACAATCCTCTTGTTTTACTGTGCATTTTGTACTTTATGTTAGATGAAGCTTCCCATAATAGTGCTGCCATACAGACCACTGTCCCAGGGATCTCGCACACTCTTACATATGATGGCCACTGCCCAGTGCAGCTTCAAGTGCCAGTGAGCAGGAGAGAGGGCATTTAAAGAGGGTGAAGACAGGTCATGACTGGATACATGTCAGCAGCTGCTGACCAGTAACAGTGACGATAGTGGCTTTCAGGTGTCCTGGGTGGGCTGAATCAAAAGAAATGTGACTAGCAGGTCAAGGAAGGTGATTCTTCCCCTCTACTCTGCTCTCGTGAGGCTTCACTTGGAGTACTATGTTCAGTTCTGGAGTCCTCATTACAGGAAGGACATGGACCTGTTAGGGTGAGTCCAGAGCAGGGCCATGAAGATGATTAGAGGGCTGGAGCACCTTCCTTGTAAGGAGAGGTTGGGAGAGTTGAGTTTGTTCAGCCTAGAGAAGAGAAGGTCGTGGGGAGACTTTAACACTGCCTCCAGTACTTAAAAGGGGCCTATGGGAAAGCTGGAGAGGGACTCTTTATCAGAGAGTGCAGTGATAGGACAAAGAGTAATGGTTTTAAGATGAAAGAGGGGAAATTTGGATTAGATATTAGGAAGACATTTTTTACTGTGAGAGTGGTGAGGCACTGGAACAAGTTTCCCTGAGAAGTTGTGATTGCCCCATCCCTGGAGGTATTCAGTGCTAGGTTGGATGGGGCTATGAGCCACCTGATGTAGTGGAGGCATGGGGGTTGGAACTTGACAATCTTTAAGGCCCTTCCAACCCAAAACAGTCTATGATTTTTTAATACATATTAATTTAACTTCTAAAATCACTATGTTGATTGTTGTATAGCTATACTGCAAGAAAAGCTGGTGGTTAGAAAGAAGCATTAAGAAACTTGCTGACATTGCACTTGCTTGCTATTTCTAAGTGAACTCAGTAGCAAGAAATTATTTCCTGCTCCAAATATGCCATGGCTATTTCAGTGTGGGGAAAGGGTGCTACAAATTTTTGAAAGTCAACATTATATAAACTTTCCTCAACTTGCCTTACTTAAATTTAGTAACTGTGAGTCTTGGTTAAATTTATAATTCATTCAGCTATCAAAGACACTCAAGGTGCGTATTAGAACTTGGTTTACAACTGTGTTTAAATCTGTTCTGTTCTAGATCTCAGTTCACTGCTTTTCTTTCCATTTCAGCACAGAATATATAGATACACAGGGAATAACTTAAAACTATTAAGGTAACGTTCAGTTCTGAGTGAATACTGCTTTCATACATACTGTGACTAAGCAATAAGATTGAGATGACTCAAGCCCTAAGTCATATTTTCATGGATGATTTAACATTGCGCAGATGATTTTGCTTAACAATAGCAAATGTATTTTTCCTTCCTTTGTTGTTCAGTTTGGACCTGTTTGTTTGGTTAGATTTTTGCAAACTGATGCATTAAATTTTTTTCCATTCTTACCCTGGGAGCTATCATATTTTCTGGTAAAATGCTCAGTCAGGAAAGAAAAACACGTTTACTAAATGATGAGCAAACCAAAAGAAAAATGTTGCCACCCTGTTTTGTCATTGTTCCCACTTCTTGCTTGTAAGTGTATTAGCTAAAGCAGTGCAGCATAGAGATTAATAGATATTTGTTTATCCCAAGTCATCACCTAATCACAGAATCACGTGTTGGAGAAGTCCACTAGGATCATAAAGTCCAACCATTCCTATCAACCACTAAACCATGTCCCTGAGTACCTTGTCTACCTGTCCTTTAAATACCTCCAGGGATGGTGACTCAACCACCTCCCTGGGCAGCCTCTGCCAGTGTCCAATGACCCTTTCTGTGAAAAATCTTTTCCTGATGTCCAGCCTGAACCTCCCCTGGCAGAGCTTGAGGCCATTCCCTGTTGTGCTGTCCCCTGTCACTTGGGAGAAAAGGCCAGCTCCCTCCTCTCTACAACCTCCTTTCAGGTAGTTGTAGAGAGCAATGAGGTCTCCCCTCAGCCTCCTCTTCTCCAGGCTAAGCAACTCCTGTTCCCTCAGTCGCTCCTCATAAGACTTGTTCTCCAGCCCCTTTACCATTTCATTGCTCTTCTCTGGACACGATCCAGAGCCTCAACATCATGTGGGATTTTGTTCGCAAGTGAATGCCAGCTGTCTAGTGTACTCTTTACCTCTGATTTGTTCTGCACTTGCTCTCCTGCCTACGTGCATGTTGCCTTTGTCCCAGAGAAATGTGCATGAAGTGCAGCACAAGGTTGTTGGAGCAGCAGCCAAGTGCTGTACTCTGTAGGGAGCTTTCAGCTGGCAGCGATGTTTGCCTGCCACATCCAGTATGTAATCTGATCACTTGAGAACCTGGGTGGTGAGCCTTAGGTTCTACAGGAAGGAAACAGAAAATGTAATTTTTATTTATTTAAATGCTTTCTCATGTTACTTAAAGATTTTTATAATGACTGAAAAAAAAAGCAGAGGGATACTTGTAGTCGGAGTATGATTTGATGAATTGTCAGCGCGCAGTGTTTATTCTTAGCTCTCTTATGGCACAAGTCAGGCATGTTGGTTTACTGCTTTCTTATACAGTAAGGTGGAATACTTTGTGGACTTAATGAGCTTTAACATTATTGTTTTAGTCTTTGAACACTTATGATTTTTCTTTTGAAATATTATTACACTGGTGCTGAAAACAGACTATAGCTTGAAGGCATAGTCTGTGGTTGGAGAGAGTTCTCCAGTCCTGTAGGTATATGACAGCTTTGCCAAGACATCACCAGAAAGCTGGACTTGTGCCTGACCTACAAAATGAACCACTTCCAAATCCATTGCTTTTGTTTAATGAATTAGTTTCTTACTACTGTGAAGTCAAACACACTTCTTTGACACGACTTAGAGGGTTAGACTTAAATTAGAGTTTCAGCCTTTCTCTCAGCTTATATGCATTCCAGTGCACTGATACAAATTTGCATGATGTTATTCTGTGCTTTTAATATCTCTTCAAACAATGTTGCTGCCACTCATATGTGACCCTTTCTTTAAATACAATATATGGCCCATGAGTTTGTAAATCTTCTAGCTCTTCTATCTAAATATCTTTGAAGTTTGTTTTTAGGCAAGGAATCTGTTTGCTTACTACTTGTGTTGTAATGCTGGCTAGATCTCTCAGTCAATCTAATCCAAGTGCCACTAACCGAAATGACAGTGGTCAAATTTGGTTTGATTTTCTCTTCTTGCTCTTTGACTTCAGTCTCTGAGTCACTCTTGCAAATGTATTGATTTTGTGCACAAGCATTTCCTGGTGTTTCAGTACCTGCTGACACCTAGTTTGCTTACCGGGGTGTGTGCACTTTGCAAACACAAAATTGAGAAGTGTAGCTGGTTTTTCTTGCTCCTGTATGTGGCATTCTGCAAGTGGTATGCTTTAGATAAACAGGAAGAGAGATGAGTTGGCCGTTACTCTCTCAACATGGTAAGCCTTATATTTGTTAACCGTTCTTCATATGACATGAATCTTTTTACACCTGTCTGCCATTCTATTAGACTTAACGGAGGCAGTCCTTCCCTCCCTTCCTCCTTGTGTACAGCCGTGGGCCTCAGAAAAGATAAAAGACAACATGGACCATGTTTTGGCAGCTGCCTAGTGATCCTGTCTTAGTTTTGAATTTTATTTTAGGCTCCCAAGTGAGTGAATATGGGACATGAAGTACTGGTTAATTTTAAGCATTGCATATATGAAATAAGCATTGCATATATGAAATGTGTCTTGTTTCATTTGAGTGTGAAAGCTGGCTGTGTAGGGTTCAGATTCAGCATGTTGTGATATATAGTGCCAGCACTGAGCTGGAAGGCAGGAACTGTGGCCTCCAGAAGCATGTGTTAGAGGCAGCAGTTCCGTTAGTTCTGCTCTTGCTCAGTTTGAAATAGTGCTATTGTGCCTCATACAGCTTTGATTCAGGCAGTGTTTGGTGCCTTTTTGAGAGGCAACGTATCTCAGCTTTTCATATGAAAAAAGTCAATTACAGCCCACAACACCATGTTGCAACAAGCTACTGTTGCTAAGAGTATTTTTACCACTACAGAAATATTGTTAGTGCCTGTCCCAGGCACATCTGTACTAGTAAATCGTGTAGTGCAAAGGATTTCCCACCAGCAGTAGGTGCAGTCTCTGTCACTCAAGTAATGTGAGGTGATGCCATGGTTTACATGCCATGGTTTCCATACCGCTTCAGTCAGTGTGCACGGAAAATGCTGCCTCTGTTGCTGAGTCACTAAATGGTTCTGTGTACTGGCTTCTGGCTAAGTAAACATGATGGCTTGGCAGTGGGAGTAACTTCTTGCATCAAGCAATTTTATAATAGTGCTATTGAAGAAAAGAGGATAATTCCTCTTCCTTCCTCTCAGCTCTGTCTCTTAGGAGCAGGATGCCTTTCCTCCTTCCAGAGGAGAAGGGAAAGCATTTTGGAGTGCAGATGAAGATTTGCTGGCTTTGGAAGGAGTGGCAGTGAGTGTTCATTACACCCATGGTTAATGACAAACATAGCTGATTGCAGTGGATTTACTGTGCTGCACATGCTTCTTAATGGATCCCTCATGAAGATTCAGTTTTGGAGGTGTTGTTTTTCCAATTGTTGCAAGCAGTTAGCAAAAAAACCTGGCAAGTTCTTCTCCTCTGTAATGCTTTTTCTCCTTTTTATTTTTTTAAGGTAGACCAAAACAAAACAAAAAACCAAACCTTAAGTAATTCTTTTGTCTTGGGAGAGTGAGCAAATGCTCTCTGGAGAGACATGGTAGCTATATGCAGTGGATGAAAATATACTGCAGGTGAACTGCACAGCTTTATTCAGTTCTATTTTTGCAAGAGCTGTCATGTGCTAACAAGTCTGCTATTTCTCATGCATTTCCCTCACCTATAGTTTCAGAAAGCAAAGGTCCGTTCTAGAAATACCTTTCCACTGGAATAAGAGATGTGGGGAACACAAGCAGATAGTCCCAATGAGCGATTATACCCCTTTTCATGAGGCAATGTAAGCCAACAATACACACGAGAGGCTCACTTACATACTGTCCTGCCATTGTGTCACTTTATTCCTCTTCCTTTACTAGTTCTTTTGCAAGTCAGATGTTAGATTGTTGCATTACTCTGCCTTAGGAAATTAATACTCTGTCTACAATTTGAGTGTAGGGTAGAACTAGCCCCCTTCAATTAGAAGGCTTTGCATTTTTCCATGTGTCCTAACCTGCATTTTAGTGCTTCCCAAATGTGCTGTTGTATGAAATCCTTGCTCAGTTTAGGATGAAAACAACTATCCTAGATTTCCAACAACTGAATTTCCTAACCAGCCACAGGGCTGCTTAATAAAACATCAAAAGCCTGTTAAAAGGATCATTGTCACTTTCTAAAAACTGACTGGCTTCTTTTGTTCTTATACTCTAAATTGGCACATAATTCAGCTTTTGTCTGCTGATTTCCTCTCCCTCTCTAAATACTCCAGAATAAAAGTAGTGCAGGAGAGAAGTCCAAGTTTTCCTATTAACTCTTAATCTGAAATTGCGTGCTGTCTAAAGAAGAGAAATCTTAAGTGGTAGTTTGCTAAAACCGGTATCTCATTATTTATTAGTCTCCTTTTCCACACAGCAAGTGTTCCTGCTGGTTCTTTTTATTTAACAACTACAGGTATAGCAGAAATGCCCAGCGCTTGCCACAAAAGGTATGGGAGCTAAACTGCATGGTGTCCTTCTCTCATACAGGGTATGTTTTGTTACCACTTCTACCAGCACATGGCAGAATTTGTCTAATAAGGCAAAAGTGAAACAGGTTGTGGAGACTAGGGATTTTTTACTAGATCCACTTCATGCATGGTGAAGGTACCTGTGCTATGTCCAGCCCTAAAAGATACCCTTGCAGGAGTAAGAATTGGGAAATCTTGGCTTATGCAAGATAAACTGCTGCTAGTTGGCTCTGGGTAAAGAATATCACGTAGGCAGAGGTCATGAGTGAAATGTATTCAGAAGGAATCCTGCCTAAACCAATGCAACTACTCTTGAGGTATTTGCTGATGCTTCAGCAGCTAGGCAGTCTGGTTAGAAAAACTGTTATTTTTAAGTAGGAATTTCATAGTGCTGAAGAAAATTTGGAAAGTGAGGTTGGTCTGAATCTTAACGTGAATTAGCAGGTTGGTAAATATGTTGGATAGCTGACAGGCAGAAAAACTGGGCTATTTCAGCATTGGATATGCCACTGCAACCCTGAACAGAAAAGTTGTATTGCTGATATTCTCAGTGGTGTGCTGGAGACTGTGTTCTCCCACCAAAGTAATAAGGTAAATTTCAGGATGCTGTTTTTTTTAAGACTGTCATTGGTGAGTTTTATGTCTTGCTAACACTGAATATAAGATTGTTACACAGGCTGCCATCCCAGCTCTTGAGGAAAATATTCTTGCTAATTCACAAGATATTTTAACCTACATAGAATTGGTTCAACACTTAAGCAGGTAAAATTTTATCTTTTGACAGTTGCCATATCCCACTGTTGCCTGATAAAGACAGTTAAAACCCACAGAAGTTTTGTCATAAAAGGGACTGAAGGATCTATTCCTAGGTATGTTCAGTGAAAAATAGAAAGAAAGCAACAAAACCCATTGTGAATAGGATAAAACTTCAGTTAATGATAGTCTTTTTGTAAGAATAGATTTTACTACAAACATCTTTCTGTTAATGTGGGTAGCATGAGCATAATTTGGGTCTATCTTTTTGGCAAACATTATAATACTCTGCATTACTCTCTATATTACAAACTCTAATGTAGCTTCTGTTCTCTTTACAAATAAGACAATAATAATTTGTCTTAAAGGTTCACATAGTTCACCCAAAAGGTCAGCTGTCAGCATGAGATAGCAGAATATTGTTGACTACGCCTCTGTGCAGTGAGTCTGCTCAGCTGTTTCTAAGACAGTCTCATCTGGCATGGACAGCAGTGGTAACTCAGAGATCGGTTGCGATGTCAGGTTGTATGTGTATGTATATGACTCTTTCATTCTCTCCTTCATTAATTTTTCTTGTGTGCTTCCACTCTCCATGCCTTCAAACCTCTTACCATGTCCTGTGGTGATGGCCCCTACATCCAACCTCTTTTCCACTTATTCCTGAACACAGGCAGGGGTTGCAGCTGCTGTCTGTTGATCTGTGGCTTAGAAGGATCTCCACTCATGTGGGATTTAGATCCTACCTGCTTTCTACCCATAGGTGTTGCCTCCACTGCCAGTGGTGTGTGTTCTGTGTTTTAGGATTTCCTCACTGGTGAAAGCTGTAAAACACTTAATGGAATAATCTTTCAGCTGATTTACATCTGTCCCAGGAGAGTGCAGCACTTTCTTAAAATTTAAGTCAATCAAATTTGACAGTTTGTGATCTCATCATCCTTACGAGTACTTAGTTCTGCTCTGGAGTCTGCATATTTGACCCTATGCTCCAGGTGGCAAATGAAATAACTGGATTCCCAATTATGGGAAACCACCTTAGTTATTTTTGGATTTCATGTGTTTCCCTGTGTTGAGACCAAAATCTTCCAGAACATCCAAGGAAAGGAAGCATGCTTAGCCAAAGGGAATCTTTGTGGCTTTTGAATATTCCAATAAGAGTACTCTTTAGAGTTAAAAGAAAAATGCTCTGAAAATAATGCCAAATGTTGTTAATCTTTTGAAGTGTTTCTTCTGTTCTCTGAATTCCAAATACCAGATACAGCTTAAAAGAGAGAGTGTTCTTGTCAGCCTGCTTGTTGTACTGCTGCACTGTTTTTCTATAAGAATTCTAGTTACCAAACTGTTGAAACCTAGGGGAGCACGGTCTTCTTTAAAAAAAAATAAATTGCTTAAAAGCTATTCTGTTTATTCCAACATGCATAATATAAAATAAATCTGCATTTTCTTATGGCACATGTGCATCTATCTGTACACATCTTGCCTACAGGAAAGATGGGGAGGGGCTCTTTATCACGGACTGTAGTTAGGATGAGGGGTAGTGGGTTTTAGCTGAAAGAGGCAGATTTACATTAGATATTAGGAAGAAATTTTTTACTGTGAGGGTGGTGGGCACTGGAGCAGGTTGCTCAGAGAAGTCATGGATGCCTCATTCCTGGAGTTGTCCAAGGCCAGGCTGGATGAAGCTATGAACAATCTGATCTAGTGGATCCAGACATGTCCCTGCCCATGGCATGGGAGTTGGAACCTGATAATCTTTAAGGTCCCTTACAACCCAAACCATTCTATGATTCTGTGTATTTACATTTAGGTATGATGATGTGGATGCATTTTTTTTGTCTAAGAAAGGGTTTCTGGGTTTGTGTACTGTATATAATGTGTGTATGCTTCAAAGTGTGTGTTTGTTCAGATGACTTTATTTTTTTAAGGAAAAGTGTTGTAGAGGCAGTGCCTTGTTTCACTGTGAAATTTTGATACTTACGGGACTGTAAGTGGTGGATATTGCAACCAGCTAACTAGAAGTTTTAGACATTTTCCAAGTAACTGCTTTGGCACTGTGTCTGAACAGGGTCAAGTTCAGAGCTCTAGTATGGACTGGATTCTCTCTTTTGATTTTACTTAGAGGCTGTTTTCTGACCAGAAGTGACCAAATAAGAGGGGGGAGGGTGAAATTTGTCTTACTTCTGGGTGATCACATGTTAATAAGTCATTCTTAAGTTCTTGCTGTATTTAATGGAGGGGAACAGGGATTTCTAGAACATATCATCCTAAATTAAATGTCTTCAGTAAGTGGATAAATCACTCCTTCAGAGTTCCTGTTGCTTCAAATTGACTGTGAAGCGAGTGTAATGAATGACTTACTGAGCTGCAGGTGTGTGACTTGTTTTGAGTTGTCTTAAATTTAGTGCTGTCCTCTGAAGCCCTTCCACTTGTTAATCTTTACTTTTCCCTTAAAGTAATCTCTGGGAGATGATAAGAATCATTCCTCCTTTCTACGCCATGCTTACTACTGTTAGGATGGAAGTTACAAGGTGAATATAATTTAAAAAATATATCGCGGTGGGAAGATAATTGCAGAGCCTTGGTATGAGCATAATAATCAAACATTAGTGGGTAATTGAGCAGCACACAGAAAGCATAAAGTATAAGTAGCCTCTGAGATAACTTTATAATCTGCAAGCTATTCTTTGGTGGCATTCAAACTATTACTATACAAGCCATTCTCAATTCAGACTGTGATGGTAGTATTAAAATCACCTATACTTGTTTGTTTTTACTTTCAGATAGTTGGAAATAAATATACCCAGCTATTTTGTGGCTCCAAACTACAATTATGCCGGGAAGCTGATTCTGCAGTTACTTGTGAATGCAGTCTGAAGGCCTGCAGTGTGCCCATGAGCACTGGCCAGGACACAAGGGCATTCAGTAACCAGGAATATGACTGACTTTGCTGAGGAAGAAACAAAGAAGAAACCTTTATTTCTTGCATAGTTGGAAGGGAAAGCAATGCCATTTGACACCTGTTTAACTTGAAGAAGCATTGTTCAAAATACTTCTTGACTGTGTGGATTTTGTAACTCTGACACAAACGTGCCTTTGGACTTGTGCAAATAAATCATTGGAAAAATTGATTGGGCAAAACAGTCTTTGGAAGAGTGGCTGCTGAAGAATCATGACGAAGCACTTGGAGATCATCAATTTGTCATTTTTGTTGGAACATGAAAAGGAAACAATATTAGGAGTACTGAAGAGAGATGAGTATCTGAAAAAAGTTGAAGATAAAAGGATAAGGTAACACTTCTTATTCTTTTTCTTAAAAATATGGCCCATTTTATAGATAATTCTGTGGTACCCAGTGAAGATTTTCTAGAGGTGTCACGATGAGGATGAGTGTTGGAAGGTGGAACAGACAAATAGAAGTCAAAGTAAAGTGTTAAAAAGAAAATTGCTTGCTAGTGTGGTCTTCTGTAAACAAAAGATTGTGCCCCTTGCTTCAAGGCAAAAGAGTAAGAAAGTTAAGAAGTGCAAAAATACACATCAGTGGTTTTAAAATTTCAGATTCTGTACATTTTGCCCAGTTTGGCTGAATTTTCCCCCTGTGGATGGAAGGCTTTAGTAAAGCCCTTGAGCTTTCTTCCTCTAAGAGGAGCTGTATGCTTTGTGTCTTCAGAGCTGATTGTGGGAGGGGAACTTTGGGAACCGTCATAGGGAGAGAAAGGCATCTGTCTCTGTGCGGGAGTCCATGTAACATGGGGCAAATATAAGATAGTGACTCTTTGTGTTCTGCTGCATTACTTACAGAATGGGGAGGAGGAGGAGGGACACTTTATATTTCAAATTACTTAGATATAGTAATAAATAATTAAAACTGAATATCTTGAGTGTGGATCTCAAAAGTCCCGATGAGATAAGTACAGACTCTGATATTAGAGACCATGTGTTTTTTCCAAGGAAAAAATGTAAAAATCAGTATTCAGAAAAAAGTGTGTAGAAGCAGGCTGTCAGCTGGCTTAGATTACTCTGATTCAGTTAGTTCGGCTAAGTATCAGTTCTGCAAATTTTCATATGCCTTTCCAAAAAATTGTTGTTCCTGCTTTCTCTCACTTCTCACTGCTGCCCTTTTAAACTTTTATACAGTTCTGAGAAACTAGCCTGATGTGGATGTATGCAGCACTTTGTTGTTACTGAAGCTGCCAAGTGTAATGGATAACAAAGGAAAGATTTCCAGCCTTTGCTGGTTTCTACGTATTCCAAGATCAGGCTGCATTGTTCTTCCCTTTGATTTGCTAAAAAACATTTTGTGCATTGTAGAGATGTGTTTTCAGCACCTGATGAGGCTTCTTTGGTATCAAACTATTCTTTGGAAATCCATGCAGAGTTAGCCACTGGTTTTGGAAGTCTTTCTACTTTGAGAGAACCAATTCTAAGAGCAATGTCCCTATTGGTGTGTAGCCCATTTAGCTGGAGAAACATAGTGGCTCATCTAAATAGAATAGACTAAAACTGTTTGCTACTTCTGCTGCAAGACTGGAAGGAAAGGTGTTTCTCTATGGTGGAGTGGGCAAATTAATAGTTTTATCTGTATGATCTGTCAGATGAAGAATACAGAACACAAGAAAACAGATGGAGCACTGCTTGTTCCAGGCATTGTGCTCTGTTGTGTAATACGATAAGCAATTCAAAGTAGGTGTTTTGATTTTCTGAAGTGATGGCCTTGGAAATGTGAGGCATGACAGTAGTCATCTATCAAAGGTGCTGGAATGAAGTGCAGCAGTTTATCAGATCACTAGCTTCGCAAACCTCCAGAAAGCTTTATTTTCTAATACTGTCATTTCCCATTCCCAAATGGTATGTTGAAACTCCTGGAGTTTTGTGGGTTGATGTTGTTTTGCTTGGGTTGAGAGTTTTATTGTCTTAAACGCCTTAGTTTTCAGCTTTTTTTGGCACTACTGGAAGTCACTCTGCCAAACCTACTAAGCTTGAGAACCCAAGGCGTATCTGGAGCATGTCGTTCAGTAAAGCAACAGGTGATATTTGGTCATCTGTGTTCTGGTCCAAATGCAAAGAACACCTTAAGAAAATGCTGAAAAGGAAGTTAGTCTGAAATATAACGCTAATAAGGGTAACTAATGATGCAATGTGATGCATACTTCTAACACCTGTATACAAACAAATTGATATCAAATTCGGAGTATACTTGGAGAATTGTCACTAGACCATACTGTGCTTGATAATGGTGGAATGTAGTCAATAAAAGACTTCAAAGTCTAGAAAGACTAGTGGGTAACTGCTTCCTAGGAGGCTTCATAATTTTTCTTTCTTAATACAGCTTTGCAAGGATATCTTTAATTATGGCTTGTAAGAATACTTCAGAGTAAATTTGTTGTCTTTGAATTCCATTTGATGCCATCAGTTTGGTTTTTTTTTTTTTTATTGAAGTACTTTGCAGAAGAACAAGTCGCTTTGTATTTATTTTCAAGGGGTATTTTTCATTCTGGCAAGATGCTTGCTTGTACATTGTACTGAAGATTTTTTTTATCCGCTCCACCATTTCTGAATCTATCTTGATAACTGTTTTTTCTGTTGTAATTAGTCTTCAAAAGCCATCCTAACTTGAAAGGGTCTTTCTAGCCAACATGAAAGCAATAGTTTGTGTAGGAGGATGTCCTAATAATGAAATTGTTAAGGGTCCACCTACATGCAAGAGAAACAGAAGACAGCAAGTACTTTTTCTGTGGTCTAGTTTTGATAATACAGATAAGAGACCTGCTTAATACACATTAGGGTTTTTGTTCTTAACTGTAAGTGTGCATCTTGTGTTACTGGAAATTTTCTTTGAATATTGATTTAAAGCTATTAGTAGATTACTTGTATAAATAACCTATAGTGTTCTAAACATTGATCTACAATGCTTTTGTCATCAGTTGAATGACATTGCGATTGTTCTCAAGTGCTAAGATTATGTGAGTGAAATCATTAAATCACACAGAACTAAAATAGATAAAAATACGGAACTTGACTATATTGAGGGTGAATAAGTGGGATTTTTCTTAAAATGTGAGTTGCTGTGAGAAGCTTATCCAGATAATGCTAGTGAAGACTTTCCAAATTGAATGGTTTTTTGTCTGAAACATCAATCTTTTTCCTTATTTCCCCATCCTTTTACTTTTTTTAAGTAGTTTTGTTCTTTTAAGACCCTTTTCATGAAAACTCACGTCACGTTTAATCTGTGTCATGAGTCATGAAATAAATACTAAATCGAAAGAAGGTATTTGCTGAAATGGGTGTGTACCATGTACTAGGTGTGTTTGATATAATTGTTGTTGGTTTCTGTTCCAGCAGCAGTCCCACTGCATCCTCCCCAGCTATGGTATTACACAGGGAGCTGAGTCTGATGGTCATAGCACTTTGCATTTGGAGCTAGCTCTTCATCTCAACATTATTATGCTACCACAGAGTAAACATGCATGGCACACTTAACTGCTAATGCACTTTGCTTGTTTGCATTGTCTCTTTTCCTGGACAGCATTTTAAATACAAAGGTTTTTTTAAATTTTTTTAGGAAGCTAAGCTGTGAATACGATGCTTTTAGAAGAGGAGATACCATCATGATAATTACCGAACTGAAAAAACAAAGAAGGAAACATGACAATTTCTTCCAATGATAAGGCTTTATTGGGTTAAATCTTGGATCGTTCCCTCAGCATTTAGGTTGCAAGAAGCTGCCTAAGAATTGCACTGTTTCCAGATCTATACTGACAAAGCAAGGTGGCATTCCTGTCTTTTCAGTTAACTAAAATGGCATCTTCTTATGGGTCTGAAGAGACCCACAGAAGCAATTTAGTATATTAACCTCATTATAATATAGGAGAAACTGTTAGCATGGATACCACCATGTGGTAACTACGTGCAAGTACTTAAAAAAAAGGATTGAGTCACTGGAATAGGAATTGACTTATCTGCTGAGTATATATTTGGACCTGTTTATAAACACAAAATGATTGGGAGACAGTATAAAGCTTTTGCAAAACTGCCTATAAATATTTGAAGGAAAGAGTCCTTATGTTAAAGCACATCGTTCATTCATACAAGCATGGGAAGTTAACAGGTTGCTTGTCTGGCAGCTGTGTCATTTGTCAAGTGAATTTAACATGTTACTCTGAATCAGAGACTTTTCCATCTAAACTAGTTGTTATGGCCAGTACTGTAAAGGTAGAGATGCCTGGTTTGCTCTCGAGTGCTCTTCAAGAATGACGATCCGGTGAAAGACATTCTGATGGTGATTAATTCTCATACTTGACATATAATTTATTTTGTCAAAGACTAGTAAGAATCCAACAAGCAATTTGCATTTCATTTTACTTTTTTTTAAAATCTTAGTTCCTAGTTAGAAGGGTGAGAGAATTACTCAGGGAAAGTTCCTCTGTGGAATTTGTCATCATTATAGTATCCAATATCATTTCAGTTCCCGTGCCTCCTTTACTTCTCTTCAGTGGGCTTCATTCTTCTGTTCATTCCGCTGGTTCTTTCTTTCTTTGGAAATTCATTATTTGCCTTTCCCTGTTTCCTTTCATTGTCACCAGTATAGCTCCACATTCACATATTCTTAAGACAGATTTTACCTGTTACATAATCAAAATATGAAGATATATGTTTACAAAATAAAAAGCTTGAAAATACTTCAGGTACTCAAATGGCTAGATTTTACAACACAGAGATCTCAATGGAAGTTGGTAACAAACCATCCTTTTATGAACTGTCAATAGCATTTGTTGTTACTTTCCACATATGTCAGGCAGTGGAGGAAATCTGGCTGAATTTGAAGGAGGGTACTGGGAATTGGCCTTGGGAGGAAACTTACCTTTCTCCCTCAGCCTCTGGAAGTGTGTTGAAACCAGTTCATGTGCTGAAAAGTTGTCTAGTATTTAAGATATCAGCTGCACAGTTTCAGAAGGAGGATGTGTCAACTCCTTTGTGCAGGAAATAACTTTCCTAAGAATAAGTGCAAGACTGGAGCAATTTCATGTATTTCAAGTTTTTTTCCTGCCGAAGTCTTTAATTACAGCTAGTTGAGGACAGGTGGTTTTTTCCACTGTAATTTTTTATGACTCTTTGAACTCCGGAAATTTAGAATGGCAAAATAAAATTAAGAACGCCTGGTTTCTGCTGCTCTACATCTTAAGACGAGAAAGCATTTTGCAATGAAGAGAAGGAAGATGCAGAAGAAATTTTAAAATCAAAATGAGGAATCATGTGTGCCATTGCATTGAACAAAAACAGAGGAGATAAGGTAAAAAAAAAATTCCAATTATAAAGTTTTCCAAAATCCTACTGAAATCAAAAAAAAAAAGAAATCATCTGACTCAAAGAAAGTGGATTGTACTTACAGAGTTAGAGGAAATGATGGCATTCATTTAAGTGAATGGCTTTGGCAGTGAGTGTGTTGCCTCGTGAAGCAGCATGGCCATTCTACTTCTCTGTATGTGGTGAATAAATGTTCTCTAGGGTAAAGCATACTATTAATTACAAATGGATCTGTTAAGACTTCTCATTGCTTTTTTCTTTTTTGCTGGATTATAAAGGTTTGAGAGTATTCCATCTCTGGAGGCCACATTTGTGAAGGAATGTGTGCCTTTGACTGCCTTGTGACTTTTAACGTCAGTAGGGAGGAGTTGGACTCTTTTTAGGGCCTCTTTTGTGCCTCTTGCACGTGGTACACAACTGCGCTAAGAGCTATGACTACTTGCTGCTCCTTGATTTGGGTTTTGTGGAATTGCAGTCCTCGCTGCCTGTGTTATTTTTCTTCATCTTGTCAAGATATCAGGCTCTCATATTTACTTGTTAGATGGACTTAATCTAGGATTGAAGTAATATCTCAAATTATGTTGACTATGTCTTCTTGTTGTTTCTTGCTTTGATATTTTATATGTGCTTTTTAGGTGCCATTTGGAAAGGCTTAGATTATGTCATTCAGTGTTACCTGGAATACTAGTTACAATAGAACTCCAATGCACCTACTGGGTTTTTCCAGATAGCAGATGGATCTTAATCTGAATCCACAGTTAGAGGAATGGTTAAATATTCTGCTATCCTTGGCAGAAACAATTTTCTTTTTAATATCTGTGTTCTGTGAAACAGCTGTTATAATAGATAGAGACTTTGGTGTATGATACATTTCTTTAGCATCTTATTATTTTGGGGTTTTGCTGAGTTTTTCCCTTTCATGTTACTAGAAGAAGATTGATAAAGGTTAATTCTTGTTTGAGATTAAAAATATCTAACTACATGATTAGATTTCCTTAAAATTAAGGGCACTTCAAATGTCAGAACTGCAAAAGGAAACAGGGTGCTTATAACACAGCTGGTTCATGTCTTGGGGAATACAGAGTAGTGGTTGGTCAGTCCAGCTACATGCTGCACCTGTTTTCCCTTTTCAATATTGTGTATGAAGTACAGCTACGCTGTGGCTGTTTGGAGGCTGTTACGACAATGGATTTCTACCTTCTGCTACTTTTGCTTTACCTTGAGGCATTTCATTCTTTATTTCTTAAGATCTGAAAATACTTGATACGGTCAATCAATTGTTCAATTCAGCAAATAGTATAGGGAATCCCCAAAGAAAGTTCATACCTTGCATATCTGTCCATGCATTGTTTGCCTGCTTTCTTAGTTTTTCTATTTAATTTATTTCATAAAGTCACTAGAGATGGTATGAGTTGATTTACTTTATCTTGGTCATCAAAAGCAGCTCTGTAGTAAAAAACCCAAGAAAACAAACTTTTCAGAATTCATGCTGTTGGCAGATCAACTGTGATCTGACAAGAATGTGAGATTTTCATAAGCCGTGGAAAATACTGTTGCAAGCCTCACAACTGGGTAGTAGGAATAATGACTTTTTATTGCCAAAAGAGTATTGTTAAGTTTTTCAACGTGTTGATCTCCAAGCAAACTTGTGTTTAAAAATGCACTCTTTATTGGTTTGGGCTGATTGTGATTTCCTTGTTTTAAATTGGAACTATTTAAAATGCAGACTTTGTGCCCAGTGATGCTTCTAATTAAGCACAAAAGGGGCTGAAAATTGCAGGGGGTAGAGAGGAGACTGGAATGGAAGGGTTCAGTGAAGTTTTTTTCCAACATTAGACACACGGGTGCATTTTATAGGACATACTGGTAATTGTCAAATAGCTGGCATTATACTGCCTGTGGAGTTCCTGAAATGTAGTAGGTCGCTGTTGATTTTATTTTTTTAAGTAAAAATAAGCCAGAGAAACAAGTACAAAATGGAAAGTGCCTTCCCCTTAAACCCTTGCTTCTTGCCAGGCTCAAATTCACTCCTTTGTTCCTGACTCTTCTCTCTTCTCCCCTGCTCCAATTGGGACAGAGGGATGGGCAATGAGGGTTGCAGTCAGATCATAATGCTTTTTTTCTGTCACTCATTCTTTCTCACATTTTTCCCTTGTTCCATCATAGGTCCTTCCTATGGTGTGTAGTCCTTCAGGAACAAAGTGCTGCAGTGTAAGTATCCCAAGGGATGCAGTTCTTGCCAGGAGCCTGCTCCAGCAAGGAGCTTCCACGTGCCACATCTTCCTTCAGAGCACACTCACCTGCTCCAGCATGGGGTCCTCCATGGGCTGCAGGGTGGATATCTGCTCCAGTGTAGTCTTCCAAGGGCTTCAGGGAGACAACCTGCTTCACAATAAATCCTCTCTGCAGACTTTAGGGGAATCTCTGCTGTGGTAGAGTGGAGTAGAGAGAGGAGTGCCTCTTTATCCTCACTCTTTACAAACTTAGTGTCTGCACGGTTGTTTCAAATTTTCCTTGCTACTGTCTCTTAACAGTTGCTGTGCAGTATTTCCCCTCTTTCTTAAATATGTCATCACTGAAGACCTTAACAGTATTGCTTGATAGGCTTAGCTTTGGCCAGTGGTGAGTCTGTTTTGGAGCCGGCTGGAACTGACTCTGCGTGCAAAGGCACAGCCCTGCTTTCATCTCTCAACTCCTGAAGACCCTCAGCTGCCAAAACCTTACCATGTCAACCTAGTATAGATGCAGAGAGTCTTGTGTGGGGAAGCTGAGTAACACTGAATCTGTTAGGTTTTACTTGTTTCACTTAGATATAAACCGTAGTTGTCAACTCTGTAACAGTAAGTTAGAACAACTGTTTGAGCTGACCTATGAGAATTGAGTAGGAAGACTGGAGCGGCTGAGAAGCTGAAGAGGACATATGGAAGAAAGCGGCAGCCCCAGGACTCTGGCTGGACAGTGTGTCCTTGTCTGCTGTTAGCTCACGAGCAGAAGGCAGAACAGAAATTAGTGGGTAGAGCTGAAAGTGGTGATCCAGATGATAGGTACAAACTAGGTCTGCCTTTCCTCTTCTTTGTCTTTCTGCATTTTCCATGCTTGAAAGTCTCCTAGCAGCAGTGTTCCAAATTACAGTTCTTAGCACTGTACTGGCTGGACTCAGTGCAGAGGCAAGTAGGTGATTTCTGCAAGCTCCAGAGAGACGAAAAGTAGATGAGAGGGACAGGCACACTGAGTACTGGCCTGATTAAGAATTTCCAGTGAAGAAAGACACTCAGCTGTGACAGGAAGGGCTTGGAGAGTGAACCTGGAAAGCGCTGCAATACCTCTTGATGTGTGAAAGCACGATCCAATCTTAAATTTCCCTGAGATCAGTTGGTACCGCAAATGGCTGTACTAAAATAAAAGGACCAGGTAGCACAGTATTTTGTCTCTGACAAATTCACGCTGCTGAGAAGGGAGACAATAAATCATACAGCAGTTTTTGAATGTTGTTTGATATTTAGTGAAATGGAAGTGACCATAACCTCAATGGTAATTTGCTACCTTCACAAGCAATGAAAGGTGTATTTGTTATTCAAGTGGATAAACTTGGTATCTCTTATAATAGTGTGGTCGAGAGCATGCTAGCAGTGGTGTTGTGGATGGGGAATGACTTCAGTTCTCAGTACAGAAGAAGCAGATAAACTAACTTTTGCTGTTCAAAGGCAGGCTTGTTTAGGAGGTAGATCTGAGGAGCAGGTAGCAAAAGTGGTGATTGTTTGCCTTCCCTGTGCACAATGGCAATATTGCAGTGCAACCTGCACTTGCTGCAGTGCAGGTCACCCATCTGCATTTAGCACTGGATGATTGACAGAAGAAGAAAATGGACATGGACCTGTGACTAAGTGTATCTCAGCAGAAGGAAGGTAGCGGTAAGATACAATCAGTAAACTGCAAGAGCAGTTAGCAAAGTACCAAGAAAGCACGTGAAGCGTGGGCAGACTTTTGAATGCTATGCCAGGAAAGAAAAGCTCTTTGAATTAAATGAGGGAAAAAGAGGGTCCAAACTGGAATGAAGTAATTTTTGGCCAGAATTTAGGAGAAGAAAATGCCTGACAGGATTTCTAGTCACTGCCTGGACGGACTGGCCATGACCTTTTTCAAAAGCTCTCATCTGCAGGCCAGGTAGTTGCAGAGCAGTTGTTGTTCATGGGATCCCAGTGGGAAGCAAAATGTTAGCCAACCTTTTAGGGGGCAATATATCCACAAATGACCTTTATTCTGTCAGACCTTAGTCCCTGGTAGCCTAAGTAATGTCCCCACCCTCCTTTACTGGGCTGCAACCTGTAATTTTTTATCGATTTTATCTTTGCAAAGTGTTTTTCTTCCTGACACCTTTTTACTGATCATTAGGAGAAGCTGGTAGCCAAGTTTTAAAATCTCTCTTAAAGCATCTCCATGCATGCATGCATGCACAGATAGTTATCTTGGTGAGCTTGAGTGCTTCGTGATTAGAGATACTCTGGGGGCTCTTGGCTGATGACAGTGCATGAAAGAGCACAGGGAAGGGTGAGGGAACAGGGACACAATATCGAGGCATGCAAAACTGAAAGAACTTAGCAGCTGCTGAGCTGAGGCCCCAAAAAGTGGTGATCTGGAGTAGAGTGGAATGCAGGAAGTGGAGGAGCTTAAAATAGGAGGAATTGGGCAGATGGGAGGGGAAAGTCGGTAAAGAGCCTGGAAAGAGCAGGGGACCTGTAGTTTGTCTATTGAAAGGCTAAGATGGATCAAAGGATAAGAGGAGCCTGGAGGTTTAGTGGATGGATCTCTAGCTGAGAAGTGTAGAGAAAGCACAACAGCTTTGACACACAGGACTACATTAGCAGTAAAGACCAGTGATTATCATCCCTATTCAGCAACTGTGAGAAACATCTGGAATACAGTTTCCAGTTTGGGGCTCCCTGGAACTGAAGGGAGATTGATATACTGGACCATGTTCAATGGAGGGCCACCAAGATGATTAGAGGGATGGAGCACATGACAAGGAAGGAGAGGCGGAGGGAACCACGATTGCTTAGCTTCAGAAGACAAGGCAAGATGAGAGAGAATCACAGAATGGTAGGGGTAGGAAGAGACCTCTGCTGATCTAGTCTAACCCCCCTTGCTAGTGCAGGTTGCACAGGAACATGTCCAGGCCGAATTTCAATATCTCCAGAGGAGAAGACAGGACAACCTCTCTGGGCAGCCTGTACCAGGTTAGACTAGGTGACCTCCAATATTCCCTTTCAGCCTAGATGGTTTTGTGGGTCAGGGTGAGATGGGGAAGAGCTAGAGACCACGGCATGGGAGGTAAACATTTGGAATTCACATCAAGGTACAAGTAGCTATTAGTGAGAGGTTTGAATTATGATGGGGTCCTACTTGAGTCCCTGGTTTGGGAAGACAGGTATAGAAAACTGTCTTTGCTGTCATCCTTCCTGACTCTTTCTCTTCAAATTCCTTTTTTTTTTGTTTGTTGGTTTGTTTTTTGCTGTTGGAAATACAGTAGTTATCTCTCACTTACGATTATTTGCTCGTTAGGGACCTGACTCATACACCATTGATATTGCAGCCTTGAGAATTAGACATTAAGTGAAAATATTTTTGTCCTGCAGGGTCACTGGTGGAACTGGTAATCTGCAAGTTGCATTATTCTCCTCTTTAATTGTGGTACCACAGCATAACACCGCTGTCTATTTAGATGTTTTGATCTGGGTTTTTTTCAGGCCTTGAATAGCCAGGGAAGAATTGCATTTGCATTCCTAGCTATCTCCACACTGATACAGTTTTAAGCGCACACTAACAGGAAAGGTTTTGTTCTTTTCCCTCTGTGGATGCACAGGATAGTAGCAGTTTTGAGCTGCTGTCAACCTGGGCTAGGCATGACTTGAATTATAGATGAGACAAGCAAAGATGGTTTACCAACTGTCCAGAACTGCTCAACTGACTGTAGTTACTTATACTGAACTACCACAAGATATTCCTCTTTACTGCTTGTCCAAGAGATGAAGGATAAATTTATTTTTCTTTGTCATGTCTGTGTCAAAATGCACCCAATATAAAGAAAAAAGCATTTGTATTGTACTTACTTGTTTTGTAGTTTTTACTGCTAAATCTTAATATGTTAAAAACGTCTTAGAGATCATTGAGTTGTATCTCCAAATTAAAAGTTTTTATTTTCTTACTTCTAGGAAGTTGAAAAATGAGCTTCTGGAAGTGAGAAGGAAAGGTGGAAATCGTCATAGTCAGCAGGACAACAGCAGGGTCTGTATTCGCTGTCAGAAAAGCCTTGGCTTCATCTTTGACAGAGGAGACTTGTGCCAAACGTGCAAACTTCGAGTTTGCAGTAAGTGTCGTGTCATGGGAACTGATGGGCAGTGGAAGTGCTCGGTGTGTGCCAAGATTGCGTAAGTTGTACCGCTTTCATAAATATGTTTAGAGATTACCACTGTATAAGTAATTCTGTGCTGGTGTTACCATTTCACATCCCCTTAGCACAAAAGCATTTATATAGCAAGCACGCAAGGGAAGAGGCTTATCCGGTGGTTTTATTTGCTGATCTATTTTGCAGTATCTTTTTTCTCCAGTTCCAAGCCAGTTTCAACTAGCTTGTTTTCTAAAAAAAGCTACAAGCATCACAGATACTAAGGTGTTGGTTGGAAGTACTCTGAAAATGACAAAAAATCAGTTACAAACCAGTGGCAGTCTATTCACATTATGAAGACGTAAATGTAAGAATCGAGTAATTAAAAATTAAAAAAACATAATGAAGAACAAGCGAGGTCTGTAAGTTCTGACTGATGTGGTAGGTAGGTTTGTAAGGAAAGACATGTAAAAATTGTCTTGGACATGTAAAAAATGAGTCCAAGCACTTTGATTCACATTTCTATCCCTGCTTTTTTTCTGTTTTTATAGTAACTGAACATCTCTGCATGAAGAGAGAGAGCTGTATTTATAATGCCTCCATTAGTGGGCATTCTGACGTAGATCGTGCTATGGTGGGAGGTAAAATAAAAGAGGATATCATGTTTCTCACAGCTGCAATATTGAGTATGGGGAATGGAGCAGGGCAGTAGCAGATGACAGCATTGAAAATCAGAGAATCAGTATTCTAAAACAGGATATCAACTGAATGAACAAAAATGAGGTGTTTTATGTTCAAAGATACTTACTTGGTGTATACTTGGGAGAATAATTCACTCAATTGGTACCATAATACGGGATTTTGTAGCTTGACTCAATAAGTAAATAATGAAGGAGAGATGTATGGGGCAGCAAAACTCAGTTATATATCCTGATGCAAGCACTGGATGATATAAGAAAAAGACATAAGGCTTTTTTTAAATTTTTTTTTACAGACCGTCAAATTAATGTCATCAGAAAGATAACGCTTTTTGTAAGTTGCATAACAGAGTGAACCCAAATTTCTAGCGAGGCCAGACTTTGGCTACCTAGACAGTTAGTGAAAAATTAATACCACAGAACATTTGTGTCTTCTGACTTGGGCTTTAGAAGATTAATGTCTGTTTTTAGCTACATGCCTTAACCCTCTCTGCAGTCAGCAGGGCACATCTGGAGGACAGTGTCTCATCTCTTAAGATGAAACACAATCATATGTTTGATTTTGTGAAATGATTTTAAATAGGTAGGGGCCTGGCTGAACTTCTTGTAATTTGCCTCAGCCAGTTCCTGAGATGAGCTCAGTGCTGTGCCTTTCAGAAATGATGGGGTGCAGATGACAGAGTGGAGAATGGCAAACTCAATATTACGCTTTAAAAATGAAGAAAGGAAGAACAAGGAATTTGTTGACCCTGTTAAGTTACCTTTAATTTCGCTAAAAATATTGAAACAACTGATTGCTGTGCTGTTTGAAAGCTGAGAGATGATGACAGGATGATGAGTAAGAGCTGGTTCGAGATCAAATCATGTCAAGACCAATTTCATTTCCTCCTTTGATAGGGTGACCACCCCTGTGAATAGAGGAGGTTCTGTTAATACCTTATAGCTTGACTTAAATGAACCTTTTGATACTTTCTTTCATGTCATTCTAGTAAACTGATAAACAAGGGGAGCTATTGTCCTGGAACAAATTCTGTTGCTGTGATTGCAGACTTCCCTGGAAGATTATAAAGTTCAGCTCTCAGAGCAGTGATGGACATTTTGGTGTAAAAAGAAAAAAAAGCAGTGGTACAGAGCAGAGTATTTCTTGGCTTTTTACTGCTGGGCATTTTTGTTAAGGACTTTGACATAGCAGATGAGTTTGCCAGTTGCACCTGCAGGTGACAAAAATGAGAGATGCTGAAGAACAGCATTGAGATTCATAGTGATGCTTAGATTTTAGAGAAGTGATTTGAAGGAAAAGCAAGTAGTGGCTCCCTGCGGGCAAAAATGCAGCTGCAGAGTATTAGAATGAGGATAAAAACAGCTTATGCAGCTGTTCCTTAGGAAAGGATCTGGGTATTGTACTGAATGAAAAGCTGATCATAAATCAACAATATTTTCCACTGTAGAAAACTCCAGCATCACACAGAGATGTACAAGAAGACTTATGGCGTGTGAAATACATTAAACAATTCTGGTTTATGCAGAGTACTCTGCCCAGTTTTGTGCAGCACACAGTGTAGCACATGGTATGTCCAGAGTAGTGGAAAGAGTCAGAAATGTTTGGCCTAGGCAAGAGAAAACTGAAAATAACTGAGTTTTAAATCTACAAAAGATGACTGCATTGAGGAGACATAAAGGCGGTTCTATATAGTTACTTTGCATAAAAAAAAAGTGATGTGACACTTCAGTTGCAGTGAAAGAAAGGATTTAGGTTGGGTGGTACAAATACTGATATAAATGGAAGAGGTTGCAGAATCTTGTCTTAAAAACAGGTTGGATAAACCTCTCAGGAATTACGACATCAGTAAGTATTGTCCTGTTTGGGGGCTGAAAAATGAATGAGGTAACTTCTTAAAACATATATCACCTCTGTTTCTTGTGATTGCACTGCAATTCTGTCTGCCAAGTGGTGGCCCTAACAATCATCTTGAAAACGAGTTCTTGCTGAAGCCTGCTTCTAAGTTATTGCAAACCATGGAGTAATTTGGTTGCAAAGCACTAAATTTTGCAAGTGCTAAAGTTTTGTCTGTGTTAGGCATCTTTATTAAATTGAAATCTCTCTCTGTCCTTTCTTTTTGTTCATACTCAGTGTCTTTGCAAGACTATAGTGACAGTTAATGATCTGTAAAACGCCTTTTACACTGCTAGAAGTACACAGAGACATTATCTTCTGTGTGGGTAGTATAGAGATGAAAGTTTCAGTTAGATATTTCAGTTAAATCGTATGCCATTTAAACTCTAACAGTTCTGCTTTCCTCTGTCTCACTGAAGTGAGAAATGCAGAGGAAAAGTAGAATTTTTAGGCTTTTTTAATTACAATGCATTTGAAGGAGAAGCTGATTACATTCATGTGAATAGGGACTTCGGCAAGAACAAAAGGCAGATGGCAAGAAAAGGAAATAGGAATTAAGCATTAACAGACAGTTATGCTGTATGAGTAGCAAACAAAAGGCAAGAGGAGGGGAAATATCCTTTAACTGCGTAGCATTAATCTGCATACAGGGTTTATGTTTACCAAATTGGACTGTTTCACCATGCTAGTGGCTTTGCAAAAGGTTTTGGGAAGGTTTGGGATTTTTTTGCCCATCCTTTTCTTTTAGTAACCTTGATGAATGAGACTAGGTTAATGTCATTATCTGTGTCGACCATGACACTTGCTGTGCTCTTCCATTAGCAGAGACAGATTATATTGTTGATATAATCTGTATATTTGTTGACATACATACTGTGGAACCCCTGAAAGAGATAAGAAGAAGGACTTGTGGTCTTTGTGAACTCTTTCAAGTTTTGGTGCCACACTAGTTCTTGGCCGTTCTACCAAAATTGTCCTCGAGAACATCTATGAAGTGGTGCTTAAGGTGATAATAAAAAAATCTTTCTATAAATACATTAATAGTAAAAGGAGGACCAGGGAGAATATTCAGTCCTTATTGGCTGCAAAGGGAACAACTGTGACCAAGGGTGAGGACAAGGATGAGGTACTTAATGCCTTCTTTACCTCAGTCTTTAATAGTAAGGAACGTTGTTCCCTGTGTGTACATACCCAGGAGTTAGAGGAGCAGAACAAAGCTCTCATCTTCCAAGAGGAAGTGGTTAGAGACTTGCTTGGCCAATTAGACACTCACAAGTCTATGGGGCTAGGATCCACCAAGAGTGTTGAGGATAGGAACCACCCAAGAGTATTGAGGGAGCTGGCGGACATGCTTGCCAAACCCCTTTCCACCATCTTCCAGCAGTTCTGGCTGACCGGGGAAGTTCCACTTGACTGGAGGGTGGCTGATGTTGTACCCATCTACGGGAAGGGTAGGAGAGAAGGAAACTACAGGCCTGTCAGTCTGAGCTCAGTGCTGCGGAAAGTCATGGGACAGGTGATCTTGAGTGCTATCATGAAGCACATGCAAGAGAACCGGGTGATCAGGCCCAGTCAACAAGGGTTCATAAGAGTCCTGCCAAACTAACCTGATTGCCTTCTATGACAAAGTGACTCGACTACTGGACAAGTGAAAGGCTGTGGATTTAGTCTTCTCAGACTTCAGTAAAGCTTTTAACACAGTTTCTCACAGCATTCAGCTTAGGAAACTGTCAGACTCTGGCCTGGACAGGCGCACACTCTCCTGGCTGAGGGGAGACCTCATTGCTCTCTACAACTACCTGAAAGGAAGTTTTAGAGAGAAAGGACCTAGCCTCTTCTCCCAAATGACAGGGAACAGGACAAGGGGAAATGGCCTCAAGCTCCGCCAGGAGAAGTTCAGGCTGGAGATGAGGAAAAAATTTTTCATGGAAAGGGTCATTGGGCACTGGCAGAGGCTGCCCAGCGAAGTGGTAGAGTCATCATCCCTGGAGGTATTTAAAAGATGGGTAGACGAGGTGCTCAGGGACGTGGTTTAGTGGTTGATAGGAATGGTTGGACTCAGTGATCCAAGAGGTCTTTTCCAGCCTAGTGATTCTATGATTATGATAGTAGGAACCTGTTATGTAATAATCAGTTATACCTGCAGGGATATATTCAGAACTGTTGGGAAGCCTACTGCATTGCATCTGGCATCAGTGAAGAAGGTCTGGAACTGGGTTTTGAGGGTGTTCATTCAATGAACAGAAATTACTGCAGAAATCCCTTGAGTTATACAGATAATCCAAAGTCATTGCTGAAACAAAGAACATTTTTGACAGTAAAAGGTTATGTAGATAATATCAACCAGCTTCTTCCTATTGCTTCATTTAATAAATTTTGACCTTTCCTTCTTTCAGAGTACCTTGACTCCTGCCTCTTCACTCATAGTACAGGAGTTTCTGATACTTGCAGTATGGCAAAAGGTGTTCTGTCATATAGCCTAGGATCGTATATAATTTTCTTAACATTTATGGTGTATTCATGTCCAGCTGTCAAAAACAATTAAGAGAAAGGTGGCAGGAAACTGCAAGTATGCTGACTTTTGCTTGAGGATCAGGTAATTTCAAGATGTTCGTTTTTTAAGGATATGGTAAAACAAAACATTGTTTTCTGAACAAATTAGAAAAAAAAATACCTAGTAGCAAGATGGTACTCATAGAGGTGAGATTCTAGTTTCTTTAATAACACAAAATATTCACTGGTCAACCAGAACACCTTTGTCTGGCAACAAGTGAGTCTGATTCCCCTCCACCAACGTCTTTAAAAGCCTTTCATCTGCCAATTCTCCAAAGTCAGACTTGCTTGAAAAATAGCTCATGGTGGTGGGTAAGTGCATTACAATACATTAATTACATTCTAAAACACCTTCAAAAAGAGATTTTGTGAATTTGAGGAAGAGCATTTGAATGTGAATAGTGAGAGAGGTTCATCAGTACTTTTAAGTATAATAAACTGAGGTTTGTATGTAAATTGTCTAACAAATTACAGTTACTGAAAAAGGATATTGTCCTTGAATGTCCATAAAGACAAAATTACTGTTTTCTTCCCCATGGGAATTATTACCATCTAGAATACAAAGTTACAAGATAAAGCATTTAAAGGTCAAGAAGGGCTAGAGCTAATTCTTCTGCCAAATTCTTATTTCTGCAGCTACTGAGGGCAGAGAAAAGACAGTCTTTATTTATGTCACTATGTTTGATGCTCATGTTGTAGTATATAATGAGGTAAATTGAACCTGTGTGTAGCTTATGCACTTGATAAAAGAGGAAGATTTCTGCTCCATTCCCTGCATACAAGCACCTGAACTAATCAGGATCTTTCAAGCCTACGTTTTAAAACAGAAACTTGGCATTAAGGTCACCTTTTTCCCTGTCTTAAAATGCAGTGAGTTTTTCTTTTAAATTTGACATCTAAAATGATCAATAGGCTGAGGGAAATAAATTTCTTCAGGCAGTTGGATGACAATCTGATTTTGCATCTTCATGCTGTCTCTATTTCTCATTAAGAATCTATCGAGATGACTGTGAACAATGCCTTTATTTTGATAGAGTTCTTCAGTGAGATAAAATGCCTAAGTGATTGAAATTATTACAGCAGAACAAAGCAGTAATGGGAAATTTATCTTCATCTTTGAAATAATTATGTTATCGTAAAGTGTCATGAAAATTCATCAGTATCTTAGTAACATTTATTTCCATTAGGAGCCTGAAAATAGAGGCATTTCAAATATTTTAGTATGCAAATACTTTTTGTATTTCTTATAATTTCTTTTTGATTTAGTAACTTCTGTGCAAGTTTGCCCTCTTTTAATAGAGTCAGTTTTTTCTGTTTAATAGCCTCACAGAATATTAAAAACTACTCTGGAATTCATTTATGTTATATAAAATACTCTGTGGAATTGAATACATACAAAGATGAATGTGTATGTTTTCGTATGTTCCTGTATAGGCTGCATTTTATCTAGCCTGTGGTCTTGCCATTTTTTTCCCAAATTTTATTCCCCATAAGGAAGTAAAATATTTGAGAAATCAGAGATGAACACAAAGCCAGGCTAAACTTCTTTCCTTTATTGTGGATGTGAGTTAAGCTGAATGATCAAATGGATACTGAAACTCTTTTACCAATATGTTTGTTTTTTTCCAAAAGAAATTATTAAAAGTAACAATTGGGACTTTCCATCTTAAGTGGAATTTTTATAATTGAGCATTTAACCTTGAAGTATCTTGAAAAAAAATAGTGGAAAATAAAAAGCTAATTTTTTGAGCAGTATGTTAGTGCAGTTAATCTGTCTCGTAGGAGGTCATAGAAGGAAAAACAGCATAGAACCATAACATATTCCTTACATGGTGATGTGAGTAGGTGGATTGGTAATTAACATGTAAGGAGTTTAGCTGGTACCTAATGTATTTGGTACTAAACCTGTTTACTTGAACGTGATTTCCTTTAAAGTTTTCCTAGCCATTTTGAGTATAGGAAAAAGTAATCATGCAAAGATTGCTGCTCTTACTAACACTGTTTTCTTTCTTTCTAAAGTTACTGACCTCAGCGTCTGTTGTACACCTTGGAAGGCAAATCTAAACACTGTTTTGGTAGAACACATACGTGTTTTTTACTTACTTGTGTGCTACCTGTTAACTGAGAAAGGAAAGTAAAGAAAATGCATGCACATACTATGATTCATGGTCAGTGTCATTTTAAAGACAACAAAATGCAAACCTTCCAGCACTGATTTGATATACTGTTGCATAAACACCATTGTTTCTTTTTCCACTGAAACAATTATCTACATGGAACGGGTTCATTTAGTTGTGTATCAGAAATAGAAGAAAGATGTGCTATCTCAGGGGGAAAGACAGTCTTTTTTTTTTGTCATAATTATAAATGCATGAAAATAACATTATTATAAGACTGTTCAGGGTCTCTCTCTTCAAGTTTTGATTCAGAATGTCAAATGCAATTATAAAATTCAAACTTCAATTCAGAGACTTAGGCAATCATTTATTCTGAATTCATTTCTATTTATGCGTAGAACAAAAATTGTTTTTATGGATACTCCTGACGTATGATTAAGATAACATGAACATTAGTCTTTCTGTGAATTGTTCAGTACACATGAAAAATTCATCCAATATTAGTGCACCAGAAACTCAGAACTGCAAAGCTTAGGTGTTTTTTTTCCCTTTATTTCATTAGAAAGTGATATTTTTGTAGAGGTGATCTGTTGGATAAGGACATTTTCACAAAAGGGGACTGCCAGCTGAAGTAAGCATCATGAGATTGAGTAGCACTAATGATAATGAGGACAAAGCTCTGAAAGGAAAGTTGGGGCCACTAGACTTGTTCCGTGTGATGCTTGCAGTGGCTGGTTATTGATGACCATTGGGTCTTTTTCCCTTTGTTGTGTATAGCAGGATTGGCTGGAGGGGTGAAGTACTTGACTATAACAAGGCAGTACTTCCTTTATTTGCTGGTTTTCATGCCTCAGTTGAGGAAGTTGGTAAAGTCAGAGCAGAATGAGTGTGAGTCTCCTCAAAGTAGTCCTACCAAGTTGTTAGGGCCTCAATTTAAAATGTGGATCTTACGACTGCTTAATATCATTAGCCAGATGAAGATGTGCAATTCAGTTTACCCTCTTTAGTGCATCGTTTACCATGCACTGGTTCAGCTCTATCAGTGTAACGGCTGCTGCACTCCCTTACCTGCTCAGGTCCGCTTAGGTCCTCCTCCTCATTCCTTGGAAGTCGGGTTTCTGTTTGCCAGACCATGCAGTGATGACCCCAAACTTCCTCATTAAGGGCTATTTAATGTTGGCAGGTTAGCCTGTGGGGAGAGATTACTAAGAGAATTAGATTGCTTGCTTACCCTTTGCCGGAAGACTCGGGGAACGACTGTTGTTGCTCAAAGAGATTAACCTATCTCTTCCCCTGAACAGCTTTATCTTCTGCAAGGAAGATGAGTATGTAGTCAGCAGTTACTATTACAAAGGGATGGTGAGGGGAAGATAAAGTCCTTCTCCACAGTGCTCCTGCCTCGCTCCCTTTCCTGGTGCCAGCTCTTTTCCTCTTGCTGGCTGCTTTGCTCCTGAATTGAGGAGTAGGAGACGTTGATGGAAAGGCAGGGAGTGGGGACAGAAAGAGGGAGACTGATAGTGAGCTCTAAGGGTATTTGTGACCTAAACCACAGTGAAGGAGAGAAAGGCTGTCTCCCAGGAATGAGTGCTAGGGGACGACCTTCCCTCTCCACCAACAGCACCCTGCTGATCCTTCCTTGTACAGCCCAGCAGCCTTACATGCTCTTCCTTCCCAGCCTTCTCTCACAGCCACTGCTACTGTCCTTCCCTCGGCTACACCTCCTTCCCTCTCTCCACTCTTCACAACCCTCCTCGAGCCCTTGGTCTTGCTGCTGCAAGGCTGTATCTCCACATCACATAATAAGATTAATGTATGGCAAAGCAAGCAGACATAGTGGTGTCAGCCACCATTCTCCCGAGGCCGATGTCCCCTGGGCGCTTGTGATACAGCAGACACTAGGGAGATCACTGTTCGTGTCTGGACAGAAAATGTAGGGGATGGCTGCTCTCCGGACACTCTGCAGCAGAGCCTCCACAAACCATAGCAGCCCATGTGGGTGGCACAGGTCAGGGTTAGCTGTGGAAATAATTACAAGTTTTTGTTTGTAAAAGCCTGTAGCTTTGTGTGGGGCAGCCTCCTACACTGCTGAAACCCTGGGTGTGTGTCACACCACCTCCTTCAGATTGTCTCAAGCTTGGAGAAGGGTGAAGGTGCTTGTCTAGATATGAAGACGGACAGTGCCTTATCTGACCTTAATCAAGTCAAGCATTGCTAGTAAGATATTAGGGATAAATAAAATGTCTATCCAAGGGGAAACCAGCACTAGTGGAGTTGTGCGGTCAAACTTGAGAGTAACTGAGGAGAAAAAATTGTTGAACCATGTAGTTCATGCTCCAATATAATGTCAACTCTGTTGCAATGGAATATGATGGTGTAGTCAAAGTTATGGAAGGTTTGATGTAAAGTATTAAACTTGCTGTAAACCTTGGTATAAAAATAACTGCTCAGAGAGATGCATGCTGTAAATGAATTGTGAAAATACACATTAAAAAGAAAAGCTGGTTTTTGTACTAGCCAGACCATGCGTAGTTTCTAATGCAATGAATCCTTGCCAATGTTTCTGTCTAACAAAAGTAATTTAAAAAATCTGAGTGGAAACTTAGAGAGTTTATTTAATACCTTGTATAGTGATTGACCGATTGTGTTGATGAATTATACAGAGCTTTGTCACTAGGAGTCTGCAACAACAAGATAAGGCAATATTCTTCTATTTTTATGCTTGTGGGCACATATTTTGGACTTTTTTTTTTTTTTTTTTGTAATGACTCATGCTAAGATAGTGACTAATAGGTTAGGAAGAAGTGATGATGTTCGAGTCTTTTCACCAATGACAGGATCTCATTCTGTGTGTTTTAGTATTTTCCCAAGTCAGACTCTCCATTCAGGCATGACTCAAAAGTAACTTAATAACAAAGATATTGATCAGTGCTCTAAATCTATCTGTAGTTAAATTTTCATGCCCTGGAGACTAGATGATTTCTTTTCTGGTATAGATTTGAAAGTAAGTTTTCTTATTGACTGTAAATTAAGCAGGGGCATGTCTGGAGCTAGATTGTTTGTTTTTTTTTTTAATGTATTTTTTAACTTTGCTTTTTTGGGGTTTTTTTGAGTGTTTATGATTAGTAGCTTTTTGCTACCAACTGTATGAAGCGAGGCAGTAGAAAGGGTGATGCTTTACATAATGAAACTAATTCAGGGAAAGGCTAGCAATCAGCATAAAAATATACCTATGGAAAACAGCAATGCCAGTACAGGATTTATTTGTTGCTAGTAGATATAAAAGAATTTGAATCCAGAAAAAGTAGCCTTTTCCAGCACAGTAGCAAAGACAAAAGTTCATTGGTCTGAATCTCTGACACACAGCTAATTCATAACAGCACTGTCATGTGAAGAAACTGCATATAGTGGCAGCGTATGAAACTTACGGATGAAATAAATATGTATAGGCTTGCAGCAACCTGCATATAACTAAGTTGGGTCCATGAACTGCTGACTTGTTTGTCAGGAGCTTTGGTGGGGAGTTTTTTCCCCTCCATCCACTGCTGCTTCTACATCTCTTGTCATTTCGGGGATACAGAAAACAGAGGTTGAGAAGTTCACTATTCAAAGGACTGGGGACACGTATGTTATGTCCTTTCTATAGAAATGTGGTAAATGTGGTTGAAACACTTTCTCACCAAATAAATTTCTGTATATTTAGAATTATTTTTCATTCACAAAGCAAGATGATGGTATTTTTCTCTGATGTGTTCTACTTTCCCAAGCTTTGCAATCAATCTTCTTACTCTTTATTTTGAGCTGTCAAATGTTATCCAGAGTTTGTGAATGTGACTGTTGAATGATTATGAAAGAGTTTAAGCCATAATTTTGGCTGGCCAAGTTTATTGATATGCACGTCTCCCTGGCTTTTTTTGTTTTTCCCCATATAGACAGCTACGGATAGTGACAGGAGAATGGTTTTTTGAAGAGAGAGCAAAGCGCTTCAAACAATCAAATCTTCTTGGAACTGATGTTGTCAGACAGTCTATCCTACGCAAATTCCCAGGTAGGGACCACAAGAGAAAGATTTGCTTGCACTTAAAACATTCAACCCTTGCTTCCAGAGTGTTTGAGTTGTATTTTATGCTTCACTGTTGAAGGTGTAAGTTTGATCAGTGTTTTAATCCTAATTTCACGTTTAGGTACTACTATGCAGTGATTTGTGAATGATTGATATGTAGGTATTCTGCATGGAACCACAGTGCCACTAGTTTAAGAAACAGGAATTTTCCTGAATGCTGATGCTTCTGTCTTCACTTTACCTCACACTGTACACAGAAGCTGTTATCTAGGGAGTCTGTTTTCAGATGTAGCATAACGAGAAGGTGATGGGTATGGCAAGTTTGTAGGGAGAGGGACTGGTTTACTGCCCTTGAAAAAAATGCCTGCTGCAAATACACTATTTGGCAACATGCTGAACTTGCTAATATGAGTGTCCTTCAGCAGCTGTCCAACTAGGAAGTATCTGTTGTTCTTTGGGTTTTTATACTATGTGGCCTGTCAAATTGGGTATTTCATGATTTATTTTTTTTTTTACTTTGTTATTTGATCAATGTATTAAAAAGTACATTTAAGCCATTTTTCCCAGATCTTGTTCCTAGCTGAACAAACATTTTAATTGGGAAAATATTCTCTCATGTAACACAGAAAATACTATCCACTGCACAACTATACTTCAGGTACATTGGTTATTAAGTGCTGCCAGTAATAAATTCGGAAATGCAGTTCAAGACAAGCTGATAATGAGAAACATTTCAAGCTACTTGAAGTTTTATTTTCTCTTATTAAAAGGAAAAGTCAAAGAACCCCCAAGGTTTTTTCACATGATATTTTATTATGCAGTTTGGGGTTTTTTGTAGGTTGTTTGACATGTGCTGCCTTTTTTATGTAAACGTTCACTTACTTTTTTTCTTCTTTCCCACTCCATTGAAGATACAGTTTCCAGTAAGGATGAAGGAAGTACATTTAAAGATGAACCCCAAGAGAATGATGAAAGAAGGCTGGAAGTATCAGTCTCCTCCACAGCTGGGCATAAATCAGTCTTCAGTGGCCCTAGAAAAATAGGGTAAAACGTTTTCTTTTGGAAACTGATAAAATGAGTAACAGCTGCATATGAGTGGATGGATTTTCTTTTGAGTTTCTCCAGTGCAGTACATTAGCTTCCAGCTTTCCAGGGTTAGAAACAGCCTTCATTTAAAAGCATACTTACTATAATTAGACTGCTGTTTCCTAGGAAATGCATCAATAATTACTCTTCAGCTCTAAAGGTAGCAGAAAAAAGGCAATTTTACTTCAGGATTTTTCCTGTCTATACTCAGAAGTCGCAGAGTGTCCCTAAAGGCAGGCGTGCTGAAGAAGCAAATGCAAGAAAATGTACTTTGAGGTCCTGGTTTTTATGTATATAGGTTGGTTCTCTTCACAAGTCAAGTTTTCACTTAGCTATCAGTTGTGCAAATTCAGTCTAACAGTTAAGCAATGCCCCTTTTCTTATGTGTGTGACAGTGAATAAACAAATATGTTCCGGGTTATCTTGCAGTCTCAGTGTTGTGTGTAACTCCAGTTTGTGTATGCCCTCAGAGGAGCACTTGCTTACTCTCAGGGGACATGGACAGATGCATCAAACATATGGTTGCTCAAGTAGCGTCTGGATGTAAATTGAGGCTATTGAGTGAATGGAAAGAAAAATAGGATGAATGTTCATATCATGGCTGGAGCTCCATGGGCTGGTAGTTGCAGAACTATTTCTCTTGGATGAAAGATCACATTTTATTATGGATCCTAAGTACAGGGTAGGTAGGTAGCTTTCTACAGTGGTCTCTTGACTCTTATATCCAGGGGTGTCCATAAGTCAGACAGATGAAATTAATAAAATGCGCATATCATGGTATTTCACTCAGGCTGCTGTTTCCTGGCGAAAAAACTTAAAACTTTTAAAATCTTTTATTCACTGTTTTCATCAGGAAGGTAATTAGGGCGATTACCAAAGGAGAAATTAGAAATACAAAAGATGATGGGGAAAAGAACATGGACTCAGAAGCTGAAACACAAAGTCCGCACAGCAGCAAGTCAACGCCTTGCTCCGAGAGGTGAGCAGCAGAAAAATCTGGTACAATTTATGCCGGGATTGACCTCAGGATGTGTGCCAGTCCTCTGTGTTGTGTTGTGTCTTTGAATGCTCAGCATTATCTCCATCCATCTTCCTTTTCTCTCCTTGTTCATCTGGTGATTGCTATCAGTTCGTTGATTTTGTTTTCTAGCTTTTAATTCATGAGCTGTGTTCATGTTACAGAACTGAGGCCCTTTGTTGCAAAGTTTTTTTCTTCTTTAGTTACATGCTACTTGATTACAATTTACATTTTCTTCTTCAAAGGCACCATTTGCCCTCTTCTTTCCATGATTATTGTTCAAGTTATTTCTAATAGAATTCCATTTATCATTCTCCTCGGCTTAAGAGAACTTCTATTGCCTGTGTGGATAGCATTGTAAAATGTCAGACGCAACATTCCTTTTATGTCCTAACTCCAAAATGAACCCAAGAAATAGCTCACTTTTTCCTTGTTCACTTGGGTAGTCTATACTAGATGTAGACTCTTGTTCTTTGCTCAAGTGCACACACCTAGAGATTTTACAATATAGTTTGAATAATATTAAGAAGAATTGGCTGTAAGATCCAATAGAAATTTCTTCGTCTTAAAACGGTGTTTCTGGAAGACTCCAAATAGGTATACAGGGGTACAGAATAACAGGTAAAAGGAACACAGTGCAGTTTAATTCATCCATAGATGAGTCTTCTTATTTAAGCAAGAACTTGCTTCCCTTTGTTACCTACAATATCAAAACCCAATTGCTGGATATTCTGCAACATGCTTCAAGTTCATGGTGACAATCTAATTGAAATTGTAATTATTTATTTTTGTTTTTTCCTGGATGCTGCAGCACTTACTAGCCAAACCAGTGGCTAGTACCTTTAAAGGTAGTTGTCATCTTTAACCCATACACAGTTCACTGTTTCTCTTTTCACTTAGCTAATTAGGCCTTCTGTATCTAAAGAGATTCATACCTGACTTTTATGAGACCAGACATAGTATGTTTGCTGTTTTTCTGGATATGTATTTCTTTTCCTTAAATATATTAGAGATGAGTGAAGGATCTAAGAGACAAAAATTCAGGAATTTGGTGTCCATACTGTTTAACATTAAGGTTATGCAATATTAAGTAGCTTTCTCGAAGTGTTTACCAGAATAAAGACAAAGGGAAGCTTCAGAGACATATGTGTAGAACCAGGGTGCATGATTTCTTAAATTAAGGGTATCAAATCACTATGGCAACTTCCTTCTCTTTCCGTCATCTTGTCCTCACTTGGCAAGATCATTGTCCTGCGCCAAAGTTCGTAGTAACCTAGCTGTGTTGCCAGGAGGTGCTTTTGGTAGGGGAGCTGAATTATTCTACCTTCTATGGAAGATATGGCACTTTCTGAATATTAGGTTGTGGAAGAACTGAGGAGCAGTTCGTATTTCTTAGTAGACAGATGAAAATTCCTGTCTGGTACAGGCATGGTTAAATGCTGAATTAGATATTTGAGGATGCTTGCTTTAGTTCATCTATAATTAATTTATGGAACAGGGTAGTAATTATCAAAAATAACAGGAAAACTTTCCAGACTACTCCTCATAACTGTTTTGAGTTTCAAATTAAAAGAATACAACAACATCCTGTGGCACTGTAGCTGTCCTACATTTTTCTGCATATTTCTGATTTTTGTAATTACCTTCACCTTTTAATCTGCATTGCCAAAATCAGTAGTATTTCACCTACCAGCAGAGAAATTGAGAGAGAATTTTTATTCTTTCTGAATATTTGTTTTAAGAGAAGATGTGCGGAGCTCAGAACAGGGAGTATCAGGACATGAATTCATTTCTTCAACTGTTTTATTTCTACTCCAGCAAAGACATTTACTGATATTGCAGCTGAATGAACCAGGAGGCTGCATCAGGATACTTCTGGGGAAACAGTGTAGGAATTTCAGGCTCATCCTCACAGGCATGCTACCCTACCATACCGAGGTCTTGTCTACCACAAAGAAATGCCTGGCATAGTCCCCTTATAACCATGTTTTTCTTTTGTTGTCTATTTAATATGTGTATAAAATGTGTTAAACCTCTCTCTAATAGCAGAGTGAATTAAGAGCAAAGTACAAAAGAGATCTGCTTAGCAGGTTTGATGTGCAAGTGCCTAATCTGACTGATGGATCCTGCAGAACCCCTAGCAACATGTTTTCAAATATTTTATCCCAGTCCACTATTCTGAACACTTCTCTTGATTTATATTATTTTATACAGAGAGGGGAAAAAAAGATCTGTAACAACAGTTTTTGTAACAGAAAGTCACAAAAATGTAGAAAGTGATGTCACACGCAATAAAACTGAGATTTTCAGCATTCTGGCTACTTGTCATATGTTGACAGGTTTGGAAATTAAAGTGTGTACATCTAAGTCCAACAGCTTTGATAAAATACAAATAACAGGCAGTAACCTTGAATTTTCTGACTTTGCAGCACCAAAACCACATCTTTATGTGAACAGATAGGACTAAAATTCAACCAATGTACATCTAGTGGGATTTGTGGATCACCAGCTCATCAAATTAAAAAGTAGCAGTGTGTGTTTATTGTGCATAATCTACCCTTATAAGTAGACAAAATTGGATGGTAATTGTTCAAAAAGTTACCACATGCTCACTAAGAGACAAAAACATGCTTGCACAATATTCATAGACCATCCTGGTGTTTGAGGTTTTCCTCCGTACTCCTTCCTTTCATAACTCCATCAATGTAGATTCAGAGTCTTAACTCATTGCTTAATGCAGTGGTAAGACAGGAGCTATTCTGTTCCAAAGTATTTTTTCCCAATTAAACAGTAGTTGTCATAAAAGTTTTCATTGTGGTAGAGAAGATTTTTACTGTATTTTCTTTAAATGCGATATGATAGACTAACCCAAGTGATGGTGAAATTCAGCTGTTGTCCAACACAATGAAGATGCCTGCAAATTAAAAAATTTTCTCCAGTAAACTTGCACTATGATTGTCCTCGAACACTGTATTTTCCATATGGAAAAGGGTGCAATTCCTGCATCAAATTCCATTTGCTAGTATGGGGTTTTTTAACAGTTGTAACTAGGAAGGTACGCAGAACTCTTACTGTCCTGTAGGACTTTTTGAGATTTCTCTAAACTGTCAAGAAATATTAAAAAGTTTGATGTTTGTGGAGAAAGAAGAGTAGGTCAGCCAAGAACTTGTATTTTTACTGCAAATCAAGTTTCAAATGAAAATAAAACTTTAAATGAAAATGTGTTGACATACACTTCAAAATAATTTTCTTTGTCTCAAAAAAGGGCAACAGCTTACCCTTTCTAACCTTCCACGTTCACGTGGGCTGATCAGTATTTTCTAATAGAAAGGGTTCCGTAGAAAAAATCTGCCTGTTGTGATAATAGACAGCAACTGAGTTCTGGTAGACTGATCTTGGATGCTTTTTTGGTCACTTTTGGTAAAATGAAACATGGCAAAAAGAGTTGTTCAGCTTTCCCAGCTTTCCAAGTTGGTTGAAAGTAACAGTGGGCTTGGGTCAAGAATCATTACTGCAATATGAATAAACAGTGAGCAAGTTGGGGTTTTTTTTCTGGAGAGCTTGAAAAGCATGTGGACAAGGATTTTAGACTTTCTGGAGTAAAGCGCTAGCATTAACGTTAGTTGCAGAAGTAGCCAGAACTGTCATGTCAGGGCAGTTTTCCTTAAAAAAACATGAGCAGCCTGGTGAGGAGTGTCAGACACAGTCATTGTGCCTACTGTGAAGATGCCTGTTCAGTCTACTTGTAGTTCTGGTAGAACTGCTGAAAATGAGCATATATATAAAGTAGTTGTAGTTCACCCTTGACTGCGTTTTTCTTTCCAGGTGACCATTTCCTTGCAGTGGATCGCACAGTTCAATCAGGGCGAAGTTATTCTAGTAAACTGTTACCATTGCTGTTCTCTTGCAATGGTTTGCTGAATCGGTTGCCTTTGCTCAAAGCTATAAAGCTTTAATAATCTTCTCTCCATTCCAGAGGGAGCACTCTTTCGCTGAACAGCAGTGATGGAGAGGCTACTGCCAGTTATTTGAAAGGGGCTGTGGGTCCTGCAAGCAGAGGCAATGCTTCCATACATTCCCTCCCAAGGTCTTTGGCACTCAGCACGGGCAACATGACTGCAGATTATAGCAGAGTAAGTACAGTTATGTAGAGCAGATGCCAAACACAGCTGACACCAAAAAGGATGACTTGCTTCTTGCTTAATTCTCTTTGGACCACTGAAGATATCTACTAGAACAGAATTTGTTGTGGTCTATCAGTGATGTAGTTTTTTGGCTTGGCACACACTTGTCTTTTGTATGAAAATTGTTGCTGATGTCCAGCATTACGTAATGAATTACAGCTTCTGAAGTGGGAAGCATAAGGGATGGGAGTTAGAGTTTTTGGCATGTGAGGGCCTTAAGTAAGTATTGTGAACAAAGGATGTGATTTCCAGGATTCAGGGTTCACTGGCTTCTGAGGAAAACATTGAAAGCTCAGCATTTGCAGAAAAACAGGCCATTACTGATTTTAGGGTTTTTTTTCACATTTAAACACTAGACTCTGCATAAATTATGGCATAATACAAAATGTGTGATAGATGCTTTATCAAAAGGAAAGGTGGGATTCCTCTTACCTGCTGCTAGGCCTCTAGGGTTGTAGGTGGTCACTTCTGAGCTAGACACCTTGGGTATTCCATAACAAGTAGAAGGATGTGGCTCATCTCAGCCAGAAGCAGACACTCTCTTCATTCCCCCAGCCTGCCTGCTTTGTCAAGCAGCTCCTCTTGGCTGTACGGTGAAATGCTCATCCTGAATTTGTTTCAGTCACCCCTTTGAAGAAATCAAGATTGTACTAGCCTGTTGTTATAAGTTGCCATGACTTAAGTGTACATGGAAAGCAAAATTTACAGGCAGAGGTAATGCCTTTTACCATTAATGGTTTGAAAATATTAGATCAACATTTGAGATGAGAGCCCTATTGAACACGTGCATTTTTTTCAAACTTCCAAATACTTGATCTAATATATTGTATTTCCTAATAAAACCTAAGTTAGTACATATGAAGGACAATTTTGGGAGATGTAAATAAATTAATAGGTGTTTTATATTCTTGTTGGCACACGGACTTGATTTTAAGTGCATTAGATTTGGTTGAAAAAGACCAATCCATTTTATTTAGATGGAATTGCTAGTGACATGACTCCTTTACAGGAAGGAAAAAAGCCATAATGATATGATGCCTGTTGGCTTTATTTAAGGGGTTATGCTGGCATAATTTAATTAGTTCAAGGCAATTTGGTTTTATTGTGACTGAAATCATGCCGATATAAAAATAATAGGTTTTATCTTTTCTTATTTTTTCTTTTTTTCCTTTTTGTCTTTTTAATCTCCAAGCCGAGTGAACTTTTAATAGATTTGAGTGTTTGACTTCACTCACTCCTGATGCATTGCTCTGATCCTTCAGTTGCAAACTCGGAATGCATGAACGAATCTCATCTTTGCACAAAATTTATGCGTGATCAGTGCTAAGCAAAGCGCTGATGGTGGTAAAGGAGGTTTGGAACCTAACTGGGAGCTAATGGGAATAATGCTTTTGTAGACCGATAGTGGATAAGCTAGTTTTTTTATTTATGGGATTGCATTTTTCTTATTGAGCAGGACACTGGCTTAGAAAATGGCATGATTATTCCAGCAAGTGAAAGTGTACCTGAAGATTTAGTAAAGAAGCACTGTAGGAAAGCATCTGGAACACCTTCCATTGCAGTTTCTAGGATATCTTTGTCATCAGGCAAGTACTAAGTCTTTTCCTTCTTTCTGTCAGCCTTAATCATCAAAGGATTATTCCTGATCTTGTGACTCTACTTGTTCTGTTTTTAAAGCAGACTGAAAGATCAGATGTAAGCTTCATGAACTTGTTCACATTAATTCTGAAAATTCTTCTCTTCTACTAACCAAGTTTATACCATAAAGTTTCATGCTTGAAAAAATGGTAATGCTAACCCCAGTAATGTTGGCACAACGTTAGTGTTAGGTAAATCGCATGCTCTTAGAATTGTTACAAGATTTCATTTGTAATTGTACAGTGTTAAACCATTCTCTGTCTGGTCAAGTGTATAAAATACTACTATGCTGCTACTATTGCATTTCACACCCACTTTGTTCAGAAGCACATTTGGGAAATAATAAGCTATGAGAGAACAGATCCCTTACAGACTTCATGTCATTTCATTTCCACATATGATGCACAGAACTGGTTGATTCAGCTGTAATTTACCTCCTTTCATTGGAAGCTGTTAGGAAATTGAAGGTTGCCTGAGAAGGTGCTGTCGGAGCCACTTTACAAAAGTGGATGGAGATCCTCCTGTTCCTATCTGAAACAGGAGGCAGGAGCACCTTGCAATTTTCTGCATCTGCCAGCAGTTGGTTGGCTTCTTACAGGGCTAACAGAGTGTGTTCAGATTTACAAATTTCTCTCTGAAACAACGAAGAGCTGACTCTATTTCAGCTGAATTTAGCCCACAGCAGAAACCTAGTGACATATCCCACAGAGCTAATCAAAGGAGATAATGTTCTTCACCATAGATTTTTCAACTTGAAAGCATCAGAGTTTCTTTGAGAATATCGTACAGTGCAACTGTAGGCAGAAATGTTAGACTGCTACTTCTTTCTGAAATGAAAACTCTTCCTGTTTCTGCTACCTTATAAAATAAAGGCTTTCCTAGTCGAAAAGAACTAGCCAAAGCAGGTGGATGCTGAGCAAAGTTGCAGGTAACTTGGGAACAGGCCTTGGACTCTTCATTGTCTCCTTGTTGGAGGATCTTAAAGGACATAAAGCTCAGGATTGTGGACTTTCCTGTTGCATCAGCTGTAGACCGGGATGAAGATGAATGGTTAAAATCTTCCCAGATTCCTACCTGTAGGATCTGAAAGTTCTCCTCTCCCTCTTTTTTTTCTCAATATATTGAACAGTGGCACAAAATATTTTAATAAGGACTAAGAAAATTTTCCTCCAAGACATCTAACATGTCTTACGCCTACAGAGTAGATGAGAGACGTGTAGCATGGGAAGGAACTTGAACAGGTCTTGAGACTTGTTTGCTTCCCCCTCCTTTCTGCACAGGGAACACCAATAGTGACAGAAGTACTTTCTATGTCCGTCTGTATCCCTAGATGCTTAATTCTGTAGCAGATCCCGGGAGAATTTAGTGGTGGTAGTAGATGTGATAATCACTGTGAATACTTATACTGTGAGTTTTGCAATATTCCAGGCTGATGGATCAAAAGCTTGATCTATAGTATCATCCAGAGGAGATACAGCAGACAAATAGTGTGGACCAGAAACCTGAACAGCATTAGAAAGCCTGTTTTTCCATTTATCATACTGATGCTTAGTTGTCATTGAGGTTGTGATGGATACCTAAAATATTGTTTAGATCCTTTTTCTTAAAAAAAATCAATAAAAATTGTGTTTGAGATGACATATATCAAAGTGCAGCAAGATGAAAAGGAATTTCTTTTGATATTATTATGGCAACCATTTTAATTATTTTTACCTTCCAGATCGTAGCCGATCTGAGATAGATTTGAGCGAATCTTTCTCTGAAGAAAATGAAGATACTCTGAGCATGAGAAGCAAATCTGTACCTAGTGCCTTAGATCAGGAATTGGTGAGTTATAAATCTGTAAATGTTTATCTGGTGGAAGTCCTGGATTTTTTCGGACCTATGAAATCAATGTTTTATGTATATCTGTATAAAATACAAATAATATAGAAAGTTATTTCAGGAATACTTAATGAATCTTTAAACAGCTTCATCTTGTGAGTGTGTTGGTTATAGAGAGATTCCAAAGAATAGTCACGGTGAAAGTTTATTATTGATTTGCTCTTTTTCAATTTTATTAATAAATGAAATCTGGCATGAAAATAACTTTCAGACACTGTTATACATGCTCCAAAATTCTGTTAATTCACACTTCCTTAGGTCCTAATTTTGATGCTAAAATGATACTATGATTTAAAGATTTTAATGTTCGTCTGGTTTTGATTTTCCCCTTATATATTTTCTAGCAAACGAAACCTTAAGTTTCTGTTCTGCCACTGTTGCTTCCTCCTCCATGTTCACTATTTTCTCTGATGCATCTCCATGCCTTTTTCCATGTCTTCTATAGGCTTCTTTCCTTGAAGTGATTCACAACTTCTCTCTCCTCATATGGACATATGCAAGATACATAAGTTGCAGACAGATGTGCATCAAATGCTGTAAAAGGATTCCCAAGCTTGTTAAACCTGAATGAGGGGGAAAAAAGGGAAGAGTTATTTAGTTATTCATTTAATCATAGTTTGCTCTGAAATTTCCAAATATATGCTTGTAGTTTAAAAAAAAACAACAACTGCAGTCCTTTTCTGTTGTCATAGTCCTTCTCTACCATCTGCTCTTTTCAGAAAAGCATTGGTCATGGGAGGTGTCTCCCCTTCTAGTAGCAGTGGATACTTGTGGCTCAGTGGAAAACACCTTAGGTTTCCCATCTGTTTCTTGGATTTTAAGCATTTGGAGAATTTCCCTGCAGCATTGCTTTGTTTGGGTTAATCTTTAAGGACATAAAACAAGCCCTTCCTGTGTGTCAAACTTCTGTGGAAGAAAAGCCTCAAAAATAAGTGGTTTGTTTTTTAATTGTAGTAAAGGAAATGGATCTGTTCTTGATTAAGAAGTTGGAAAAGATTTCAGCAGAAAAGCATCAAATAAGAAAATACAAACATAGAATATATGTGTTAGTTTCCTGCTCTAATTGCACAGAGTGCAGTAGTTATCACCTAGGGATTTCTCTGAGGCAGGTGCTACAGATGCCAAGTCCAGAGTGATTTTCTGTTTCTTGGCTTTTTTTGTCATCTTCACATTCAGAGCTTTCCTTTTGGTTGTTTGTTTGTTTGTTGCTGTTGTTGTTTCTCTTTCTTGCTAATTTGAAGTTTCAGATTGCTCATCTTGGAAACTCTGTAGCTTCTTTGCTAACATAGGGGACCTCTCTTGTGGCTAACCTTGATTTAGTTGCTCCAAGGTCTATAAGAATGGTAATTCCCCTTTAAACTTCATGCATTAGTGGCTTCATAGATCTCTGATTCTACTGATGTCCTTGCTTGCCTGGTCTTACGAAATCAATTGATTGCATTCATCAGTTTTAGTATTATTATTTTTTTTTAGAGTAGTTTGACTCACAGGAGACCTTCAGACTCTTCCCCTTTATTCCTGATGGATGCAGTGTTCTGAGATAAAAGTTGTGCTCCTGCTGGAGTTTAGTTTCTTTGGTGCAGGATATAAGAGGCAAAAAGAAAGATATTTGATGAAGATAACAGCTTCTGCAGCCTCAGAAAAGTTATATGTCCTTTTCTCCTGGCCAGCTGGTGGAGTTAGCTAAGGCCCTTTAGTCTCTTATTCCTGGGTGATGAGAGCTGACAGCAGTGGTGTGAGAAATGTTACATACTAATAAGATACACAGATTGCTGGAATTTATCATCTGAAGGAATAGAAAAAGGCTTTTAGCTGCTTTGCTCCTAGCTTTATCAGGGAAACTTATTACACGTATGAGGAGATCAGATGGAAAACAGAATGGGCATTTTGCTTCTCCAACTTAAAACATTGCTTTTGATAGTGAAACCTCCAGAAGCCCACATACCTATTTATCAAGGAGTATGGGAACCAGTTAAATTTAGCGCTGTGTTCAAGTGTGAGCACCTTATCTAGAGAGGTGTGTGTTGAATTCCTGACCAAGCAATGTTCATTACGTGCTCTGCTGCCTTATAAGAAGTAATTGGATAATGTGCATTTTATAACCCCCACTGGACACCATGAGATTAATGCCTTACTAGCTCTAACTTTAATAAGCTAATAACACTAACCAATTATGTAGTTGTAGTTCTGTAACACCTCCTGAGAAACATAATCAATGTGGTACAAAATGAATTAAGAGCATAGGTTAAATGTTAACCATTTTTTTTTTAGTTTCAGAAATCTTCTTGCAGACAAAAATTGGCAGTCAGCTAGGTGTCGTTAGGACTTTTTGTGAAGCACTGTTGATACTTGAGTTTCTAAACCTGAAACACTCCAGCGTAGAAGATGTTGCCTTACCTTTTTTTTGGTCCTGAATTTAATTATTCAGCAACAACTATGTAGCATTTTTTATTTTAAAGGCCACAGGTAGGCATTGGATAGTGTAAAGGAAATAATTTTGCATGTCTCACCAAAATTGCTGCTTCTTGATGTATAGGCAAAAAAGTTGTGCCAAGTTTTAAACATGCATACATCTGAATCCTTAAGTCAATAAGGAAGGTAGAAGTGAAGGGAGGGGTGGGGTTTGTTCTTTTGTTTTATTTTAAAGGAGTTTCTGTTTTTACTTTTGAAGGATTCAGCTCTCTGCCTCCCTAAAACAGTTTGTTCTGTTATGCCTGGGTATCCAGGGACTTTTCCCTTAGAGTATAAAATATCTGTGACTTTTTTCTGTGGAGTGGTAGTAATGCCCTGAATAGGCTGCAAAGAGAAAAGACAAGCAGAGGAGGCTCATTATAAGAACATGAAACTGAGAGGAATTTTTGCTTTGGTATGTAAATTTTTGTCCCAAGTAGAGTGATAGCCTGTCCTGATTTCCCTCTACCCAATATTACATAAGCAGTTACAGTTGGAAACTATTACTAGTAGTAGTAGAAAATTTTGCATCACTTTCAGCGAGTTTTACTTCAGTTCATCACTAGAGCAAAGGAGAAGAGATGTAACAGCCAGTTTTATGCATGCTAATGACAAATGTTCAGCAGATCTTTACATAAACTATGATAGCTGAACTCTCCAGCAGCATTTCTTCTCTACTCTGTTTCTCCTGATTAGCATAGAAGTCTTTGAAACTCCTGAGCTTGAATAAAGCACTTTTCTGTTTAGTTTAGGAGTGTGTAATAGCAACTAAGAGTGTGAGGTAGGTCACTACTTGAGATATTTATAGCTGCAAAGCAGATATACAGAAGTTGAACATTTGAATTCCGTCAAAACCAAAAGAAGAGTCTTTCAAAATACCTGCCATAAGGTTTAAGAAAATGCTTGAAATTGCCAGGCTACAGTTAATATCCATAGTTGTCTGTTGGGATTTTTTCCTATAGCTTTTAAGGAAAGTTGACAGTCCTGTTAGGACCATTAACCATATTTTAAGCTTCTTTTTAGATTTTGATTTACTGCTGTGTTTAAAAAAATGAATTTTTTTTTTCTGTATATGAGCTAAAGATGTTGCAGTTCAGTCTTGCTCATTTATATTTCAGTATATATATGAAGCTGTGCAGGTGCTGATTTTTCCTCCATTTTTAAAAGATTATTAAAGTAATACAGGAATTTAATTATTTTTAAAACATGCACATTAACTGAGGTTTTTTGCTTACTCCTCAAATATATTCAGTTTGTGTCATGGTAGGACAAGTTTCTTCCCATGTGGTTTGATAATAACCTGGGGCTTTCTGCACTGAGTGTTAGAAAGTGACTCTGTGTTAATGATTGCATTCACGAACTTGTCTCTCATCACCAAAAACAGCATGAAAGGATTCAAGTGTAATGCGTATTGTGTTCTTGTCAATTTGTGTGCATGTGAGTATGACTGTTACAAATGTGGATAATAACTGGAAAGATAGATTGCTGGATTGTAAAAATTATGTCCCATACAACATGGAACCTGGACTGTAACCAGGAAATCAATTATCTGATGGTTTCTGGCTATAAATGCCTCCAGGTAAGCCTGTAACAATGTAACTGATCCCCTGATCCCTGGTGTTGGACCCCAATTCATTCACTTCTTTTGAGACTTGAAAAATTCTCACTGTGTCCCTTTAAGATTTCCAAACCTGAATTCCTAAAGGCAAATTGTAGTAAGTAAAAGAAGTTAATTCACATGGGATTGTTAGTAAGCTTGGAAGTAGGTTTTGTTTATGTGCACTGTTGTTGGCCATGTGAAGGTATGCACCTCCAGAAGAAGATACTAAATGCGTATCAAGTTTGTAATTTCTTAAGCAATTTAACCCTGAAACTGTAACATCGCCTTTCCTCCTTACACTGTGAGCCTGTGCAGAGAAGTAGAAAATGTAAATCAAAATTCCTATAGAGATTATAACTTTGGATGAAATCTGCACAGTCTTCCTAAAGTGGAAACAAAATTAAGTGACAGAGGCAGACTAAATACAGAGTAGAACACAATGACTGAAATGCCTATTTGTCATTTAGGATTATCTGGATGAAACAGAAGATGGTATAAATGGCATAATGGCCTCTTGTTATTCAAGGAAACATGGACATTTGACAAGTGGACTATCAACAGTAAGATCTTGAGTAGAAAACATATGCTTCTTCCTTTCACAAAAAAAAATTGTTCCTCCAAAAACAAGTTTAACTTCATACTGCTTAGCAGCCCATCATGTTTCATCCTGCCCTTGAGAAAGATAATATATTAATATTTAGATAGATTTTTATTATATTTTGAATGCTTTTCAAAGCTAAAATGCTGTTGTCTGCAGTGCATGGAAAGAGAAAACCATTTTGCATAGTCATCAGCAGATTTCTTCACATGCTTGGGTTACTACCCAGCTGACATGTAGAGAAGGCAAACCTCAAGTGTTTGCAGTACATGACTGCTCTGCTTTGCAGAAGAGCACTTAGTCTTAATTTAATTAAAGAGACCCAGCTGTGGTGATATCTTCCATTTCCAACCACTTTCTGATTGTTCAGGTTCTTGGGACATAAATACTCATCTGTGTGTTTGCATACACACCACTTCTGTGGTATCATTTTCCATCCTCCAGCCCAGCTACTACCATTCTTCATGGCGTGTTCGGTATGCTGCCTGCATCTGAAAACTATTTCTCTTTGCAGTGAGGAAGGAGATACTTGAGGGTTTTGGTTGGTGATAACTTTTCTACCTTCTGCGATATTTGTATTATTTTTCTGTTACATCCTTTTGTTTCTTGTCATACCCATAAACTATATACAGTAAGTCAGATATGAGTCTTGAGGCTGTCTAACTTGCAGTCTTGCAATTTAGTATTGGTTTTACGAGGGCAGCTGCATTTTCAGGTTCTAACAAGTGCTTGAGGTGCAACAAAACTGGTATAACAAGACTTATGCTGTCCATTATGCAGTCTGCTGTTCACTGGGAGGGAAAATGGATGATAACAGTAGCCTTCATCATATCTAGTTTATGACTTCCTGCTGTGTACCTCATTTCTGGGATCTGACGCTTAGGATGTGGGCAGCTTCAGAGAAGTCAGAGAGCCCTCTCTCACCACTGTTCTTCATGAGTTGTGCCTCAGAATAGCTCTGATCAGCATACAGAGTATGAGAAAACTGCACCAAACTTCAAGTGGAAGATGAAAGAGTTAAATAGGGAGAAGAGGGGTGAAGAGTCTGTATGCTAAAAGGCAAGAGTAAACTTGGTCCATGGCAATAACCGATGAACAGTCCTTTCTAAACTACTTCTCCTTAGTCCCCATGCAAACAGAACCCAGAGAATGCCCACTTAAGTTCTTGATCACAAAGAGATGGAGTTGGCTGAATCCAAACTTGTCTTACATGGGGAGGAGAAAGGGCTGAGAAAACTGTCATCAGAGAATATTTTGGTATCTTAGATCTGGCTGTGTTCAGACCCTTTTACCTCCTAATTTGCGTAGTTCACCGATACGGACACAACAAAGACATGTGGCAATTCACACGTGATCAGGCTTGGGCAGATGTAGCCTGTTGGCATTTGCCTGACTACACCCACTTTCCGAAGGTTGACTATGACTTCTTGTCTCCAATTTTTGCTTGTCTCATGAATTTCATAGACAGAATTACTTTTATTTCCTCTAAATATTGATATGAGGGTTGCAGGTGCTTAAGTTATTTCTTTGTCTAGGCCCTTAATTTAGGAAGTGCATTTAAAGAGCCTTCCCTCTGCGTAATGTAGGCAGCATTCTCTCTGTGCGTTGGGTTTTGTTCCTTGCTCTAAATTTCCCTTTGACATTTTCTTAAGCAGAGCGTAGCTTTTCCACTGCTGTAGATACGAGATAATCTCACGTCTCAATGCTCTTGTTTCTCTGTATTTGCTATAGCATGATTTTTAATGTCACTGCCTGTTATGTGAAAGGTGAATTTGTGAATGGCAACTACAAGAGCAGGTCAATTTTACAGCTTCTCTCTATTTATTTATTTAATGAATTATTCCCCTTAAGTGTGTGCTGTTGGTTATTTACATTACCACTCTCTCCTATTTTTACTTTTACTCTGCTTTTTGTAAGCCTTTGAGCTGTCTGCACTGTATGGATTTTTTTTTCATGTACTTATCTGCCAAATGACTGTTTACTATTAAGTCATGTTGAAATAGCGTTATTAATGAACAGTAGGCTCTAATTGCATGGTTTCTCTTTGGTTTTTTTTCTATTTTGTATGTGAGAATTTAAAGTACACTATGGGGACACTGACAATGGGCATTTGAGGTAAAGGAAGAAACATGTCAGAGAGTAAATGTATTTAGAATCTACCCGTAACATGAGTGAGCAAAAATGGAAATGGCAAGTGACATTGAACAAGAACTGTGTCTCAGCATTAGGGTATTTTTCCTTGTGTTTTCCCAAAGCTAATACATGAACTATGTATTTAGTTTTCCCTGTATCCTTCACCGATTTTTCCTCTAAACTTATTAATGTGTTATCAGTAAGACTTACTGCAGTGATAAGATATGATGCAACACAAATATAATTTGTAGTGAGGTACTAAAATGAGACTACTCATCCTCCCTGTGTAGCGGTTGTTTACTACTTATGAAACTAGAAAATTAGTAGGTTTCTTAAGAAAATTTAATTTAGTGTATACAATGTTGAATGTAAATGCCACAGAACAGAGTCTGTACAGAAAAAAATTCAAGTATATAAAATAGCTCAACTGAATTTGGGTTATTTTGTTTGTAGTTTGTAAGTAATTCTGATTCTAGCATCAGAGGTCATTTATTTGTTTAGGACGTTCTGGAGGGGAGAGTGTGTTCCCCCAAGCAATCATCCTTCACTGCCCACTTAACATAAAGATCAAGAAAAAGAATATTTTGATTCAATAGAGGACAAGTCATCCACCTCCTCACATTAGTATAACCTTGTTTTTTTCCCAAATTGTTACTTCTCTCTTGCAGGGATAATTCAGGCATTTTGTCACACATACTGGGACCGTTAAGTTTGCTGAAGGTGTCCAAGGATACAAATTTTCATGTGTGCTAAAGGTGGAAATGCATGAACAGTAAAGGCTGGAATTTAGCTCAAAGCATGTTTGGAGCAGGTGGAAACATGACTCATTTGTTGTTGCATGTTGCTAATTCTTCACTAATATTATCCAGTCCTGTTCATGGAATTTCAGCCAGCCGTACAAAGGAATAAAAGGGCAAGCATTTTTCTTTTTTTTAAATGAAGGATAAAGATGCGCAGCAGAAATAAAAAAAAAAAAAAAACCCAAAAAAAAACAAACCCAAAAGACAAAAACCAAACAAAAACACAAATCAAAATCAACTCTTTTTGCCATTTATTATTCCTATATGATGTATAAAATTAACTTTATGGATGATTGCTTGTTCTGATTTTTCACGTGGTGTTGTGGTTTACTGCATTGACACAGACCTGCTTATCTCTTCATCTTTCTCTGCTGCAGTGACCATAGGCAAGGTGCTTGAGTTTTGCCACAGAGCAATTCTTTTTATGTGGTTCTTCCCCTTAACTGTATTCCCCTTTCCTCTGTTCAGCTGATAGAGAAGGAGGTAGATAAAAATACAGTTTCTCTTGAGTTTGTTGGTGAGGTTTCCCAATACTGCTCTAGCAAGCAGAGGTGGAGAAATGTTTCCCCCAATATTCTATTACCGTATCTTTTTCCTAAAGCGTGACATGTTTAAGCAATTGTATGTGTTTTTAGCTATTCTTACAAACTCCAGAGAGAAACTGCACTTTCTTGCACAGGTACCACTCCTGCAAATTTGTGAATGCTTACCTTTTGACTAGCTTAAGTGAGAACTGGCTTCATGCAAACATAAATGTGGAAAAATCCAAATATAAGTCAGCAGATCTGGATTTGGGTTGATGTTCTAAAATATAACTTGTTTATTTTGATACAGTAGATATTTAAGTTTAATTACCTTGAGCTATGTGTCTTTCAGTACCTGAAATATATGGGAAACAGCTTTTCTCTGATTTGGTGATACTTTCTTCTTGTTTGCTCTGGCTTCACAATACAAACTTCCTTTATCTGTCTATATAAGTAAAGATTTATCACTGTGCTTATTCTTTCTTATTGCTGCTATCTAATGCTCTTTTCTCTTGACCTTTTGCACTGCCTTCTTTAAAGAACTCCCCAGATGGCTCTGACAGAAAATGGACCTATTTAAATGTGCCTGAAACAGACGGTGATACTGTGAGTTCTCCTGAATCCTCTGCTTAGCTTGTTTTTTAGGTTTCTCTCTCTTTTCTACATTTGTGTTGAAGACTGTATTTGTGTTTGTTGCAAGGTTCCTGTGGGTTAGGAACACAAAAACCCCATGCAACGCTAGAGGTTTGGCAAGAGTGGCTAGAAAGCTGCCTGGCAGAGAAGGATCTGGGAGGGGGCAGGTGTTGGTTGGCAGATGGATGAACATGAGCCAGCAGTGTGTCCAGGTGGCAAAGAAGGTCAATGGCATCTTGGCTTGTATCAGAAACGGCGTGACCAGCAGGTCCAGGGAAGTGACTGTGCCCCTGTATTCAGCACTGGTGAGGATGCACCTTAATATTGTGTTCTGTTTTAGGTCCCTCACCACAAGAAAAACAAGGTGCTGGAGCTCATTCAGAGGGAAGGACAATGAAACTGGTGAAGGGGCTGGAGAACAGGTCTTATGAAGAGCAATTTAGGGGAACTGGGGTTGTTTAGTCTGGAGAAAAGAAGGCTGAGGGGAGAACTTATCACTGTCTCCAACTAGCTAAAAGGAGATTGTAGCAAGGTGGGTGTTGGTCTCTTCTCCCAAGTGACAGGCAATAGGATGAGAGGAAGTGGCCTCAAGCTGCACCAGGGGAGGTTCAGATTAGACATCAGGAAAAATTTCTTCACAGAAAGTGTTATTGGGCACTGGCAGAAGCTGCCCAGGCAGGTGGTTAAGTCATCATCCCTAGAGATATTTAGAAGATGGGTAAATGAAATGTTTAGGCATAAGGTTTAGTAGTGGACTTGATCTAGAAGTTTTTTTCCAACCAAAAAGTTCTATGATTCTATGATATGTTTTTGAGCAATTTTGCTCAATAACTCAAAATAAAACATGCACCAGACTTCTTGAATATCTTTGGTTCTGGCACTGTGCATATTGCTCTGGTTTTCTTTAAAAATATTAGTTCTTTCCTAATTGTAATCTTTTGGGGGAGGAAATCCTCATAGCAATATTCTGCATGGTATGAGTGAAAAAAAGAGATTGAGACATGTTACATTACACTGTGGTGGAAAATTTTATAGGATTTTTGCTAAACTTTTTTGACTTTAGGAAAATTGCCGAATAGTGGGTATGGAATTTTGCTCATTCTTTTAGAATTACTAATGTGAGGTGGTTGTTACTTTAAACAAACATGCTGCTATATCATCTCCATTATGGGGAGTATCTTTATAATTTTTTCCAATGAATCTGTCACCAGTTGCCTTTTGAGACTCAGTAAAAAAATTAGGCGGACAGCTTAGCCAGAAAGGTGACTTTTTTTTTTGGCTTGGAACTTAGGTGAGCTTGCAATTTATGTAGCCTGTAGTGGTAACTTAAATTTAGTCATGTTTACAAATAGCTTTGAGTCCTGCATGGAAAACTGTCTAGGCATTTAAGCTATTATTAATAACAATTCTTATTCCTTGTTACATCAAATAGAAGCAAGCGATATTTCTTCTCTCTTACATCTGTTTTCATAGCAAGTCCTAACAAGAGTGACAATATTGCAAGGCTGGGACTGTATGAAAAAAACAAATTCTGGGAATGAGTAATTTGTTTAAGGTTTTAAGTCCTTTTGCTCTCCCTCTACAGACTAGCATTAACAGCATGCTGAGTGTATACAGTGAAACCGGTGACTATGGCGACGTGAAGGTCAGAGGTGAAATCCTTCTCAACATCAACTACAGCTACAAAACAGGTGCCCTCAACATCCTGGTAAAATGTTGCAGAAATCTGGCTGTTGCAGATGAGAAGAAGCAAAGAACCGATCCGTAAGCACAGAAAAGAATTTCCTTTTAGGCTCTGCTAGAAGTATCCTCCACCATGTCATGTGCTGTGATGTAGCCTGGGGTTATGATACAAACCTGATAACTCATGGGATCTCGTTGCTACAAGCCAGTGTTTTGACAAGGGTTGGGCTTGAATTCCCTGTGGGAAATGAATTTTCAATATATTTCTTAGGGTAACGTATGCCTGTTCTTGGGAAACAATGAGATTATTGAAATTATCAACCTGTTTCATAGCAGTCTTTGCAGAAAGGAAAAAATATGAAGGAATAGAGAGGCTGAATTGATTACTTGTTTTTAGACTCAAAGCTTAGGCATATGAGTACTGATGTTTTGGATGGAGGGATGGAGACCATTGGTTTCAGGCACCCATAGATTCAGTTTGCAAGGACTGTGTTTTCTGATCTTCTCGTTATAATTTTCAGTATAATATGTAAATTCTCTAATAAGGAAGTAATAATTAGTGTCTCTACTCATGTACAATCTTGTCATATGCAAGGTATGAAAATTTTCATTCTCTTGTATTTTCAGTTGATGTGTTTTCATATGTAACCAGTAAGTAATTACATAACATAAAGGGAAAGAGTTAGGAAATTTTTCTGCATTTCTGAGGATGAGTAGACTAATATAGCTCTGCCTTTTGTTGTTCTGTTCATATCTAAATAACATTGATATGTTCATAGATAAAGACTATGTCTTTCCACATTTCATATATTCTGTTACATGTGTACAGTGTTTAAACTGCAAAAATTAATTACCTTGCATGTGTTGCTGGTGCAACAATATCAGGTCCTTGCTTAAACTGGTCATTTTTATTTCTTGCTAATAATGTACTACTTGATCTACAGATATGTCAAAGCATACCTTCTGCCTGATAAGTCCCGCCAAAGTAAACGCAAGACCAAAATTAAAAGTAACAGCACCAATCCTGAATTTAATGAAACATTGAAGGTGAGAACACTGTCTCTCTCTCTCAGGGTGTGATGAATGTTCTGCTTGTGCTAGCAGGCATTTTCTGCAAGTGTTCCAGTATGGGGATTAGATTTTGGAATAGATGCCTGAAAAGGAATGTAGTTAAGCAAAACTGTCTATTGATCCCATGAGTTGAAATTTCTGGCTTTCAGCACCGAGGATGTGTTTTTGTTTGGTTCTCCCCTTTATAAGTAAAACTTCTATTAGTTCCCACAAATCTTCAAAACTGCTGATATTCCTGTCTAACCTGAGCTTAGAGATGTTAAAAGCACCTTAAATATTTTCTAAGCCTTAAGTGAGCAACTGATGCTGAAATACAGCTAGATTAAAACTTCCCATCTGAGTGATTTTGAAAAGAAAATAACCTTTTGCAGTGAAATCTGAATTTCTTCAAAGGTTTTAATTTATTTTTAAAGCAGAACTGACATTGATCAGAAAATGCCAACAATGGCTTCACTACCTACCTTCCTAAAAAGCTGTGGTGAAGTTCATTTTCTGTTGCAAAAGATGATGACGGATTACTTCCGATCAATCACTACAGGGGCTAGCAGAGCAGAGTGCCCAGACTCTTCCTTCCTTGCCTTTTTATTCACATCCACTACATACAAAGGCTGCACTATTTTAAGCTCCTCGTGAGCTACTTATTCACCTCCTTGGCTCATGGTGCCTTTGGGAATGGTAGCATTTCTGCCCACTTTACTGCCTATCTGGCACCTGGACTCTAAGGTTCCTGATGATTCCACTTCCTTGTTGATTGGCAAGAGATCCACCAGACAGCTGTCACAAGGCCAGAAACTCTAATTTCTGCTGAATTTTTCTTTTTCTTTTTTTCTTTTTTTCTGTAATTTAAGTGACGTTTTAAATAAGTTTCTATAGTAGAGGCTAATAGATGTTCCCTGGCCAGTATACTTGGCTTAACCTGGATACAAAACTGTTTTGCAGACTTACACACATTTGGTCTGGCCAGACTCCTCGCCAAGGGAGAATCTTTTGTATAGCCTTATTTTTAAATGGTTTTTAGTAAAGTTAAGACTTTACTTGCCTGAACTGGGGAAAAAAAAAATGTTTAGACTCTGTTTAGCAAGGAACACTAAACATGTTTGCTAGCCTGGAACTCGGGGAGGATAGGACTTGGCAGCTGCTAAAAATATGAATTGTAACAAAGAGGGCTTACTCGAATTGCAAGTAGATAAGCAAGTGCTAAATCTTTGTTGCAACTGTTCCTACTGCTGGAAAAGAAAAATAACTAAATGATTGTATCTGCACTCTTTGACTTTTATTCCATTGTTGCTAAATATGACATCTCTCCCGGTGGAACTAGTTGGCATCTAGTAGATATATCTGTACATGAATAGCCTACTTGGGTGGCTTGCCAACTGACTTGACTGTTTCAGCTTTTGAGGAATATGTGTCTGCGTCCAGACGTTCTTAATGTAAAATAGTAGACATCTGCGTCTTCTCAACTAACACTAGTAGAAGGGTGCATTTCAGGGAATTAATGGCCTTCTGCTAAAATCAGAGTCTGTGGAGATAGAATTCCAGATGTTTATAATTTTCTGTGTATCTACTAGAATTATGATGTTTCTTCAGGGGATTTTTTTTAATAGCTTTTGAAACCAACGATGGTTAGTAAGACTGAGATGCTTGGCGAATGCTTTGCAGATGCAAATTTACTTGTTTTCAGAACAATTTTTCAAAATTACAAAGATACAATTAAAAAGGAGAGGAGGACTCTATTCTGCAAAGTAGCGTACGGCAGACTCTTCAAGGATGAAAGAACCAGTGGAGCTTCTTCTTACAAACTAAACTGATGTTGATCTGCTTCTTTTGCATAAAATTATGAGGAATTAACAGGATCACAGTTTCAAGCATCGCAATATACTTATATAGTTGTAAATACCCAGTATTTACTGGGTAGTATTTACTGGATATTTATGCGGAAAAAACCAAGTTCTGATAGTAACATTAAACATTGGATCATACTGCAAATAAAAAAGAGTTAGATGTAATACTAACATTATGGGCCTTCTATCTAGATCAATCTTGTTTGCAAAGAAAACAAATCTTTCTTTCGTGTTTGATTTGTTAGCTGCTGTGGGCTTCATGAAATTGAACTAAGACTGTAAAAGGCTCCATGGAAACTATTATTTATGCATATTCTGAGAGTTTCTTTTTTCCCTTTTTGGTTGGTAGTATGTCATCAGTCACACACAGTTAGAAACGAGGACCCTGCAGCTTTCCGTCTGGCACTATGACAGATTTGGACACAACAGCTTCCTTGGGGAGGTGGAAATTCCATTAGATTCCTGGAACTTCGAAAATCAGGGCGATGAGTGGTTTGTACTCCAGCCCAAGGTAAGGGTTTCCAGCGGCTGGTGAAATTGTTGTGAAGCAAATTTAGCAAGGGTTAGTTATTTTTCCTTTGGAAAGTGTTTGTAAAATTGTGACTCGGAGTGTCTAATACGGTAATTATAAATATTGTATTTGTTCTTTATTCAATAAAAACATACTGGCTTTAAAGTCTTCATGAAAACTACATCTGATTGGCTGATTAAAAACAAATAAAACCACCCTATCTTTTAAATAAACTATAATTTCATCTTGTAGCAAACTACAGCAGAGAAATGGCCTAGTAAAAAAATTGATTATTTTTTTAAAATAACACATAAACCAAAGGACTTTTCTACCACTCCTCTCTACCCAACCCATAACAATTTATTAAAGAAATAGTTTTTTGCTTCAGTTCAAAGTGCTTCACAATTTTCTGCTGTGACAAAACGACTCAATCTCTTATTCACCTTAACTAGGAAGGTATGAGATAAGGCTTCTCAGCAGGCAAACCAATTGGTCTGGACAAAAGAACTTGCGCTGGACTTCTATAAGCTAGGATGACTTCCATCTCTGGGGCAGCCCCCGCTTTGGCTGAGGTGTTTATTTTTGGAAGAGATTCAAAGAGCTGTTGTAAGTTAGAGGACTAGACGCTTTCTCCTGCAGCAGCCAGATTCCCCAGAAATTCCAGTGGTTTGGATTGTCATTTCAGAAAGTCTATTTTTCTTGCTGCAGAAAAATCTAACATGTGTAGATAGACTCTGAATTGTTTGCTGCGTTCATTATTTTTGAGGAAATAGTGTTATATTCAGTGTTTTAGGAGGGAGGGCTTGATTTGTGCCTTGGTCTCAGGTGGGAGATGGATCTGATTTCTGTATAATTACTTTCTAGGTACAGGTCTTTGCAAGGTCTACATCTAAACTGTCAGAAATTTATATTTTAGTAACAATTTGTGAGAAGATACATAAGAAAATTGGTCTCTTCTCTGAATGCTTAACACACCTCCCACTTCATAAGTGAAAAGGAAGATTATTATTGGTTTTCGAGTTCAGCTTTGTTAATAAGGGTGACCACCAGCTTTTCTTTCATGGTCCAGACAAGGTGAGACCAGGAAGAGAAAGTGCCTATGATGGTAAACATATTTCAGTCAGCATCGTGTTCAGGCCAGGACTATACTGTTCTCCTTACAACTTGCTTCATGTAGATTGCTCTTGTTGGGTCTGCTCTTGGAACAGAAGAAAATTCTTCTTGCATATCTGTCATCACTCTGGCTGGTGTCAGTTGTTATAATTTAGTATCCACAGGTCTAAACCAATAATATGCACATCTGGGATTTGTTTTTCTTCCAGTTTCTATGCTGTGTTGGTCTAAAGTTGAGCTTCTTATTGTGCAGTAGTTTCTTTGTCATCTCATTTCAACCTCTGGAACTTGTGTTTGTATGGGTGGTTTCTGTTAATCCACACACGGAGGAAAAAGAAGATAGTCATGAAGCTCTCCTGTTCAAGGAAAATGTAATGAGGTGCTGAGCCTTTCAGACATTCCAGCTGGAAATTGTTGTCTGATAATTTCCAAACCCATTAAGAGGATTTAAAAATTAGTTCTTTTTTACCAAAGAAGCAAACACAGAATTGTTCTTGTCTGCCTCCAAAGTTGTTACAAATAATATTTCTAATCTTAAAATGCTGCTAAGGAAGTTGATCAGCATAGATAATATTATTTTTGAAATATCAAAATGAATTATTGCATATTTTTTTTTTTAAAAAAGGCACAAGTTGATATACATGCAAATTATACACTGTTCTTCCATATGAACTCCCATATTCTCCCAGTGAAATATTTTCTGAGTTTTGTTACAGTGCTTTATTTATTTTATCATGAATCATTTAGCCACATCAGCAAAAAAGGTTGGAGAGTTTAAGTCCAATTTCTTCTATGAGCATTGAATGTTGGTTTTCAAGAGCAATGTGGTCAAATCAGAAAGAGAAGAGAAAATAGCCATGTGGTTGAATTAGGGGCAGAGTCATGATACGTATCACAGTCATGGTGAGTGTCGTAAGTGGGTTTGGGGGGAGGTTGACATATTCTTCCTGACGTAACTTATGCCATCACATGTCTACCAGTTTGTTTTTATCAGAAAAAATAATCCTTGCTGCCTTTATGGGAAACTTGATCCTACACTTGCATAGTTTGGACCACCACTGAGCTGCCTGACTGGCAAAATTAGATGTGCAAATTATTCTACAGCCATTTACTACAGGTTTTCTTTTATCCTCAGTTGTACCAACTGACATTAGACAGCGGTGAAGGCAGGACCATATTTCTCAGAGTCAGTGCAGGAGTGCCTGTGTTGCTGTAAAAGTGCTTCTAAGTCACAAAAGAGCCACATTGTTATCACTAAAATTGCTTTCCTCCTTGTCCCATCCTTGTGTAACAGACTTAGCCCCACTAAACATGGTTAGTGCCTTAGCCTGGAGCCTAAAAAGGCAGTGCTGACTGTGTGTATCACCATATGTATTTCTGATAGGTCTTTTCTGGTTCTCTTTTCTCTTAATAATAGAATTTTTACCTTTTGGGGGAGTCAGGAAACAAGCTTGAATGCATTTCAGAGAAACACCATCGCTATCAAACAAATATTTATTTATAAGCAGTTCTTCAAAGTCTTGGCTGTTACCACGGTGTGTTTGTCAGCACTCCAGGGCCCTCTTTCTTTATACATGTGCTTTGTCACTGTGAGGGTTCAGGAAGGTTTGTTTATTTGCATGCAAAACCTGAAGCACTGAAGCATATACAGGAATGTGAGCATAAGAGTAGTTCCACCTCCATTAGTGGACATCACTGAGCAAGGTTAGCACATGCCTGAATTTTTTATAGGCCTGATCTCTAGCGTAAATGTACAAGATTTCTTTTTCACTGCCCTTTAGTTTTCTAGAACAAGTTGGTTTGATCTGACATACCATGTACTTTTTGCATGTTTTTTTTTTTTAAATTTAGTTTCCAACTTACAATGCAAATATAAGTTCAGCATATGTCATTGAAGGCCTAATGTTCTTTTAACAAGAATGCTCTGAGGAGTGCAGAATGCCTTCTTTCTGGGCAAGGTTTAAACATTTATAAAACAAAAAGGTGCAGAAATAGTAGCCATGTAAAAAAGTTTTTCTATTTCAGAGTTGGACTCTGTCTTCTTCCACCACCCTGGTTCCCCACACTTCCATTCCAAGAGTGACTCAGGAGTGACTCTTCAGAAATATATTAAACCAATTACAGTTTAAAATACTGATTGAGGGACGTAAGAGCTGGATGTCAGCTTAAATTACCTGCCGTTTGTATGTCCAGAAGTAATTTCAAGGTTTTTTTTCTGTTTGTATGCTTCACTTATTTATCCTAGAAATCTCCTGTGTATGTTCACTCAAAGCTGTCTAATGCCACATGCCTTTATTTTTTTTTGAGTGCTTGCATCCCTTAGCTCAAAGTTTTCTAAAATGTGATTGCATTCAAGCTTGAATGTCTAATTACCTGAAAGTAAGTTGCTATGTCTTCATGTGTTAAAGAAGTGCTTCAAACACTGTATCGGTACAATGAAATTAAAATCAAAAGGACAAGGTGAACGATTAACCTTAGCTGAATTTCTAGGTTTTTTTTTGTTTGCACATTTTTTTCTTTTCAGGTGGAGGTTGCGACAGATGTTGGGCTTCAGTATAAAGGAGAACTGACAGTCGTTTTGCGTTACATTCCCCCAGACAGAAACTTAATGCTTCCTCTAGGGCAGTTTCAAGGTAAAACAAACATTAATGGCAGCACATGATAATATGCTCTGTATTAAAAATCCTCACCTAGGGCAAAGAAACAGTTGAAATGATATTTAAATATATTAGCTATCTTTATCTGTGAAATTTTGAACTGTGAATGTTTCTTATGCTCTGTCCTCTTCTCCTACAAGGAGAGTGAGGGGAGGAGGATTGTGCAGTCAAGTGTTGATGCATGGCGGGGACTGAACTAAAAAAAAAATCGGACATTAGGTAATGTGATCAAGGGCAGCCACACAGAAATAAAATGTCTGTGTCATAGTCTGTGGGTTCTTTGTTCAGCTAGTTATATATGGTGTATAGCTGATCAAAGTAATAGATTTAACTTAGTTTATCATGCTTAAATGTCGTTAAGTTTACCTATCACCTCATTTTCATTGTTTTTCACTGTTTTACCTCTGCTCTGTTTTATAATATTACTCCTGTAATTCAGTCCAGTAAAATATTATTCGAATTATTTAGGGTAAGCAATTATTTTCATCAACAATGAACACGGGAAAAGAGTTATTTACTCTTTACATTGTAGCAGCATGAGGAACAGCAGTAATCTGAAATGAGGATAGCACCTTGAGCATACATGGATATAGCAGATATGTAAACCGCTATCTTAGTGACAGTATTGCTTGTTAGCATTAGGATCTGATTGATAATTGTATTGGACTTCTTTCTTGTTTGTGACAGGTGAAGTTCCCTCTGCTAGCACTAATGACAGGGTTTTCTCTCTTAAGCTAATTGTTGTCTGAAAAGTCCAGAAACACATTTTTATTTACATTAGTATGTTTTAACATTTCTCCTAATCTTTTTTTCTGATGTTTTCAGCCTGAGTTATTGTGTATAATCCCTGCTGGTAAGCCTCTTGGAATCTGCAGCAGCAGCAAGGATAAGTCCCCTCACGCTGCTGCTCAAAAGCAGTGAGCACCAGGTCCTTTGTCACAGTCTCTGAGGAGCACTGTATCTGAGCATGTGGAATACATGCATTGTATTTCTACATTTTAAGCTTTGGGACAGATATTTTTATAATTTGCTTGTGGTGCAGGACTGCCTTAACATCAGTGGTAGAAGTGGATTCTGAAAGGAGAGTAGGACTTAGAGGACATGCAGTTCTTTGTGTTCGGCATAGTAATCCACAAATAGTTCAATTCAGAAAGGATTTCAGGTAGGGCACACTGTTATGTCCAGCAAGGAGTAGCTAGTTACATAGTTCTTTATCATATACAAGTTAGTATATGATAGTTACAAGTTCTTTATCATATATGGAGTGATTTTTCTGCCCCTGCCTTTTTAGTTTCTCTACATATAGAGAATCAGAGTCTCCTCATAAGAAATGTTATACTTTAATCCCATTGCAGTAAATGACAAAAAAACGCTAGCAGAGGCAATTTACATGCCAGTCTTGCAGTGTATGTTGTAATACATGATGATGATGATGATGTTGCAACTCTGATCTTTGTGTAGGAAAGAAGAGCTTTAAAAAAGGAAAAAAGGGAGACTCTCACATGCCATCTGGAGGTATATTAGAAGTCCTTATTAAAGAAGCAAAAAATTTAACAGCAGTGAAATCAGGAAGCACGTCTGACACTTTTGTGAAAGGGTCTGTGGTTTTTTTTTCTCCCCATGTTTAATGGCTGCACTGAATTGTATTTTGGATGACCCCAATTTTTTTCAATGTATCTGTATATGTGTGTATGGGATGTCAGTCCTGAAAAGCAACTGGCACCTTGAAATGATATGCTGAAAAGAAGAATGCTGTGGAATAAGGACAGGGAGTTGTCCTACTGGTTAAATACAGTTGTATTAAATGCCACTAAGTCAAGAGCTAGAGTCATTCACATGGAAGTAGGCAGTGTGCTTGTGCACATGCTGTTATAGAATATAACGTTTGGGAAAAGAAAACATCGCCACTGAGTTGTCAGAGGGAGTTAGGTTAATATTCATCACTCCTGAAGGCAAGAAGTTGCAAATTAGGGCTCTCACACTGGAGATGATACCTGATCTGATGGTGACATTTACATTTTCAGGAAACCTGAAACAGTACATATTTTTGCCTAAGAGGAGTAGTGTCCTGAATAAGAAACTTGTTTTCAGGAAGATAAAGTCTCTTTGGATTTCTTGTAAAACTGCAAATAGCACCTATAAAGGCTGGCATCCTCCATCAAGCTGATGTTCTTTATAATGGATGTCACATGAAACATACAGAAAGAGAAAATTGATTATGTGTGAGAAAACTGAAGAAAAAAAATCTTTTCTAATTTAGCATATTTCTCTTATACTATAAATAGTTCAGTGTTTCTTTTTCTAGAACTTAATTGTGAAATCCCTTTAGCATGTAGTACAGTGTCAAAGAGCACATTTAAAGCCTGAGGGTTCCCAGAAAGTCTATCACTGACTTCAAATGTAGTGTCTTAATTCTAATTACATCTCATTGATAACATTTAATATGCTTTGGCAGAAGGTGTCTAAAGATTCTGCTCTGATGGCTTTCAGGTTTTGTCTTAAAGACGCATAATTTTGAAAAATTTAAGGTCCGTGTCACTTATACGCCAATATCCATGTGCATACATAAAAACATACATAGTATTACATGCATGCACATTTTTATTGGATAAACAGCATTTTGTGATGGACAGTCAAAATGCTATACAGAAAATGCTACATTTAGGATATACTTGTGTTTTAATAAAGTGAGCATAATCACACATACCTCATTATTTTGGACTTCTCATGAATGTAAGTTGTGCACTAGAAATGTTGCATTTAGAAAATAATGGATAGCTTAAAACAGCTTTCTTTGCCAGTTTTTGCTCTCAATGCTGTCTTTGGGAATGTCTGACTTTTAGAGATACTCTTGTTTGTTAGTAATAATTTGAGTGTTGTTACTAAATTCGGACCATAGAAAACACTCTGCATTTAAGTTCTTGGTGAAGCTGAGAGTTTATCTTGATCTTGTAGTGCACTTCAAACTACCACTAAACTCACACACTTAATGTAGAAAACGTTAGAGCTATTCTTCCTACACCACCTCTTTTCTTGATGTATGTGAAGGTGTTTCCCTTTACTGAAAATAGACTCTCTGATCCCACTACAACTTGTTCTCCTCTGCAACTTGCAACAGACTTCAGGGAGAAAATGTTGTCAAAGCCTTTTTACATTAGCAGTAGCAACATGTGGCCAGTAGTACTCCAGACTGTCTTTAGTTAGTAGAGTCTCCTGTTGCTGACATGGATTATTCGGTACAGTAGAAGAGGAGTCTGTTTTCCTTGGACTGTTGGTCTGTCATAAATGCATAATCAGCTTGCTGTGAACCAGTTGTGATGCTGCACTGGTCTAATCTGCACTGGTACATTGTGATTATTTGACATAGATTAGCACACAGTTAACCCACTGCAGTAAACTAGTTTACTTTTATTGACAAGTAAAAGTCTGTACAGGATTCCTGGTGGAGGTCTTGTAATATAATTTGTTTGTATATCCAAAGCGTAGTATTTATGTGCAATGACATAGTTATTCTGTTAGCTTTGCTGAAGGAAGTGAAGGTACAGACTATGAGAATTTGTACAGAGGTCTGATTTTGAAACTAAAGTATTAAGTTTGCTTAGTTTCACTGAAGGAATTCTCCACTAGAAGTAGAATGTGGAAAGCTGGTCAGACTTCACAGCATTACTGTTTCTGCACTCAGCAGGCGGATTGGGCAACTCAAATTAATCATACTAGCCTGCTGAAATTCCCACCTTATCATTCGTTTCCATTTCTTTCTGGAGGAATTCATGTCTTGCTTTGAGAGGAAGACTGGAGTAGGCAATGCCAGAAGCCCCTTCTAGTCAATGCTTTTATGATCCTGTTGATATTTATTCTCCCTGAAATAAAAAGGTTGAGGTTAAGACCCAAGATATGGATGGGGCAAGGAGAACAAATTTCGACTCCTGATGGTGATAACTGGCATTGTAACTATAAGAACAAACGGAACAAAGTGTGCATTTTAGGTATAGGTTTAAATTAGCATCAGTGAGAAAATGTGGTCCTGACCCCCTCTGAGCTTCTACATGATTGTGATTCTTTGTGAATATTATGTTATATACCATTTGCATATTCAATTGTCCTTTTCTATATCTCCCAGATACCTCCTCCCAGATGACAGCAAAGCAACAAAACACAAAACTCCAACAATAAAGAAGAGTGTAAACCCCCAGTGGAATCATACCTTTGCTTTCAGTGGCTTGAATTCAAGGGATATACGTAACGTCTGCCTAGAACTGACTGTATGGGACAAGGAGTCACTCTCCAGTAATATTTTTTTGGGAGGTGTTCGTTTGAACACTGGAAATGGTAAGGTCCCATCTGACTGGTGATTGCTTTTCTTCTCCTGCTCTCCTTTTTCCGCACTGTGATTAATTCTTGTATATGATAGATAGGAAAGTTACTGAATTCATGGAAAGTGCATGGGAACCTGGGGAATTTGAAAAGAGAGAGAAGGCAACATCTAATCCATAGATGATTTTGTTCTTTCCCCCCTTGAGTGAAATTTGGTGCCCAGTTTTACTTCTATGTAGTCTAGAAGAACTGGGAATACCTTGGTAGTGTGTCTTAGGATCCCAGTGAAGAGGAGGAGACTACTGTTCTCCAGCAGCAGCCTTTCTCCTGATGATCATGTGATCTGGAGGAAGTGTGAATTCCTTCCTCAGTTAGGAGGAAGTTGCTTGTGGTACAGAGTGGGGAAGTTTATGTACCTCTGTCCATGTGCCCATGTGGCACAAAGTTGTGTAATGACAAACTGGTGCTCTCCAGGAGAAACCTGTTTTCAGTATAACTCCCTGTAGAGGTGGTAATGTAAATTGCTTATCATCTTATGTGCTATTGGACCAAATGAGTGAGGATATAAAGGGGGTGCCTACTAATAATATGCCAAAATGCCTCATGTTTTTGTAATTGCCAGGTGTAAGTAATGGCAAGGAGGTTGACTGGATGGACTCTCAAGGGGAAGAGCAGAACCTCTGGCAGAAGATGATTGACAGTCCTGGGACTCCCGTGGAGGGGATATTAATGCTGAGATCCAGCATGGGAAAACGCAGACTCTGAAAGACCTTAACTGCTGAGGGGTACTTCAGGTACTCCTGACCTCAGTTGTGTTCAGGCTCTGGTCACTTTGCCCACTTGAAAGTGGGGAAGGGTTGTACTCTTTGCCTTGGATATTAAGGCTCCAATTGAGATTTTAATGCATTCTGCACTTTCATGCACATGTTTTTAAGCCAGAATATTTCTATGTATTATTTTTCTACTGAAGCCAGTGAGATTTGACCTTGAACAGAGATTGGACTGGCTTTCTCTGTCACTTCTGGTGTCTGGTGTGCAGCTGATGAACACCTATGGCTGCGGTGGGTATGGAGTGAGTAAATTCTCTAGTTAGTCATTTAGTAAGTAATGCCTGGTTTATATATATCCTCCTGGGTCAAAGATGGCCTAGAAGACAGCGCTGATACAGTACAGGCTGATTCAGATTTAGTCTGCCCCCTGATATTTGAAAGAGAAGAAACCGTAATGTTATGAAGGATAGAAAACAATGTTGGCTTGTTGAGCTACACAGTGTGCAGGATGGTGGTCTTGCAGCCCACCAAGGAAGGCCAATGCACTGTGTTGCACAACAGAAAGGCAGGAGGTGAGCTCTTGTACAGTGCTGGTGTCCTGTTGTTCTCAAAGTTATTTTAATGCATTGTACAGAAGGCAGACTTGGTTCAACATAATCAACAAGCCTCTAGTGAAAATAAATCATAACAAATCCCCAGTTTCCAGAACTATACAGTGTTACTATGTTTTTAACTCAGTTGACAGCTTTAGATCTTGTGATATCATTGAACAGAAGGAATACGTTCATATGCCTGTCCCCATCTGATATGTTGCTGAGGTAAGACACATACTGGGTTTGGACGTAGTTAGCTAAGACTGATTCAACGGATCATGTAGTGATTAAAGCATATGCCAGAGTGATTTGCACAACTGTGGGATTTTCTCTGAATGTGCTGGGATCCCATTCCAGCATGCCCAAGCAAGTTAATTATTTACCATAGTAGGACTTTTATCTTATGAACAACCCCCTGTGAATTTAATGATAAGAATGCATCTTGGTCAAGTCAATCATTAATCTTATAAACTGCAACAATTGTTTTAACAGTAATTTTGCCATTTGGTTTCCTAAAGTGATTTTATGCTTACATAGTTCCCTCATACTTTGGGGACTGATGCAGTTTATATGTGAAGAGCATGCTGGTTTGAATAGTTGTTGTGGATTAGTCCCACCATAATAAGATAGGATTATAATCTTTTTTTTTTCCAAAGACAGCACATGTTTGCTTGCAAGACCGGATAATAATATAATTGTGTGGCAAGAGATTGTTCAGGGTATAAGACAAAGGAAGATCAATAAACTGAATGAACAAGATTTCTTCTGAATTTTCCAGAATTGGAACACAGCTTCCTATTTGACCTGGTAAATTTGTCCAAAGCTATTCTTACCTTTTTTTATTTTTCCCCCAAATATTTTGGTTTTGGAGGCAATGTAGTACCAGTACTGAGAAAGAAGATAGAAATACATGGAAACATAATCCTTATATAAATTATTGGACAAAAACAAACTTTGAAACAATATTTAATTCCCTGTTGATCAAAACACCAGTATTCAAAGTTCTGTGAAGAATAAATATCTTTGGATTGAGAGATACAAATGTTCTTCATGATCCAGAAATCACAAGAAATCCAGGCTGAAGAACAGAGTATGAATAAATAACTAAGTAACTGCAGCTGGAAATGTTGACATCTGTAGCTGTCCTAGCATACAACTACATACATGTGTTTACAGCTGAATTCAAACCATAAAATTTCACGTCCATTCCTTTTGTCTTTTATCTTTTTTTTTTTTAAAGGATTTTTATAATAGTTTTGTTTTGAGTTGCTTGTTAACTGCGGGTAAGTTTACAAGCTTTCTTTTAAAATCCCAGCATTATTAGATTAAATAGTATTTATTTAGTTAAAAATAGTACTGCAGCTTTAATAAAACAATTTGTTTCATCATAAATATCTTCTAATAAAATTCTGATGTGACTTTAAAAAATCATCAGAGGTACTGCTTGCCCACTTCAAGATAATTTTCCAAAATTACTGAATCATCTTTGAAAATAAAATTACCTTACAGAGTTTCAATCTGGGAACCCAAAGTCAGTAGTTGCTCAAGAAAACTGACTTCATTTTCCTTCTTTATCTATTCTTCATTTTCTTTTGAAGTCCTGCTCAAATTGGGCAGTGAAGCAAGTCTAGTCTTAGTTTTAGCTGGCTATTCATTTATGCAGATGTTGTGAGCTAATAAATTAGAGCACAAATATAAAGCACATATATTTTTACGACCATTTTCTTATCAAAACAGTCTTTAAGTAGTAGATTTGTGTGTGTGTGTCAGCATCCCCCAAAGAGAAATCAAACCTATCTTTTGGCACTTTAATACCTCTCTCTTTAAAAGAATTGATTTCAATTGTTTTGATTGGTTGTACTGCAAACCTGCATTTAATTTGGAACTAATAATATTGTTTGGACATGAAGGCACAAGCTTGAATTTCAACTTGCTGGAAGTTGTTTCAAAGAATTTGTAAAATTTAAAAAAATGCACAAACCAGTTAGAGTTGTAGAGGAATGCTGGGCAGTTGGGTGGTTTGATTTTGTTTCATTTCATTTTGATGGAGAAAATGAGACAAATAATAATAACACAAAAAATACTCTAAGGTAGACCCCAAAACAGACGCTCTTTTCTCTCGTCGAACTGAAAACCTTAAAATAATTTTTAACTGAAATGAAAAAAACTTTTGCTGTTACACGGACTACAGGAGTTTTTCTGATGTTTGAACGGTATCTTCTAACCTTCTAAGCGTAAAAACTTTAGCTAAATCAGGTCTCGCTCTGAAAGAAAAAAATTTGCGCTTTACTACTGCAGCTTCTGCTCACTTTGGTCCTCTGGTAGAGTTTGTGCTGAATGGACTCATCTGGGAAGCATGACCCAGCTTCTTATATAAAGACTTTAAAGTTCTGCCTTTTCCTTTCAAAGGGTCAAAATTTCACTGTGAGCCTGTATCCAAAATTATCAGCCTGGCTGTTAATAGACTGTAGGTGTCAACTGCAGTTCACCATATGAATAGAAAAATTCCACCTGAGAAGCAACTTTGGCCAGTGCAGTGGTGTTTGCCATTGATGGGATTTGGGGTGATACAGTGAAGGTAACCTCCTATTGCAGTGACAATATTGTGTTACAGTAGCACACTCTGCCTCAAATGAGCCTCCGAGAGATGATGAGCATCATATAAACACTAGAGCAATCTGCAAAGCTTTGCTGTTCTGCGATGTTATCGGCACATTTGTAGGAAGCATTTGATTTGTGGAAAATGTCACATATAATTATATCTCTCATATCTTTGTTCTCTTCCTTTACAAAAATGATTTATGGCTTGGAAAAAGCACAAGATGATTAACTGCAGATGTGATTTCTTGTTTCCCAGATATTTGAATTAATTACCTATAATTGTGCATCATCATGTACTGTTAGCAGGCTGAACAAAAAGATAGAAATTTGGAAATTTTGGCTAAAGCCTTCTTTTTGTATGTATGTTTGTGGTATTGAAGGTGCATGAATGGTTTATTCAAGGGTAATTTTTAGGACAAAATAGCCACAATTTTAACATTGATCCATAAACTCCTAACCTGATGATAAAAAACAGAGCAGAGCTGATGTTTCTTTAATATTTTTCCTCACAGAGTTGAATAATTGAAGATGCATCAGTGGAGAAGAAACGTTCTCTACAGTGCTGTTTAAAAAATGTGTTGTACAATGTCTTTGATTTATATTTTTTTCTAGTAAGGTAACCATTAGGCTTTCGTCACTGTCTTTTCCCCCTTGCGATTACATTTTGAGGGTTTGATCCATTAAAGAAGAATAAAAGTGCAACTTCTGCTGTAAAATGTCAAGTGGGGCCAGGAAACATATTTTTAGACAGTGTGGTTATTGCTAGTATCCATCAAAAAGAGTTGATGCTGAGGGTTCTCCAAGCCCTGCCATAAGACTTTGGTATCTAGATTTGTTCTCTGGAATTTTCTGTGCTCAATTTATCAGCTGTATGGGGACTTTAGGCTTCTAAATGTTGATGCTCTTGCTTGCATGCTTAGATACCAAAAGCAAGCTAAAATAGGTTTTAAATGGGTTCCCTATCTCCTCCACACCCATCATGTTATGTTTGAAAGAGGGTGGGAGGAAGCCAGCAAAGACTCTGAGGGATGCTGTTGCCATCTTTCTTTGCTAGTCCAAGTACCATTTCTTTCCTTGAATGCCTTTTAGATGGCACTGTTTGATCTTTCTTTCCCAGCTAGATGCTTTAGCAGATGATTTAAGAGAGAAGGCATTGGGAAGGTATGTTTTTTGTCATGGTGCATTAAACCGGAAGCTCATTTTTTTTGTGCCTCTTCCAATGCAGATTATGCTAAGGTAGCATGAAAGAAGCATTTTTATGGATGTATTTTTTAATTTTCTTTTCCTGCCTGGAGAGGGCCTGCCAAGTGTAATTATTCTGCGTTGTATTCTGCAAAATATCACCTGAATTATAATGACAGAGCAGCCATTGAGCATCCATTGATGCTAATTGGTAAGGAGAGATCACAGGAGGGTTGCATAATTTTGGCTTGAGGGGTATGCACATTGCCCGGCCTCAGGCATGTAAAATTTGTGGTTTGCTCTGTAGACTTAATGAAGAGAAAGGCTGTTTGGACCTCCTACACCTTAAAAAAAAGATCTGAGAGTCATATTTCATTAGCTGTCTAGTTTGTGGATTCACACAAGATAGTACGGGTTGTACCCAATCTTTGCAAAGGTCTCTCTTCCCTTCTTCCCTCCCTTTGGTTCAGCAACCCTCAGCAGAACGTTCTACCTAAACGTTAATCTCCAGTATCCAGAAGGAGGCAGCATGCAGCAGTTAAGTGATAGCCCCACTTATTTTCATCCATGTGAGGTAAACAGTGAAATTTTGCTTCCCTAACTTACAGTATTGATTTTCAGAACTTTGCAACAATGACAGAAATAACCATCTCCTGGGAGCTGGCCCATGCACTTTGCAAACTCTTTTTTTTTTTTTTTAAAATAAATATTTATTTATCTTTACACACAGTGTTAACAACTGTTGGTAGAACACGTGATGTATTCCAAAACGATATGCAGACTTACAGTGTCAGTGATATCTTTTACTATGACCCAGTAGGACAGGCACCTCAGCAGAACCTTACCACTGCGTCCTATGAACCTTTCTGCCTGGTTTCATGCTTGCAAATACTGTGATAAATGGTAATAAGACAGTGTTAATTATACTGTGTACATTGACTCCGGAAAGTGAATTGCAATGTGCTTTTTAGGTGTTTTTCAGGTTGTTTTGAACTGCATCTGTGCTGCATCTTGGCCTGTTACTTAGATTAGTAATTTCAACAAGTCTGCTTTGTAGCAATAACATCTATATGGCTCTGTGCTACTGCTCCTGAGAGCTTGGCATGTATTTTTAAGGGTAGCTCTAACTGTTGAGGTTTGCCTAAAACCAAGCGTAGTCATTTGTTGCAGCAATTAGAGAATGTCACACACTTTCTGCCTTCGTTCTGCTTAAAATCTGTTTTAGCTATTTGTTTAATTATTCTGCTGAACACGAACAGTAGTAGCAGTAAATGGCATTGCAGCATGATAAGTTCTAAACAAATTTAGACAAAACGTGTCCTGCCAAGATTATTTTTGTACTGTGTACTGTATGTTCAGTTTTGTGGACAAAGGTGGCTGGTAATATATTTGCAGCTGTTGTCAATATTACTGTTCTATCTTTTAAAATTAAAAGAGTGAAACATGTTCCTGTGTCCTTGTCCCTCCTAAAATGGATTACAGCAAACTTATAAGCATGTCTCTCAGGAATATCCCATACTATCTCATTGAGGTAAAGACATTACTTCACTTATATGTGATGAATAATGCGAGAGGGCTGGTATGTCTTCAGAGGTGGAACTCTATTGACAGTCTCTCTGCTTTTTTTCTTTGTCTTGATTTCTACACTCTAAGTAGTTTTAAGCTACTTTTTATTTTGTAAGCATGAAACCTGTTTTCTTTTTAACATGCAATTCTAAGAATAGGGGAAATGTGGTCTTCTCTTCTACCTTGCTAGAGAAATATTTTATGTGTGCCTTTGCCCCGCATGTTCAGTAGGTCCTCCACTCTGTCTCTCAGTGTCCTGCTTTTTTCATAGTTTCAAGGTCCTGCCCACCTGAAAATCTGGATATGTTCAAAATGCAGCTTTTCTGTTATTACCGGTCCTGACTTTTTTTATTTTACAGAAAAATATATTATCAATGTTTGATTTATACTTTCAGCTGAGTCATGTTCATCTCAACTTACCCCTCAGAGCTGAGGGCTCACTTCCATCTTCTCTCTGTTCTCCAGTTCCCCAGGTTTTTCATAGAATGGTTTGGATTAGAAGGGACCATAAAGGTCACATCTAGTCCAACTGCATGCAGCGAGCAGAAACATCTTCTCGATCAGGTTGCTCAGAGCCCTGTTCAACCCGACTTTGAATGTTTCCATGGATGGCGCATCCATGACCTTGTATCTTGTGATCCTCTTCTGACTGACTGAGACAAGCTAGGAAGGCAAACAATGTTCCTGGGCTCTGGGCCTCAGGTTGCTTTGCAGCAGTCCAACAGTCTGCCTCAGTATGTGTGTGGTTCTTGTATCCAGGTTAAGGAGAGACCAGCTCAGTGAGGTTCACTGGTCTCTTGGTGTGATTTGGGCAAGGGCACTTGGCTCTTTTGCCCTCACACCACTCCTGTCTAGTTTGTCCCCATGCTGGTTCTAGCCTTTATGTGCGATGGAGCTCAAGCACCCATAAATTGGAGGGCAGCTGCAGATGGGCAAGAGCCCTCTTGCTATTTCTCTACTTTTTGTACTTTTGCTTGGGACTATACTTAAGGATTTGCTGGGGGTCTGGAAGACACCTCTATAATTTAACTTCTGTAGAATCAACCTGCAGTCTCTCCTCCCTTTCTCTTTGAGGTGGTGGATGACAAGTTCTCCTTGTAATTTCAAATACAGCTCAACCTAATAATTCAAATTCTGGTCTTGGCTACTTTCCATAGGTGGCAATGGGAGATAAAATGGTAACTAGAATAGGCACTAGTACATGCTGTGTGGATACTGGCTTTATTTTCTGTTTGCCTTGCGTTTTACAGAGAATGCAGCAACTGGATCACTGCTTGAAAGAGGCCAGGGAAATGCACGTGCCATCCACAACTGCTGATGTCCTCACTGGCTCCTCTAGCCTAAGCAGTCTTGCTGCTCTCTGCCTTCCAGTGTGCGCTAATGCTTTCCTACTCTTCCCTTCACTGAGTTGCTGTAAAAACATCCTCCAGCCACAGATGAGGAGAAATGCACAGCAGCTACAGCATCTGAGAAGACCTGTGCCATCTGATGGCGTGAAGCACTCACTCCCATTTCCATTTCTGTGGGTGTTAAAGCACTAACAGACTGAGGTGAGTGGCTGGAAATGATCTAGCACTGAGATTGCACAGCCTAAGCTCCATTATTTCACCACCTCAATTTAAAAAGTGGGTTGCAATCATGAGAGTATTTAAATGTACTTCAGGTTACTTTTTAGCCTCTGCATTTTCATTAATTATGTTAGGCAGTCTGACTCATGCTCTTATGTAAGCACTGAGCCGTAATGAAGCTGTACGTTGCAGTCACTTAGTGCAGAGCTGTAAGGGTCATTGGTATTTTGATTAAAACATAATGCTTCCTGTCCCAGATGGTTTGAACTTCTAAAACAAGGATACGCAACTTCAAATTTTGTCTCTACTCTGCAGCTGCGGAGGTTGTTCTAGCGCAGGGGTTGTTCTTCTCAAATTAGGTGACTTCTCAGGTAGGATCTGGGGAAAATCAGGCCATTTAGAAAATTGTTTTGCGCTCACGAGAAATTGCTGCCTCTCACAATGTATCCCAGTAGTTTTGTTTGCAAAAGATGTTGCATGACAATGATTTTTTTTTTTCCTGGTCTAAAATGATTGCAATATTTTGATTCATGTTCAGAATTAGGAAGTATGTCCAGGTCGATGTAAGAATATCCAGATCGTGGCTGTATCTACACAATGGGATCTGTAACATTTCCTGCAATGAATAGCTTGGAGGTGGGCGGGGAAAGGACAAGACTCATAGCAGGTCTTGCTTCTTGGAAACATCCTTTAATCATCCCAACTAAAATTCATGTTATAAACAAGATTTGCATTTTGACAGCAGCGATAGGATTAAAGCCACGTTGGTAGCACAAGAGTGCAGCCTGTATAATTTTGAGGGAGCTGGATTTTCTGTTAAACATTAGAAGAAGTGCATTGCAGCAGATTCTGCACTTTGTTTATGCAGTGTTATTCTTCTGGGACCAAAAGCCCTACAGGATGAATTACTGGAATACATTTGAATATTTGGAGTTTACTTGAACAGATAAATTCTGGGCTAAAGACAGAAATACTAAGTCCCTTGTTCAAACATTCCTTTCCCAAAAGGCCAGCCTGCCACATCCCTGCATACCAAACGTGCAGGCCATTTTGACTCCAAAACAGAGATGGCACATCATGCTATTCACTGTTCCATTCCTCCCCACAAAAATGTAAAACAGAAAATGCCAGAAACTTGATATTACTAATCCAGAACAGCTTTTCTTAATCACAAAATTTTAATAGATGTTCTATGTAGAATTATGACTAGTAATCCAATCACTCATGCAGTCTCCTCCACTGAATTAAATTTCCTCTAACAGCCAAGAGATTGCAATCACTTTCCTGATTGTAGCAATTGTAAAGCCTGGCTCCTGTTCATTCAGTCATGACAGATGACTGGGTGCACTGATTCTGTACCTAACTCAAAATGGAGCAGCAGCTGATTTGAATTACAGCAACACAGTAGAAAAATAGGAGCCATTAGAGATTGATTATTTAAAAAAAAAAAAAAATTGGAAATCAGTGGTTGATTAATCAGTTGATTAAAATCCCTTTCACAGGAAAGTTGAGGGGGGGAAAGGCCTGTCCACCTATGCATTCACACAATAAGCATATGCATGCTGAAGAACCTCAGCCAGAGAACTCTGTTCAATATGCAACACTTAAGGCAGGAAGTGATTTCATGTCTGGTTTTCTTAACCACTGCAGCAGAGAGAAGGCAACTTGAGTTGCAGCTGTGTCCAGCAGCATGCTGGCTCTTATCCTCCTTGCTCCTCTATAAGGGGGCCCAAGACTGACTTTTTGGTTTGGCCAGGTTTGGAACAGAAATGGATTTTTTTTTTTTTGGTCACCCATCCTGTCCTTGCAGGATAGCCACATTTGGAAAGCTCATTTGGGGCCTTCTTGCCCTTCCCATTGCTCATCCTTGCAAACCTGGTAGTACTGGGGCCATGCCATGTTTTCATACCTACTCTTGGGTGTTTAGTTACAGTCTCGTAACACTCTCAGAAGCAGGCCATCCTGTTCAGAAGATACCCCAACCCTCCTGTTGGTGCTGTCATGTTTCAGTCCACAAATTAGCTTTTGGTAGCTAGGCTGTCTTTCCTCTCTTCACATTGATTCCCTCAGTAATTCACTTGCGGGACCAACCTTTTAAATAGACTTTTGCTTATTTTAGTGGCTGTGAGAGACCAAATTCTGGTAAGGATTGCTTCAAAGATACTGATAAACTGTTGCTCTGCTGCTACCCCAGTGTCATGCTTATATTCTTCAGGCATGATGTATATTCCATGCAGTGAATTGGCAAAGATTATAGGCTGTAATAAAGCAATAGAAAACTCTTTCCTTTTGTGATTGCCCCTTAACACTTGTCACTGAACAGAGAACTTTTTGTTAATTTCTAAGTAAGAAGTGATGACTTGCAAACAAATATTTTCACATATCTAGAAATGATAAATACTTCATGAAGTTTCCCTGCCATCAAATCAACAGCTTGGTCTGATAGGGAAAGAAATCTGTTACTTCAAGCCCACATTACATGAAAAGCCAGAAGCACATAAGAACATGTTTTTATATGAAGCACTGCAGTAAGCAGCCTTTAATATTTACTGGCCATCTTTTACAGTACTGTTTCCTTTATCACAGTCCTTCTAGCAGTGACTTCCATACTCCTGCTGTCAGCTGTTTTCTCCTCACTGCTGCTAAAGATAGGTACTTGCATTGCCTCTGACTTATGCTTCATCTGTGATTGATCATATTATTAGTGATACCGAAAGACACCACTGGGTTGCCTGTCCTCTTTAGATATGAAGCTAATGTCTCTGCAAATAATTGTAACAGAGAAGTATATTGATAGATCAACTTTTGTCTCCAAGAAGAACTTTAGACAATTATCTGTTTGCAAACCAATATTTTATTAATAAAAAGACTTACAAACAGTAAGAAAGAAACTCCAATTTTACACTGAATGAAAAATCCACAATAAACTCCTGGAGACGTGCCTCAGTTCTTCAGTCTCTGTACAAGAAATTCCACTGGGTAGCAATCCTATGTGCATGTTTCTCTAAAGATGGCTGAAAGTACAAAAAAGCATCATGCATACTTCCATGCAGAGTAGCTACACAGCCAGACAGACTTAACAGTACACACAAAAATCTGTACATCCGTGACTAAAAAAGCCATGCTTTTTGTAGCACCATGGGGATAATTATGTGGATTAAAAAAACACTCAATGACAACTGCAACCCCTGCAATCCTGATTTAGGGACATGACTGGCCACTTTCTGCTTGCAGTTTCATCTCTTCTTTTCTTAAGGGAAAATTGTCAATGAGTGCAAAGATCTCAGCTGGTGTTGCTGGGAAAGGATAGCGTTCCTTGTCCATTCCGTGCTTGTCCATCACCATGATGTTGAAATTGTAGTGGGGAATCCTCAGCAGCAGCCTGCAAGATGAGGAACTTGTTTTGTTACAGCCTGTCAACCTGGGCACTTCAAACTAATAAATAGCAGAACGAGCCATTTGGGTGTAAGCAGAGGATGGCAGGGCTGGTTAGAGGGGGCTATACAGGGTCCACATGGTTTCACCTGTGAGGACAAGAAGTGAGAGAGCTGCAGGCTCTACTTCTCCATTAGGGAGAGTCAAGGTAACTGGACTCAGCTGTTTTCTTCTCAGACCTCTGACTGTTAATGTCATGTGCTGCACTAACAAAAACCATTGCAACAGAAGTAGAGTTAGAGGTAGACTAGTCCCTTTCTTGGCTGCCACATAGTATAAAATCACAATGAGACTAAGCAGGAAATAATTATTGGAGACTGTTTTCATCACTCCTTAACAATAACCATCTACCTGGTGCTAACTCCAATTTGAGAGAACAAAAGCCACTGCTAATCACAGCAGAATTCTTTCCTTCCAAGTGGTTAATATTTTACTTGAAGGAGTAATGAACTAGAAGACTCTTATACATGCAGTCAACATCATTGGTGCGGGGAATATAAATCGAGGCAGTCATGACAGAACACTGTCAGGACAGGAAAGTTATCATGAAGAAGGCTTGTGGGGGAGGGGGAATTCAGTAACGTGTGAAGCATCAAAATTTACCTTTCTCAGCCTTCTAACAAGTCGGAGTGCTCTAGGTGTCGTCTTGTTGCAACTAGGGAGCCTGCCTATTATATTCAAACTATAAAGTTTGAAGCTAAGGTGCTGGTGCTAAGAAACTACATTGCTACACATGTAGCCTCGTCTCACCTAAGAAAAATGCTTACCTTCTACAAATGCAAATGCTAACCTTCTGAGGTTCTTAAAGTTTTAACTAGGGTATCTGTGCTCCTTAGTTTACCGAGTGCCAATTCTGGATAGCATCTTTATTGAAGATGTTTAAGGGTGTGGTTCACCTTTTTTATTTAAGTGCCTTCCAAAACTGGAATGCTATAATTCACACACCGCAGTAACAAGAAAGAAAAAAATCTAATGGAAAACTTTCAGTGAGTGCAGGGCAGATTATACCATACGAACTTCTGAAAAGTAGCTCCATAAATGGTGAAGGAGGACTAAGGACTGAGGTATTACCAGGGCTTATTATTTTCTACAGAATCACAAGAAAACTATTTCAAGTTTAGTAAAATTACTTTACTTTTTTGAATAAAAGAGAACCTTTTCGTTGTCTCTTTTTCCTTTTATAGAGAAGATTTTTTTTTTACTTTTTGCAATCCAAGACATCTTCTCTATTTGTCAGCACTTTTTATTGTCCTAAATTAAAATGTGCTCCATTTTCCCCAGGCATATCAGCATATCACAGAAGATGTTGCCTAAAATGCTCCTGGATGTTTTTCCCAAGTAACCACTACTTTCCCTGCCACTCAGACCTTTACTTTTAGCTCTTGTAGTGCACCTGTCCCTAGGAAATGCTGGCATATGAAGTCCCCCTTTCACGTAAAGCCCAACCCCCTACAGGTCTCAAACCAAGTCAAACAGTTTAGGCACCTTACTAAAACAGCTGAATGTTGTAATGAGGCTGAGGAGGTGGAGATAATCTCCCCTTTGAAACACTACCACTATCATTTGTATGTGTAGGTCTTCAAAGAGCAACCACTGCTTCCTCTTCTGGGTTGGCCACAGCCACCAACACCGCTGGCAGAGAAGAGGAACTGCCACTGCCTTTTGGGGCTGCTCGGAGTCTGCCCTTGCAAAGTGATTGTGGTGTCACGACTGTATCAGACCAACTCCAGCATAAATACAGACATATCTGAAGTGTTTTCAGTAGCAGCACCCAAAAATATAGAACCATAATATAGGATACGCTGCGAGTTCACATGGATTGAGAAATTCACTCCGTTTGAACAAAGGGGCAAGGAAGGCAATACACTTAAAAAAGTGGCATAGACTTCAGCTTGTTTCAGATTTGAGTGGGTCACAGTCCGTTTAAATGTGAAACAAGCTGAAGTTATGACCTCAATTTCATAAATACCAACTGCCTATGAATTTGCAGTAGCTATTACACAGACAGAAAGCAAATTAATCCTGAAACTTAATCATGAACATCTACCTTCCAGCATCTAGCTATGTACATTAGCGTAGAATATATATATTTAGAGAGTAAGATGCAGAGAATCAAAAGCAAGATGGAGACGAGGGGCATATGGCCCTACCCAGTGTAGGGGGAGATCAGGTTCGTGACCACCTGAGGAACCTGAACATATATGAGCCTATTGGAGCTGAAGAGATGCATCCCAGAATCCTTAGGGAATTGGCTGATGTGGTTGCCAAGCCACTCTCCATGATATCTGAAATGTCATGGCAATCAGGAGAAGTCCCTGGTGATTGGAAGAAGGGCAACATTGTGTCCATTTCTAAAAAGGGTAGAAAAGACGACCATAGGAACTACCGACCTGTCAGGCTCACCTCTGTGCCTGGGAAGAGTATGGAACAGATCCTCCTAGAAGCTATGCTAAAGCACATGGAGGACATGGAGGCGATTTGAGACAGCCAGCATGGCTTCACCAAGGGCCAGTCTTGCCTGATCAGCCTACTGGCTTTCTATGGTAGGGTGACCGCATCAGTGGACACAGGAAAAGCAATTGGTGTAATCTATCTGGACTTCTGTAAAGCCTTTGACACAGTCCCCTACAACATCCTTCTCTCTAAATTGGAGAGATATGGATTTGATGGGTGGACTGTTTGGTGGACAAGGAACTGGTTGCATGGTTGCATTCACAGAATAATGATCAACGGCTCGATGTCCAGATAAAGATGTATGACGAGCGGTGTCCCTCAGGGGTCCCTGTGAGGACCAGTGCTGTTTAATATCTTCATCAATGATACAGACAGTGAGATTGACTGTACTCTCAGTAAGTTTGCAGATGACACCAAGCTGGGTGGTGCAGCTGCCACACAAAAAGGATGGGATGTCATCCAGATGGACCTATACAGACTGGAGAGGTGGGCCTGTGTAGATCTCGTGAGGTTCAACAAGGCCAAATGCAAGTTTCAAATGCACCTGGGCTGGGGCAATTTGCAGTTTCAATACAGCATGGGGGATGACACGATTGACAGCAGTTGACTGATGAGAAGCTTGACATGAGCCAGCAATACGCGCTCACAGCCCAGAAGGCCAACCGTATCAAAAGAAGCGTGGCCAACAGGGCAAGGGAGGTGATTCCGCCCCTCTACTCCATGCTCTCGTGAAACCCCACTTGGAGTATTGTGTCCAGTTCTGGAATCCCCAACATAAGAAGGATATGGAACGGTTGGAACAGGGCCATTGGAGGGCTACAAAGATGATCAGAGGCCTGGAGCACCTCTGCTATGAAGACAGTCTAAGAGAACTGGGGTTGTTCAGCCTGGAGAAGAGAAGGCTCTGGGGAGACCTTACAATGGTCTTCCAGTACCTGAAAGGGTCCTACATGAAAGCTGGGGAGGGACTTTTTACAAGGGCATGCAGTGATAGGACAAGGGGGAATGGCTTTAAATTGGAACAGCAAAGATTTAGGTTAGACGTTAGGAAGAAATTCTTCATGCTGAGGGTGGTGAGGCACTGGAACATGTTGTCCAGGGAAGATGTGCATGCCTCCTTCCTGGAAGTGTTCCAAGCCAGGCTGGATGAGGCCTTGAGCAGCCTGGTCTGATGGGAGGTGACTTTGCCCATGACAGCTGCCAGGAGTGGAACTGGATGATCTTTAAGATCCCTTCCAACCTAAATCATTCTATGATTCTATGATATGTGAAGGTGCAAACACAACAGTAGTGAGAGCTTACTTTACCTGAGTTGCAGGGCAAGTGACGGGGGCAGCAGCTTTACACCTATTCTTCCTATCTGCGCTGGGAAGACACCAACCAATTCAACTACGGTAACATGTCGGAGGTCTAAACCACACTGTGCAGGCTGGAAGGGTTAAAAGAGATGCATTAGTTATCAACGGGGAAAAAAGGAGTGTGTTTTGAGCATGCAGCGAGTGTTCATAAAGAGTTCGATCTTCTTATGGTAGTGAGATGGTTTAAACTGAAATAAGAGCATACTGTGAAAAGTCTTTAATTCTCACTGTGAAGAACTAGAGCTTCATGACTCCAGTGGAGGTTAAATGACGGTTCCAAGAAAACAAAACCCAGCATCCACCTAGAAGAAATATAAACTTTTCTTTGTAATGACATGACAAGACACCAGAGTATTAAGCATTGTGCCAGTAATATAATCTGATGATCAAAGCAAGGTATGTATAGTGGAAGTTGACTGCAAAAAGTTTCCTTGCATGCCAACTTGTTTTACCACTGTCAGCCAGTAGAAAAAGTATTACAGCCATTAAATATAGTATTTAAAACTATTCCATTTTGAACGATAATACCGAATTTTCTTGCCAAGTTAATCTAATGGGGGAAAAGAAAAACATTTGTCTATTTTTATATCTCAATGACTATTTATATTGAATGTTGTTACAGTTGTGAGAAAAGAAACAAGATAGAAGCACTCGCCACTGAGAAAGAATACAGGGCTGGCTCCTTTCTCTAAGGACACAGATAGATATCTGAAATAAATCCCTAAGTCTAACAAGAACCCAACAAGAGCATCAACACATAAGAAGGACAATTACCAGTTTTCTGTTTTTTTGAACAAAATATGCCAGTGCTATCTCCAGCACTCTGGATTATTTCCATGCTGAGTCTCCAGTCCTTTGTTTGCTGCCCTGGTTATTTCTGAAGCTATTCTGTGAACTTTGTTTGCATGCACTGCAACCACTGAAGGGCTGGACAGTATCAGAGGGGTGTTCAGCTTCTTTAGGAGCCGAGTCAGGGAACGATTATTCAGCACAAGTTGATATCATTTTAATTTGGGAGGACGTAAGTGGGCCAGAACTGTCTGGGATTCAGCAACTTGTCAGTCATAGGCAGCACAATCCAGAATGGAGCTGAATTAGTGACTGGGGAGATGTTTCAACTCAAACCCAGGTAAAAAGGATCAATCCAAAACCACTGCTGTCTCAGCCAGATTGTCCAGTGCCTGCAATATAACACCTGAAGTTTGTGGATTTATATCAACAGTGGACCATATCCTCTTGTGTCTTTCTTTAAAGAAAAAAACAGATCTCCCCACCTCCAAATGTGTTTTACCTGCAGCATTCCCAGCTGCATCCTATAGAAGAAGTTGGCTGCAGTAGGAGTTGAAATAATTAGCAGTCTCCGCTTCTCATAAAATTGGTCCAGAAGTGCAGCTGCAGTTCTCACATTCACATTGATATTCATGGCTAGAATTAAGTTTAAAACAAAAGTAACAGGGCATACTGAAAACAGATCTATTTCTAAAAGCATAAATTGTTCGATAGCAGAAGCACAAGAACAAGAAATAATAATAAAGAAGATAAGGGTGAAATACTGGCCTCATTGACGCCAACAATTTTATCTTAAGCTGTTCTGGCTTGCAAGATGGATTGACTCCAGAATGTGAAATTTTGTAGAGAGCTTTGAGCTAAACAACACTATCAGTTGTGAGGTACTGTCATCATCCCAGGAAAGAGCAGCCAAAGGTGGCAAAGGCTTCAGCTGTATGCGCAAATTGGCAAAGGAGAGAAACATGTTAAGTTTCTTACATCTAGGGCACTAAAGTTTGTAGCTGTATTCCACTCCACACACACCCTTCCTGAATTCTCACGGCCACGAGAACCATTGCGCTGGCAGCCCTTCTGGTAGAGTAGGGAAATACTCACTTACGTGCACAGGTTGGCTCCATTCCTGACCACCCCAAATTGTACTGGCATACTCTAGCTGGGCTTCCTTGCAGCTCATAGCCACCAGTGCAGAAGAACTCGCATGTTGCACCATAGTTATTTCCGTCACCTGAACACTTGATGTAGCCATTATCTGGGGCATTTAATTTCTCACAGCGCCTGACTTTAAGCAAAAGGCAAGAAAAAGAAATAAAGGCATGAATCACCCCGTTTGTTACTCAGGTAGCATGGCCATAGAATACCAAGATAGAAAACATTTTTCTATTTGCTTTCTTTTCTGTTTGCATTCAGATGGATAGGTGTACACATCTGATTGTGGTATCATGGTGACAAAAGGCCATGGGGCACAAAGAGAGCCAAAGCTGAAACCTGCAGGTTTCATCTCTGTATATTCAACCCCAGTGAAAGGGCAGCCCAGCTTAACAGATGTGAATCACAGCTGAAAAAACTCCTCCGCATACTTGTTTAAGCAGCTCACAGCTGAAGTATCTGGAGAAGCCAGCAGGAGAGAAGGGGTGTGGAGGTGGAGGCAGGACTGATGAAGGAAGCTGTCCCCTGAGGTGCGGAGTGCTGGCCACTCACCCTGCTGCAGGCCTGGCCTCCAGGGTCTAGAGCAAGGCTGTGTTTCTCCCTTTCAGCATATAGTTTGTATATACACACATACGCAGACAAATATAAAAATAAGGGCATTTCTCAAACTGCCTATTAAGCTAAATGCAAATCAGTAATGGTTTTATAGGGTAGAATATCATTCTTACCTCTGACTTTAACGAGAAATTTGCAGGTGCCTTTGTTTTCAGCTCTGTCATACACGGTATATTGGATTTTGTGGTCGCCTTCTGGAAAATGTGACCCTGGTGGCAGGCCTTTCAAAATAACACTATAGCAGAAGATAAAATAGGACAGACATTCATAAATTCACCAGCATTTCCCCCAACAACAATGCTGTAAAAGCCTGAAGAGTGACATTTGTGGCATGCTAAGATTGCCTGGCTGTGCTGCATGACTGAAGAATCAGAGCAAAAAAAAGGATGAAGCTGGGCAGCTGCAGAGTATTTAAATTCCCTACCAACAGCCTATGCTGCAGTCGTACAGAGGGTCCTGCTCTGCTGAGACAAAGGAGGTGAGATGGGCAGGGCAAGCTGGCCTCCTGTAAGACAATCCATAGTGTAGCCAAGCATCATGCCATGCCCAAAGGAACTTGAGCTTTCTTTTCCTTATGCAAGGAAAAGTTGAGATTGATCCTCCCTCATTTTGTATTGGGAGCAATCCACTGTCAGGGCTGCAACATAACGCAGACCCAGCAGTGTGTAAGAAAACTTCCAGCCTCTCACAATGGGGACATACCCCATCTGGTTGCTCTGGATGGCTACTCTGATTATACTAATATACAAAACTGCAATAGAAAGTGAGATTTATTGTCACAGTGGAAGGGTGTGGTGATCCACAGGATTGTTTTCACCAGGAACTTGTTTCTATTCTGCAAATGTGTCAGGAGAATTCAGACGTGTTAAACGTATCCTCGGTACTGAAACAGGGAGGTTGAGCAGTGTTTCGTGTAATGAGAAATCTTACATACTCTTGGGACTGCAGGACCCAGTGCATTTAAGGAAAGTGCTGTACACTCTATAAAACATTACGTTTAGCAAGATTTAGTAAAAATAGATTTATAGAAAAGCTTCAACAAATTGGACAGCTAGCCTCTTCAGAACTGGGAAAGTTATTCATATAACAGCATACATGGGATATTCCCCATTTTTTTCGCCTGTCAGACATTATTAAAAAGACCTTGGAATCTTGATTGTGTCACTTTCAAAGTTTTTATTTTATCAGGCCTAATTTTGTTTTAGATTGATAATTACCATATAATTATCACATTAGACCCTAACAGTAATACTGGTTTTAATTGTGTCATGAATTCTTCCTTCTGCTATTATTTAAATTGTCACAATAAAAAGGCAATGTCACTGTGTCTTTCAAGAGCTTTTTTGTAGTCACATAAAACTGTGAACATCTTTAAGCTTACAACTTCAGTATTTTAAGCTCAACCAGCACACTAACACAGAGTTAAAGGATGCAACTTGCTTAATAAAAAAGCACTTTTCTATACTCTTTCCATTAAAATAACCTAGATAGACTGTCATAAATCCTGCATGACAAAGATGGCAAAATCAGAGACAGTGGTACCATCACAAGTGCACCTTGCTCTTCTAGATGATATGACTGTGAAATCATAGAAGCTGACAAGAAAATTGGAAGGAAGTGTGAAGTTTAAATTCAATGTTTAAAGCTCCCTAAGTTTCAAATGAGAGGCATTATTTTACAAGGAACTGCAGAATGCTGTGACATCAGCAATGAACACTACTTTATGAAGAAACCTAAAGAAGATTGCAGATATTGTTTTGTGACACAATCTGTCCTATTTCTTTTAAGACAGTCAAAATTACCTCTGCTGCTCTACCTCCAATGCACTATTATCTTCCCATTGTCATGTATAAATGCTAACTTTCTGCAAGAAAACTTGTATATGAGAAGACACTCACAAAGAAGCTCTGGAAAATTTCACAGATACAGTCACAATGCTATTGTCATTTATTCCATCAGCTCTATGATAATCACAGCTATCTACTATCCTTCTACATGCCAGGTCCTGAATGATTCAAGTTATCAAAATTTAAGTTTTCAATTAAACATGCAATTCTTTACAGGCCATTGACATGTGACCAGCTATAATAAGAATCTTGGATGAATTAAGGGGAAAAGGCACCCTGTCATCCTCATCAGCTAAAATACTAACCAAGGACCCCAGAAATAAAGAGGAGAAAATGCAAACATCTATGCATTTGCACCTACTCTGTTAAAATCCCATCAGCAGTGTCCCGTCCCTCTGGGGTGTCCCAGAACACTCTGGCTGTCAACTTATTGGGCTCTGCAGTTTTCTCCTTCACACTTGGGCACTGGATTCTCGGAGGTTCAGTATCTGTTGAAATAAATGTCACAGAAATGGGCACATGTGCACGTGTTACAGCTATGCATTTCCTTCACAGCTCTTGTCCTATTGTCAGTGTAATTCGGGACCACCTTCAGCTGGCTTCCTCAACACTGGAGCCATCGCAGCCAAGGCAGGTGAAGCCTGTATTTCTGGTCAACTCTTCCCCCACAATTTTAAAATGTTAACTAAAAATCAGTTATCGTAAATTTCTTAATCTAGTCCCCCACTAAAAAACAATGCCTACAAATCAACTGTATTTAGCTTTGAACTCTAAGGAGGGATATCCAAGATCAAACCCAAGGAACCTGACCCTTCTGTTTAGCTGCTCTGCCTCTCTTTGTTCATCTGTGCAGTGGATATTGTGATTAAGAACATTCACAAAGCACACTGAACATAAATCTCTCTGTGTTTATTTTGCGTGTTACTGTTAAATTTTTGGTTATTTTTCCTGCAGCAATGGCAAAAAGTGAAACATTAGAAGACTGACAAAATGGTCACTTTGCAGGGGATTGCTGCTGCATTTAATTTTTTTCCAAATACTTCTTATAATAATGCCTTGTAAGTAATATCATACAAGACAAAAAGTAGACCAGGTAATTTTTGAAAGCTTTTTTAACTGCTACCAGAACATTGTGACTATTATTCAGGAGTAAAGGAAGCAGGCAATGATGGAAGATACTTGACGGGGAACAAAGGCGATACACAACAACTTATCTTCAGCCATTCCATTGCCAATTCAGCCAGCACAACAAAAATACATTGGCGAACCAAGTCCAAATATCATTACAATCATTAATTTTTAAAAAAAAATCTACCTCTAATAGCTTAGTCTCATTTTTTCCCCTTTGCTTGCGTTACACCCAAAATGAGGTCTACATCTCTGAAGTCATACACCAGCTTTAAAAATGAACACAGAGAAAGGATTGCTCTTTACCTGCAAATAGAATACAGTCTCTAAGTGATGCTTAAATTTAAAGCATGGCAGGCCCTGCCTTTTCATTTGCAGTGCAAATGCAAGAACAAGTACAATCTGGATTTCTTACAAAAAAAAATAGCAATGAGAAAATTTTAGGTTTTTAAAAAGCATCAAATATACACAATAATTTCAAAGACCCTTGTATTCCATAAGCAACACATAATGTTTACTGCCACTTTAACTAGGGCATGTGCAGCCCTGCTATACCCCTTCAAACTTTTAATGGTATTCCAAGAACATGGGACTCCTGAAAACCAGTTTATCTCTATTTCTTCTATCAGCATTTTCCTCCAACCTGAAAACCACAGCTTTGTGAGACACTTCCACAGGAAGAGCTCCTGTCTTAATTTTGCACAGGAGGGTGTGAGGGAGGCACGAGCACTTTCTGAGTTCTTTAACTCCTTTATCTGCTGCAGTACACAAGTGAGCAGGATTTCAAGCATCCACTCTGGCTGTAAGAAGCACTTTGTCTCCTCTCCTCATGTTTCTTATTCACTCCCCTATTTTTAGAGTACATTCTCATTATGAGTGCAAAACTGCTCACACTGCAGCCAGTGAGAGCGCTCTACTGTCCTCTACAAAACTGCATTGCTCTCAATAACCTCCCAGTGTAGCTGAATTACAGTAGGAAATAACCCAGTCTCAACAAGGCTACTTCTGGCTCTGGTTTGTTTACTGTGGTATGGACAGCATACGTTAAATAAACGCAACGCTGGAATAAAAGACAGAACAGCATTTAAGGATCCAGTGTTTTAAGCACTTAATTAATCAAAAAGCTCATTATGCCATTGAGCACAGAGAAGACCGATCGGTATGAACCGGCTTGGACTTACACATCGTAAAGACAAACAATACAGTTACTGTGGGAACCAATTCACCAAACACCCATGGGTCAGGAAGCCTTTTTAGCTGGACTTAAAAATTCCCAGAAAGGCAATTTTCTTTGGTCATTTCAGATGCTTCTTACTTAGCATTCAACGGGGGCTAAATTAACTGCACTCTCTTTTGAAATGGACCAAGAGAAAGCAGCTGTCTCCCAAACAGGCTCTTCAACTGCAGTGGCCACAAGGATATGTTAAACCAAAAAGTGCTCAGGTCTTTTTCCTCATGCCAAAGTTGCAGACAATCTACAGCATATTAAGAACCTTGGCCACAGCTTGGCAGAAAGAAGACAGGTCTAAAAACCACAATCCATTTAAATGCAAAGAACATAACCAGAGAACACCCAGATAATTGCACAAGAGAATTTCACAAAACTGAAACCCCAATAATATCACACCGCCACCCCCAAAAAAGCCTTCAATGAAATGTATGATGTGAGCAAGGTGCCCACCTGCAGGTTATAAAACTAAACTGGTTCAAAACCAAACCCCAATGGAGAAACCCACAAGGCTGCTGGACAGGGAAAACTCGTCCTGTAAGCACCGAATTGTCACTCTCTTGCTTAATAAATATTCCTGGCCAGAGTTGGAACAAGGACATGCTGCATGGTGTCTGACCCTGTACAGCTGGTCTGACACTTTTACTACAGTGTCACTGCTGAAAGACAGATGAAAAGCCAAGTGTGTTTATTCAAGCTGTTTACCAGGTCCATTCATTAAATGGATGAATCTCACTTGCAAAGTTTATATTGCGAGCAGGGAAATTGAACTTTCATTAAAAATTTGGTGCTGTTCAGCCACCGCTTCTCTTACATTCTTGAAAGTAAGCTATCACTTTTCTTGGTTATTCAGCAGCAGCAACAGGTACTCTGACTCCATGCGGGGATGTAGCATTGCAGACACGGCATCAGGAGGTCAGCAGTGGAATAACAAATTTTAATGCAGCCTTTTGAACTCTGTGGCGAAAAATGCCAAGATTTCAAATAGATCTTTTGTTCTAAAAACATATCTTTGGGACTAGCGGCGTTAACAATTTTGACAAAATTTAAGGAGCTTGTTAACTGCCTTTCTCAAAGTTTGTTCAAGTTTAACACTAATTTCCTTGTGAATTTGGGATGATAAGAGGAGAGAAACAGAGGGATGGTGCTGAATACCCACAGCTTGCTTATTCAAGAGGCTGTATAGGATAAGTGAATAGCCTGCTGCTACATAAACATGCTGTTACTACTGATTGCTGATGACATTAAACAATGGCTGGGAGTTAATTCAAAACATTAATCTGTGTCAAAAGCAGACTAGAAATCATAAAAGGGGGGGATGAAAAACATTGTCCTGCTCCCCCCACGACTTCTTCTGTCCACAAGGCATTGCTCTGTATTTCAAAACATCCATTATCAGGGCCTGTATAATTAATGAGTCAGAGTGCAAAGCTTGTTTCAGACATTCATAGATGGAAGCTGTTAGTTAACTAGCTATCAATACAGACTTACAATGTGACAAAAGGATGACTTGGCACAGTGACAGCCATTTACAACAAACCATGTTATACAATCAGCAGGAAAATGAAACCTTTATAGAAAAGACAATGACAGTTTTTAATCTCCTAGAGGAAAATACATATTTCAATCTATGTTACCACACATTAAGGGTATAACAGAAATATTATTCAAGAGAATATTGGCATTTTTAGCCAGCTGATAACCAATATCAGCTATATGTTGATCGTTTTTAATCCAAGTTATTTCAGCAACATGAAGGATATAGTTCCTCTTACAGGAGTGAGACGGAACAGACAGGTTGCTTTGTTACTACAGAATACTTAAGGTCTGGTAAGGGTTTCTGCAAATCACTGCTAAAACATACAACATTTTCTTGAATTATGAAAATTATCTTTCCCCTCCCCCCTTTAAAACAATATCTGTTTCAACAATTATGTTAACTTGATACCTTTCCTACATGGATCTTCACTAATGCGCTTTGAACCTCACACAGTTGTGTGCAAAAAAAGCTAAGCAGTGCAATTGAAGTACAAAAGGGTAGAGGAAAGCCCCTCATTTTCAAGAGGATTATAAACTGAGGTCTGCAGTAATTTTCCCATGCTTCATGATAATAATAGTTGTGGGGTCCCCAGATCACTTCCCCACCTATTCGCAATGACATGAACTTTATCAGCCCATGCCTATGATGATGTGTAACATCCTTACTGTGGACAGTGCAACTACTTGCTTATATGCTAAAGTAAGAAACACACCAGCCTCTTTGCCTTTGTATTTCATCGTGCCTCTCATCTGAATTTTACTTCTCAGCTGAAAGTGAGATATTCAGCCAGTTCTCTCCTGGCCACTGGTAAGCTTTTGTACGGTGCAGTTCAGTGATGACTTTTCATAGCTACTGATATGTGTTCAATTGCAAACTGCATTATACTGCTAGGGTCGTATCTGGTCAAAAAAGCCTTCTCTATCCTAGCAATCAAGAGGTCAAAAGATAAGCTTATTAAACAGTTTGCTAACTACATAACTCACTATTTGCATATAAGAATGATAGAATCATAGAATGGGTTGGGTCAGAGGGGACTTTAAAGATCATCCAGTTCCAACCCCCCTGCCACAGGCAGGGACAACTTCCACTAGATCAGGTTGCTCAAAGCCTCATTCAGGAGCTGTGTATACACATGGTTCGAAGGAATCTTCTCCATACTTTCTGGTAGTGCCAGCATTTAAGTAACAGTATTACTGCTTTACTTAGGACTTGCAAGCATACCCTATGCAACAACTGTCCTGCATTTGGAATAAAAAAAGAAGTGTTAATGCTAGCATAGCATCTTTTTGTCTTTTTGCTTAAGATATACTTGCTTACTTCTCTGTAATAAGCACCCCATCAGTGTGAACAGATGAGGTTCTGAAAGTTCCAGAACATACAGAGCACATAATTTTATCACTCCCAAATGCATGGCTTGTTATTGTAAATAAAAACAAGAGACACCACAGTCTAGACCTAAACAGCAGGCTCTTTTCTACATTTGTACAACACCAAGTAAAAGGAAACCTGAACAAAATTCTACGAATGGCAGGCCACAGCGCAGACTCCAAAGCCATTTGGTAAGCTAGACTAAGCCACAGGCATTCTGAGCAAAACCAAGTTATCATACACAGAAAACACTGAGCACAAATAGTCTACCACCCACAAACTTAAATTACTGGTAGCCAATTCAGATGGCCAAAACCCACTTTCCTTTGTGGGTGGCTGCTATTATCAGAGACTTCCCAGAAAAAAAAGCAGCAGCTGAGACGTCACTATCTGCTCAAATTTCATTAGTAGAAAGTAAAGTTAAATTTCAATATTTGTTTATCTCTTTTTTGAATTATGTATAGAAAAACAATTACTCCAGCTGAGGTTCCCAGGAAACCACTGACTATGTAATGAAAATTGCTGGCATAACTAATGTGAACTAGGCTGAAATTTAGTCCAGTTCACTGCAACCACGCTGGTAACTACAGTCCGTTCATATTCTCTAGATATATTTGGAAACCATGATCCCAAGAAAGAAAAGCAACAGGGGAGGTCAGACAAAGCGTGTAGTTTCAAACCTGTTTTATCATTAAGTTGCAGAGAGCAGTACAGACTGGAATGCAGATAACATGCCAGAAGAGCAGCACAGTAATTACAGACTACCAACAAGTCACCAGGAGATCAGCGAAGGCTGTTACAAGCACTGTAAAGGGCTGACCATTTACAACAGCCTCATCTTTATTAAAGTGGTAACACTTGAGCCTGATAGCATGTGAGTAAGGAAGACAGTCACTTGGGACTCAAAGTGACAGAGCACACTCTGTATTCCCTGTAAAACTATTCTCTGCCTTCTCAAAAGGAACAGTTGCTCTCTTCCCCCCAGGAACTGTATAAATGAACATTTTGGAATTCATTTGGAAGACTTGGGCACCAGTAGGTACCTCAAGATGGAGACATTCCAGGATGCAGACTAACCTTCTTACTTACCAATGCAGGATGCTGGCCGTCCACTCCAGATTTTGTTGTCCATGCATGTTACTATGCGGTCACCTTTCAGCTGGTATCCTGGTGAACAGTAGTACTCACACCTTGAGCCAAAGTAGGCACCATCTAAACACTTGAAGCCCCCGTTTGTTGGCATGGACAGAGTGGGGCAGCGCTTTTCTGGAACAGAAAACAAAGATTTCTGGAAACTTGTTATCCCCCTTCAGAGTCATGTGCATGTAAGGTATTACACAGAAATAAGGATGCAGCTAGCAAATGACAAGCGTGAGAAAGTCATGTTCCACATGAGGCTTTTCACATTGCTCTTTTTAGCTGTATTTCAAATTTAACTTTCAATACTGAGTGGTCTAATGCAATATTTATATGAGAAAAAGATGACAAGTATCTATTCCTCTCTTCTCGGAAAATGTTTTACTGCAAGAGCCCACTTAAGACACCTGATACAAACTTTGTCAGCTTATTCAAGATGGGCAATACCTTAAAGCAGCTTTATATGCCTGCCATAAAATTATTTCCACAAATCAAAACGCCACATTTATAAAATGTTCTTTATCTTTGTCCTCTGCCATAAGTGTTTGTACCACTCGTGATACTTATCATGCCATGTACCACTGCAAGATCCTCAGCAACAAGCCAATATACATACCCAAATACACTGTCAATGTTAAAAAAGCAAGTAACAATCCCAAGATCACTGTTTCAAAGGCAAGTAAAGTTTATTTTCTGCTGAATCTGAGGCACATGCCACACACTCTTATTTCATAGCTACTTACGTTTACACAGCACTTTTCCAGACCAGCGTTTGCTTGACTGACAAATTAGCTGCGGAGGGCCATGCAGTTCATAGCCTTTTTGACAGCGAATATCACATCTTGTCCCCAATACATTCTTGTAATACTGCCCATGAGGTGTCCTGCAGTTTGCATAACCATGTTTCACCTTAATAGGGGAGCACCATGGTGTTTCTAGCACAGAGAACAAAAAAAAAAAAAATCACCCATAGTACTTTGCAAAATGTAAAGGTCAGACACAAACATAAAACCACTTTCTTTATTCAGACACTAACATAAAATCACTTTCTTTATTCAAGGTCACAGAGAAGAAATGGGAAAACAAGTCTTATTTAAAAAGTCATTCTGTCCTCAAAGTGGAAATGTAACAGTGCAGCAAGGTGCATTAAGTCTTATATACCAGAAGGTCAGCCCTTCAAAGACTGGCAGCTCTTTTTTATTACAAACATTGAAGATTGTAGCCATTAGACTGGCGAGGTGAAGGGCTACGCTTTCTTGTCTATGGAGTTAGTCTGCCACCATGTGGATAGTTTGATGACGAGCAGACCTCTTGTTTTCAAATGGACAAATCTAACTTCTCTTCAGTAACCAAATTTTGCATTAGGAAAAGATTTAGTCTAGCCATGGTTGTCATCTTCACAAAATTTACCTCTCTTACCGCGCATTTAAAAAAAAACAAATCTTCCATAACAATTTGTGCTGTAAAGGAAATTGCCTTGGCTGAACTCTGCGACAGTTCAAGCTCCCCCACAGTTATAAAGGACATGACACACAAATCATATTGCCAATATGTGAAGCCTGTATGAACACATTCTCAGAACAATCATTCAAGGGTTTAAGTACAGCTCCAGTTTTGCAAAGTTACTTTCCAAGTTAGCACCCAGGATTAAGCCCGAACCGGAACTTGTAAAGTATGCAAGAACAACAGTTCCCTTGCCGTTCTCAGCAGTTCTGCAGTGCCACACTGGAACATTCAAATACTCTTTGCATCACTAACAAAATAGATTTCTACCAGAAAACAGGCACAATACCAGTGTCATGATTAAATCTGAAAGCAAGTGTCCAATCCAACAGGCTAAGTGAAGAGCTTTGGAGAAAGATCTGAACTTATGCCTCTCTATTTGGTAGTAATTTGTAACTTCCAAGTGCAAGATGTGTTCAGGCACAAATGCCTGCGCTTTTTACCGTCAAATCCTTCAGATGTCAATGTTCATTCATGAGCACAGTATATACTTAGCACATATTCAGAAGTGTGAAGCCAACCTGCAGAAATTTAAAATAAGTTCTAAATGTTCGCATAGGTCTGGATTTCAGGTGTTGTACTCTTCACCTCACAAGATGAGTAGACAACCTTTCCCTTATATCATGGAAATGTAGTTTGAAGTATGAGAATGACCTTGTAGTTGCTGCTGGATGCAGTGCCATGGATGGATCTGCCAAGTCAGAGAAAAGCTGGAATTTGGCTGAGACTTCATGGCTAATCCAACTTATCGAACTCATGGGAGAAAGGGAAACACATGTACATAAAACTGAACCTTTAATAATTCATCAAGACTACACTTTAAAATATTCAGGATATGGGTATCACCCTCTTGTGAGGATTTACCACCACACTGTGATACTGATGGGTGCAGTATCGAACAGAGACTTCCCGACTTCCCCTCCACAGCTTCAAAATCTTTGCTTAGCTTTGACAAAAGGCTGCATCAAGAAAACCATACACTTTTTTCTGCAGCCTGCCACTTCTCAGTGGGAGTTTCCTACACAAGGAGTGACTAAGTCTGCCCCTTCTCAGCTCCAAGATTTGAAAAGGACATATCAAGAGGGAGGGTGGGATTGCAAGGCAAAAAGAGGACAGGTCCTGAAATTCTGTGTGACAAGGTGTGACATGCAGGAGGTACAGGACAAAACTTTTCAAGTCTGCAAGTAAGATGGGAAAAAACACCAAACAAAACACAAGGAGCTTTAGCCTTCATCCTTACAAAGTCAAAGGAGACATTAAAAAAACCCCAAACCTATTATTTCTATAATTAAAAATCATTTCTCTGGCAGACGTTCATTTTTAGCTCTTAATATGCATAGTTACTAAGTACATTTTTTCTACATGATTGGATCAACTTCACACATAAATAAACAAAAATCAATACAGCCTATTATATTTCTTATTCAGAGGATATTTATATTCAGTTTAGTAGACACGGTGGTGTTAGGCTGATGATTGGACTTGATGATCTTAAGAGGTCTTTTCCAACCTCATAGATTCTATGTCTCTACAACATACGTACACTTTCCCAATGGAAACTGCATTTAGCACCTGCACTTTGCTGTTCTGGTCCTCAACACAAATTGCATATGAGGACTAAAATCAGAGACTAATTGTTGAGCTTTTGACTAGATCAAGAGCACATTCCTCTAGACTAGCCTGTTTCTGAAGCAGTCATATTGTACTGTGGCATGTTTATTTTCACCATCACAGGTGAAAACCCTTTACAAAGATGTGTAAGCGGCATTATTCCCAGTGTAACCAAATATACATAACTGAGGCACGGGACCAGACCAGTCTAACAGCACTCAGCAAATTAGGGGCAGAATGCAGTTCAGCTTTTGAGCTCAGCCACAAAATCATCACATCTCTGTTCTCTAATATCTATGGTCCTGCTTTCCAAAAGTACTGAATGTCAAATACATGTTCCACTATTTACCTTACAATTCTGCAAAGCAGTTTGGTGGAAAGTGGTTTTTTGTTTGTTTTGGGTTTGGGTTTTTTTTATTTTTTAGAACTATTTCTGTCCTTCACCCTGATCTCTATTCGATAGTTGCCAAAAAAACATCAACCATCCCCACCCCTACCCCCACCAACTGACTTGGGCCACTTAGTTGAAGGGCTGTATCACAATGGCTCCTATTTTTCATGCTTGTTGTTAACCACATTAAAACTGGGAGAGCAGATGAGAAGCATGAGCTAGTGGGAACAGAAGTCAATCGGCTACAACTGAAGTAATGAGTGATGACGGCACCTATTTCTGCTCCCTCCTTTGCTGCCTACCCCACTGCCACTGGTACAGGCTCAAACATCACCTCTGACCACCCTCTGGGGTGGAATCTTGTTGGATTCACAGAGGCAGCCTGTCACACTCACCTCCTGTAGAAATCCTTCTCCTCCTGAGCTGATAACAGCTTTTCCAGCATCTTACCTTCAGTGGTCTCACACCACAAATTTTCAACTTTTCTGTCGTACTTATTCTTCTCATGCTCCAGGACTCGAAATTTCACTTTATTATTTTTCTTTAATTAAAATCTCCTTAACTAAGGAGGACGCCTCAGTTTTTCTGCAGAAGGGCATAACCCTGAAGTTACCAGGAGAACACTGACTGAAGAGGCACACCAAGGGGGAATGAAGACTCAGGTAGCTTGAGATTTTGTCCCAGCCAGCGAGGTAATCCTTGAGCAAATCAGTTCAAGATATTTATGCCTCAGGTTTTCCACATATATAAGGTGCAAATGCACACAGCTGATTTCCTTTGTAAGGTGTGTTAAGACAAATACACTTTGCAACATGATCAAGAGACTAATAATTAAAAAAAAAAGGCAAAGCATCTGTTTAAAATACTGCAAATTGCCTGAGTTTTTCTGTAAATTTTTGTGGCTTTACAAACACGCTTGCATTGAATAAACGGCTGCATTCACTTTTTTTTTTTTTTAAGAAAGCCGCTAACAGCTAACAAATGTACAAACGGAATACCGAAAAAGAAAAAGCCCTTCCTGTAGGGTCATTGCAGCTATGGTGGTCTATGGACAGAAACAAAGCCAGGAACCTAGAGACGGTTAACATGTCTTTTACTGGACCAAATAATACTGCCAGAAAGAAAAACAAAATCAGACAAGCACTTGGATGCAGATAAACTGAAGAGCTTAGGAGGTACATCCCTTTAATCTAAAACATTATTATGATTACTCCAGAACTGAATGTGATTAGAAGACAGTGAGTGAGGCAGGGTCTACAAGGGGGAAAATATCTGGGTTTAGACCAACTGGTATCACTGAAAAATAAAAAGGCTAACTGGAAAAACTTATGTGCCTGAAAGCACATCAAATGATACACAAAGTTTCAGATCAAAGATTGTTTATTTTTAAGTGAAGACACATATTGGCTTTCAAAGACTTAAGCAAGCTAGTGCTTATTTCAGTAGTAGCCGATTGACTTCTGTTCCCACTAGCTTACATGGACTATTCATAGAATATTAGGGCTGGACGGGGCCTCAAGAAGTTACAGAAGCTGTTCCCTGCCTTAAGACAAGACCACACATGTTCCTGAAATCTTTGAAAATAAGAAAAGCTACAGGTTTCCCAGAGACCTCTCTGGAGCTTCACCATCAGTACCTGTCTTTGTTTACCTAACTGAACTTTGAGCTTTTAGGTATTAGGACCTATGTAGTCCTTATTTGCTTAAAGAAAGTTTTCATCGTTCCTCAACAAGACAACAGTCTGCATTATCATTTAGTAGTGACACATCTCAGAGACCTAACCATATGTTTGAAACCACTGGAAAATAGAAACCACTATTCAAACAGAAATAATTGAAGCCACATCACTGCTACTATAGCTAGGGCTACTATCTGACCAATATTTGAGAAAATAAATTAGCAATGATGCTCACCAGAGCAGTCAGACTAGAGCTGTGATAGACACAGGAACTGCTGTATTTGGGAAGACTCTCCTTAAATATGAACCAAGACAGCCATGCCAGGTAGCAGGAAGGAAAGCATTTTCTAGAGCACTGTTTCCGCCAACCCCTCAGTCCTCTTTAAATACCAGTCTCAGATGAGCATTTCCTTCAGAAGCAGCATGCAAAGTGATGGACCGTACTGTTGTTTCCTGCTACACCAGCCAACAGAGCTGAGGATTCACCAGGGAGAAAGAGAAAAGCTCCTTAAAAATGCTGTGGGCACTGCAAGTCTCAGCAAGGTTTCTTTTGAAAGCTGAGCAGTTTGAAATAGATCCAGATGAAAACAAAAGGGTTTCATAGGAGGTCAATTCCCCCCCTCCTGGCCAATTAACTGCAATGTTTTGTTTGCAGATGCCAAAGAGGAAGAATTTGTGTGCTCACTTGCACTGTTTAGTGAGTGTGCACGCAAAGAAAAAGCAACACTGCTTACATATCTTAACCTCAGTTTAGAAAGTTCATTTAATTATTTGTTACTGGGAAGATTTATTTGCTGACCAATGGGTCATACCCAAAATGATGGACTACACATATAAGGAAAATCCCTGAACATTGCTACTGAGACTTTTTCTTGCTTTGTTTCCCTCCACACTCTTCCCCCCAGTACAAACTCAAATAAGTATGCTAATAAAGAGTGAGCCTTTTCTACTCCAGCACTTCACGTTTAGATTCACATTGTCTGATCTTCAACACTTGGCAGTAGTGCTTCCAAACTCAGGGTAGTTTTTAACATCTGCGTGAACGCATCATTATGTTTCACTTACCCTGGTGACATTTTGGCTGACATGACTATAATCCATTTTGGATCACCATATAAAAGGAATTTATACAGAATCCACATTTTAACTACTTGCCTGCCCTGTCATGAATTGGCATTGATTTATCTTCATGATCTCTGGAATTCTTTTTTCTATGTGTCTGTAGAGGGTCACATGTCAAAAGGCAAAGAAGAATGAGTTTACCTAGATAAAGCTTTAAAGAAATATTTCTGCATGTGTTTGAAAGCAAAATTTTACACCGACATATTTTAATAGGAGGAATATAAGACATCTATGAGAACAGCAACATAGCCACAGCAACTATGCCTTCCTCTTTGTTGTTCATAAACATCTGAATTCCTTTATAACTTACCTGTTATAAGGCCCATTGATTCCTTTGCAGAAAATCAATAACGTACAAAACAGACACCAATGCCCAGTATTTTCAAGTAATCAAAATGATTACATTACAATCCTAGCGTGGCCACAGATTAGTTTAATACAAAGAAACACAATTACCCTTTAAAGTGACAAATTAAATGCCAAGTTTCTTTACAGTGTAGACTTCTGAGTGATTTTGGCAGAGGACACAGGTGTCGAGAAAGAAGCAGCCTTTTTAAGAAAATGGTCACCATAAATGGAAGATTTACTGGCAGTGGCAAAAAACTTCTCTATCTTGCTGAATGGCAAAATCTTCTAGAACAGGGAAGAAAACTTGAATTTACTTTATAAACACACTAGTCCTTTCACTCACTCATCCAGTAATTTGGTTTTGGAATGTACACATTTATTCGTTAAATACACTTTACTTGGCATTTTGGGTAGCACATTAACCTGAATGCAAACAATTTTATGGCCAGGGGAGGAAGTCATGAAAATCAAGTTCTCTTGCATGTACTTCTATACATCACCGTCAGCAGGCCAAGGTTTTGAGTTAGCTTTTTGATGGTTTTGTTAGGATGTATGAAGAAGAAAGAGAAGCTTTTCCCAGATTTTCATGATTTAACGATCTGATCTTCCAAGAGCAAAGGCAGTGCAAAGTTACTTGCTCAGGTGCATAAAAGTGTGGTGATCACTACTTGGTCTAATTTTCATTGTTAAAAAAAAAGTAGAAACTAAATCTTGATCTAAAAATCCATGAGAAAAGCCATGGAGCCGGATCACCAAGATTTTATAATCTATGAAAAGAAAAAGAACAAAGCTTTCTCTCAGCAGTCAGCTCATCCTCTTTAGCACATAAGCAAAGCATTCACCTTTGTATCTATTGTGTGCATACACATCTTCGTCATCTTCAAGGGGTGAATATCCCGATCCTACAACACAAAATAGAGAAAAAACTGCAGCAAGGAAGGAAATATAAATTAAGAATAAAAGAAAGCTTTGTCAAAACACATGCAAGATTAGGATGCAATATTCTATGCGATGCCATCAGCACGGGCTTCTCTGAAGCTCAGATTCATAGCAGACCCAGTTTATAGTGAATTTGGAGGGGGAAAATCAATTTGACAATCAATTGAAATAGTAAGCCTCTCACACTGCTCCTAGAGCAGTGTTGTGCAATGTCATATTGCACAAGTCAAGTCTCAGCTTCTCTGTTATGGAAAGCCCACCTACTATGCGGTTGGTCCATTGAGCAGAGAGAGCAGAGGAGGTACAAGTGAAGGGGCACACTAAATGCTTCACTATAAACTGGTTCCATAGTGTCAGTGGCTGTAAACAGCCATCATGCCGAACAGCAGAAGTAAAATGTGCGTAACTCGAGAACAACCCTCTTTCACAACCTGTATGATCTTCACGTCACCAAAAAAAACATTGAGGTACGTTACCTGAAAACATAAGTTACACTCAAATTAAAAAAACCACAGATTGGTACCAAGCATTCTTCTGGACTCGTACAAAATAAAGAGATAGTACAGTTCTATAATTTTGAAAACCTGTGCAGCAGTAATAAGTCTAAAATAACTTTATTAAAAAGCCACAGAAACTACTCAGAGCACCGCTATTCAAGTAATTCATCAGTGAAACATGGCAGTCGGCAAAAATATACTTAAGTGACATATGTTTAAAATCAGCAGCTTCAGAGCATGAAGTCCAGTCTAGATGCTAGATAAGTCTTCTCCAACAACGTCTCACACAAATCTCCCATCTGAGAAATCTTTCTAAAAACCTTGCATGCAAAAGGCAGGCAGTAAGGCAGCTCAGCTCTCACGTGTGGTATCTCAAATTACAGTTACGAGGATATTTCATCACCATTTGTTGAGGTCCGAGACCATCAGTACAAGCTGCTGCTCAAAGTGAAGCAAAACTAAAGGCACCTCAATAAGCTCCTAATTTCATGTGAAAGCACATCTTCTTCTGCAGAAATCAAACGCAACAGGCATTAATGACTAGAATGACTTAGCGCAAGGATAGAAGAGCTACCAAAAACAAGGTTTTTCTTCCCAACATTACCGAATCCACAGATTCCACTTATTATAAAGAAAATAACTAAAACTACTCCAGAAATCAATGAAACTTTATTTCTTTCATTACCAGCCTTAGAAAAAGTCAGGAGAGTAACTCAAGCTATGTATCTGCAGCTGCTCCATGGCAGTAGCTTTGGTGCACAGGGTTCACCTATAGAAGGGCAGTGCCATTCACAGCACCAGCTGCAGCACTGCTTTCAAGGGTTCGGACTACCTGAAGATAAGACCTTCTGCATTTCCCACGACCCTTCTTGCCATGTTACTTGTGTGTTGGGCACTAGTGCCCAGGACCTGCGATCAGACTGCAGCACTCAGCAGCTCCTTCTAGGAACTGCAGGGAAGTGGCAGATGTGGGCACTCCACGTCAGAATAAAATCTTGCACCAATACTGTAGCTATATGAACCACTTAAGCTCCTGCATGTCAAAAATCAACAAAGTTTTGTTCACATGTACCATAAAAGAAGCAAAACCCCACAGTTAACCTTGAGCCCAATTCAAAGCTTGCTGTTATCACTGGGACTCCATCCACCAATTTTCAGAAGGCTTCAAGCTGGGGCCTGATGAAATGAACTTCCAAACAGCTAGTCCCCTGAAATTGAGGACTTTATATATATAACACAGGCTTCCTATTGCTTAGGAGCCACTTCTCTGTATTTTTTATATTTACTGTTGTGGTTGAATTTTTGATGCCTAAACACTGACATCTGAGAAACTTCCCGGCATAAAGGCATTAAACTTTACTGCACTTCCAATTTGACTGTATAACATAAAGAGCAAGATGTGATCCCCGAAGGCTTTGAGAAGACCTTGATATGTAAATGAAAACTTCCCTCAGCATCAACTATTCTATCAGAAACTGTGATACTCTTAGCCAATTACTCAGTTTGAGAGTTATAATACTGTTATCTCAGTGTTATCACTCTTAATTGTTCAAATTTTAATGCGCAATGGCTTCAGCATTTAAAATCAGACGTTAGAGCTGTGTGAGCTCTTATGTATTTACCTTGCTTCAGGCAGGAAATAATTAAATTCTTTTGAAAGTTTTCTAACAGAAACGGGCCTTCAAGAGTTATTCAATACCCTCACCCTGAAACAAGGCTCTGCTGAGAGAGTTTGACATCTCCCATTTCCAGCTCATTTTCTAGCTCAAAATGAGAAGCAAGACAGGTTTCTTTCCTATAAAGCAATGTCTGTTACTAATCACAACAGGCCTGTCTTGGGGAACCATGGGAGAGGTCATCCTTGTGCTACCCTGGGAGGGCCTCGCTCCCATTTTTCCACAGTCTCTGCTCACGGAAAGCCCACCAGCCAATGCTGGGCCCTCAGCACAAGCTCGGGGCCCCAAGGATGGTTTGGGCATTGCCCTCACGTCTGGGGCCATGACATGGGGAACTCACATAATCCAGAGGGCTGTCCCTGAAGAGCTGGTCTGGCTCCAGGAGGATGTATCCACAGCACCACTCCACTGCCCTAGTCAGAGGAGCACTACCTCACCCTGAGGTGCTGGATTTTCTCCTGCCTCCACAGGCCCTTCTTCACACATGCCTGGACCTGGTACTCTACCCTACCTCTCTCCATTTTTACTCACCCGCGTTGCTCTGACAGACCTGTCCTTACCACACCAGGCACATAGAGCCATGTTAGGCAGCAGCCTGCCAGCAAAGCTCTCCTGCTTTGCAGAGGGCTGCTGTTCCAGCGGCCACAAGACCTGACCCTGCACGCCATTCCCCACTGATGCCACCCTATGAACGACCCCAAGCAAATCACCATGTCATTTCAATTTTCTCAGCCACAAACCAAACTATTTCTGTTTCACATATGTTCAAAATTAGCTATCAAGTCATGTAAGGACAAAGCATTGTTCTGTATTCAAAGTGCTAAAATTATTACAGTACAAAAACTGGGTATTTGAGAAAGAATGACAAGAACGAGCTACTTTACAGATGTCTCATATCACGGTTCAGGGTATAGCAGCTTCCTGCAAAAACCAACTATGGACTTATATCTGACAGATGACATGCAAAATGCATGAAATAACACTTTAATTTTAAAATTAATCTGTTACAAGATTAATCTATGGACTCAGATGATTCTGTTCATGTTAGGAAAGAGATGTCTTCATTCACAAAATAATCGCTACATTTTTACAACTGGGGATGCATAGGAGAGATTTCTCTTTGTATACATGTTAGGGCACAGAGTTCTAATGAAACCACATGGGACCTTGTAGAAAACATGCAGCAGTGTCCATCACCACAAACGAAACAATATGTGCTGAACGAACAAACCCAGGCATATGAATGCCAGACAGGGCAGGAGGAGCTATGACAATAACCTGCCACACCTTCTGATGAAATAAAAATCCTCACACAAGAATTATTCATTATGAAGAGTAATTAATTTACTTTTAGTGTTCAAACTGTCAAGCTAATGGGACACTCAGACACACAACAGTTACCCATTTGCACAAAACAAAATTAGACTATTTCAAGATCAGTTAGGCTTGTGCTTTGTGTTTGCCAAATCCACTTCAAGTGTCCCGATGCCAGCCTTGAAGCCAATTCTTATTCAGCAAAGCACTTAAGTTTATCTCCTGAAGTGGTCTCACCAGACTTGATGAGACCACTTGTTTAAGCCTAAACCCACTCAAAGTTCATTACAGATTCAACATCAAGCACTCTGATTAAGTTCTTTGCTGCTTCAGTACCACAATCTACAACCAGTGGACGCTGCTATTCTCAGTTTCTCACGATGGTTCCATTTCCACACTTAGAGCCCAGCATTGGCCTTCCTGGCCAGTGGCCTTGGTCAGCAGAAAATGGAAGGGAAGGAAGCAGAGCATATAGCTACAACTATGAATGAGAACAGGTTACAATGGCACATTCACATTAGCACACAATACAAGATAGATAAACTGAATACATATGGCAAAACAGGTGCTGGGCAGGACACTTCCTATATTTCTAGGATCCGATTTTCCTCCCTTTTACCTGTTTGTTAAGAAGTCTGCAAAAGCTTTGAGAGGAGAGTACGTCAATTGCTACACAAGAGTGACAATCAATTTACTGGTGCTTGCAGCGCTAAGCAAGAGCAGGAAGACAAATGCTATCAGATTGCAAAGGAAGTTTTACGTTTAAGAACTTCTGAAGTTCCTCAGTTTTGCTCAAAACCTGACTTTAAGTACATTACTCCTTTGTGCGCCACAGATCCCTGAGCAGATAGAAAGACAGTATTCCACAAAACAAAATCCCAAACTACCACACTTGTCAGGCATACCAATTCATTCCATGGCAGGCAAAATCTCTCCAATAGGTAGGTAATCTCCACAATAAAACCTTTCAGATATTACATGGTATTAACCCTTAACTGGGAAACAATCTTTCCATTCTGTCTCAAAGGTCTCCAGAACTTCAAGAGCTATCAGTAATTACTTAGCCACTTAGGGCTTTTTTCCCCTAGTTTAGCACCGGACTGAAGATTTTCATATCTACTGTGCTTATAGTCCTACAGAAGATACTAATCAGACATTTTAGGTGATGCTATTTTGTCAATTTACACCACTGAGTTTCTTAAGCCTTTTTTTTTTTTCCCCCTTTCTCAAACTCTTTTGCTCAGAGGTTAAAAGGATTACCTAAAATTACCAGAGGTACCTACTGTAAAAATCATCAAGGAAAGTCAACATTCCAGTTTGTGCTCTACTGAAGCTTGAAGTCTTAAATGTAGCACCAATCTGGCCAACAGCCAGCTGAATATGATCCAGCAGTGTGCCCAGGTGGCCAACAAGGCCCACAGCATCCTGGCTTGTATCGGATACCAGCCAGTAGGATTAGGGGAGTCATTACCCCATGTACTTGGCACTGGTGAGTCTTGTCGCTCTGCTCTCCCAAGTAACAAGCGACAAGATGAGAGGGAACAGCCTCAAATTGCACCAAGGGTGGGTTTACATTTGATATTAGGAAAAATTTCTTCACCGAAAGGGTTGTCAAGCATTAGAAGAGGCCACCCAGCGAAGAGGTTTAGTCACCATCCCTAAAGGTATTTTAAATACACATAGGGGCAGTGCTTAGGGACATATTTTAGTGGAGGACTTCACAATGCTAGGTTAATGATTGCACTTGATGATCTTAAAGGTTTCTTTCCAATCTAAACTTTATGATACAATGAATTTTCTTAAATAAGTATTTCACAAAATATCACTGCATTTCTGATTTTTTGAACATGCAGAAGAGAAAAAAAACAACCCTAAAAGTGCTGTGATAATTTCCAATTGCAGTTATATGGCAATTCTCATAGAATAACTAAAAGGAAAATGTGGGGAAAAAAACGCCCAAACTACAAAACAGTTGTTACGGCACTATGTTCTGCGCACAGGGAAACATCATGAGTTAAATGAGCTCAGGTGGCACCTTCTCTGATCTGCAGGCACTGACTAGTCTTGATACTGGGAGGAAAGGAAAGGCTCATTCAATACACAAACTATCCTTCAAAAAGAGTATAGTGCTTGGGAACGCCTTCCATATTCAAACAACTGATTAGTTTAAGCATGTGTAAAAAGGGGATGAACAATCTCCACCAATAAGTCTGTAACATCTGGATTTCGATCCTCCAATATTTTGCCTCAGAGTTTTACATTCCACAGTACCTCAAGCTATGTCAAATCTATGAATTAAAAAACTTAGCTTCATGTACAATAGACTGTAGAGCTTCTTGAGTACAGCAGGACTAGATCATGCTAAGACCTCAGAAGTCTGGAAGATGTATGAGATGTTTAGAAATTTCCATCCCTGTATTTACGGAAATGCACAGGTTGGTAGCACAGATCTGAGCTTCCACTACACTCGCAAGCTCTGTGCCACCATTGCGCTCCTATTTCTTGCAGGTGTAAAGTCTTTCAGGCACAGAAAGTAATCGCATATCAAGAAGATCCCCTCAGGGTTTTACATAGATTAATTCACTTTGTCTCAGTATTAAGATGCAAACACCGTATTTAAAGGCACAGGTTTTAACTTGCTTCAAGAGAGATGCCTCATACACGATTCCACCAAAGAACAGTTCTTTCAAAGTCGTCATAATCAAAGCACAACTGAAATGCAAAACGAAAGCTTCAGAATTATCAAGTTCAGAAGAGGTCAGTGATATCTGAAGTTTGCATGCCAGCCGTAGCCTACACTTTGTGAAATAAAACAGCCCAATTACACTGAAATCACAAATCTGATTAGGAAAATGCAGCCAAGGGTTCTTCTTCCAAAAGATAATCTTTTTACTCCCCTGCCATCTGTAACCCAACATGAAATGAACAAGAAAATCTGCTGCTGACACCAAGCCATGAAGGTGTTTCAGAATAGATTAATTACAGATGTTGCAAAAACTGTTGCTTTACATAGAAGTCAGCTAACAAAATAAAACTCATTTCACGTGCTGGCGAACACTGCATGACAAAACAATCACTACTCCTGGCATAAGGTGTCTCATTCATTTCAATGAAGTCACACATCCTGAAGTTGGCAGCCATATCCATGCCACTTACCCTCACAAAACTGAGTGGAAGGATGGAAACTGCGTTGGAGTTAGTGTTAGTCCAGGAAAGCTCAAAAAGGACAATTCAACTCTGTGTCCTTTTATGTACAGACGTAGATATCTTAGATACAGCAAATCCAAAGCAAAACACTTTCCACTACTGATTTTGCTTCATTTTTCCCTCTCCACGCTGGCAATAAAAGTGAAAGTTATTCAAGTGGCTCTAAATCAATTCAGGCAGAAGTCCTGCAACACTGCAGCAGTGAACAGAAAAACTGGCTGACTTAATGAGAGGCTACAAACACCTTTGCCAACACATGTATATGGTCCAGAAACATTAGTGCAGTTGTATGCTGCTCCCAGATACATTGTTCCACTGCAAGTGCATTTGCTTTTACTATAATTGTGTGTTTAGTGTAATGATGAGCAGTGTATTCAAATACTGCTTGCAGTACACACACATATAATGACCAAATGCCTCAGGTAATTATTTTTTAAATACTAGTCTCTCGAAGATGTAAAAAACCAATACCCTTCATGAAAATTGTGTCCTTACAGTCAATTTAAAAAAAAAATGAGGCATTTCCAGATTCCTAATTCTGGTTTGCCGTGGATTGTTCTTGTGGTATGACATTTTGAGTGATTCAATGAGAAGTGAGGATTTCATCAAATTTTGCTTAAAATGTAATTTCAGAGTTGTAAAATAGCTATACATACGTATAGCTAGTTTTGAACAGAAAATTAATTTTTAAAAAAATCTAGACAAAAAGATACAGATGAAAGGCCTCTGCTATTGAAATGAAGTGTTGATTTCCATGGAAAAAAAAGCATCCCAGTAGGCTAATGAAGATCTGCTTGGGAACTGATAATGGTACATCTTCAGGAGAAGCAGCGGTCATCTCCTGTGTTGTTCTTTATTTCCAACACAGGCCACATTCCTTTGATTGCTGAACAGTACAACCCACAAGGCACTACAATGATGCACCAAGTACACGGGCTATGGGGATCAAACTTGAAGCTTGGCTCAAAGTGAAAAATCTGACTGTTACGTACATGAACAGTGTCCTCATGAAATGCATTCAGTTTCAGCACGACCAGCGAGGGTTTTGTTTTTCCTTTGGACTCATTGCCAAATCAAAAACCTAAACAACTGGGTGCAGAAAAAGAGGAAGATGTTACCCTCCATGATTTTTTTAAGCTGGAAAGAGGAGACCCACGAGCATCTGCCGTCCCTTTTAAAGGGCTCCACCTGATAAGAATTTTGCAGTAAACTGAAATCCAGCAAACAAAATTTAAAAAAAAAAAAAAAAAGACAATGAAAACTGCAAGACAAGTGAACAAAATAAGTCATTGAATATTTGGAATGGCAGCTATAGTTAAGCCAGCAGGAAACCAAAAGGGAGGAGGATGGAGAAAAAAGTTTCCTTTGTTCAGGCCATGAAGAATTCAAAGTTTAATATTTGCTTAAGGAACTCTTCAATAAATAACACTAAAGAAAACCCTTATGGTAGCATGTCTTTTTATGATCAGCACCAAAGCACTGTTACTAAAGAAAGGATGAAAAATGTCATGAACACTAAAAAGTAAATAAATTCAGCTGAAAAAAATGTGCATCCTTTAATCGATAGGTTTAAGGAGGGTAAATGCACTGCACTACATCTATATAAAACACAGCTACCGTAGCTGCTTACTGCATAATAATATAATTGCTATTCTGAGCACGTATGTGGTCAAAGTCAGAGGTTAAGCGCATCAGGAAAGCAAAGCCTTCATTATATGCAGCTATGGGGTTGTGCAAGGAAAATATAGACAGCTCTTGATACAGAAGAATTTGCACTCTGTGCTTGAGAAATTACAAGAGGCTCCACAAAGGCTGTCCATCACACGTTGCCAGTGCTCTGGGTATTTGCAAGTCTGCTAGTTCCTTTGCTGCTCTTACATAGTATCACATACCAGTATCACTTGTCTATAGCGAAACCCAGACTGTGTCCAAACCTGGCAGACATCAGCTTATCTCAGTTACTCACAGCTTTCTCACTGCTAAAGTGGACCAATAACCTTATCTACCTACCAGGCAATTAAGGAAATTCCACTTTATAACTTTGAAGCACATCTCTGCCTGCCCTGTTTTCTAGACCAGCTTCTCACAGCGCTTCTACTGCTGACGGATGTTTGGCCCTTTTCTCCACAGTGGTTTAGCAGCCTGAGCTGATAATTGCCCACCTGCATCCTGCTAGCAACACCTCCTCTGCCAGGACTTTGAAGACGGCTTCACTCCCTAGATATATCTGTGATCAGCACACAGAGCACTCTATTTCCAAAGCCACTCTGATGATGAACCCTACTTATGTGTCCTAAAAATCAAACTGATGCGTGAATTTGTAGTCATAAGGTTATGATGGGCTGGCAGGGACCCTGGGAACTTTCACCTCACTGAAAGAAAGCAACCCAGGTCTGCTGCCAGCATCACTCAGCTGTGCATACCTGGTCTCATGAGTTTCCTAGGAGCTGGAATGGCTGAAGCCCTCCAGGAAACTGTATAAGAAGCATACCAGTGCATTCAACAGCCACCCTCACGCAACGGCCACACTTGACTAGTCTGCCTCCAGGATGCCTGAAAGGGTGAAAGACTATTTCAGGTACTGCAATGAAACCCTGTTCAGACGAACACACTTGAATGCCATAGTGGAAAGGCACGCCTCCATCAGGACAGCAGATGCTGAAGACCAGCCCTCATCTGTGGCACAACCTCTTTTTGCACAAAGGGGTCTCATAGCCATTGCTACCTTCTGCGCTAGGCAGAAGCAATTGTGATTTTTTTTTAGACTTTTCCTATGACATTTGTAAGACTGAGTTTATAACAAACCAAACCTGAATAACTCACAAAGCCCTACACAAAGAAGATACTTCAGCAGTTGCTTCAGTGGGGAAAGGAGGGGAGGACAGGGTAAGTTGAGCATAGGTGTACCATGAGAGCAAATTGGGACTCTGAAGTGGAAAAAAAAAATGCTACCACATATAGATGAGACTGTTATCTTAAGATCCAGAAAAATAATTCCTGTGAATACACTTGAAAACGCTTCTTTTCCCCTTTTATTAAGATACTATAAGATGTTAAATGTAGGCCTACAATTTAGGAACAGATTGAAGAGGCAGCAAAATAGGAGGCCACCAGCAGAAGGTCAATAAAAGATTGAAAAGTATTACTACTGGTAACTAAAAAGAGGTGGATCTACTAATAATTAATTAAGTAAAGAACAATTAAAATGAAAGTCTCCTTAATGACAAGTTCCAGTGGACTTTGGGATAACTTTCCAAATGAAGAGATTGAAAACTAATCTTGGTCTATTCTGGATTAGTGACAGATGGAATAAATCTTGTTGGGTTTTTTTCTTAAGTGCTGACAGTGGAAACTGGCACATCTGGGTAACTAAATTTTAGTACTCCAGCACCAGATATACTGCTTTCCTCTCTTCTTTTTATCCTTGAGTCACATGATATTTCTGAAACTCAGCCATTTTAATAGTATTTTTCACATTTTATGAGGACACTAAAAGAAAGGCTCTCTAGGGAAAAAAGTCTCAGCTTTGAGGATGGAAACACTTGGAGACACTACAACAACACTTGAAAACTAGCACCAGGAGCTGCCTGTAATCTCTAGGAAACCCTCCACAAAGTTCCTAGAAAACAGAAGGACAGCAGAAAAATGTACAGTTACTGACTGTGATCTCCTCTTGTTCTTTAGAAGTGGAGTCACGCCATGTTCAAAGCAATATAGAACTACTGTAAACCCTATGCTGGCAGCGAACTCCACTGAGGACTTCTCCCACACACAACTTATCTGCATAAGATACTTCTTAAAAAAATATAACATCATCTGTTGTGGCTCATTATCCTCAACTAGCTCAAGCAGGACTTCTTCCCAAGTTAGCTTCAACTTGTCAGCTTGTGTTTTCTCATTTGTTATCTTCTTATGAATAAATATGACTGTAGTCCAGAAGAAGTCTGTCATAGCATATGTTACGTCTCACTCCCATGTGAGCAGCTTCCTTTTAGAGAAACTAGAAGCATAATAATTGGTTTAAAAGGTCCTTGCTCCAGAAAATTTGTTATTTTATCCACGACACCTGCAAATACCCTGTAAACAGACAAAAGCATTAAGGGCTGTCGGTATTAAAACTGGAGGCCCTTCTTGGAAGAGAAAGAGACTTCTATAAGGACTCCAGGACTATTCCTGCTTTAATAGTGCTTTGCAAAGGTAGCATGAAGAAGAAAAAGCAGTCATTATGCTAGGGAGGAAAAGCTGAAGGAAGAATTCTGAGACGTGTAGGGCAGTCAGCAGGTCAAAAACTGAGCAAAGATGACAGAAAAATGGGTACACCTTAAAAAAAAAAAGGTGCAGAAGAACTTGAAATTTAACGGCAAACTAACCAAGGGAAAAGTAAAGAACTGCTGTCAGGACTCAGGATGTAGGAATTTAATTTATTTGTGAAGACTAGTATTAAAAACAGCCTCAAAGCAAACAGTATTTAATATGGAGTTCACAGCCAAAAGCACAGAAGTTGTATAAACCAACTGATGAGAACTAGCTTGCTCATTTTGTTTAAAATAATACAAGTTAACCATTTCCTAAGGCAGATTCAGAAGTTCTTTACTACAGCAAGCATAAAATAATGCTGATTAGATTTTAAATGAACATTTGAGATACTCCCTCCAAACCTTTGGCTCATTTTTCATTAATATTCATGCCAGAGGCAACTCCCAATCAGAAACATATTCTCCTACTTCTCACTTCCACTGAAAACAAGAGAGTAAACAAGTTTCCTTTTGAAAGAGTGGTTACCAAAGTCATGTGTAAGAATATTCACTTAGATGCTCCAGTTTCACTCACGATACGCATGTATTGCAGAAGTTACAGGAGTATTACAAAAAATATACCATATTGATGGCTTTTGATACAACAGACTTCAGTCTTTTGGTGATTCTTTAAAATTTTATCTGCTGAAATTACATGACTCATGAAAAGCACTAGCTTTATAGTCAAATATATATATATATATCCATATTGCCAAAGAAAAAGCCCATAAACTTCAAACGCCCCAAACTAGAAAGTAAATAAAAATAAATGAACATAAAATCAAATACTGTCAGTCTTTGGAACCATAAATAGTGGTTTAAGGTAAAGAGAAACCTGCAACACCAGTATAATACCTTAAACAAAATTAACGACCCAAATGAATTGAAGCCATGTTTCCAAAATAACACACTGAGCCTTCAGGAAAGGAAAAGGGGAGTGAAAATCCACTGCCACTAGCAGAATCGACAGAGGTGACCAGAGGACCTGAAGTGGGACCCTTAAAGAAACCTTTTTGGAGAGAAGAGGAACACGTATGTGGCCAACCCATAGGTTTTTCAAGAGGTATGAGCTTGAAGACACAACAGAAACATGGTTTTTCCTAGTCTTTCCAGCAAATGCTGAGGACTTCTCCTTCTCCCTTGGTAACCCAGTCCCAGCTTCAGCAGAAACCCCTGCACCACCCAGACAGGCAGCAAGCAACCCACGGAAGCAGAAACCAGAAGTGCATCCCCAGCTAATGCAGGGCAACAGAGATATGATGAGATGTGCCTACTTCCCCCCTCCCCACTTGAATCACACCATTACCAAATAACCTGCAGTGCCCCTTTTCCTTCCCCATCTCTACCATCCTGCAAGGCCAAGAGCAGATACTCAGAGGCTGTGGCCACCACCACGACCCCCTGCAAGAAGGAAGATGCCCAGTCTCCTGCAACTCCTGGAACCCTCTCTTGCACCTGCCATGCCATCGATAGCAGCCAGTCCAGCTCCGCCTCCTGACATCAGGACAGAGAGTTCTCGGAAGCAGCAGGGTTAAGCAGGAAAGTATGAAGTTGTTTCTTTACCTTAGGATGGTCATGCTCTGAGTCCCTTTCGTTATGGGGAGGCTGATGCCTAGCACTGACGGACAACATCTGGCAGGAATGACCAGCTCCAGCTAAGCTGGCAGACAGCTTCAAATTACAGAAGTCAGGGTTCACTTAACATAATTAGGATATAATCCTTTAATAGCCAGTTCAATGGATTTTACTTTTCAACAATGGCTGAAGAAGTACTGAAAAACTGCTCAAGGTTCATAAATGCCCTGGAGATGGTAACTAGACACTCTCAGAAAGAACAAGCCAAACTCACAGCAGAACAGACATTTTTAAATAATAGATTTATGGGTTCATATGCATTCTCATCACACCAACTTTCTCCTAAGTGTCAAAATATGCTATTCAAATAAATTGGGAGCATATAGCAAAGATCTGTTGTTTTGTCCTATAAAGACAGGGTAAGGATGTCATCATATTTCTGTTTCCTCCTCACAAAAGTATTGCATGTCTGAAAAATTGACTTGTGACATTTCAAGGCTTCCCATTAAAAGCCGACTGACAACCTGCAAGTTTGTCATACAGACCAGAGATATGGATGTAAAAAGGAAGCATGTCAAACACACTAGGGGAAAAAAGAACACACAAAAAGTACTAAGCTAGTAATAATTCTCACAGAAGAATTAAACCATTTCCTAAATTGTTACTAAGAATTAATACACTAAATAATGTGGAATTTAAAGTAAAGTTGAGCTGAAGGTCAAACATGTGAGATGTATCACCCCCTATAACACCCAGACCAACTCCAGTTCTGCAAGCCCCTCACCCACTGGGACACCTGGCTTGGCCTTGGAGCTGCCCTGTCCACCCTGTGGGACTCAGTCCCCACCTCAGCTCTGCTCATTGCCTCTGAGCACAGCGGGACTGGGATGCTGGGGGAGGTCCCTGCCCTGCTGCCAGCCCTCATGTTGCCAAGAGAGAGCCCTAACCCTGAAGTCTTCTATGTAGAAATGAGAAATCTGAAAGTACCCCACGCTTTTTATAAATACCTGAAAAATATTGACTCCATAGTTTTCTATGCCTCTCAACCAAACACGAAACCAAGTATTAAAAAAAAAAAAAAAAAGCAGCTTCTGGAAAAAAGCTATGATTTGGAATACTCAGACAAAAAAAAATAAATACAAGTGCCCATGTTCCTTGGTTTCATGCTCTGGCCTTCCATTTACGAATCTGACCCCATGTTACTAAAAACAGTGAAAGATTTCACATGGATTTCCAATTCAGACAGACCAAATAACTAATGGGTCTATGCACTTGCCTATTATCTACAAACATGGTTTTGAGTTTTGTTTATTTCTCTTCATGATTTATAAACTCTCTTCTCTCTTACAAAATTTTACTGTGATACGCAAAATTTGGAACACCTTGACAACACAGTATGGTGTGTCTTGTGTGCAAAAGATAATCAGCGTTATTCCCCCAGTGTTTGTATATAGTCCCATGCTGTTTTTTTTTACTTCAGTGAGAACAGGATGTTAGATATAGCACAAACTCACCAAAGGCAAGGGCTATACAAGCTGTACATGGCCACTATCCAGTCATTTGCCTCTCATGACTCTGCCCCTCTGCAGCGAAAAGGCTCTTCAGCATCTCTTATTTTCAAAGGCACCACTTCAGCAGCAGCCAGAGACAAGTTAACATCTGCCGGTAAGAAATCAGGCCAAGGGCAATCTCCAATAAGATCTGACAATAAGCTTCCTCGTTCCAACTTGCTCACCCAGCCTGCTCTAAGAACAGCAATGGTTTTCTGGGAAAAAGCAGTTATATTACAGGTCATTTCAACTATCCCTCAATAACCTTGCCAGCTCGGCAAGAAGCTCTTAGCAGGAGCGGTCTGTCAGCCAGCTTCCTGATGTAAAGCTCGCTTCAGGCTTGAGAAACTTTCAGGAGCTTGTTACAGGGCTGGAGCACTCTCATCGCAGGTGGCAGACAACTAGAAGTCCGAAAGAGATGCAGTCCTACATGAACTTGTAAGATGCTGAGTACCATGGAGCCTGCCAAGCATTCTTTGTCCTGTGCTCACACATACACATAGAATAACCCACTGCGATGGCAGGGATTCCTCACAGGTCCTTCCACAGTGGAAACTAGAAGTGACTAGGAATTAAATATGATGGTTTTAAAAGAATTGTTTGAGCAAATATAATCTAAAACATAAACTGCTGCATCAGTTCTCACAAGCGCTTAGGAGGAGGGCGATAAGGAGAAGGGCCTGAAGTTTGTTGAATGGTACTAGTACTGGTGCATGAGGCTTTTCAGTTGAAGTTTATTTACATTTTGCAATAACTGATTTATGCAGTCATGAGCTCTTATTTGCATCTTTCCTTTGCACACTTCTGTTGCTGTTTGTCAGTCCCACTTATCATAGTGTCTTCATCCAAGAAAGAAATGACCAAGAACATTTTGGAGAGCAGAGTTTTCTGTGAACTGGAACTGTGAGGACCATCAGGCTGTACTCAATTCAACAAAAAACATTAATAATATGTGAATTTATTTTCATGTGTCACATACAACAACATGATTTTTTTTTCTGTTGCCTACCACTCCCCTCTCATTGTCTTTTTCCAATGAAGACTAGCTTTGCTAAAGACGGAGGAGTAAAGACAGAGGAGTAAAGACAGACCAGGGTAGTACTTTAGAGACAACATTCATCAATGGCAAATAAATCAAACACCATTCTTCTTGTGAAGGGCTTACAAATGTGAAAATATTTTATAACACAAATGGAAGATTTATTTTTGGTTTTTTTTGACTGATCCACTTTGGCAAACTTTTCTAAAAGGGAAATCAGATGGCCACAAACCCATCAAGTTATCTTTCTGATGAGTTACAAGTTGTCTTTCATTGCTCACACAATGTATGTGGTTTTAATGTATGTTGTAGCTAAAATGCCCGAGTCATTTATAAGTATGCCATACATTAAGATTTTCCTCAACAAACAAGTAATTATAAATAATCATCTTTCTGCAAACAAAACTTCCAGGGCTGCAATGCATGCCCTGCACTGTTTATTGGTATCCAAAAGGTCTTAAATGCCTTGAAACCATCTAAAGACACCATTTAACACTCTCAGGTTTAACATTCAGTTGGAGAGCAGCACAGAATCCCCAAGTAGAAGCACTTTTCTTTAAAAAAAACCTCCAGAAAACCCCATTCAGATGTTTGTCTTTACTGAGAATGTGACAGGCTTTTAGCTTGTTAACCACTGAATGCTTCCAGTCTGCTGGTAGAAAGAACAAAAGGGTATTGGTGATACACCAACAGCACTGCTGGCATTTACACAAAAAGTGCCTTCCCTTATTACAGAAGTACTCACGATTTGATACATTTAATTGGAAATTTCCTTAAACTCAAAGGCAAGACATGTTGGCAGCTGTGGTTATCTCCTGTTTCTCCTAGGCACATATTTCTTATCTGATAAGTGTAAAGTACCAATGAGAAACTCAAAATGTGTTTCCCCTACCTACCAAAAGGGAAACACAGCCAGAAACTGTAACTGTAGCAAGGAACTAAGGGGATGGAAAGACTAACCACATGCCCAGAACTGCTACCAGGCACAGGTCACTCTTTTTCAGCTTAAGGAGACCCAAAAGCAACGTATAGCAGTTTCATAACTAAACACAACCACATGGTTTTACTTAATATGATGATCTGCATATGAAATAGCAATAATAGTACTTACTACTTATAGGAATGTTTTTCAGACAAAGCTCTTGAAGTGCTCTCTCCTGCCAGTGAGCCATTTTACATGGGAGTGCAAACACAGGCCAAACAGTTCCCTTAATGCTACAAAAAGAAACCACTAATGCAAAGTCAAAACAAACTACTGGTCAGATGCCTTCACAAAAAACACCTTCAACAAGTCATCCCTTTTTTCCTTACTACAGCAGTAAGAAAGATCCCCTTTTCAGCACTGAGTAGCCTTCTGGAGCACTCACATCCACTCCTTTCTCAGAAAAGTAAAATACGGGAAAGACCATTTTACTATCTGTTGGGCTGTGGGTTTTCTTTACTTAAACATTTCACTGCCACCATAACTCAGCGTGAGGTTTATTGTTTCTGGTATCTGCCTCTGGGCAGCTTAGAACAGTGAATGTCTGTGAGCCAACATGTTTTTAATCTTCAAGAATAGCTGGAGAGAAACACATTAATGTTGGCCTGTATAACTAGACAGCCACAATGGACGGACTCAATCAATCAATCAAGTTATTACTTTTAACTGCACTGCCCAAAAGCTGAAAACTCTAAAGACAACTGTAACTTGCATATGCTCTTAACTTTGAGGTAGGATTTGGAAACAGCGTCTGGCCAGTTAGCATCAGGAAGCCTGATGAAAGACCTCTGAGGGACACAAGAATGGACCACAGACGCTAGTAGGTTAAAACTCTGACAGTAGAGCCCAAAAAGAGACAGACTTTGCTAAGTGACTCATGTTGCCCGCCCACACTGGTTAAGTGTAGGCTTTGGGTAAACCATGCAGCATGGCAAGGCATCGCTGGAGAAGCCCGAATACATGACTACTTCCAAACAGCAATGTTGTTCTTAATGGAGACATGTGTGACATGTTTAATTCCAGAACCCTAAATGGCAATGGCATTTCCTGAAAAGAACAAGAAGAGGGCGAGAAGTAGGAAAGAGTAAAATCAGATATCTTCTATCATCCTGCTCAAATTGTAAGAAAACCTGTCTATTCAGAGTTGTGACAAATTTTACACGAATGGGGAAAAAAGGGGTGTCCTTCTGTAACAACTCCACAGTAATTTCAGGATCTTCAAAACAAGCTTTCCTCATAGAACAAACTTCTAAATCACCCAAATTGCATATGTGGAGTATTCTCACACACATATATTTTTATCCACTGCAAAATCTGAAGCAAATGATAGCAGTAACATAAAATGTAATGTTATATATTTTCCTGCAAAGCTGCAGAAGTTTCTGCTGTGCATTCCTGAAGGACATGGCTGCACATCACAATCCAAATACATATACGCATACATGTAGATATTTACCCACCAGTTTGAAACAAATTAATGCCATCAAGAATTTTTATTATATGCATCCTTGCATGTTTTGGTTGTGGGTTCCTCTACCCCTTGAAAATAGCCCATAATGACTTACTTAGTGCCCCACAAGAACAACCCAGAACACACATAATTTCAAGCATTTTCCTTTCTTTTTTAGGTCTATGCATGAGGCAAAACTCAGTCTCTCACAGTAACTACCTCTAAACACCACTGATGCCATCTGTCACCAGATGAAGACACATTTTCATCGAGTAAGCAAAAAGTGTGAAATTATACAAACAGTATTTGCTCAAACAGCAAAAACCATTGCCAAAAATGCTGGACTGCCCCCAGCTTCAGTTGCATAGGCTGGCAGTGCTCAGGCACGGCTGGGGATGTTTCCCTCTCCTAGGCTGTAATTTGCCCTGCACACTGCTGGGAGGGGACAGCAGCTCTCCCAGCTGCTGAGCTAACGTTTGACAGCCAAAATCGGGGCACTGAAGACCCACAGAAGGCCAGAAAGAAAGAGGGAGCACCATCCAAAGCATTAAAATAGGTGCCACCCTCAGTACTTAATGCACAACAAATTCACACACAAGCAGATAAAGGAAGAGATGCTGATAAATTTACGTGAGGCATATCCTAATTTCACCTTGCTAGTGGGCCTTCCCTCTCCACAGAGGCTTGCAGCAATTCACTGTGACACAACATGCAAAACTACCATGCTACTCAGACCTGGGGGCGGTCAAGAAAGCTGCACAGTCGCCTCAAAGTCAAGAGCCAAGTCAAAAAATGCAAGCAGCAGAGTAAAGAGTTGAAAACTGCCATGCGGGTGAGAGAAGAAAGGACATTTCCAGCGATGCAAAACAGAGGTAGGTTTGGAAGACAGCCACTTCAGAAACCTCTTTTGTACTGCAGACAAGCGCAGAAGCCCTGGCCAGAACCTCGACCCTACTGTGTTAACACCTGAACAAACAGACTGAGGCGAGGGATCCTGCCCAAGGTCTTATATGCCAGGGATGAGGCAGCACAGAGGAGTAGCAGGAAGCCCGGGACAGCCAGCGAGAGAACAAGGAGTCCATCCTGATGGGAAAAAAAAAAAAAAGTCCACAGTTGTCTAATGTTTCCAGGAGTGAACGCACATCTCACAAAAGTAACCTAAAAAAGAGATGCTGCTTAGGAGGATACAAAGAACTGTGAAGTAGCTGCTTTTGCAAGGTGCTAGACAAGAAAGCACAAAAAACCCCACTGAAAATAAAAATCAGGAGCTGGTGATGAAGGCTAGTCTGCCAAACTGGGGAACTGCAGCACAGCCAGTCCAATAACTTCTGCTTAGGAAACAAGCAAAAAAACATGAGAAACACTTTCTCCTCAAAAAGCCTTTTAGCAGAAAAGTTTTGTGTTAAATAAAGTTAAATATCAAACTACAGTTAAACACACAGTCCAGCACCAAGGTATTTTGACAAACTAACTTCGGCATGATGGTAGCAGGCTCTTAATGTCCTCCCACGCTAAACACATTTTTCCTCCATCTTCACAGAACTGAAGAAGAGGATGTAATTTCAGACATTTTTCCCAGGAAAAATCTCTGCAGCTGCCAAGAAACACTAATTAGAGATGGTGGGTGGGGGAAGGACTTCTTACCAACCTGATGTTGCACTTGACAGTGTTTTACTCTTCATGTAACTCCTTCCACATTCCTGTGTGTTACGTACATGGCAAACACACCATTTATTTCCCATTAAGCTTCCCATATTTATTAACTTGGGGAAATTAAATTTATTTCTATTAATCTCGCAAGAAATGTAAAAATCCTTTTTCTCTTCATGTAAAGATATGCCAAATGACAAGTTGAAGTGGTTTCAAACTCTAGAAGAGCTCTTAAGTGGATTATTTCAAATTACAGGAAAGATCAGAATCACTGAAGTTAAAATCTGTAGTTCTGAGCCACTTTCAAAGTATTGTAGCATAAATTTCCATTTTGAACAACCTTAACACTGTCCTTTAAATATAATCAATAGTTAGAAAGAGTGGCAGAGAACTGCCAGCCAGCCAGCACTGTCCTTTATGCTGAGCTGCTCATTTACTGTGCTAAAAAAAAAAAAAAAAAGTGAATGCCTTGTGAAATAGATGATCCTCAGAACATCCTGATTTTTAACCTATAACATAACTTGAAACAGCAAATTACAAAAAGAAAACCACCAACAAACCCAGCCATTTCAGAAGACAGAAAAATCAGCCAAGTATTTAGAGGAACGTATTATAATTTATTACCTCAATTGCAGAAAAATCATTTGCACTTTCAGAATTTTCACAGAAGTACCATGAAAGACACAAAGACAGACAATACTAAACTACCATCTGTATTATAGTACCGTACACATTACGATTTCATTAAGTATTGTATTAGTAATGTGCTTTTTCAACAAAAAATTAGTAGAGTGATGGGAGCAGAGGTAGGAAGGACTCTCCAGTACTCTCCACTCCAAATAATCACACTGGGGATCCATCCCTTGGAAACAGCGTCTCCCAAAAAAGATGCTTGTGGGACCCTTACGCTACCTAATCTCATGTATAGCAACACAGTACAGGGCTAAGACTATTGCATTAGAACCTAAAAAATTAAATGCATTTTTACATATGAGTATATTTTCATACGTTATTCGACGATTTCATACGATTTCATATGATTTATCATTTCTGTCTTTAGAGTACATCCATACAAATGGTGCTCCTCACACTCTCTGGCTTGCAGTCAGTTATGCAGAGTTTATCAACAATGCACCAAGGCATCTGAAAGTACGGGCTGTAGTCCGTGCCCATCTCTGAACTCCATTCCTCCTGTAAAGCAGTATACAGCCGTATTTAAGTTGTAGACTCTTTACACAGGCATCTCCAATTGGGAAAAGCGAGGAAGAGCAAGTGAGTCTAAGGTTACATATTAAAAATGTAAGGAGTTTGCATTTTCAACCCAATGGCTTATTCAACTGAATGCTGATACCACAGCATGCTAAATCTTGTTTCCCACACCTTCACCAACCACAAATTTGACCTAACTGATACCAATCTCATTCATGTCTTTATAGTGAGCTAAAATTATATTTCAGTAGTGTTCATTTACAACTACTGGTTTCAGCTGTCTGAGAGATGAGAAGGCTACAGTGAAATACCCCTCAACAACATTTCCCATTGTTTCTAGAATGAATGTTTTTGATAATCCAAATTATAAGCTCATCTGTAGTGATGAAAATCTCAATTGCAAGTTTTTATAAACACTGCGTTTATATACTCTGGATGTCAGGAAGCCCATGTTGTGTCTGCTAGCATTTACTACTGCCGTAGACCAACAAAAGGGATATTGCAGCTTACAGGCTGCTACCGCATCTCCCGTATACCTCCACTGCTTGCCTAGACTTAACTATCCATGCCATCACATGCAGTTAGCTTGCCCGTGGTCTTTGGCAAGGTGTATTTCACTGTGAGAAAAAACACAGCTGAGCAACTCATCCAAAGCAGCTAAGCAGCTCTCAGAAAATTTTCTTAATTTCACTCATTGTTTATGCGATCTCACTGTGGAGATTTCAGTTGCATGGAAGCCCCCGGGTTTTGCTGAAGAGTGAGTAGTCTGAGCAGGCCCAACACAGACAATGCAATGACTTGATTACTTAAGGACCGCTAAGACAGAAATGTAGTGCTTTCATAATGCTTAAAGCCATGAGGAGTTTTCAGTAGGGAATTACTACAGGTCATGAAGATGGCCCACTTCAGATGACAAAAATACGAAAGCAGTGTCAAGGGATGAGTTAACATTGTTGATTGCTATGAACATGATATATCTGTTGCATTTGCGGTCACCTGTGAATGTCATTTCTATTAAGCTTCTCTTTTTCTGGAAGTCTTAATCATATGCAACCATCCAAGTAACTGGAGATTATTTAGAGGGAGCCAAGTTGTCCAAAGCACAACACTTTGGATAAGGCTGTGCCTTGGGACATACTTATCTGCTTGTACTCACGTGATGGTTTTTTGTCTTTTACTTGGACTGCAATTGATTTGAGGGCAGGCACTGCCTTTCTGTTCTGTGCTTAGCCAGCAATGCACAAGAATTGTGTCTGTGTCCACCATGAGCTCACTATCAACGTCCTCAGTTTCAGAGGACTAGTGCACACAGAATCACGAACACAAGTGGGTCCTGCATGTACTTCTACACAAACTGTCATCTAAGATTAATAGGCAGAGAACAAGCTGTATTTAAAAACAAAAAAACAACCATAAAAGGCTCAGCTGACACAACGGGCCCCACCCTTGGCAATGCAGAACGCCAGCTGCTTAGGGGCCTGGAGACTGTTTCTTGACCATTTTTCAGCTTGGTCTGATGGACAAGAGACATGAGTGGGAATCAAGATATAAATAGCAATGCCATACTTTTTGAAGCCTGCTGTATGACTGTAGAAACCTTAAATATATTCTTCCTTCAGTTTTGTCCTCCTTTTTCTATTTAAGGCATAAGCTCAATTGGGCAAGGACTGTCTCTCTCTGAACAGCTGCAGCACCAAGAAGTCTCACCCGTGGATTCACCCCTTGCTCTACAACAGAACTTGGACAAGAGCTACCCTCTCCACAACCAGACTTCAATCTACTCATATTTAATCTAAATACATATAAAGGTTTACAAACATACCACATACATATATTGTTTTTCATTGAATTAATTCTCATACAGGTTTTGAAAATAGTTCTGTAATGTTACAAAGTCTTTAAGTGATTTTTAAAGGCAACTCTCTCAAGGTTCACAGTTTCTTCACAACAATACACTATTCCAACGCACAGTTTCTTTTTAATGCAGTATAATGCAGCACTTCCCATCAATTTTGTCATAGATTAGCCTCTCCTTTCGTCTGTCTACTAAAAGTGTAAAGACAGGAGCACAACAATCTTACACCGTACAGTGCCACTTAATTTCACCTCCACATAACCGCAACACCAAACAAGTGATTTCCATACATATGTATGTATGAATGTAGAGCGGTACCCTCATCCAGCACTACTGATGGTCAGCAGTGCCACACCTGAGCCCAACAGGGGACCCACAGTGGTTTTTCACAGCTCAGAAAAACAGGAAAAAAAAAAAAAAAAAAGATGGGAAGAGCTCTGGGGAAGCATCGAAGAACCTGAGGGAAAGATTCCCCCTCTCTGTTTCTTTTGTCCTTGGCACTCTGTACCTAATGTGCACAGTTACATGCCAACATGGTACTATTAAGAAAATACCTCTTTACAGTTTCACTGGATTTCATATTGAGAATAAATATTTGAAAGAATATCACATTTCTGCTATAAAAAAAATAAAAAAAACATGAAACCTTAACTTTATATTAGGGTACAAATACAGCTGCTGATGATTTAAGGTCTTTGGAGCCTTTGACACTAAGCACAAGAGGAAAATTGGACTTTGAAATGAGTGAGAGCTGAAACAATCGGGCTGTTGTGCAGCCAACTTGAAGCTTGCATGCAAAACCAAGATTTTTGAGATTGGAGAATTTACATCTGGCCTTTTAGGAAGAAAGAGGACAGGATATCAGCATCCTCTGCAAACTAATTGAAGGCTAACATTCATATGAACCGCAAAGTAAAGCATTCAGTCATCTTCCTAAGAAAATAAAGAGAGTTTGGCAATACAATAGTCCTCAGAGAAATGCCAGGACAGAAACTTCTGTTGTCTTTGTTGATTTAGCAACTGATGTGTCCAATACCTTAGTGTTTTGTAAAGAAAAAGCATAAATGTGTGTTCCAGCATCCTTCATGCTGGAAAGAAGTCACTTGATATACGCCAACAAAAATAAGAAAAGCTAACTTCAACTCACAAATACGGTCATTATGCCATTCTGAGCCCCTCCATGGGCAGAACTGTGGCTTAAATAGGATTAGCTCCTGGATACAAAAAAACAGTATTACTCACAAAGGGAGTTCCTCCACACACAATAGCTGTGGGTTTTATTAGACAACTATCTCACCTATTCATCACCTCTCTTTCACTGTCAACCCACAGTAATGTACCTCAAATTGATGCAATACTGACTTACTTTGAAGGCTCTGTTCTGCCCACAAATTTTCATTGACTACACTTGTTAAACCACCACCACGTGCCAGTTTACACTGGATTTGCCTGCAATGTCCGCCAAGTCAGCAGTGTTTAATCTGACAAGATGCATCTGCTTTAAAAGAACAGGCAGACCTACATGCCAGTTTCTTTTTGCCACAGAAATGGTCCTAAATTAAGTTTATTTCAAATTTTGCTAAAGCAAATGCAAATAATTCTAAGTGAAATAGAACCATAGAATGGTTTGGGTTAGAAGGGAACCTAAACGATCATCCAGTTCCAAGCCCACTGCCACGGTCAAGGACACCTTCCACTTGGTTAGGTTGTTCAAAGTTTCATTCAGCCTGGCCTTGAACACCTCCAGGGATGGGGCTTCCAAGGCTTCTCTGGGCAACCTCTTCCAGTGCCTCACCACCCTCACAGCAAATAATTTCTTTCTAGTATCTAATCTAAATCTCCTCTCTTTCATCTTAAAACCACTATCCTTCATTCTATCACTGCACTGTCTGATAAAGAGCCCTGATAAATAGCGTAAGCATACACTTTTTTTAATACCTAGAAGTCAAAAAACCCAGCCAGATTTAATGAAATTATTTTCATTTATGACACTGAAAACTGAGATTAGTTTTCTGCATGTGCAGCCACATATGGGCAACAAAAAACAGGTGAAAGACTTCTAAGCGTCAAGGTCCTGGACCCAGGGCTGGGTGGTCAGACATAGACTCACCGTCCCTCTACAATTAAGGACAACATAGAGTCTCTATTCCACTGAAGCAACTTTGAGTGGGTGTATTTTCCTTTCTCAGTCCTCTTGCAAGTTTGCCAGGATAATGGCACAGAGATGCAAATGCGATGCCCAATATGAAAGTGCGATGAGCTACCACTAGCAAAAATGCAGGCAAATAAACGTTCTTACAACTTGTTTTGCGGTTTTTAGAATGACTCGTTTTGCAGTTTTTAGAAAGCAATTATCCTTTATCAGACCTGGGCAACACGAGGGAGTGATCTCCATGAATCCCGTGCAGAGAGTCTTATTTTAATGTTACGATGAACAGTCAAATCTCTTGCTAACTTGGAGCTGGCTCCAGCTCTGTCTGACCTTGCAAGGTAGACGGGGAAAAGCTGCAAACAGAGGTGATTACAGAAGAAGAGACATCTGTTCAGCACAGACCATGCTTGACACAAGACGTTACCACCTTCAAAGAATGAGCAATGCCTGGAAATAAAAAACGTCTGCAAGCACATTCTGTTTAACTTTCAAAAAAAAATGCAATTACTTAAATGAAACTTAACTCTGCTTTAGCTCAAATCAAAAATATCCCACTTCTCGTCACAGTAACTGCTTCTCGTACCGCGGCCACCATCCCGCGCTCCGCGTGTTTAAGCCCTAAGGACACAGAATTTCCACCGCAACCCCGGGGCTCCGGGCGGGGGATGCGGCTCCGTCCGAGCTGCCGGCCGCCCCGTGAAGAGCCAAAAGAAAGCCAAGACGGCGAAGACGACCAAGCTCTGCAGGCGGGGAGCGACCGGCGACCTCCTCCCCCGCCCCCCCAATAACCCCTGCCCCCCTACCCTCGTCCTGCAGGCTGGGGCCGGCGGCCAGGGCGAGCAGCGCGGCCAGGCGCAGCCAGCACCTCCCCATGCTGCGCCGCGGGGCGAAGGGGTGGGCGGGGGACGAGGAGGAGGAGTGGGACGGAGACATCCTCCGAGCGGGATCCCGCGGGAGACTCCTCCTCCTCCCGCCGGGGCTGCCCCGCCTCGCCTCGTTGTTCCCCATTCATTCCCCGGGATCGGCATCCCGATGCGGCGGGGTTGCCCCCGTCCCGGTGGTACCGAAAATACCGGAAAATAAACTCCCTAAGACTCTCGGTTTGGAGTTTCAGAAAGGAAACGTTCTCTGTCAGGGCTGGGCAACACGAGGAGCGACCTCCATCAATGCTGTGCGGGGAGACAAGAGCTGGGGCAGGATGGATTTCCCACTGATATGGATAAATCCTCCCAGAAAACTTATGCATATTCTGTTACTTTCCAGGGACTGATTTTAATCTTATTGTGAACGTTACAACAGTCAAATCTCTTGCTAATTCGCAGCTTTGGCTCCAGCTCTGTCCGACCTTGCATTTGAGACAGGGAAAGGCCGCAAACAGAGGTGACTGGAGAAGAGGACACATCTGTTCAACACAGATCACACTGCACACAAGACATTATCATCTCCAATGAATGAACAGTGTCTGGAAAAACACTGTGAAAAAAAAAAAAGCACGCTATCAGAGTGACATTCTAACTTACAAAAAATAAAATTACTTAGATGAAACCTAACACCACTTTAGCTTAAATCAAAATATTCCATTTTTTGTAATTATAAGTACTTCTTGTACCACCACCCGCAGGCACAGCTCCTCTCTGATGTGGCCTCCAGGAATTGCACAACAGTGCACACAACCCCAGGGACAGATGTGGCATCCCCGACACACATCCCTGAACGGGATGTGAGCCAGCAGTGGGACATGAGCCAGAAGTGGGATGTAAGTCAGCAGTGGGATGTGAGTCAGCGTTGGGATGCTGCACGCTACCGCTACCGTGTGTGCTAACATCAACAGGGCACCGAGTTGGCCAGGGCACTGTCATCGCCGAGGCTGGGAGGGAGTCAGCACCAGCTGTGCCCTCTCACCTTTGCTGGGGCTCCCTTTGAGGGAGGACGAGATGCGGAGGCAGAGAGAGACCTCCCTCTGGTCCCCTCTCTGGCAGTGTGGGACGGGGCAGGGAAAGCACCCCACTGCCAGCTCGCATCCTGTCCAGAGTGGCAGTGGCTACCGGTGCAGGCCTGGATAGTTTTGTCGGTAGCTGTGCAGGAAAAAAGACTTTGAAAGCATAGTCTTGGTAATTTTTTAGTTCAGCTTTCAATTTTCATACAAAAGACTTAAACTGTTTAAGCTGGTGGTTGTTTGGAGTTCCAGGCACTGCAGGCATTACACAAAAAATAACCAACGTGCTTTTCATTGAAGATCCACAGTTTTTGACTGTTCGGAGGTAAAGGAAATGCAGTCCCAGATTAAATCAACAATTAAAACAACAATACAGGATCAAAGTGTGTGGGAATGTCTTAGTGGTATAAATAATAAATAAAAATACAGCTTTTGATGGAGGGAAGAAATTATTTAAAGTATAATTTTTAATAATGTTTGACAATCTAATATTTTTTCTCCAAATACTAAAAGAATGATAAGTGAAAAAAAAAAATAACCAAACAACCCAGCTGTGCGTGATTAAGTTTTGGAAGCCCCAACTAAGATTCAATTAGTCATTATAAGAGGATGATAAAATGGGGGCCCTATCCAAACTACACAGTGTTTTAGGCTGGTGAATTCCCTTATGGAATGAGAATGCTGTAATAATTCAATTTACTTACATAAATATCTGCAGAAATAAGAGATGGTCTTAAAATAATAATTAAAAAAATGCAATTCTGTACCATTCTTGAAGTTTATGAATTACTTTGTTATGATGTTTAGTCACAGCAACAGTTAGTAATACTTATTTGTTGCTCAATGTTTGTTGTTACCAGACCCTCCTTCCAGCTATTTGTAACTGCCAGCTCCTAAGGCCGTTTTTTTCCCCTATGGATGTCAGCGTGATGCATATGAACTATGCTAGGAAGCTGGTCCCTGTTAGCATCCCATTTTGGGTGCTTGCAGGCTGGTGGGGTGCATACCAGTGTTGGGATGTTTTTGAAGCTCTCACAAAAAATCCAGGAAAGGGACACTAAAATGGAAGCAAAGATTGGGATAGACCTGCAGAGATAACAGGCAGGAAGAGAAGCTTTGTTGTGGGCATTATTGTGGTGAGGAACTGGAGGTGCTGAGAGCAAAAAAGGCAAAAAAGAATCAGGGGAAGACATTGTCAGAAAGAGGCAAGTCGATATGTGTCATGTAGAGCACTGTCTGGGGAACAGGCAAAATTCCTCACTCTTCATTCTTCCATCATGCTGCTGCTGCTAGCACAAGTATTTCAGTTCATGCAGAGTAGATGCTTCACTCAGTGCTGTTTTCAAAAGGCATCTCCACTGCAGACAGCATGCCTGTCAAAGAAACTTTGCTTGTTTTGCCTTTTTTTTTAAGTTATATGTTAATATTTTCTAATAGAAAGCTGGTTTTACAAAGGTAACAGACAGAAAAGAAACACTAGGGGCCAGCCTCTATAGGAAGGCATCAGCAGCTAAAAATGTTAGGAGGCAGACCAATGGAAATTCTTGTTCTATAAGCTTAAATAACAAAGTTAATGATCAAATAGTTTCTTGTGTGAAATATAAACTTAAGTGATATCCTAATAATTTTCTTTCTTCGGTCAAATCTAAACCATAATGGCACACTCCTTGATAAAAAATACAAAACACTATACTGTCCTGGCTGTAGAAGTAACATATTCAAGGGAAATGAATTGTTCTTCAGGGCAGAACTCTCTGTTTGATCCATCCCTGAGCACTTAGATGCTCCCTACATCAGTGATCCCAAGAAGTCTCCTTGGATCTTCCTAGTCACTGTGGTCTCCTGCTCTCCCTTCCAGCAATGGCATAAAGGAGACGGCTAGACTAACCTTCCCTCAATTTCTCCACTACTGAAAACCTCGATAAGGAAAATTTCAACATGAAAGTCTGGGTCAGGCACATATATAGCATGTGCACAGTAAACATATGCAGCAAGTCTTCCAGAACACCAGTTGCCCCACTTCAGTCTAGTGGGGTGCACGCGTCCTACTCACAGTGTCCTATCCAGACAGCAAACCAGATTTTTTTGTGAGGAGGACAATATTGCATTCTTAGTCAGATATTGACTGATTCATACATATTTTTAAGAATAGTATGTGTATCAGCAGATATGTGTCTGAAGAACAAAAGCTCTGTAATTTTATAAAGACGTTAACATCTCTTAGAGTTCTGTTAATATCTCTTCAGCTTTTGATGAGTGTGCTTGGAAACAGCTGTGTCTAAATTGTTTTGACATGAAATGAGAATGGTCTTAAAAATGCAAGATTTCCTTGTATACAAATAAAAGAAAAACAATTCAGCCAGATTTAGATTTTGCAGTGGTTTTGTTGAGTCATTATCTGGTCTCCAAAAGGAGACTAGTAATCATGTAGTGTAATTAAACATAATTCCAACAGTCTTAGAAGGCAAATATGTGTGAGATTTGAGACCTCATCAGTATGAGAGACTGGCCAAAGCAGACCTACTTCCAAAGCATTAATTTCTCTGCTGACAGTGATTTCATCACACTTAACTAGGGCACTGTTTATGTTCTTAAAATAATTTAAACATAACAGGCTGTGAGTACTGAATAGTATAAATAATATAGTTCTTAAAAATGCTCTGAGGAAATTTAGAGACTGTTTATTTAAGAGATAAAATAGTCCAAGGATGCAGTAAGTAGTTATAATATTTCCTGTACATTTGGGTATTTTGTGTTCAGTACTGTATTTTAGTATCTAACTGAAATGGATTTCTTTTTTTATTGCTAATTCAGAATTTGAGGTATTTTTGGAACATTTATATTTTTCTACATTATTAAGCATCTGTGCTGCTAGGTGCATGTCATAAATCTGAGTGAAATGTTACTTCACCTGGGAGTGTAAGATGTAGGCAGTAGTGATATTGGTATCAGTAGTGGAAGTAGGCATAGAGATCGCTGACAGCAGAATTGGTACTGGTAGTGTAAGTATGTTGCTTTGAGAACCACCCTTTCGTGGGTCAGGGAGGAAAGCCACAGAATGGGCTTTCTGTGCAAGGAAGCATTTCTGATATACAAAGTAAATGTCAAAAATGTTAGGTGTCAAAAGTCAGTTGTCAAAAGCTGGAGAAGTCAGTGTCTTACTCATGAGAACATTTTAAGTGAACCCCTATGTAGTCTGTCAACAGTCATGTATGAGTAGCTTGTGTGTAGATGATTGTCAGAACTTACACTGGTTTATCATTATAATATTAACTCAATTTACTTCAGCTACTCTAATGACTTAAAATCTTCCCCAGGGATAAAGACTGGATGTAGTTTACTTATACAACTATTACCTGGAAGAAAAAGAAAAAAGTTACACAAAGTTAATTCATAGAATCCCTAGGTTGGAAAAGATCTTTGAGATCATCGACTGCAACCACACCTGTCCACTACTAAATCATACTCCTAAGCACTTCATCTACCCTTCTTTTAAACACCTCCAGCGATGGTGACTCAAGCACCTCCCTGGGGAGCCTGTTCCAGCACCCGATAACCCTTTCAGTGCAGGAATTTTTCCTGATGTCTAATCTGAACCTCCCCTGGCAGGGCTTAAGGCCATTGCCTCTAATCCTATCACCTATCACATGGGAGAAAAGACCAACACCCACCTCTCTACAACCTTTCAGGTAGTTGTAGGCAGTCATAAGGTCTCCCTTCAACCTCCTCTTCTCTAGGTTAAACAACCCCACTTCCCTCATAAGACTTGTTCTCCAGCCCTTTCATCAGCTTCATTGCTGCCCTTCTCTGGACACGCTCCAGGACCTCAATGTCTTTGTTGTAGTAAGGGACCCAAAACTGAACACAGTATTGGTGGTGTGTTTTCACCAGTGCTGAGTACAAGGTCAGAATCGCCTCCCTGGACCTGCTGGTCACGCTGTTTCTGATACAAGCCAAGATGCCATTGGCCGCCTTGGCCACCTGGGCACACTACTGGATCATGTTCAGTCGGCTGTCAATCAACACCCCCAGGTCCTTCTCCTCCATGCAGCTTTCTAGCCACTCTTCTCCTAGTCTGTAGCACTGCATGGGGTTGTTGTGCCCCAAGTGCAGGACCCGGCATTTGGCCTTGTTAAACCTCAAACCATTGGTCTCAGCCCAGCGGTCCAGCCTGTTCAGATCCCTTTGGAGGCTCCCTACCCTCCAGCAGATTGACACTTCCACCCAGCTTAGTGTCATCTGCAAACTTACTTAGGGTGCATTTGATCCCCTCATCCAGGTCATTGATAAAGACATTGAACAGACCGTGCACTGAGCCCTGGGGGACACCACTTGTCACCGGCCTCCAGCTGGAGTTAACTCCACTTACGGCAACTCTTTGGGCCTGGACATTAAGCCAGTTTTAAACCCAGGAGAGGGTGCGCCTGTCCAGGCCAGTGGGAGACAGCTTCTCAAGCAGAATACTGCATACCTAAGAACCAGGTATACTATATCCAATTCGATATATTGTTATAATCTTTGAATATATGAAATACCATCTAAACAACACATTCCTTTTCTACTTCTATCATTACAAACTTGCTTAGGAGTGGTAGCTGCATAAATGAATCCTGTGCTTCCAGAAAATTAGTAAACATGCATATGTAAATATAAGAATGAAACGGAAATTCTAGGTCAGGTATAAATATTTGATCCTTCATATACACACACATGTGTATATATCTGTCTTTGTATATAAACACACACACATATATGTATCAGCGCATGTATGTATAAGTAAGTACGCTGATATTCCCTTTTTTTAGATCAAATATGTGTAACATTTACATTTATGTATCAGAATTTGACAACTGAATATCTCTGTATACTTTGAGTAATACACGAATAATTGTATTTCTCTGCCTTCATATTTTCACAAACATATACACTCTAAAACTTTAAAAATAGACTATGTAAACATGTCAAGGTACCAGAGTACTTTAATGCCAAAAGGTATAGCCCAGAAAATATAAAATTTTCAGAGAATCTTAAATCAGAAAATTGGATACAGAGTGAGTTTCTGTAACTGCTTTTCAGGGGCCGGGGGAGGGAAAATTTCTGGCTCCAGAGGCAGGGTAAGATGAGACAGTGACACCTAAAAAAGGCACAAACTCCACCTACTGGTAGGTTCGATGATCAAATTTTAGAAATCGAAGCACATTTTCAGTTGTATGAAATGACAGGGCTGAAATAAAGATTTAAGATGATATGGTTATCTTTGGGAAAGTAAGAAAAAACATAGAAAAAAGTATAAATTTTCTTACAATGTCTTGCCATTCATCAGTTGATGAAAGCTTTTCAGTAATAAAATCAGTTTTATTATAAGGATTGTGAACTTGTTAAAAAAACTCTTTAAATTAATACACATGTACATGTAACCTGTTTTATTTTTTAATCTTTTTTATTAGCAAGGAAAACATGTAAAAAAGACATGGATTAATTTGCTCCTGCTTCTTCTTAAGAAAATTGTATAGACAGGGAAAGTGTACAAGTTCCCGAAACTGCTTTGATGTACAGCAGTTTAGAACCTATAACAAACTTCTATAGCATTAGATTTAAGGGTAATTCCCACCTTAAAGTAATATTTTTCACTAAATTAGTTCACATTTTAAAAAAATAAATTGCTCTTATGGTAATGATTTCTGTGATTGATCTCTCTTAAAAGTAGTTAAAGTTTATTTCAATTAACAAGCACACTATTTACTTTATTTCTCTTTTTCCACTTCTTTACTATTCATAACAGTATCCAAGTAAAACAGAAACCACATGTATATTCAGGAAAGCAAGTAAATATGTAAATATAATGCAGATGTAAGGTGCAAGGCAGAACTCAAGAGTAGCCCAAAGAAAAATAACAGAAACAAAAGGATCTTAATTAACTCTGGCAAAGGATGACCCAAGTGTTTAGTATGATGCTTACCATAGCACAGAGAGAATCTGGGCACCTGCTATAACTATAGGGACAAAGCATTCAGCTGAATCAACTTCTAGGTTGAATGCAACTCCAGACACACTATGTAACTTAAGGAACTCTGAAACAGATAAACTGATAATCTGAATGCAAAATATGGCCAAAGGCATATTAAAACATGTTTGTGTGTTAGTGAAATTAAATAACAAACACCATCTGTCACTTGTTAGGTAATGCTGAAAAGTACTCAATTTAGAAAAAAAAATCTTTATTTTCTATTTATGCTAGAGCTTGTGTATGTTCATATAAACTAAGCATAGTTTAATATGCTTAGTTTTTAGTTTATGGGCAAACACAGACCCTAGATCATCAGATTCATCATGGTAAGGATTATATATCTTATACACCTGGACTAAATTCTCAGAAATTAGATTTTATTCAGAGGCAAGGCTGGTAATTAGAATTGTGGGTCTGTCACTTCTGTTTCTTGGACTAATTCAGAAAACAAACATTCCGCTCATCCATGCCAGTAATGGGATTCATTACTCCTGCTGCACTGTCTTCATCTGAAGAAAAGCCAGGTTGCCTGAGAAAAACATGAATATTTAGTCCATAATGATCTGTTTGTCATACCAATGTATGACAATGTACTCCGATTACATTATTTTCCCTAAGAGAAGCCTCACTAGAGACTCATCAAGTACAGATTTTCAAAGAATATAGGATTAGAATCCAACTGAAAGATCCATGAGGATGTCCAGTTTTTATGGGGCCTGATTCTGTGAGGAGGGTCCCATCAGCTCAGGTGTCCAGCATCTCTCAGAAACGAAAGGTTTCTCCAAGTCCCAGTTTGGTGAGTTAATTATATACTTACACTACTCTTAGGTACTGTTTCCAGTGGAAATGCTGCCATAGATACTTCCTCAAAAATGGCCTACATGTTAACTTGTAAGTTTTATTGCTATTTTTCTAAGCCAAAGAAAGAGGCACATGTATTTCTGAGTATATAACGAAGTACCCTTTTTAAAATGTGAACTATATTCTTACTTAGGTTGTTAAACCAAATAATATCTTACATTAGATATTTTACTTTGCAAGAATATCAGTCTGAAAGTGGTACTCTGTACACCAAAACCAAATAAAATTATTTAGCAAAAAAGCCTGTATTCAAATTTTCACATAAAAAATATATTTTGTTTTACAACACCAACAGTTAAGGCCACAGAACTCCAGCAAGATGCTGAGAAGCGTATCAATTGCAACTATTAAAATTACCAATAAATATCAAGAAAATGGTCTGCATGTTTAAAAATCACAGCAATCAAATCAATCAAAAAAGCAACCATCAACATCTCTAGTGAGTCATAACTGTTTTCAAGTAAAAATTGCACTATGTGCTTTAAGACTGTCACATTCTCAAATACTACAACAGTGTTAGAGTAACATACAAGTAGCAGATTTCATCCTTCTGTCCTGGTTAGTTACAGTTTCCCTGGAATTTTCCATTGTGTGATTCTGGTTTTCATCTTTACTGTCTTCACCAGATAAATCTTCCTTTTCTTTTTCTTGTGTACTCTGTAATGGCTTTCCAGATCTATCTTCCTTTCTGCTACATACATTCTTCTGGCCTGTCAGTGGCCCCTTAAACAGGGAAAACTGAAGAAAAAACAGGTAAATAACATGCTCAAAACAGTTAGCTGTAAAATTCGAGATTAAAAAACCCCAAAGCCTTTTGCATATAGCAAGGTAAATTTAGGTCACAATTTTCTCCTTGGTAAATAGATCTTTACTCTGTAAAGCTCACAGAAAATACTGCAAGTGGTGCAGATCCATATGTTTCTTTCAAACAAGAGTCTGAGGCAAAAATACAGGCTCAGATCTGCAAAGCCCAAGAACAGTAAATGCTTAACATGCTTCATTATAAACACATGCAGTCCCATTAAAGTTTAATGACAATGTGGTTTTATGTCTGTGAGACTACACACATGCTGAAAGTTAATGGATGTTTAAGGTCTGTTCAACAGAACACACAACAGCCATTCTCTGCAGAAACCTTTGGATTGTAATCCTGTAAGAAATTCTATATAAGGTACTCCTCAACATGCATATATATGTATGTATGTATGTATGTATGTATGCATGTATATTTATAAACACACTCTTTAAATCAGTGCATGTTGTAAATATACACATAAATATACACAAGGTCAACTAGCTCAGCCATTGCTTTCAGAGAGGAATATAGTGGAAAACATTTTTAGATAACATCCCATAGGAATCAAGTCCTAAGTTTTCACCTTATGAAAATCTGATGATTGACAACCTGTCTTTTAGGTACATGCTATATATGAGCAGGTGACAATGGACTTTATTTAATTTCTACTGACAAAAGTATTATACTAGGATTTATTTTAATAGGGCAATTATTTGGCCAAATCTAAGTTATTTTATCACAAAATAAAATCAAATCTTAAACCAGAAGGATCAAGTTGCTCGGCTGTTTAATTGTTTATGCAGATCTGGTAAATTGGGGTATTTCCTTCAGCTTGGTAACTGTCCAGTGCCTTCCTGGTTACTAGTAAAACTTGAGAGAAAAATCAGGCCACGTACCTTTTTCCTCCCAACTATTCCTCCAGTTATTTGGTCATCAGTGTTCCCTGAAGAATTGTTCACAGTGTCATTGTCAGTGCTTTCTTTCTCTACAATAATATAAACCTTTATATTAACTTCCTTCTGATTCCTGCAATTTAAGAGCAGGCAAGACTGTTCTTCAAAATATTTTTGAAGTAGAAGTCACTACATAAAATATGGATCTTTAAAAAAAGAAATGAGAATATTCAGTTCATCTTGACACCTAGCCTAACAAGATCATTATTTTTTTAAAATCTTTCTGTATAATGCCTTTGTATTATTCTCCAGATGCTTGATTTTCAAGAACAGAACACTTATGGCAGTGACATTAAATAAAATGTTTTGACTTGACACTCATAGTTTCATCTTGCTGATAGAAGACAATGTCTTGCATGCTGATTTTGAAAGTATACTCTAATTTGGAAAAGCTGACTTTTAGGGCAGGAGTTATGTCTCAGCATGAATTTTATTCCATAGAAACAATTCTGGGAAAGGAAGAACTTTCCATTTGAGTTGATGTTTCTGTATTTAAATTTTCCTATACTCCCTGTAGGAATGATACAAATTTAGAACTTAATATCAAAACTTGCAGATCACTGGAAAATGGAAAAATGTTTAAGCATCCATTCTGGACAAGCTATTCCCATTATAATATTGAAAATAAATGGAGTAGCTTCTTCAGTATTAAGGCAGTAGTCTTTTTCTATCACACTTGCTATTCTCTTTCAAAAGAACAATAATAGATTATTCCACAATTTTTGACATAATTTTTTTTTTTTAGTGGTCTGGTATATAGGGCACCCAACTACCCCCCTGCCCAGCTTTTCTAAAGGAATATACAGTTCACTCAAACTGTCATCAAAACTATAAGCAACATCTAGACTTCTACCTTCATCATCTCTGAACAGTTTTCACTAATTACCACATTTCACCTAAAATAATCTGTGAATGGAATCAGTTGACAGAGATGAGACTTCTGACAAGCTTCTCTTGAAGAAACACAGCACCTGAAGAAGTTGCTTGAGAGATAAGACAATTACCATTACTTTGTCACCACACAATTAGAACTGCTCTTAGATAGTAAGACAGAGTCCTGCCAAAAGAAATTCCTTCTCATGAACTTCTCCCAATATAGAACTGGGAAAAGTATTTTTTTCTTACGAATCATTAACAATTAGTAATGCTTTTGCCTCTCAAATTTCATCACCTCTCAAGAACTGCTTTACCAACTCCTGACAATAACTATGTTGTTCAGTATTTTTATAATAGAGATTGATTAGGAAAGTTTTTTCTGTTGAAATGTTTTATGTGTTTTTAGAATGTCTGTAATATTCCAGTTCTTAAGGATTGTATTCTTACCCTGCTGAATGTTGGTCTCGTCCTGAGGGGTCTCTTCTGCCTATAGAGAAAAAAAACCAATGAAATCTCTACTTTCAAACCTCCGAAAAAAGAAAACGTTTAACTCTCAACACCTATGCATCTGTTTTTCCCTGTACCAAAACCACCCCAAACAAGAACTGTGCATTTCCAAGACAGCTACACGCACATTCAAACTAATGTATGTTGTAGAACCAAATTCTTTCAAAGACCAATAACTTAATAGGAGTAAATGCTTTTACCTTTACAGTTTCCACTGTGGTATTACTGCTTTTCTGCCCCTCAGGTGTTTTACTGTTTTTTCCTTTTTCATATTTTTCCTCTATTCCTTCTTCCTTTATTCCTTCTCCTCCTCCTGCTTCTTCTTCTTCTGCTTCTTCTTTTTCTTCTGCTTCTTCTATTTCTTCTTCTTCTGTTCCTTCTTCTGTTCCTTCTTCTGTTCCTTCTTCTTCATCATAATCATAATCATCATCTGTCTCTTCAACTCCAAACAAATTCTGTTCCTTTGACAAAATGGCCAAAACATAATTTTGAAACTTATGCTGCACAATGATATCTTGGTCCTCATCCCACACTAGTTAATCGTACATCATAGCTAAGAAAATAAAACTCAGAAGAAAATGTTCCAGGAAGCAGACAGAGTAAGGACAAAGGAATGACAAAGACAGGAGCCCTAATTCAAGGTTTCCTAATTTTAACAGATTTTTAAAAAACAGACCTCCAGTGAACATCAGGAGTGCAGCTGACTTTTATGCTTTGCTAACATGTGTCTCCTCAATGGAAAAACAATGAAAACAAACTTGGGTTTAGAATCAAAATACTTATTTTAAATGTCTGAAATATGCATAAGTAACACAAGTAGCAGTAATTCCAACACTGAAAAAAAATCATTTAAAATTAATACCAGATACAATGTTCTTATTCATCTGATTCTATATAGACACTGTAATTTGAATTTCAGTTGGTTTCAGACTAGGATAAAACTTCAATATAGGAAAATAAAATAGCCAGGGATATCAGTAGATCATTTTTAGAAGTGCAAATGCTATTTCTCAAAAAAATGTGTAGAAATGTGTAGGAAAAAATGTGTAGAAAAAAAGAACCAATTATATTCTTATTACACCATTCAGATTGCCATTAGTATGCCATATATGTATTTATAACAGTATGAAATATATTATTTTAAACAGAAACATTCTCCCTCCCATTGCAGAAATATAAGGGTCTAAATCAAGTCCAAGATGGACTTCTGATGTCAAATCAAATGTACCCTTGACATTGCGTCAGAATGCCCAGATGTTCTACTACATGCATGAATGCTACAAAGCATTCTTTTGCTTTTCTTCTATGATTAATTGAAATATAGGTACTGAACCAGTATTTCATGTTAAAGAAATGTCAACAGCAAAACACTTCTGTTCCACTGCAGCCTAGGTCATGATAGGAACTGGTGTGAACAATCTGCATGATCTTTTGAAAGAGTGTTAGAGAAATGGGGTTTGTTCTGAACACCTTTATATACTCAGGTTCAAATGCTGCCTCCTGTCTTTTGTCAGTGTTTTCCTTGCTTCCTCTTATGTTTTTGGATTTTTGCTCGTTGTCTCCATTACAACTGTCTTCATGCTCAACAGAAGTCAACTTGCCAGACAGGAGGAGACCGTTACATAATAGTTCTAGAGGTTGGAACACAAGGCTGCTTAGCCAAGAATGTTAGAGGTATGTCAGATGTTAATACGTTAGTTGTTTCTTGGCCTGTACTCTTCTGGCGAGTCAACTGTGTGGTAAGCTATGTATACAGACAGCACCTGGGAAACTGAAGGTAGCCTGGTAGTATTTTATATTGCCAGCTACATATTCCAGCTCTAGAAATGCCAGGAATGAAATAAAGCAGAAATCAGCTTGTTCCACTGGCGGAAAGTCCCTTCTGTAGCACAGCACAAGGGTGATCCAAACAACTGACAGTTTGCAACAGATGACACTACTGAGGAAAAGACCTTCTCCTAACAGATTTCTTGCAGTATTTCCTTAACTGAGGCTTCTTCAAGCCAGCTCGAAATAAATCAATGTTTAAACAAAGTACAAAATTATTCTCAGCATGATAGAATTTGGCTATAATGTGGACAGGATTTACAGTGGTAAGCAGAACAAGGTGGGCACATATTTAGCATGCTTGAATAAAAAAGCAGAGCACAATCAATGTGATACCATCCATATCAACATAGTTAGAATATTTTGTAAAGTGTATACGAAGATCCTACAGCAGCCTTATACAATTTGTAAGTCTTACATACACTGCCTATGGCTACAAAAATGAGTGCTCTTTTTCCGATGCATAATGGCTGGACTTCTCCTGGACTACTCCGCAGGTTCTGCTCACAGTGAATTTACTCCCCTGGGATGCGGCAGATTCCTCTATGCTGGACACTTCTAAGGCTCAGCTCGACAGGGTGCTGGGCCATCTCATTTAAACTATATATCACCTAAAACAGTTGGACCCTTGAGGTCCCTTCTAAACTGGCATTCCATGATTCTATGAAGTTTGGACTCTATCATAAAGACCACATTTTCTATTAGACCAAACAGAGGTATCTAAGTGCAGGAGTCCACAAGGGAAACAGAAATTAAGCTGTCATTGTAGTTAATAGAGATCTTTGGTGGAATTCCTTTGATAAGCCCTGCTCAGACATCCTAGGAATCTTAGACATCCTTACACAGTGCTTAAGGAAATCTCTGTCATTCTGGACCCCAACATACAGCACTGGAGGATACCCCACAACACCTAAATGACACTAGATGAATTTGTTTATGCAACGGAGCCATGCTCCTCATGAAAGCAATTGATGGAGCTGAGAGAAACGCTTACTTCACCCCAAAGACGACACCTACTGTTATTAAACTGAACAGCTTCCTAGACTGACCACACTTAGACCAACTACACTTGCAGCTTGGCACGGGTGTCTCTGGCTGTCACCTTATCTATTCAACTTGATTTATCATTTTGAACGATAACCCTGATAGCATATTTTTTTTACTGTCACTTTCACTTGCAAATTTAGAGACGTTTTGGAGAGTTTTTACTAATAGTAGTGAAGAAGAGATGAAAATATCCTATTACAGATAGGCTTTTCACTTTAAAAGATGAATCATCTGGCTGTTAAAAATAATCTCTGAAGAATTTGAGGCTACTAGTTAAATCAAATATATATATAAACATGTATTTTATATATATACATACATATATATATATAAAGTCTGCATTATTCTCTTTCATTATGCTTTCGGAGTTTTCTTCTTATTCCACTTTAAATTCCCAGTTCATAAAAAGATAATACTTCAGGAACAACTTCATTAGTTTCACTTCTAAAGTTAAGAAGCAGAGATACTCACTTGGCCAAGGTCACACAGAGAAAGTCAATGGTAGTAAAGAACATACAAGTAAAATATTTGAAATGTTTTTCATTTAAGCCTGGAGTTTCAGTTTCTTCAAGGACAAAAATGTAGTTGGTACGATGAAACAACCTTAAATATTTTGTACCGCTAGTACAATAAATCTGTATTGTAAAACAGAAGTCTAGGAAACATGACCTTGCAGACTTAACAGATTTGGTATAACTGTTCTGCTTGCTTTAATTTTTGCATGCATTTACATTGAACCTAGACCTTCATAACAGGAACATTCTTAAAGATAAATCTGCTGTATCAAGCTTCGGGGGAAAAATGACCTTACTCATTGTTTTGGAAAAAAAATTGCCTCAGAGGGTATAACTATATTCTGCTAAAATGGCTGCAGCTGGCTTTTCTTCAGGGAAATTAATACAGAATAAAGACATTTCTTCCTTGAATGCTCTATAAAAATGTGGTCTTGCATCTAGAGAAGAGAGGGGAAAAAATTCACTCTCTTTCATACTTTTGTCTCACCTGGTGTCATGCTCTGTCTGAAAGACAGTCTCATTGAAGATTGCAGACATGTCTCATAGCAGACCTTGCTTAAATGACAACTGGGAACTGTGTTTCTCTGTATTGCCACAACTGTTTCATTGCATATGCCTCCTGCATACTTTATGGAAACTCATCTCTGGCACCCAGGCTGTTCATAATTAGCATTTCAGAAGGGAAAGCTTATGTTACCTTTCCAAGCCTCCTCAAGAAGTCCAAATATTTTAGGTTTGCCACCATCATCTCACACTTCTAGAGAAGAAAATCTCAAAACCACTGATGAAACAAATATAGTTATAGATCTTTTAAAAATCTGGTGAAAACTCTGTGTTGAAGAGAAATCAGTAACTATTAATACTATATGTACCATATGGAAATGGAGAGTTCTGGGAAGCTTTGCTTTACAGAAAAGGTATTTCTGTTTCTAGTTGCACTGGAAACTGTTAGAAATTCACAGAGAAGATTTATTAAAGAGAGCTGAGAATGACGGAGTTAGATACAGCCTTCTTCCTTGGCATTGTTCTGCTACGCAGCCATAAAATAGTGAGTGCTTAGCAGTATTTTTAATCATTTAAGGAACATATTTCTCCCATTACCTGTCCAGCACATCACCTTTAGATGCCCAAAAGCATTCCATGGCTCTCTAACGTGCCTATAATACAACCGAATGGAATACATACCCAGTAGGATTTTCACTGTGGTAGAAGACTCCTAATAGATGGGTATCAGGTCTAAGGAGGTTGGTCAATGGGTCATGGTACATAATGCGACCATATGGGGTTGAATCAATGCTCCCTTTGTACAGCACCAGTAAAGACAACTTACATGTAGAGGAATTGTATCGTCCACTAGCTATCATTCTGCTTTCCAAATTACTACTGCACATCAATGTCACTCCTGAATTTTCCATGCTGGGAAAATGCACTGTGTTAACATTTTACTACAATAGCATTTAAAGTAACAAAATTAACCATGATTTTACATATAGATGAGAGGTGGGGGAAAAATGGAAACAGCTCTATTTACCCTTTGTGCGCTGGAAATATATGGATCGGTAGGCATGTATCAGTTTGTTGATACTGATCTTGCCATGATGTCATGTTATCTGATGTGAAGTGACTAGAAATACTGCTTGACAAAACTCAGTAAATCTAAGATACATACCATGTAGTTTCTTACATAACAGTGACAGTTAAAGCTTAACATCTTAAAACCCACATAATGTTAGCCATTTGTCATCAGGAATTTGAACTGGGCTTTCATTTTGTAGCAATTAATATAGAAAAGTTATTACCTCAGCTACTCTAAAACTTAGAGAAGTATCTTTCACTTCAATGATTACTAAAGAAAGAGCTGTCCAGTTTGATACTTGAGAAAATGCAAAGACATAAGTACTTAAATGACAGTACTTGAACAAAAGATTTAAAAGCAGAACTTCTGGTGTTCCTGTTTGTACTTGTTGTGCCAAACACATCATACATGAGTTTCCATTGCTACATGTCAAGCAAAAATCAAACTCTAAAGATAACTTATATCTTCTTGTAAATATGATGGAAGAAAATGTTTCAAAGTAGTAGATGGCCACATGGTGATACACTGTTTACCCTGAATATGTGATGATTAATTACCACAGTATTACTTGTGATACTACAGTTGCATCCTCCAACAGCATGGTGTCACTCTGAGAAAAATGGAATACAATAGGGAATACACAGCTGTAAATAATAAAAATAATAAAACTTACTGAGCAGATGCCTTTTTCATTGTTATGCTCCCAATGCTCCTGGCATTTTTCTGCCAGGAATTTACTACACAATATATTGTATTTACTAAGAGCTAAATCCAAAGATCTGCAAGTTTAGCTGTGTACACTTTTGTCACAAGCTGGCAGTGCATGTGCATTAAGACAATCAATCTGATCACATGTGTTAATCAAAACTTTAGGTGTCATTCGGAGACAGTATACTGGCTTTTATTACACAGTAATAAACAGTCCTTTCTTGCTTAAGGATATTTTATTTTGATTTTTGACTTTTGAAGATTAATTCAGTTGGCTTTGGTGTAACTATTCTGTGGCTTGCCAGTTTGCTGCTGTAGGTGTACTTGGAGAAATACAGAGAACTATAAAAACTACATTAAAAAAAAAGAGATTTTGACTATTCACTACAAAAACAATCTAAATAGAGTTATCTAAAGGATTCTCTTTCTCCAGCAATTCAGAACTTACTTATTCATTTATTTATTCCCCAAGATAAATCAACATCTGAATAGCTTCATGTACTACAGCTTCCATAGACAAAACTGCTAACTTCTCTCTTGGAGAACAAATAAATAACATCAGTTTCCAAGGTGAAAAGGAAAAAAAACCTCTATAGAGCTAAAAGGGATTTTTAAGGTGTTTTGTGAAGAAGGCTATCTGCATAAAGTATAATGTCTTATAAGCTATTTTACATAGTAACATAAATACTTTTTAATATTCATTCATTTAGAAATAGCATACCAAAATAACTCCTGGGTAATTAAGCAAAACACATGAAATATAATGAGCAACTCCAAATCAGAATATGTTGATGTTATCTTAAAAATTCAGTGCATCTCTGGAAAATATTATGCCGTATACTAAATAAATTCTTGGTGCTGGCAGATGCAGAGAAAAACTAGCTTGGGAATATTAGCCCACACTTGGATGCTATTTGTGCATTTTTTCCCAATTCCTATAGAAAAAGTTTTAGCGTCTGGAGTTTGTCACACAGCTCTCACGTATTCACAAGTGAATGAGGGCAGTCCCTACTTTCTGCTTTTATTGTGCTACATAGCTTAGAGTACGGCGTGTCTCCAAAATCCTGTGCTTTTCATTGAAATCCTACCTCAATTATCTTGATTATTATTCAGTGCATAGATAGTAATAAGCACAAAGGCAAATTTTCACCAATAACAGCACAGAAGGCAGGATGATTCTTCAAGATTCTCTGTTCTCCGCATATTCCTTAAAAGGAGGCACCATGAGTCACTGCCAAAGTCTCCACAGCCTGCAAGGGGAGATCCCCAGTTTCAAAATACTGAAACGTAAAAGTGGGATTTTTTTTGTACAACCATCAATAATCTTTAAACCCATTCTCATTTTGTACTGGTAGATTTTTCAAGGCACACCCAACTTAGTAATACAAGTCCCATCAGCTTTCCCATGCAATTGTTCTCCATTTGTGAAAGTTCCATCACAGCTCCTGGAAGGCAGGCTTCAAACCACAGCTTAACTTCTTTCTGCACTTTTGATACAGGTCTTCTTCAGGTTTGCTTTGTTCTGTTTCTCGTCAGAGATGACAATGAAGTTCTTGGCAAAGTTGATTAAATTTTGCAGCAGTTTTGCTGCTGTGCTTCTGAGAGTTGTTTTGTGCCTGGCTAGATGCTGGATAGAATGAAAGTATTTTAACCTTGCTGTGAGAAAACCAGTCTCTGCGAGGGTGGCTTACAATGCCAAACTCATATTAGATTGGTGACTGTTGTTGAGTTTGCAGTTGAACAGTGCAGTACAGTCTCTGGTATTATCACTGGTACGCAGGGACTTGGAAACATTACTCTTCAAAAGTACCATTATCTATATCCTCACAGGTATAGTTGCAGATGAAGGCTTTGTGTACTATAAAATTCTGCTTAGAGCTACTTTTGTTTAGCATGCTTTCATGTTCTTAATATGAAACCACAAATACTTTACCTTTCACACACACCACAAATGCAAAGCACTAAACCCATGATGTTGATTCTGGGACATCCTAGCAGATTACCCTGCAGCCCACCTCAGAAAGAGCAGAGTCATGTCTGATTTTTCAATGCCGGGATATTTATGAAAGCCTAAATGGTAAATATCTTTACACTTGACATTTCAGGGCTCTGATAATAAATATTTTCATAACTAGGTGGATTTTTGATATAATGGTATTAATATTTGTTTAAATTATTATGGCATAAGGTTGCCAAAGAAGCAATAGGCACTATCACAAATCCTTAAAAAAGACAGAGCTTAAGTGTACTTGCTTTTTCTCTTTGCAACAGAAAAATAAAGCCTCTGTAGCTCTCAGCAGTACAATTTTCTGACGCCAAAGCTATCTCTTCAAAATCCTTTCAATATGCAAAAGCAAGTATCTTCTCTCTCCATTAAAGTATATGAAAAAGTGCATAAAAATATTACAACTCAGACTTCAGATCACAAACACGCTTAGATTTTAACTGAGCACAAAATTATAGGCTTGCCATTTGTGCAAGCAAATATTTGCTCAGTTGGTCACAATATACTACAGTATTAAACATTGTCATTTATTTGAATTGCACATTTAGAAATTAGCTGAGAGTTTTCCCTTTACACTTACATTTCACTTCTTTTCCCTTTCTACAGATCTGACAACATTCTTTTGTCTGAAGATCCCATAATACTCATTATGAAATTAAAGACAATACACACAAGTTCAGGTGAGTTCACAGTTCATCTATCTAGCCTATATGGACTAAGAAAAAAGTCAGTTTGCATTAAAATAGATGCTCTGCCTTCAATCACTCTCGTTTGTTCTAGAGTATTTAATGGCACTTTGTTAAATGACTAGATTTACACCAGAAGTTAAATTAATAAAAATGAAAGACTGCTATTCTGATCAGTAAGTTCTAGAAGGTAGTGTCATCTTTGAAGAAAGAAAGCTAGAATCAATCTTAAAAGATGGCTACAGTTAAGAAAAACTAGGGAAAAACACCTAAAATCAATGGAAACAAAAACTAAATGCCCTTTTCTGCATGATTCCTAAAGGCCCCATCCTAAAGAATAAGCATGTATCTATCCAGACAAGACACTGGGATAAAAAATAGTGAAGGAAACCCAGATGTTTTCTGTAGTTTGCAGTTTTGTTATTCAGCATCAAGTATGCAAAGAGAAGTATCTTAATAAATAAGTTTGATATTTTCAGCTATAATAGAAAAAATTACCTGCCGAAATTCTGCAGGCATAAAAGAAGAGTTGTGCTACAGCATGTTCAGAAGTAATCTAAAGCACAGTCATCTCTGACAGGAGCTGTGAAGCAAGGAAAGACTTGCAGCCTGTCCCCCCCAAACTGGATACGTGCTTGTAAATCATGCCTGCTATAAAAGGCAGCATATTCAATGTGTTTTCTGTCACATTGTATGTGAGAGTGTGCATTAAAACTTCTGAGATTAGCTGCAGAAGGGTGCTTAGAAATTTGCAAGTGCTTATTAACATTTAAAGGATGTCTAATGTTGCTGTTACCTGCTGTATTGCCACACTTGCTCTTGGATGTGTAGTTGGTTGATTGCTGGTTAACTTTTATTAATAAATCAGTAAACCACTTCAATCTTCATTTGAATTAAACCACATAGCTTAATAGTTTTTCCATATGACAATCATGAGGGACTAAGTGATGAAGAAGGAATAAATGCTCTTTCTTCTAATACAAGAATATAGAGACATCAAATGAAGGTACCACAGATTCAAGACAAAAAAAAGTGCTACTTCTTCAAACAATCTGTAAAGTAATCTAGGAATTGTTTGACAAAACATCTACTGGATGCTAAATGGGTTAAAAACTGATTAAAAGAAATTCACGGAAGAAAAATGGCTATTAAATACAATAAACATCTTCAGAACCACAGATTATTGAATATACGGAATATATTTGACCTACTGGATGATTACACAGAAGAAGTAACACTACACGTTTCCTCTGTTTTTGTATAATGTTGGGGGTTTTTTTGCCAGGCATTCATCACTTGCCACTGGCAGAAAAAAGATATTGAACTAGACAGACCTTTGTTCTGAGAAGTTGTCTGTTGTTTTGTGTCTCTACGACAGATGTTTTTTTCTCTACTGAAAACTAGTTCAAGGGCACTTCTGCCATGTTGCTTAAGCAATGCACATCAATCCTTTTGTATCCCATAATAAATACCAAGAACATACTGAATTTCCACAAAACCACAAGCACCAAACTTCATAAACCAGTATGAGTCAAACTAAATAATATTCCACTCATTATGCTAATGGATTTCCAAAGTCCCCCCCAAAGCCCAGAAACATTGGCACTATGTACGATTCATGTAATGATTCTGCAGAAAACCCTTAGAAGCGCTGCAGTAATGCTCTGTTTTTCCCCTACCACAGGAATGATCCACAACACAATATAAAATCAGTTCTCAATTCAATGATTTTTTTATCCAGACAAAATAAAGAGGAGGAGATGCCCACAACTTGGCTTCCTTTACTCTCCTGGGAAGCCTTATGCTGTCAGCGCACGTTAAGAGAGGAACAACAAATGGTCCCCGTTTGCCTAAAGATTTAGATTAAAAGCTGCAGCCAAATAGTATATGAAGATCCATTCCTATGTGGAATTGGAAATAATTTACTTCAAATTGCTCTTAATTCCCACTGCTCCCCCCCCCAAATATTTTTCATAAGAAAGAGCAGATTTTTTTCACAGCACAGTTCTCTTCTAAGGTGGAATTTTAGAATCACAAATAAGTATAAATCATATCCAAGAAACACAGTTTTAGCCCTAGAAAAACACTTCTCAATATTACTCCAAGTTTAATCACAGTAACATCCTAATCTTTCCTATGATAAAGTAACACAGCTTAACTCCACTTAGTTTCAAAAGTAAATATTTTCACAGCAGTTCAGTGATAATGTAGCACTTCTGCTAAATAACTGAGAACTCAATTGCCAGAGAGAGCTGTTTTCTTGGAAGTGCATTTAACTGTTAAAATATTCTGCTCTATCAGAATATGAAGATACTTACCCTCTTCTGAAGGATTATGCATGCTGATGTCAAGACAACATATTCCAGAAAATCCCAAAACTTGAAACAAATTTCACAGGGACTAAATACAGTCACTGAATTAACTTTTTGCTATAGTTAGGGCATACGGTCTGTGACTGAAAGTGACCTTACCTTCAAATGTGGCATACGAAGGGGTAACTGAGGTAAGAAGGATCAAACTGGACTAGAATCTACTGGGAAACTACTAATCTACCACAGCTTTTTAAGAAAATAAATTCTGGAGACATTGTGGTAAAGATAGTTTAATGCTAGTATCTTACAAAACAACGTTAAAAATGTTTCATAATCTCAACATAAGTATTTATTCCATTAGCGTGTTTATTGAATGACATCTATTATTTTTTATCCCTTCTTCTGCTGTCCTCATTTTCAAACAGGGTGTAAATAACTTTTTAGCTAGAGAATATCAATACTGAGATCTGTTTAAAGAAACTTCACAGACCACCCACAGTGTTTTAAGTAATAAAGCAATATGATGAGTTCCTATCCATTCTTTTGACAGTCTGACCACTAATAGTTGAAACAGTAATGCAGTATCTTACAAAGTCACAAAAATAATTTGCATGATTTGTATGTGAATTTTAAGGAAGCTCTAGAAGTATTAATATACTTTGCTTTTCCAAAAAAGAATTCAGACTTTGATACCATTTTCTCTACTATTCCATCTGTCTTCTTTGTTTATTACATCATCAACTTCTGGAGACAATAGATGTGATTTTTAGGAGGGAAAAATACACATCTCTCCAATGAGGAGAAGCTTAGGCTCTGATCTTGAAAACATATATACAATTCACATTGCAACAAAGTGTACTCCCATGTTTGAGAGCCTTAGAGTTAGATGACTACTGTAATTTAGTCTTTTGTAGGCAGATATTGAATCTTCTGTTTGTTGCACAGTATACACAAGTAAATAATGTTTTACAGGTGTGTATTTTCAAATTCTTGATTATGTCTAATCACCAAATGGGATAATAAAAAACCTTGCTAAACAGATGCATTCTGACTCTAATGTAAACTACATCAGATTCTGAGACTTGTATTTGCCTTTTTACATATGATTGTGTGCTGACACCAAAAATAAGAAGTCAACATTAAGGCCTTCAAAAAAGCCCAGGCCACCATTTACCCAGGCCTGTATTTCCATTTGTCTGCCACTTACCACATGATGTAAATTTGGCAACTTGTCCTTTCCTTAATTTATGCTGTGTACTCAAAATTTTACCATTATATGAACGGAAGGAAATTAGAGGGAATCATACCAAAATTTAAAAATATGTATCTTTGATAATTTACTGACACTCCTTTCATACAAGGCACATAAATGAGCAAGCTCTCCTGCAACTAAACCTGATGCATTACCTTAAAAAATCTGATTAAAAGGCAAAGAAAATTACACTGTTACAATGTATAATTCATATTGTCAGTATGACATTAGAATTTAATTGAGGCAAACACATTTTCCCTCCTCAGCAGATATGTTTTTGTGTCACGTATGATAAAGATGATTGTGTAAATAATTCTATCAACAATATACGTGGTTTCTCTCATAAAAGCTTCCCAAATCTAAACACTTTCTTCAGTGCTTTTCAAGAAATTGGCACTTTAAAAGTATTCCATAATAATATATTTTGACTACATTTAAAACATATTTTAAGTAATAAAAATCAACCTGCCATAATCCCAAAGTTTCCTGAATAGGTATAAAATGCATCTCCAGTAGTCTATGCTACTTTAGTGTTAAATAATGAGGTAGCACATTGTTCCAAAATTGTTCTGAATTATGTGAACGACTTGCTACATGCTGCTTGGACTTAATTTTCTGTTTAGAGCTGTTTGGTAAAGCAGTACTTTCTGTCTTCTCTGGCTTCCTGGTTTTGCTTTTCGTTTGTGGAAGCTTATTACTATCATCTTTTCTTTTACCTTTTGCTTTTTCCTCTTCCTCTACTTCTTCTTCCTCTCTCTTATCCTCTTTGTCCTCCTCTCCCACATCCATTTTCTCCTCTTCTCCTTCACCCTGTGGTCCTTCTTCCCCTTCTTCCTTCTCTCCCTCTCCTTCCCCCTCCTCCTCCCCCTCTCCCTCTCCCTTTTCTTCCTCCCCTCCTTCTTCTTCTTCTTCTTCTTCTTCTTCTTCTTCTTCTTCTTCTTCTTCTTCTTCTTCTTCTTCTTCCTCCTCCACCTCCTCCTCCTTCTCCTCCTCTTCTTCTTCTTCTTCTTCTTCTTCTTCTTCTTCTTCTTCTTCCTCTTCTTCTTCTTCTTCTTCTTCCTCTTCTTCCTCTCCCTCTTCTTTTTCCTCCTCCTCTTCTGCTTCCACTCCCTCTTCTCCCTCTCCTTCCTCTGCTCCTTCTCCTTCTTCTTCAACTCTCTGTTCTCCCTCTTCTTGTTCCTCCTCTTCTCCCACCCCCTCTATCTCTTCATCTTCTCCTTCTTCTTCCCCTTCCTCTTCTTCATTTTCTCCTTCTTCCACATTTTCGTCTTCTTCCCCCTCCTCCCCTTCTGCTTCTGCCGCTGCTCCTTCCTCCTCTTCCTCCTCATCTTCTCTTTTCTCTTCAGCTTCATCCTTCCCCTCTTCTCCTTCTCCTTCTCCTTCTCCTTCTCCTTCTCCTTCTCCTTCTTCTTCCACTCTGTCCACTTCTACCTTCTTAGTTCTCCTATTTGCATTCTCTTCCTGTTCTTCTTCAGATATCTCATCTTCACTCCTCCCTGCCAATGACTGTTCTAACTCCTCCTCTCCACCCTCATCTTTTTCATTCTCCCTCTCTTTGTTTTCATCATTTTCCTGTTCATCTCCTTCCTCTTCTTCATCCCTCCCTGCCAATGATTGTTCTAACTCCTCCTCTTCATCCTCTTTGTCTTTTTCATTCTCCCTCTCTTTGTTTTCATTTTCATGTTCTCCCTCTTCTGCATCTACCTCTTTTTCTTTGTCCTCTCTATCTTCACCTTCTTCCTCACTCTCACCTCTTCCCTCACTTTTAACCTGTTCCTTGTTTTCTTCTTCAATGTATTCCTCTTTTGCATACTCCCCCTCCTCCACACTCTCATCTCCCTCACTCAGCATTTCTTCTTCCATCAACCTGCCTTCCTCATCTCCTTGTTCTTTGCCATCTTCCTGATTAAGCTCTTCAATCTTCTCTGCATCCTCATTCTCACTGTCTCTTTCAGCTTCCGATTCCTCACCTTCATTTTCTTCCTTATTATCTTTTTCCTCTTCGTCTTCATCTCTTTCTACTGAAACTCCATCTCTATCTTTTTGAATTTCACTCTCTTCTTCGTCCCCTTGTTCACCTGCGCTGTCAACTCTTTCATCTGTTTTTTCTTTTTCACTTTCGCTCTTTTCACTGCCTTCACTCTCCTGCTCTTGATTAGATTCCTCCTCATTCCTAATTTCTAACTGCCTTTCTTCATCAGATTTAGCATCAGAGTTTGTTTCTTCCTCATTCAGGCTTCTTATATCAGTCTCTTCCACACATTCTTTCTCATTGTTTGTAGCTTGCATCTCCTCAATCTCACTGTCTTCTTTTTCCAAGTCTAAATCTTTCACAGTTTCTACTGTTTTCATTGCCTTCTGGATCGCTCTGTCTTCAGAGTCATCCTCTTCTTTCTCCCTACTCTTAAGTATGTATTTTGCAGGCTCATTACTACTTTCCTCAGTTGAAGATGATGACATAGTTACAGCTATTTGTTTCAAAATTTGATCCTTTTTTTTAAACTTTCTCTGCTCATTATTGTTTTCTTCTTCTTTGGTGCATATTCTTTCACATTTATCAGATTTTTCAACTTCCTTTATTTTTTCTTTACTTTCTGCTTCTAGACTTACTTGCTTTTTAACAGGATTGTATTTTTGTACAGTTAATGAATTGGTCTGAGGCAGATCCCTGGATGCAGAAGGAAGTACCTCTATTTTAAGGGATTGTTTAGATGCAACAGGTTTTGACTTTTTATTGGAAGAATTTGTTTTTTCAGTCAGAATTTGTTTTTCAATGGGAATATTACAAGTTACTTCCTCTCTGACAAATTCAGGATTTTCCTTATATTCTTTTTCCCTTTTCACTGATCTGCATTTGTCCCTAGTAATTTGTTGAACACTACTTTTCAAAGTTCTTACACTTTGGGCATGCTCCAATTGACCTTTCATTGTATTTTTTTTGGCCATAGGTTTCTCTACAAAGGCACTGCTTTTTTCTAAATCTTGTCTTGATGATTCTGAAAGTGAACACTGCTTCTGTAAAGAGCTAGAGTCTAATTTTGAGCCCTCCTTCATGAAATCAGAATCCTTGTTTTTCATCCCACCCTTACCATCTCTTTTCAGTTTCACATTTTTATTGTTCTTCTATTCCACATGAGAAGCAGAAAATTAAAAAGAAAGAAGGAAAGCATTAAGACAAATGACAGCAAAAGAGAAAGGTTATAAAATCATCTGAACAAGAAAAGAAACAATTTGTGTGAGAGGACTGAAACATAGCACAAAAAGTAGAGTGTTTCACATGAAATGATTTTACAAGCACACATATTAGAAGAATGCAACATGCCATTGATGGTAAATGTGCTATTATGTCTTTTTCACCATCCAAGCACTCACAGTGAATGCAACAAGAACCATGCAGCCAGTATCATGCACCATAAGCTAGAGCCATGCAATGTGTGAGGCTATGCGAACAGAAGGAAAGCACTACAGTTCTCTTATACTTTCCTCCACCTTTCTCCTTGGGAAATCTTCTGATACACTGATTGTTATGTTTTTTCTAATAAGTCTGAAAATCTCTTTCTGCTTTAAATTTTACAGTTATATAGCAAATTCTGCAGAATCATTTTTTAAAAATATAAAATAAAATTATAATGACATATATCAAAATGCTGAAATGCTGGTATCACTTTAGGAATGAAATAGAATGATCTAATAATACAAATATATTTTAAATTCACAATTAAAGCTAGTCTTATTGCTCCTTCAAATATACCCCACGGTGAATTTCTGGTAATGAAGTCTTTCCCTGCATTGTGTTCCAAAAGTCAGTTAAAATATTTTAATATCAACAACCATTAGAAATGTATGTTATCAGCATAAGTTACAAACCACGTATGATAGGCTCTTGTTCCTTAAACTGGTAAAGTATTATACACTCTCATCTCAAAATATGCTGGATATGAGGAGTTCTATGTGCTCCCTATGACTTCTGTCAGCCTCTTACAATTATAGCTTGTAGGTATTCAGAAAATTAGCAAGAGGAGGCCTATAATATTTGACTTGCTTCTTTTAAAACTTAAACCAATATAGTACAAGATTTATAGATCTTTTAAACGTCAGTATAAGTGTATATATCTATATATAAAATTAGTTATAGTACCTTTTGTTTTTGGAGTGGTGATAATTTTAAGGACTGGTCACTGGGATTCAATTTCATTGCATGTGTCTGCAAAGAATAAGATCTCAATTAAAAAAATACACACAGCTAATAGGGAAAGCAGCATCAAAGCCCAGTTCTACTAAACAGAGCTATTATAAGTTACATGAACATTTTAGTACTACCACACAGTTAGGTTGAGACAAATCCATACAATTACTTAACTCACCTATTTCAGTTCCACTCCCTCATTTACTCCTTATAAAGACAGAGAATGGTAACTAGCTTAGCTATTAATATCTAAACTGTCTATAGAGACTGAAAGCTACACGTCCTCTCTTAGAGCCCGCAAGCACATTTTAGATCCACCTTCCACTCACTGTCAAGTTGTGGCTAAAAATATAACACCTTACTCCCTTATCATCACAATCTTCAGCTTAACATATAGTTTGATACAACAGCCTTGAAAGAACATGTTCAAAGAAACATTACATATATACAGTAGAAATTTTCAGCGGATTCTAATTCCTTCACCTCTTCTGCATAAAGCAAAAAAAAGAAAAGGCAAGGCAATGCAGAATACTGTGAGGTAGACAAGTGTAGGGAGGTTTCGGTCATCCCCTCCCATACACTCCAAATGACAAGATAATGTTCTCTGCTGTTGTTGACTGCTTATGGTTTAACCATTATATTCTATCTCAATACAGTCAGCATTGACAGTTCTGATTTCTGACTCTCAAAAATTTGTATTATCAATATGATGGGGCTTTACCCCCTCTTGTCACACTTGTCAATAAAATATATGTTGCCTCAGTGTAGAAAAACAGAAACAGCAATTCTGCAACAGATTATTTTCATTAAGATTCAAGAACAGCAATAATTTTTCTTTGTATTTTGACAAGTTTGACAGACTTCTTTCAAATTTACTGTTTCATTCTGACAAAAATTTTAAAACTGACTCACGTTGTTTACAAAAATGAAAAGAAGGAACATCAAGCACAGTGTGCAATTAAATAACACCCCAATAAACTAATGAACATAAAGTTATTGTGTCTGAAAACATTTTTTTTCTTCTAAATGAAAATGAAGTTTCATAGCTGTTAAATAAATGGTATGCACAAACATATTGTTAAATAACTAAGAACTGTTAAGTACAAACTAGTAATAATTCCTGTAAAACGTGCAATCTCTCCAGCATGACTGATGACATATTCTGAGCTGAGTCCACAGTGTTGCTCATTTGTTTCCATTCCACTGAAGTTAAAAAAAGGAAAAAATACAACACATTTTTCACTGCACTGCATTAAGGCATGTACAATTTGCCCAGAGAACAAGATCTTTTGGAAAGGTGTAGAAGTGTTAAGGTGAACATATTTTTCAGATAAAAGAAATAAATAGGAACATACTTGGGGATCACCAAATAATCAAAATGTCCATGTTTTTGGTCTTCCTTTTAATATGATCCACCTGTACTAAAAAAAAAGCTCTTCTTGCAACAGGAAAAGACAGCTCTCTGCTTCATTTCTTGCTATTCTCTCCTTGGAAATCATCAAGAGGAAATTTAAAAATAGAGATCACCATGTGGTATCCAGCATCCTTTTTCTTTCTTTTATGATATCCAAAGCTAAAGCACAGGGAGGGGCTGTACTACTTGGACTATTTCAATCTCATATTAAAACATTACTTGGAAAATGAAAACAAACTTTATCATTGGGTAATGACAACATGACGTGCATGCTCATTTAACAGTATGTTCAGCACTTCTTGGTGCCACCTATGACATTCTGGGCTAGGCAGGAGTACTAGAACTTGAAACATGACTTAGCTGCTTCATTCTTCCCCTGAATAAAAACGATCGAATCACAGAATTATTAGTGGGATATATTACCATATTCAGGATGTCAGTTGTATCTCCAAGGTTTCTGTCATTATTTTCACTATCTGAATCTTCTGCAGAGTCTTCACTGAGTTCATCTTTTTGATGATTCTTTCCTTCATGGTCAAATAGAGGAAGTAAAAAAATAGCAATATGAAGCAAACAGAACACCCAGCTTTTGTAAAACAGAGATTATCTCTATTTTACCGACACAGGACTGAAGTCCTAAGATTCCTTATTCCCCTAGCCTAATACACAGCAGAGACACTTCCACCTCCTTTTCATCAGCATAATAACATTAGAAGTAGCTCAGCAATCTGGCCTCAGTTCATAACAGATCTCTGACCATTTTTGCAGTCTTTCAAGGCATAAATATTACATGGGACTAAGATTCTTTTAGATAATTTCTTTGATAATAGTGCACCAATTAGACTAAATTAGCTGCAGTCAAGAATGTGAGTTTAACTCAAATGCAGCATCATAAAGATGTACCTATATAATTTTCAGGTTCACCTCAAGTTCATCAGGTATATGACCAGTTTCATACGGGATAAAACCTAAGGGTTTAGGCCAAAAAAGACTCTAAAGGCAAAACAAATTTCACTGCACTGCTTTCCTGGAACCAGAAATGCTAATGGACATGCCGGCGGCTTTACAAATAATTGTCTTAATTACAACTGAGTTAATTACTTTCAAATTGGATTTGACTGTCCAATAAATCTGAGCTAATTTTTACACAGAAGCACTGCATTCTGTACTTCCAGCACTACATACAGAGGAAAATCACACATACAGAGGAACCCAGATGGAGTCCAGAACTGCTCTAGCGAACCTGAGCAGAAGTCTAGCAATGTATTGGTATCACTGTTATCCAAGTCTTTACAAGACTATAACATTTCTTGTAGGCCTTTCTATATCATGAAGATTGTCCCTAATCAATTCTTTTCTTTAATTATTTTTCTTTTTTTGTGTGAAAATGGAGAAATCAGTTACTAATCTTATAGTATTTTTGTGAAGCCCTGTTTGTACAGGTTTGAGGAACCACAAGTTTCTTTCGCTCAACACTCCTCTAAATCTATAGGCATGTTTTCCAAACATGAACAGCACGAGGCAATTTCTTGTATGCATTCCTCAGTTTTCATGTCTTTATGCTGCCAACCCTCTTTAGGAAAAACTGATTTCAACTTTCTTTTGTGTTCAAATTGTTCATGAATGATTAGAGTTCAATTACATAATTCTCAGAAAACAGCAGCAAGATGTGAGGACGCTTCACCTTTTCCATGGTCTCTATCCTTCCTAGATTCAGCTTTAGGAAGACTTGTCGTAGAAAACCAGAGTGGGCTAGTGTTGCTAGTCACAGGCAGTGATGATTTTAAGAAGCTTTCTCCCAGTGGAGGCAGACTTCGTGCCATTCGAACAAACTGTTCTGGTGAATTTTCCTTTAGAAAATTAAAAAAATATTTTGAGAAAAAGAGTAGACGAATAAATCGTGAGCAACCTCTTATATGAAACAATGGCATTTTCTTTTAGTTAATGATACAGTGCTGCAACTTTTTATTTTTTTTAATTACTTATAGTCCTAAAAAGTGGAGAGATATGTAGTGGGATATTTGAGGTCATTTCTACACAATAATGTCAAGCAGTCTTAAAATACATATAAAGGAGAAAAAGAACTTTGATTTGTATTTAAAATGAAATTACTAGTGTCTGAAAAAATACTGAGGTATTTATTCCACAACATAAATATATTTTCACAAAGTAAATGTGTTTTTGTGGTGAAGTTAATTTTTAGACAGGTAAATGAAATGATCCAACTCATTGTACTGTTCGAGGAAATCACATGGAACATGTAGTGGACATAAAGGAGAAGAAACTATTATTCAAAGTAGCTACAGAATCTTTGGATCATATTAAGCTGACTTTGAAAATTTCTCCTTGGTATTTTATAAATTATGAACTTGTTTTGTGTATTCAAGGACTCAGAGGGAACAACAAAGAGTCAGGTTCATTTTCTTTTTATAACGTATTTCTAAGATTATTTTAAAAAATTAATAGTCTCTACTTTATAGAATTAAAAGAACAACAAACAACTAAACAAAATCAAAATCAATTTGAGTCTTTTTCATAGAAATAAACAAGTAAAACCTTGCCAATAACTGCCTCAATTTTGGGACCAGGATAGATATTAATTCTGGTTTTTATACATTAAAATTATACATGCATTTTAAGGATATATATTTATCTGCTGGGTATATGCTCTGATTTTAGCTTTAAAAGTGATTTTGTTTCCTAAATAAATATGGCAACTATAAACAGCCCTGAATTTACCCTCTCTCGACGTCGCATTCGTGCTGATGTTAGTTGTAATGTGTTTGTTAGTAGTGATTCTCCACTTATTTTAGAGATAGTAGCATTGAAATCGTTCTCAGATAAATCTTCTAAGAGTACTTCTTCAGATCCTTTAGGTCTTGGAGCAGCAAAAACTAGCATGTGACAACCACCACAAGCAACCTATAGCATCAAAAGAAGTGTGATCATTTCATTTGCAAGTATCAATATAAGGTCCTCATTTCCTTACAAGCATCGCTCGGGCTTAGATTATAAGAAAAACCATAATAAAAGCAGGTGATATTAAACTGCTTCAAATTTAACTCCTAATGATGTTAGCAAGGTAAAAGTACTTAATTACATTTAGTAATGACTAGTGATCTATGTTCATTTCTTCTTACTTAAGTACAGTATATTTGTGTTGAACAGAACACAAGATATGTCTATCAAATTATTGATACAGAAGAAAGCAAAGATATTTCCACTAATTTTCAAGGGATTTGAGCTAATTATTTTGATGCACCTCATATGTGAGCAATATTGATAGCTTCAGTGATGCAAAGCTAGATATTTTATCACATCATACACAAAATGTAAAGCAAGTCTTACACACTCCAACAGATAAAGTATTACTATACAAAGAACAGAGGCTTCATTATTTTAAAAAGTTTAAAACCTTTACCACTTCTGATAGAAAGTCCTTCTACTCTAAGTCCAGTAAACAAACAGAAATGATCAACAGACTTTTGCCCCAAATTTTTCTCAATCCCGAGTCATGTTTGCATTTTTGATGCTGGCAATTCTGTGACATTTATTTGCTAAACAGCTCAAGGAACAGATGAAAACAATGCCCTTAAGAGAAAAGAGTGTTTCTGCTTATTCATCCCACTTTGATTCAAAAAAGCAACTCCTCAAATCTTCTTAAGGTTTAAAAATATCCCACTGTGCAAATAATTATTAAAATTTTTAAAAATGATAGTCATGTTTTCAGAACTGAAATTAGTTTCCCTGTCCTGCCAACAACCTAAAAGCAAGAAGTATTTAATTTTGTAGGCTACCAGAGCTCTAGAGACCAAAACACTATAGCACAGCACTATTGAATAAAACCCTAAAAAGCAGTGTATATGTGTAGTCCAAGCCAAATACATTCTAAATTAAATGAACAGTGTGATAAGTAAAAACAATTTCCTTTTTCTTTCAATTTTTGCTGTCTACTAATTAAATATTAAAGAAAGAAAAAATATCTCAACTTTCATTAATACTGTGTTTCATAAGAAGATAAATAGCTTGATGTCTGAGAAGCATGAACAAAAGTTTTACCAAAAGGACCGTGAAGCTCAAGAAATTATAACACAAAGTGGGATCAAACTGATTCGTAAAACTCTCTTCTCCAAGGCCTAACTTGCCATGTCGCCCATCTCCAAAAGTAAACATGAGGCCATTCTCTGTATGTGATAAAAAAAAGGATGTTATTAATAACAAAGATTCAATACAAACCAGGACAAAACCATTACACACAAAAATTAACAGGCAAGTAAGGAATATTTCTCTTCCGAAAGTAAAACCCAAACAATTATTTTTAGATTTTCAACACATGAATATGATAAAAAAATACTTAACTTCTCAGGCAACTTTTCAAGTACTGTCTGAGAGTTAGTCTATATAAGTTGTAAAAAAACCCAAAATACAACAAAACAAACAAAATAATAAGATTGAAATTGCAGAGAAAAACAGAAACTTCTAAACAAGAATACTTGCTAGCAAAGCATGATTCTGAGGTTATAAATTCCCAGGAGACAGCATGTACAGAGCTATGAATGGAATGGCTGTGAATCCAAGATTCCTCCTCGCTAGCTCACTTAACCTTTAGAACTAGTAACTTTACATATGTCTTCTTCTAATGTGAATTTTACTAAGAAAGCATTTATGGTACAATAGAAAGTCACTGGAAGCACATTTCAGAATTTTTCACTTACATACCTGCTATTACAGCAGTATGATTTTCTCCACATGTAATGTTACATATTTTATGCCTCCTCAAGTGTTTCACAGATTTCGGGACTGAAGTTTCAAAAATGAAAGTACCATGTCCCAGCTGTCCATATTGTCCAAGTCCAAAAGTATATACATCTGTTTCTGAAAATACACATGCAAAGTTAATAACAAATATGCTGACATATATATTATAACCAGCTTTCTATTAAATGGAAGTCAAATGACATCAATATCAAAAAAGCAATGTTTTTTTCAATTATAAAACATACCAACTAATATATTACACTTATCAATTAATAATCAAGTACAAAAAAAAATTAGGAAATCAAGCCTTAAAATTTATACAGAAAAGAATTTTTAATAGTTCAATATGCAATACATTTTCTAACATAACTGCAAAATAATCCACTGATCACATGTACACAAATATCAGCTAACAAAAAATTTATGAAGTTTACAGACTGCAATTAGTTCAAGACCACAGTGTTTACATATATGTGCATTTTCAAGTACAATAGTCTCACCTTAGTTTCTGGTTACCTGCATGTACACTGACTCTAAATTTAATAGACTAGACCTCTTTGAACCAATACTAATTTATGCATAAGAGGTTAGAACAATAACAGAATAGGTTTCAGTATTCTGTTCAGCTGACGAATCAGCCCTGAATTAAAGACAGAGAACACTGTAATTGTGTTATCTTGTGACAGAATAATCATCTTTCCACACTTATAATTTGTAAGTGTAATGGATTGCCTGTGTCTGGAAAAACCGTAAGAGCTTCTCCAAAGCAATAAAGATTCTTAGTGTGTCCATCCCCAGCACTCCATCACAAGGGAAGACTGTGAAGCTTGGAAATCTTCATGAGGCCATGCTTGAAAAAGAAATTCAAAGACTACTTTTTTTTTTTTTTTGAAAAGTAGAAGTTGTCCTAGAATTTTATTCCCTGCCCCTTTTTCTTCTGCACGTAGGCCAAATAAAAGCAAGAGAAGTACTACTTAAAGTATTTGAAAAATTGTTATGAAAACCTGGGAAGAATTGCAAAGGTAAAAAATATTCACATCAAGCAGAAATAACTGGGACTTGGGAGCAATATATCATTATATCATTGTTACGAACACGGTGCAGAGCATGCCTGCTCCTGCTGCACAGATGCCATCAGGTCAAAAATTTCACTACCTTCAAAAGCAAGAGAGGAATGGGCTTCCACAACAGATTGTGTGGAACAGTCAATAGAGAATCTTTGCTTCTTCAGCACTATTTTGTGTAATGGAAACAAGGCCACTGAAATATCAAAGTAAGTTTCAGTATCACAAAAGTAGTTTTTTTCACTGTAACCAAATTCTCAAAGCAGCCACAAGATGGATAAATAGTAAAAGGAAATTATGTTACTGTTGCCTCAAACTAATCCTGCACTCCTGTCAGGAGAAGAAAAAGCACAGAACGGACTGAATTTTGTATTACTACCAGAGTACACTTACTAATTTATATTGGGCTTTCAGATTTCAAAGGAACCATGGTGAAATATTGTAATGCTATGTATGGAAATGTTCTTTCTGGAAAAGGGTTTGCCCTTTCTGCCTCTTTTAAACTGTTCTATATTAAAATGCCATGAATTCACACCATAAAGAAACCCCGATGGTCTTACACTTTTTTCAGACTGTAGATGAAAAATATTGAGTGAAGCTGTTGTCTTTACTAAATGTAATAGCAATGCTCCCTCTGCTGGAAATTTCAGTGCAAGAATGCAAATCTCAGGATTTAAAAAAAATAAAACAAGTATGAATTTTTGTGTATTATTTAGACTTTCTGCATAAGAATCAAGAAACTACACCTGAAGGACAGAAGCTTTCTCTAAGTGAACTGAAGTCTTATCTTCATTTCTTAGATAGCTAATTGCATAAATTTGGTTTAGAAGTACTATATTTGTCTTAATGTTTCTTTGGAAACTGGCAGATCTTGTAATTTTCAAATTATATGGCTTTATCTATTTATTTATCTATTATTTATATTTTATGGGAGAATATTCAGTCCTTATTGGATGCAAAAGGAACAACTGTGACAAAGGGTGAGGACAAGGCTGACGTAATTAATGCCTTCTTTGCCTCAGTCTATAATAGTAAGGGAAGTTGTTCCCTGTGTGTACATAACCAGGAGCTAGAGGAGCAGAACAAAGCTCCCATGATCCAAGAGGAGGTGGTTAGAGACTTGCTTGGCCAATTAGACACTCACAAGTCTATGGGGCCGGATGGGATTCACTCAAGAGTATTGAGGGAGCTGGCGGATGTCCTTTCCAAACCCCTTTGCACCATCTTCCAGCAGTCCTGGCTGACTGGGAAAGTTCCACTGGACTGGAGGCTGGCTGATGTTATACCTGTCTACAAGAAGGGTCAGAGGGAGGACCCAGGAAACTACAGGCCTGTCAGTCTGACCTCAGTGCCGGGGAAAGTCATGGAACAGCTGATCTTGAGTGCTATCATGAAGCACATGCAAGAGAACCGGGTGATCAGGCCCAGTAAACACGAGTTCATGAAAGTCCTGCCAAACTAACCTGATCGCCTTCTATGACAAAGTGACCCACCTACTGGACGAGGGAAAGGCTGTGGATGTAGTCTTCTTGGACTTCAGTAAAGCCTTTGACACAATTTCTCACAGCATTCTGCTTCAGAAACTGACTGCCTTTGGCCTGGACAGGCGCACACTCTCCTGGGTTGAAAACTGGTTGGATGGCCGGGCCCAGAGAGTGGTGGTCAATGGAGTTAACTCCAGCTGGAGGTCAGTTACAAGTGGGGTTCTTCAGGGCTCAGTGCTGGGTCCAGCCCTGTTCAATGTCTTTATCAATGACCTGCATAAGGGGATCAAACGCCCCCTAAGTAAGTCTCTGGATGACACTAAGCTGGGTGGAAGTGTCGATCTGCTGTAGGGTAGGGAGGATCTTCAAAAAGATCTGAACAGGCTGGACCGCTGAGCTGAGGCCAATGGCATGAGGTTTAACAAGGCCAAATGCCGGGTCCTGCACTTGGGGCACAACAACCCCGTGCAGTGCTACAGACTGGGGGAAGAGTGGCTAGAAAGCTGCATGGAGGAGAAGGACCTGGGGGTGTTGGTTGACAGCGGCTGAACATGAGCCGTCAGTGTGCCCAGGTGGCCAAGGCGGCCAATGGCATCTTGGCTTGTATCAGAAACAGCGCGACCAGCAGGTCCAGGGAGGTTATTCTCCCCCTGCACTCGGCACTGGTGAGACTTCGAATCTTGTGTTCAGTTCTGGGCCCCTTGCTACAATAAGGACGTTGAGGCTCTGAAGTGTGCCCAGAGAAGAGCAATAAAGCTGGTGAAGGGGCTGGAGAACAAGTCTTAAGAGGGGCAGCTGAGGGAACTGGGGTTGTTTAGCCTGGAGAAGAGAAGGCTGAGGGGAGACCTCATTGCTCTCTACAGCTACCTGAATGGAGGTTGTAAAGAGGAGGGTGCTGGCCTCTTCTCTCAAGTGCCAAGAGGGAATGGCCTCAAGCTCTGCCAGGAGAGGTTCAGGCTGAAGATCAGGAAAAAATTTTCACAGAAAGGGTCATTGGGCACTGGCAGAGGCTGCCCAGGGCGGTGCTTGAGTCACCATCCCTGGAGATATTTAAAAGACGGGCAGATGAGGTGCTCAGGGACGTGGTTTAGTGGTTGATAGGAATGGTTGGCCTCGGTGATCCAAGAGGTCTTTTCCAACCTAGTGATTCCAAGATTCTATGATTTGATCTGATTAACATAATTCTTTTTGGTGAAGTTTGATATTTTTCACATTATCTTTAATCCTAGCTTGAAACAGCCAATGTTTTTTCGCACTTGTGTTTAGAGTGCAATGTTCCAAAATGCTAACTTTAAAAGCACAGGAAAATATTTTCTTTCTTCTGTTTCTACTGACAATGAGAAGAACAGCCCAATCAAAAACCAGGTTAGAGGCCTTTAAAAGAAGAATGATTTCTTCTACTGCCCCTAAAGACCAGGGGCTCCTAAACTTGCTTAGTAGTGAATTATCAAGGCATAGGAAGACAAAAACCTTGCAGCTTTCTTAAACGATTCACCACCCTGATGCAGAAGTGAGGCCAAACCTCATTTAGCAAAATGAGGTACTTCCTCCACTCTATGGCAAAGCAATCTCATACACTTAGCAATAAAGTGAAAGAGGAGAATTTCATCATTCTGAATTTAATTTATAAATGAATTTGCCATAGCAAGAATCCAAAAGCGGACATAGCTCCACAGTCACCTTCTTCTTACTGTCCTCTGTCCCAGTAAGGATATGGTTGGATGAGACAAATAAAACGTACTGCCATCAAAAGGGCAGACCTCACTCCCCCTCTCTCTCCCTTCAGTCCGCACTTGCACTGTCTCTGCTACTCATGTAGGTGAGTCAGCTCAGCTCAGTAAGCCAGGTTTTGGGGGTTTATACTGGTAGTTTCCTGTGGAATGGTCAAGACAGCACAAGAGTGGTAGAAGGGAAGAGGGAAGACATATGGCCACTGCAGCATTAAGGAAGCAGCACTTGAATGCATCAGTGAATAACAATGAAGGCTCAGCAATACTAACAGCACCCAGAGGAAACCAAACACAAGTCCCATATTGGCCTCAAGGAAGTAACTGCTGCTTCTGTAAGGGTCGTTCAAAGGATCAATTTCTGTCTCAACATTTCCCATCAGGTGCTAAGCCTCAGAAACCACAGTCGCAGGCGTTACGATAACGGCCAAAGCTGGTATGCTTTGTACCTGCCAAAGCTGGTACACAACGAATGATTTGTGCCTGTCTCCAAGTCTCCCTGCTACCCATACCTACCTACTATTCAAGACAGGAAAATTAATGATGGGACTTACCACAGACCCATACCCCAACAGAGCATGTACAGGGACAAGTTCATCCAAAGTTCAAGGTGATGATGACTACTAGCCTTCATTGGGGACCCCAAGTCGACCACCGCTGCCAGGAGGAGTGCATGCGCAAGGAGAGGAGACCTGCCTCCAAAGATGATCACGCCTCAGACACTCCTCTCTTGGCATGTGTGTGGCCTGCCAGGTGAAGTTTGGCATATCTCCACAGGATCGAGGTGAGGCAAAGGTGGGTCGCAAGGAGGAAACTAGCATAAAAGACAGCTCTGAAACAGCTGAATTTGGAAGATCTTCCCCACCGTGAGATCACATCAATCGAAGACAGAGGCAGAGGAACGCCTTCTGGACCCGGACCCCCAGAGACACCGGAAGTCTGTGGACTCGTGGTAGCTATAAACCCCTTTTCTCCCCATCCTTTTCCTTATTCTCTCTCTTTTTCTATCACAAGCCGCTTTATGGGCACAATTAATAAAGTTCCTGTTTGGACTGAAATTTAACTTCTTTGACTTGTTGAATTATTGCTTTGCTTTCTTTTTGCACTCCAAGATCATAGTTGAAAAGAACCATCACACGTCTGCTTATGAGTGGACCGTGACAGCCTCCACAGCAGCAGCCCAGGAGAAGGGCCCAGGAAGGATGAAGACAAATGGTATCAAAGCTTGCACAGAAGCCAACGGCTTCACCGTTCCAAGTATGCTTTAAAACTTGAGCGATGGGACTGCTTCCTCTTTACTTCCTACATTTTCTTTTCTGGAAGAATAGGCTTATTTCCCTGTAAGTGTTTATCTTCCACCTTCGCAGGCATCTTCTGGGGGAAAAACAGCTCTGTAACATCAGTGACTGTTGTCACTGTAAAAAAAATAGTTTTAAGCAAAAATCTACATAGCTTTCAGATTTTTTTAAAAACATGCTATCTGCTGAACGAACTGAGGGAGCTCGAAGAGTGTTTTCAAGATTGATGCCTTCCTTGCTACATATTTAAGGCTATATATACAGCTAAAAATCCACAAAAGAAAACCAGAAACAGACAGATATGGTTATAACTCTCCACACAGATTAATTGTACTTGAACATCATTGTCATTATTATAATCTTACTACCATTATTATGTCAATGGGCTATTCATTCTTACTATAGCTTTATTTTCAAACAGCTTATGCTGAGAAAAATTACTGTAAAAATCAGCTGTCAACACAATATTCAGTTTTACCAGAGCTAGTAATTGGATTTAGGGATTTCAGTATAAATAGTATATAGACTTAAGAATGGTTTGAAAAATCTAGATAATCCTATATGGTTTCAACAGTCAGTTCTGCCATGAAAAGGTAGAGCTTTTTCATCCCTTTCATCCTCTTTCAAAAGGAAATCTTAACTTTCTTTTCTTTTTAAAAGACCTTGAGACAGAAGATGAAAAATCCAATATTTTACATCCTAATGCACGAATATGCTGTATTGTTACGTCAAACGATCTATTCTTGAAGGACTGCTTCACTTTTTCCTTTGAAGAGATATCTTTGCTTTCCCCTCCTTTATGAGAATAAAAGGAGGTAACACATCCTTTTATAGACTAGATTATTCCCAGAGGATCTGTCATCATCTGGAAAAAACTGGAAAATATTAAAGCCATTCCCAATCATCTGTTTCTTCTCCAATTTCTAGATTCACAAGTTATTACCATTCTACCTTTTAAAAGACTTTATTGAAAAAGTACACAAATTGAGATTGCTGTTCTCCCATATTTCTTTTGAAAGTGATGATACCAAGAGCTTTCATTTTCAGTAGGAAGCATTTGCAAGCATTGTGGGTAGTGGATGCATTTCTTTTAGTCTCTGAGAGAAATCATCTGGGATATGATCTTTTTGAACTGGTTGACACACAGTCACGAAATGAATAGGTTTGTGCTGCTAGAATGAGAGAAGGCTTTTGCACAATAGAATTTTTAACTGTGATTCTGTTTATTCTCTAGAACAACTGCAAATATTAAAAGCAGAAGTAACAATAAGACTTGCAAAGAAGATGGCCTTCAATACCATTTTCAACATTTTATCATTAAAAGGTTTTTTATTCTGAATCACTGCTCTCAACAGTTTAATTTTTTGAGTTTCCTATTTTGGAGTTTCAGAAAAAAAAAAAAAGGAATTATTTTAAAATATACTTTTACCATTTGCTCTAATACTTGCTGGAGAGGTTCCAGCGGCTTGATTTAGTAACTTGGATAACAGTGGTTCTTACCATACAACAATGCAAACAGAGTAGATAGTACAGTCATAAAAAAGAAATCAAATGAAGTGCTTTATAATCGACTGATTATGTATGTGAGTCAGGAACGAAGTTGCCTTGTATTCAGTAAGATAACTGGATTATGCTTTCTTCTAATTTTATAAACCTTAAGTAGAACTGATGACAAGAAATAAGCCAAGATGTGCAACACTTTCTCCATATGCCATTTTCTCCTATCCAATTCCTATGTTAAATGAGATAGATGAAACAGGGGAATATACAATAGTCAGACACTCAATTCTTATTTCTTATTAGAAAGACAATGAAAAGATGAAAACTGCATAATTATATATTGTGTTAATGAGGCCAAACAGCACTCTCTTTCATGGAAGATTATGCATAAAATTCAGAATTTCTTCAGATTCGTACTACTTTCTTAATTTAGGAAAATTAGCTTAAAAGAGGTCTAAATCCTTCTGCTCCTATTTAAAGAGATATCCCTCAACAGAACTCTCAATTTGTGGTCCCGCCACTTCATCTCAAGATGCAATATACACTTCAGTACTGATTTCTTGTTAAGTTTCTGTTGCAAAGCCTATAATGTATGTATGCTACATTTGCTTTTTAAATTATTAGTGTCCAAATCTAAGTCTTCCCATTTTTTTCCCCAAATTTTGCTTTGAGTCACTAAAATTTCTGTATGTCAATATTCCTGATGAAGTATCTTCCACTTGAGACAGACTCCTCTGCTGTTCAAAGTGTCTTAGGCAGAGGTTCACAGCTGTAGCCTATTTAATAACAGCTGAATCACAATAAAAAAAAAAAAGAACTATCCAACTTTTCACTCGTATCACAACTGTCTTTACAAAAGTCTATTTTGTTGGAGGATATTGTTTTCCTCTTCCTTTGACTCAACTAGATCTTCCAGCACTCAACATCTTGATCATCAACTGCCAGATAAGCCAGCACTCAATTTCCTGTTTGCCTTCTACTACAAAATCTGTTTCCATCAACAAGTAAACTTACTTACTAAGACACTGACTTACTATGGTGTTTTCTTCACTGTATATGGGGTTTGGCATTTATATTTTGCGTCTTTGTTCTAGCTCTTTGTACAGACTTCACTATAGTGATGATGTCATCCAGGTCTAGATCTTCCTACTAAATCTCTGTAACAGTAATTTGTTATAATGAAATTTTATCACATTCAAATACCATTAAAAAAAAATACCTACTGGCTGGCTTCAGATTTATGGCTAAAAAAATAATCAATAATGATAATCAAATTCTTTCTGCAGAACTTCACTTTATAACCCATAAAACAATGCTATGATATACACATTTGCTGGCCCAAAAATTTATAGTAATTTTTTTCCTAATAATGATAATCTGATTTGATGTAAAGAAATTTATTTTATGACAGAATACTGCTAGTGTAAGACTATATGTTGATGGAAGAAGAGAGACAAAGGCATTGAAATGTAGGCAAACGTTTGCATTATTTCCTGGACTGGCTACTGTTATTTCCTCTTCATACATTTTTCCAAAGGAATTTTAACCTACCCAGAATCTCACAGCTTGACTCATCATTACACACAACCTTTCCCAGCACATCACTTCCACCTTTACTCTCTCCAGTGGCTCGCAGTACAATACCACATCATATTATTTATAATCTCCCTCGGTTAGATTTTCAGTTTATAATTTAGGAATTTTGGTTACATAAGCTTTAACGAACACCACCAGATTAACAAGAGAGTATGTAGCATTTTCAAAATACAGATTTAAGGACTGAAATCTCTACATCTTACTTGTTTTTACAGCTTTTGCATTTTGGTAGAAGACTAATTACAGGCATGTTATAAAGCTGTGAAACTCTTTACAAGCCAAAGCTATTTTTTAAACCATCTGTGGACAAAGTCAAGCTTCCTGCTTCTATAGTACTATAGTTCAGGATAGAACTCGTAGAGGTAAATAGCTAGCAATGTTTTGCATGTATCTCTTTGAAAAGCTAATTTATCATTTGCACACAACTATTTGATACTACAGTAATACACACAGTCTTACAAGTACTATACATACAACCCCGTGAACTAATATGTAATAGCTGTATTTGCTGATTTTTACAACTCATGCAATATTTTTAATATCTATCTCTGTAATAGTTTTATATGTCAGTTAAAGATTCTGCTCAAAGTCACAGGCAAATTCTGCATCACAGCGAGAGATGTTTAAACCATTTAGGCAACCAGTAGATTGTGCACCTCCATCACTTAACAGACAGCTGCTTGAAAAGTGAATTCCTAAATACCTTCCTAAATATTCAAGGTTATTCAAATTTACAACAGAACAGAAGCTTTCCCCTAAAATTTGCCCCCTTGCATCAATACCACTTTCAAGCTTCTTAGAAGAAAGAAACATCCATCATCTGTGTCACACTAGGTGGTGTTGGCTTGTTCCAATTCCAGTAAAAAAGGCACTCAGACTCTGTAAAGCATGGCAATGTGATTGAGAGCAGCCCAGAGGAGGTCTTGGGGCTGCTGACTGATTAGAAACTCGACATGAGCCGGCAATGTGCACTCACAACTCAGAAGGCCAACCATATCCTGCGCTACATCAAAAGAATCGTGGCCAGCAGGGCGAGGGAGGTGATTCTCCCCCTCCACTCTACTGTCATGAGAACCCACCTGAAGCACTGTGTCCAGTTCTGGAATCCCCAACATAAGAAGGATATGGAACTGTTGGAACAGGTCCAGAGGAGGCCTACAAAGATGATCAGAGGGCTGGAGCACCTCTGCTATGAGGACAGGCTGAGAGAGCTGGGGTTGTTAAACCCGGAGAAGTCTCCGGGGAGACCTTATAGTGGTCTTCCAGTACCTGAAGGGGCCTACAAGAAAGCCAGGGAGTGACTTTTTACAAGGGCATGCAGTGATAGGACAAGGGGGAATGGCTTTAAATTGGAATGGGGAAGATTTAGATTAGACATAAAGAAGAAATTCTTCACAGTGAGAGTGGTGAGGCACTGGCACAGTTTGCCCAGAAAAGCTGTGGATGCCCCGTCCCTAGAGGTGTTCAAGGCCAGGTTGGATGGGGCTTTAGGCAACCTGACCTAGTGGAGGTGTTCCCACCTGTGGCCGGGGGTGGGAACTAGATATCTTTAAGGTCCCTTCCAACCCAAACCATTCTATGATTCTAGTTACTGGAGCTATTATAAAGAAAAAAGACAGTATCAATAATCTTACACTGCTTTTGATGCTGAGAATACTGAGCTGTGTGGAACTGAAGAGGCTTCCAGCCGGGCATGTGTGCTATGTAGATCCCATCCATGGAAGGTTACCCCATTTTGGTCATTTGAGCTCTTGATTTTCTTACAAGCAAAACAACTCTATTCATCTACTGTCAAATAAAAAGGACATTCACATGCTGCTGACGTTTTAGATAAAGGCAAAGACTCACAGGTGGTGTTATCACTGGTACCAAGCTGGAACTGGCTGTAAGCCCCTCTGTTAGAATTAGCTGACAACACTTATCCTGCAGCAAAGGGATATGCACAGCAGAGGCCTGAATACCAAACTAATTGTGCAGCACAGCACAGGCCTGCACTTAGGTTAAATGTTACAAGGATTTCAACCTCCTTGACATGCAACAGTCTTCCAGTTAGGATCACTACAGAATCTTACATTTCAGTGGGATGTAAATTCTTTAAAGTAAATTGACTTCACTGACTACGTTATAGGGCCGTAAAAAAAGCCAGTTAAACTGCATACCTGTCAGCACCACTGTATGTTCTCCACCACAAGCTACCTTATTAACCTTTTCCATAATTCCAAGTACAGGCTGTGGGACTCTATTGTTCTTCAGTTGTTCAGGCAATAGTCCCAGTTTCCCATTGTCAGGTTCTCCAAAAGTGTACAGCTCCCCATCTCCTGTGAAAATACAGAACAGAGCAGAATTTCCAGCACGCACTCAGAAGCAAGGCTGGGTTGTCAAGACTACTGCAGCCACAAATCAGCAAGATAAATAAGTGTATGAACATTACAGAACAATTGAACATACTTGTATAATGTCCAAATGGCTGTGCAAAGCAGTCTGCTTTGATAGGACAAGAGGCTAAATTTTAGCCCCTCTCCAAGACGAGAACTGCAAAATCGAGCCTGGAAGGAATCTAATCAAGGGAAAACCAAAACCACATACATCCTGCTACTGAGAGGTTATCTTTACAGATCTCTTCCTCTACCTTCTTTCTGATCTGTTACATAATCATACAAGAAGAACCTTCTCTCTCGCCCAGGCTTTGGTAAATAATTTTACTTTCAAGTTCAGTTTATTCTATATTTCAAATCACTCCATTTGCTTTTTCACTGCTATCTAACTCTGAATTACCATTCAGGACAGTGTTCTGTAGATCCTACTCCCACAGTTAAAAACAGAACACGTACAGTGCACTTTCCATTGCTATATTTTCAATCTATCTATGTTTATCTACACCTTTCACAGTTATCTATATCTTACATTTATCTACATCTTTTCTTTACAGTTTATCTACATCTATATTTCTGATTTTCTGTGCTAAGGGGCTCTCAATTATTGTAATAGTTTAGAGTGAGGTTTGGGTATAAAACGTTTTCCTCCTGCCAGGAAAACGTCAAGTTAACAGCTGTGTGTTCTCCCCTCTTGAAAAAGATTATCTGTAGATTAGTGTTCTCATAGCAAATTGTGGCCCACAAGCTGAATTCGAAATTACTTACCAAAAAAATCATTAAATACTATTATGCAAGAAAAAATCTGCAGTTTAATCCCAGTTGTATATAACAAAGCACAAGGATAAACAAAACTCTCACACGGAACTAGTCCCAGATAAAGAAAAACTGAAATTAGTACAGGAGCTGCTTGCTAAAGGATGTCCCAAGAGATAGCTACAGTTACATAACCAACACAACAGCAAACCCCAGAGTGTATACTCCATAATTAAAGCTCATTAGAAGCACCCATTTACAATTATTTTCAGAAACATGTAGATTTGTACTTCAGTGCAAAATGTACTTTTACTTTCAGAGGGATACATTTAGTATTTACAAATTCACAGCATTTGGAGGCATTGCTATTGCACGATGCACAAGTATCTGAGAAATTCTTATTTAAAAGCTATTAATCCCTTGCCAACGTGAAATTGGGTTAATCTTAGTAATGCTGGTCTTTCCACACACACAATCAAAACAGATGACTTCAAAGAAAATTTCAAAACTGAAGCCTTACTTAGGTGTTCAGAACTGATGATTAGAGAAGACCATCCTTCTCTCCATTGAACACACATAGAGCACATGAAAACAAGCTTATTACTATTTTTATGTTAACTTGTGAATATTCCCCCATTTGCATAGCTGGTGCATTTGTTGCATCTCCTTGCACTTGTCAGCCACAACTTTAAATTTGGGCATTTAAGCACCATGGTAATAACCAAAAAAATCAACTCTACAGAACTAGGAAATATGGAAGAGCTAAAAGTAAACCTACAAATAAAAATGTAAAGTAGAAAAAATGAAGCTACATATGCATTCTAAAAAGCAAATGAGATTAGTCAAATTATTAAAACTAAGTTAAGAAAAATGAAAGGATATGATTCAAAATGAGCTTAAGTTTATTAAAACTTGAGCATACCAAGCCAAGACAGGAAATGAAAGGAAATTTATCTTTTTGAAATTTTATTTCTGATTAAGAGAAAGTCAAAACTGGTGTTAGTAAGAAATGTGTCATTTTTAATGAATCCTCCTGAGATTTACTCTGGCAATACACTCATTTAAAATTTCCTTTTGCATGAATAAAAACTAAGCAAGAACTTCAGGATGCACAACTGCATCTTCATTTTGTGTAACTATGGGACTATGGCAACTAGTTAGTAATATATTTTCATTTAAATCATCTGCTAGATCCAATAGATAAACTAGATTCAAAAAGTTTTTCCTGGGAAATTCTTTTGCCAGTGATATTTTTTTAGTTTGTGGTCCTTGGCTCTTGATTACTTTGTGCCAAAGAATGACTACAGCAGTGGGTGCATGGAACAAAGCAGCACAACCTGCTGTTGCCAGAACCCTCCATCAGAAGAGCTTTGAGTCATTCTGAAAACCCTTAAACCACTATGTCTTTTAATAAAGCAGTGCTTCTCCTCCCATCCTCTCAGACGAATCAATTCTGGAGCAGTCATGCTCATTTGTGACATACATTACTTTTGGTATTAACAGTCCATAATAAGAAAAAAAAAATCTAAATTGAGATATATTTTCTTCAAAGGAAGCCTGAGAAAAGGTTTTCAAGAAATTTCAACTATAGAGAGAATCTGAAGTATATCTCCTGTTTTATGGTAAACTTTACTAAGGACAAAAAAAAAAAAAAAAAAGATACTATGCATTTTTTAAGATACCTCAGCTTCAAACTTACTGAAATGTATAAATTTATCAATTAAGTTGACAATTCTGAAAAAAATCTATGACAAACTCAAAGAGCAAAAACTGTAAAAATGACTTTTCTTCATAAAAGCTGAATTCCTGCTCTAAAAAGAAAATGGATCCTAAGCCTCAACATAAAGCTGCAACTCAGCACTCCTACCAAAGATTCAGAACCTAACTTTGATGGTACATATTTATTTGTAAATCTTACAAGACCTAATAAATTAAGCCTCTGCCTTAGTCAAAGAAACCTCAGACTATTTGATATGGTTTCTATATTTTGCAATGTCCCCTCTGCCTCTCACAACAGCACAGATTCTCCAAATTCCATGCTCTTGCACCACTACGGCTAGCACTTGACTTACTATCTTTACTGAACACGCTAACTGCACAGAGAGGCAATCAGGGAATGATAATAATACAATCTCACTCAACATCAAGGTTCTCACAGGGTTTCACAGGGCTCATGATAGTAAGAGCAGCCAACCACAATCTATTCACAGTCCTACATTCTCTTCAGCAAGACAATGAAACAAGATAGCAGCTGTATTTCCCAACTATCATCATGAAAGGGTGTAACCCCATCCTCCCAGCAGCCCCTATTTTTTCCGTCTTTCTGATATTTTCTTTCCTGCACGCACAACTACACCAATAATATTTTAACACTTCATTTCCCTGAATGTGCAGAAATACCTTTGTTGCATCCTTCTACACTTCTAAGAGCTGTCCTGTCATTTCAATCTGTCTGTTTTTTAATAGAAAATTTTCTCAGCTGCAGAAAAGTTTATTTCATTTCACTTCTAAACTATGGACTGTCCTTAGGCTTCTCTGTTCAGTGTCATTTTCTGTTTTAATTCTGATCTTTAGCCTTACACCTACATGCCAAAATACTCTGAACAGGCTGCTACTCTGCAGTTATTTGCAGCAGCAGCAATTCTCTATTCTAAAACAGTAGCCTAATTAACAACAAAAAAATCAACTGCAATGAGAGGCTTTCTGTAACTAAAACATTCCAATGACAAGAAGATATTTCATTAGGGATTCTAAGTGAAAAGAAAGAAAAAAATACCAACAAAAAGAATCTTGTGGATTCGGGAAGGTAAATATTGTTTTAAATTCTTGGATCTGCCATATATTTCCATAAACGAGCTGATAAACTCCCCAAAGCACTTGGGAGTTAACTACTTATGCTGTTCTCTGAAGAGACCAGCACTTCTTTTTAAAAAACTACCGCACAGCAAACATTAATCCTATCACAATGTAATTAATAGGATTAGAGATTCAAATGACCAAGCTTCCACTGACTTCCCAAACTAATCAACTTTATTACATTTTTTCAACCTAATAATCCAGCTAACAAAGATAAACCCATTTCTTAAAGCAATTTTTGAATACATTACACATCCCTTAAAGGCAAATAGTAGTCCAAAGACTATGAAGGACAGCTATCAAGCATAAAAAGAACCAAGTCAGATTAAGATAAATTTTGAGGAAAGTATGTCTGCAGTGCATTCACATTTTAAGGACATTCTGTTCAAAATATAACCTGGTTATTTCACTTTCTCCTCTCATATGAGTCACATTCTTACATGTTGAACTTTTCCTAGTGTGGTACATTTTCTGTATCACTAAACATGAGGTCACAGGAGCGTGAAAAGGAATTGGGCAAGCAAATGTAAAACTATTTTTCCCCCTTAAAGGCAAATGTCCATACTGCAGATGACAAAAGATATAAGACCTGGCTGGTGGCAAATGAAAGCAGTAGATGAAAGAATTGGATCCCTTTATGTCCCCTTAAATAAATAATTAATTTTAAAAAGAGAGGTATTTATTCAAGACCTAGTTGGTTGAAAACACCTTAAGGACTGAAATTCTGAGCATGGAAGTGTTTGTGGAATGGATGATCTTCAAAACTGGTCCTTAAAAATAATGTCAAAGCACATTAAAAAGGGGAATTCAAGGAACCCACAGAGTTCTCTATGAAAAGACATCTTCTCAGTAAGAATCAATCTTGCACTTGCCTGTCATCACAGCTAAGGGAGGAGAAACACCAGAATAGTCTAATATATTCAGTTCCTTTCTGGCTCCACAAATGTAATTCTGCTGTAGACACCAGAGCAGTGTGCACTGGCTTTTCCTGCTCTACATCTCCTTCAGTGGACAAATGAGCTATATTTGCTTGCCAAGCTTAATACTTTCTGAAAAATTGTCCCCTCTTGAGTGAGCATGGTTTACTAGTCAAGTAAAGCTTCGTATATGGACTCAAAATCATTGCTACACTTTCAGCTCTTTCTTCCTCTGTTGCTTTGTGGGACCTAATGTCCCAAGTCTACAAAAAGAAAGGAAAGGAAACAGATACTGGGAAAAGCTCCGAAAGAGAGCTGGAAACTATAAACTAAAATCTTCTATACAGTGATCCTCTTTGAAGAATGCAAAGTTAAGAGGAAAAGGGACCAAACAACCATGTTGCAAGCATGAAGTGAGTAACCAGGCCAGCTTCCTAATTTGCATATGGAAATGAGCTAGCCTGCACTTGTGCCTAGTCTAAATTTCAGAAGTGGTTATTATTAAAAATAATTCAGCATATATTTTGTTCTTCTATTCTACAACTACTTTTGGAATCAGTGGGGCCAACGTACGCATGGTAGAATCACTGATATGTTTAGTAGTTGCATTATCGTCTGCTAAGAAGGCATTCTAAAAAGCAAAAGTGAGAAAGGTGACAAATCTTTTTGGAACTACCAGATTTGAGAAACTTTGGGAGTGAGGGCAGGGTTGTAGAACTGAACTACAAACTCAGAAGACTGATTGCTGTACAATTTAAATAAAACATGCATTTATCTACTAAACCTTTGCATGAAGATTCCACTCTACTTCTCATTGACATTGCACTTGGCTTTAAGGTAGTTAAACAATTTAAAGACAAATGCCTACTAAAAATCTTTTATTGCTTTGAAACAGCTGGTTTTATAAAAACTTTGCTTTAAAAGAAAAAAAAAAAAAAAGCCTGAAGCCATACTTCATCACCTTTTTTCTCAATATTCTCTTATTAATGAACATCCTGCCCTGGAGAGGGCACTCTGTGACCACACTATGTATTCTAGTATTGTCTTTAAACACCTTTCAGTTTTAACCCAGGTATGCCTGTGATCCTAACAGTTGGCTTAGCCAGTATAGAACTTATGTCAAACACAAGTATATTAAGAAAGGGAATCACATGGTACCAGGCTCATCAGTTCAGCTTAGCAACATGTATTAAGTCCCACTTCCTGCAATTATCTTTTATTATTAAAGACAGTATATCATTTGATGCTTTTATATGTACAAGTAATTTTTAAAAAGTCAAAATGTAGTAATTCTATAGCATTCTAATAACTGATAAGATACAGGTGTTGAAATCTTTTTATTAACAATGTTTCTCCCATTTCTTCTATAGTAACAGCAACTACAATCTAAAAATATTCCTCTAGTATAATTTATTGATGTGAGGGAATCAACATTGATATACACTCACTTGAACAGTTTAAATTTCATTTCTGGAAATACAGAACCACTTTTGGGTTTTTTTTCTTTTTTTTTCCTCCAAAAGTATATATTAAAAATGACACTAATCACCTTAAATTCTAATATACAAGATAAAAACATGCAATAAAAATACACGAAAACTCCCTGTGGTAGGCAAACTTTTGAACATACTTCAAGGCATAATTCAATCACTAACTGCCAATCTGGGTACACACATACCTATCTCTGTAACAGGAATATTCAAAATACTCCACAATTACCTAGCTTGCTATGTCCTACCACCCCTCAGAGGCAGAATATTGAGGATGCGAACCACTATCCTGAGCTAGTTTAGCAAATCCTACAGGCAAGTGTTTTCCGTAAGTAAAATAAGAATCCCAATAATACTAAAAGAATCACCTTTTTTTTTTAAGTAAAATCTTTTAACAACATAGTGCCTGGACTTCCTTCCTAACTAGGCTGTAAGAAAAATAAGGCAACTACATTTTTACTCAGACTCAGCTTGCAGAACTTCCAAATTCATAATTTAATGGCTAACTCCATAGCTAAAATAATGTGTGACTATGGCATGCTTAGATTAAATGCATAGACTTTGTTTTTAAACACTGTCTGGATACACACTGACACTAGCGCAATTGAAAATCTATTTAGTAAAAGTATGTGTATGTCCAACATTACATTTCTGTGGTAGCTGAAGTGTCACTCAAATAAAACTGTCAGCAAGGGCCCTTAGGGAAATAATAAAAAAATATTACTGCTTTCACCTGGAAAGAAGCCATACAAGTGCCAGTAGTTTCAGGAGACAGACTAAATCCCAATTTGTGCAGGGTTTACAAACACTCAGGCTGAAAATTAAGGTTTCTCATCTCAGACCCAGGCCTGTTTAAACAGTAACGAGTTCAACAACTTCCCATTTTCACGGGTGACACTCAGTTCATCTTCTTATTAATATTTTAATACTTTCTATTTCTCTTACCCAGCTGCTACCCTAATCTTTTTTTCTCACCCCCCCTCCATTAAAAGTTTCCACTTCCTTAGAGCACCCAGCACACACTGTTCTCTCCTGGCTCTTAGATGTTTGTCCTCAACCCTTCTTCTAAGGAGAGCTTTTGTCACATTCCATGGCAATCTTGTCAGAGCTTCAGCTCTTGGCTCTAAGGCAGCAACACACACCTTCTAACCATATCATCAAGGATCTTGTTCGTTTCCCATCTATTTTGAGTTCAGGAAGCTGTACACTCCTAACGGGTGCTGAGCTCCTGCTCAGTCACAGACATTTCATTCATTTACTGTAATAAAAAATCTGTAACGAAATATGCATACTACCAGCATAACACCTAATTAGCATTTGTCCATCATAGGAAACTCTCGTTCTGTTGATAGCATATTCTTAGAGAGCTATATAGATATTGCATGTGGAAAAATAACATTTATCAAGTAACTTGAGAAAAAAAATCTGATGGAATAGCTCCTGGGTACTCCTTAACAGCTTTACAATCAAAACTATTGATCCTTTGAAATCTTTAATTACTCTGAGGGGAATAAACTGTACAGCTTAATAAAGTAAATCTATATGGCTGAGAAGAATTCATGGCTGCTCATATATAAAACCATCAGTGCTGACTGATAAATTCAACTATATTGGCGTTATCAAAAAATGAATGACATCATCACTTTGGAAACCAACAGAGAGGTGGAAAAAGAGTGGTGGAAAGCAAGGGAAAGGTGGGTTGGTTTGGAGATCCGACACCACCTCCCTGTAGCATATGCTCCTCCTCATATCACATACTGCCTGTTTAACTGACTTCAAAACTTAAAATTCAAGACATAACACCAAACTTTAACAACAATCTTGCACTGCTAGGAAATGAGATTATTTTTTCTTCAAAACATAGTAAGTCCATTTAATATCTATATTTCCAGAGAAGAAGAAGATGAAGATGCTTATTAGATCATCACAAAAAAATGAAGATTCTCAAGAAAAGTTAGATTATTGAAACCATAACATTAATCCACAACATTTTTCATAACTTTGGTGGAAATAAAGTGTGGCAAGATAGTCATTCATTCTACAACAACGTGCAAATGCAGAAAATTAACTGCAGTTTTTTCTCACAGTACTGTTAATGCAACAATGATATACAATTATTGTACATTATATACAACTTTCCCAAAGAAGTCAATTAAGATGACATTTTAGAGAACCTGTCTGTGGTAATATCTCCCAATGTGATACAAAACCACATAGATGGCTTTCTGCCATATGGCAGCTTTCAACAACTATGGAATATCTAGTTTCAAAAGTAAAGAATGCCTCATCAGCTACCTTAACAAAGACAGATATTTGAGAACCACTGACCTGTCTCCACTAACTGCTATTCCCATTCTCTTACCTGTTATCAAGGCAGAGTGGTAATATCCACAGGATACATAAGAAACAGGTTTTCCAACATCCACTTGACAAGGGACACTGACACAGGCTTCATCGGCCAGGCCGATTTGACCTTCCGAATTGTCACCCCACACAAAAAGCTGCCCATCCTCTAAAATTAAAACACAGTTAGTTAACATTTTTAAACCCCAAACTAATAAAAGTTAATCTACCCATTTAAAAGTACTTCATAAATTCTGTGTGTTACTACTAAATGTTATAATCTCATGGACATAATATGGTATCTAGCACAATAAAATAAAACAAAACAGTCTGAAGTAAGAAGGTATTCCTAAAGCTTTTCAAAAGTGACACACAACACTCAGTCATCAACTGATGTTAGTTTCAAAACAGCAACAGGAAAAGTCCTTAAAAAATAGGAAGATCAAGTGTATAAGACAATCCAGTTGCTAGAGTTAAGTATAAAAATATTATGGTGAATTTAAGGCATGTGTCTTCTCATTTTAGTAGCAAGCCACCACTTCCTCATTCTACCAAACGTCTTCTTTGCTCTGACTTTGGTACACATCCCACTTATTCTTGCCTTATCTTTCAGTTCTCTTCACAGGTGATTATATTGCCCAGCTTCATTTTGTTTTCCTTAAACTACCACAATAGCTGTTCCAGGTTTATTAAGAGTAGCCTTTGTTGACTCAAAGACCAATGGCAGCAGTTAAAAAAAAAAACAAACCAAAAAATCAAAACCCAAAATAGGTAGCAAACAACATGAAAAACATCTAGATATTTCAGAAGAGGTGAGGTTGTCTCCCTGTGTGTTTTTTACTGGTAGGAATAAGTTGCGATTAGAAACAAATCCAGTGCTACTGAGATGCTGTAGGAGACCTAAAATAATTCAAAGTTAACTTACAAATCTCACGAGAATATTAGCAGTTGTCACAAAAAAAATACAAACCAAATGAGCGGGGCAGTATCTCTCTCAAACACTCTTCTGCACTCCCTCACACCGTGAAATGACAGTCTCAATAACTTTTCCTAAATATGCACAGGAACCCCTGCTTTATAGCAAAACTTGAGAAATTACATTATAAGGTAATGAATCATAGAATCATAGAATAGTTTGGGTTGGAAGGGATCCCAAAGATCATCTAGTTCCATTTTGCCATTGGAGAAACAGGTCACAGGTTAGACCTCTCTCAGAATTAGTAATGACACAGCTGTGTAGCCTGTACCAATAGACCAAAATAGCTGCAGTAAGAAGAGGAATTAGAGAAACTTAGTTTTCATGTGGTTCGTGTTTTGTAGCTGGCTTCCCTGGAAATGAACTGAAGATTTTTCCCATTTTAAGGATAGTCATGCTATCCCTCCTCTGTAAGGATTCCTACTAAACTAGTACAGGTTGAGCTCCCATCGCTCATGGAAAAGGTTTACTTTCACAAAATTGTAGGAAGTTAATGAGACTGCCATCCCTTACCAGCTTGTGCTGAAATAGCCAATTGGCTATCAAAAAATGGCTACCGCTACTAGGGAAAGAAGACAGGGAGGCATAGAAAATACATGCACATATGCAGACAGAACGATGGAATAAATGCAATAAATGGAACACCAGGCTAGACACACATAAATAAATCTTATTAACAGTTACTCTTACCAGTTACAGCTGCTGAGGTATATGATCCAGCTGCTAGCTGTTTGATCTTGTGCTGGCTGGTAAAAAAACTAATTAAATGAAATGTGGTCCTTTCCTCTGTGTCACCTAATCCCAACTGACCTTCACTGTTACCTCCAGCAGCATATACATTTCCTTTTTCTGCATACAGAAAAGCACAAGTAACACACAGAATGAAGACATTCTCATCAGTGATCATTTTCTCGTCATAAAAAGTCAGAGAAACTGCAGAAGGCAATTTAATTTTCAACAAAAAAACATCACAGAAAAGTTGGGGTCTACTGCCCTGAAATATCCTCGAGTTGACATAAGCAGTTTCTGCTGTAGCTAGCAAGGAGGCTTTCCTCCATACACTTGGCTGAGAAATTTCTAAAGGCCTTACACATACTTAGACCAACTGCATTCCCCACCATTCTAGAGAATGATTTAAAATGTATATATAATTTGAAGATCTGCAAGAGTTCTGAGAAAATGACTACAAATAGCTCTGGTGGCCAGAAGAAGCTCCTTTGTCAAATAATGTATAAATTAAAGTGAAGGAGGAAGAAAATGGTGAATGATGTCAGAGCCAAGAAAACTGAAGTTGTATTAGTAAGTAAATTAAAGAAATGCATAACTTGATGTTTTTCAAGTATTGTGAATGAAATACACTCTTGCTTAGCTTTGTACTAGAAATATTTTACTCATTTTAATATTTAAATCACTTTGTATTTAATTAACTAGATCTTTATATTGGTTTAAATCTTAAAATTTAAGTTAAAGCTGATTTATACTTTCAGCTTAAGAGAAATTTAAGATTCATGTTTTTAATTTTAGTTTGTTTCAAATCTAAAGTGTTCATCTATGATGAAAAATATAAGGCCCATTAATAACACAAATCCAGAGAGAAATGTGATAAGCATCTGACATCTAACTTATAAATGATCCTTGCTATATAAGTGGCCACAAATTATCAAGACAGTGTGTACGCTAGAAAGTGACTAATATTTACCCTCTGCATTCTTGCATACTCAACTGTTATTAAAATGCACTATATTATTCTAACAGTCTTATTTACAGTGCTCAGCGTTTCCACACATATAAACCTCCTAATAATCAAACAACCATCTTTATAACATTTCTGCAAACTAAAGGATTGCAACTACAAAGATGGCTATTCCATTACATAAATTTTAGATGCATGACAAGAATTTGCATCAATTCCCTGTATATTGTCTCGCTAAATTTTTTTTTTAGTTTACATTTATATTTATTTATAACTTAATAATGCAACTTGTCACTGAAATAGCAGGCTACCTAGTCTAACCAAAATGCAATGAAATGTTAAGACTCGAAAACATTCAGTACTATTATATTAACTCAAACATATAATTCTCACTAATATAAATTACTTGTCAAAGGTTAATTTGAGTACAGATATGTAAAAAATAACTATATACCTTTAAAGGGCTTGAATGAATTATTGATAATTGTTAAGCACACCTCAAATTCCAACAAGTAATTTTTTTCATCTTTCTATGGCTAGCAAACTCCTGTATGACATTACTTTATAAATGCATTGGCTCAGAATAAATCAAGTATTCAGAGAACTGGATATAAAAACCCCAAATTTTAACAATCTTATTCTCCTTTATTTTTTCTTCCTTAACACTCCTGTGGTTCCTAATGTAATTTTGCATGAAAGCAAAGGAAGATATCTATCTTTAACATGTATATAATATAGATTACATACCTGTGTAAACTAAAGTGTGGTTTCTTCCACAAACAGCAAGTTTTGTTTTTTCTGGTTTTAAAGCTATGAATTAAAGCCAAAGGGAGGGGGGAAAGTTATAAACAATCTGATAGCTGTTTCAACAACAAAATATTTTATGCTGTAGAGGGAGCTCTGATTTTTTTTCTTATTTTTACCAACAGAACGATTACAAGATGCACTGCACATTTGAGCCTAGCACATGACTTACTATATCAGTATTCCCCCGAGACAGTAAAACAGATAGAGGCCTTAAAAACTTCTAACTGACACTCAGGTGCCAATGCCACATTCCCCAGAATTTACTATTTATGGGATATTCCTCAAATAATTCATCAAGCTGCAGGACAAAATGCAAGCTTAGTGCTGTGCTCAGTTTTCATTAACAGTACTATTCTTAACTCACTCTAATGCTTTTCCCACTATCTTAAATCGTTAAAATCATACTGTTCTTCTGTCTTATCATCCTTATCTTCCTTTGTTATGCACAGCTACTGGTTTTGCCAGATTTTTTGCTCTACACACCTATTAATCTCTAAACTCAATTGCTAAGGACAGTCCTATTTGGGCTAGTGCCTAAAATAATAGATTTTGCATATACCATCCTGTCTCAATTTCAGCTCAATTATCACCCACCCATTGTATGTACTTCTCTGCAGTCTGGTCACTCTGAAAGTCTAAGAATTTATGTGAAAGGAGTCAAGAGTTATTTTGGTGGGAAAGAGAGAATGCAGAGATGCCTTCTTATCCACGGCAAGTGCACTCCAAAAACAGAGCAAAAAAAAAATCCCTCTGACTTTTCCATCTTCTCTCCAATTACTGAATGTTGCCAACAATTTATCTACTCTCAGCCATGTTCATATGCCCCATACACTGCTCTTAAAACAGCATTATTTTTACATAATCTATTTTTAATTGCTTCTCCGCTGTGCTAGTCCATGACAAAGCCAATAACCATCATCTCTTTCACAAACTTTTCTTCAGTCCTTCCAAATTCAATTTTTACAAGCTCTGTAACATTCATATTATAGTCTCTTCTACCTTCTACCAAGTCACCAAATAAATCTATCTACTTAAGCATGAACTGTCTCGGATCTATCACACAAACATTAACATAAATTGTCCAAATGCAGGTTCCTGCTTATCCTGTCTGATATGTACCTCCGCCACCAGACTGAAACCATAACACTTCCAATGTTGACTTCTTCATACAACCTTTATTTGCTGCTTTATATCCGATAACTTGGCCTCCAACTTCAGAGATTATCTTAATCAGCTCTTCAGAAGCCTGTGCTCCCTAACCTTCCCCACAGTTCAGCTAATCAATTATATTTGATGAGTCATGAAATATTTAGAATGTTGCTGGCAATTTTTCATATGTGATTTCATTAGTCTCTAGTCAAGTATTAGGAGATATTTTCTCAGAAAACATGCAGCCACAACCATTTGTCCCCACGGAGAAACTGAGATGTGTTCCTGCAACCCCATTCCCAAAGCATGGGGAGGACTGAAAGGTAATGAGAAAAGCTCCAGGACTTTCTCCTACTGCCAACTGCTCAAAGAAAGATATCCCCCTTGTGACTCTTTTCAATAGATGCCAGGTCTGGTCTGAATTGCTCTTCATCTTTTATTCTCCACTGCAATTTGACAGTAAAAACAAAACTTGACAAGCAATCCATTTAAGCCAAGGTAAGATTCATTCTCTCACATGGCTGACAGAAGATGGGAACCTGAGAGTAGCTGCATTCTCTCTCTGAAGTGAAACAGAGAGAGGAGCAGATAAAGGACAGTAGAATAAACTACATTAGGAAGATAGGAGTTTGAACACGCAGGGTAATTTGTTTTTAACAGTAAGCTAACAGATTGATCTGTGGCAGAAAAGACAAGGATAAACATTTAATGGCAAAAATATATGTGTTAATGGGATAGATCTGACTTGACATAAGTAAGGGGACAGTGAAAAAGTATTGACTTAGTTTTGTTCGACAAGATTAAACTCTAGGAAAGATCAAGAAGGTAACAGTGCAATGAAAACATTCTACAACACACAAAAGAATACAGGCATTTATTTTACTGCTTCATACAAATATATTAACATTTATGCCTCCTCAGGCACTTCCTGTACTTGATAAAAAATGCAGCAGTCCTTGTAGAAAGTCCATGATAGATTTTTTTCATTTATAAAGGTGCTAAGAAAAAAGCGATACTAAGATTACACAGTGCTGTTGGAACTGATTTCTAAGGCACAGACAACACTGCAGAGACCAAGCATCTGATCAATGTCTTTGTGGTCACAATGAAGATGTGGTTTGTCAGAAAAGGCAAATACTACAGAAAATGAGAGCCTTCAAAAGAACAGGATTCTATATATTTGAAGTAATCTTCATATGCAAAAGCACACAGAATCTGGCACTGACGGAGAATCAGTTGGGGATCCTTTTAAGCTATCTTTATGAGCTTGTGCAGTAATATGCTACATATGATGAGTAATGAAAGCGAAATCACTTATTTTGGAACTGCATCTTTTAAAGTACCTTTCCACAAGGGTCACTTTTAAAAAAGGCAAAAGAAAAATCAAACAAACCTTTAACACATGTTGGTTTGCTGACCGTGTTCTTTGATCCTAGTCCTAACTGGCCCCAGTTGTTACTGCCAAACACGTACAGTTTACCATTTCCTGAAAAAAAAATCAGACAGAATCCATACAAGTGTTTGAATACCTCATTCCAAACAACATCGTCAGTCACACACTATGCTATTTATTACTTCATTTTTAATGCAAGGTTTAAGATTAGGCAATTCAATACTTAAGTGTAAACACTAATTAGTAATTGCATTGTTTAAGTAAGAAATCCCCAGCCAGAAGGGACAAAAAGCAGAACAAACATCTTCTCCTTTAGCTACAGCACAGATAAAGTGCTCTTCAGCAAATAAAATGTACACTTTGACAGACCCTGCAGCTCAGAAACCACAGTATCTATAGGCCTACTTATAAAACAACAGTAAATTTAACTGAGCATCCTATTAACCCAAAGATGGGAATGAATAATGCCGCTATGTAATTAATACAAACAAGAATTTTTAATATTCAGCTTAGCTTACTGTCTAGGGGAGCTATTTCTTTTACTGCTAAAGGTCTTCTCTTAGAATTATTTACAAATTTGCACTTCTACAGAACATAGTTTCTGATAAATTTTCAAATATGTTCACAATCTGTATTAATTTGGTACTCTGCATATAAAGAAGGAATGCATAAAACCACCCTGCAGTCAGGGATTTTTGTAAACGTAAATGCAAACATCAGATTCCAAACAGGAGCAATGCTAGATTCATATTTCAAAAAGCGGCATGACACATCAATGAACTTGCAGATTTGACTGTTACTAACAATGAATTGTAATTCCAAATAAAACCAATAAGCTTTTTTAAGACTATGGTATATGAACAGTTGAAACTTTTGTCACCAGGCATGCAAATTAGACAGCCAAAACTGACTACTGGCTATACTTTACAATGAATTAATTTCACTTAATTTCATTTTTTTAAACTATTACCTTTTGTAAAGCCATGAATTTCATACCCAAAGATAAGACCTTACTCCAACAGAAATCTTTGTAAAACCACAGAAACTGATTTGTCAAAAAAACCCCACCTTTTTACAACTCTTAAAAGGAGTTTGTTTACTTTTGATGAAGGTCTGTGGTGTTGTGTGAGTTAGACTCCATCACAAGGCTGTCACATAAATAACTTTTGTCAACCTATCATCAACAGTTATCACATGATCACAATGCATAACAACAATTTCACATAATAATGCCAAAATATTATGGCTGCTTGTACTTCAGTAGTGTAGGTTCCCAGTGAAGGTTCTGAATGTGATTTACAGACACTCTGACTTACGATATTGAATTGTTTAAAATATAACAAAAATACTTACTCTGTTAAAAGAAACCAAACGTTTAATTTCTTAAATATAACCACATAGTTAAAAAAACCAAACCATCACTAATTAACAATAACTAGTATCTAAAGTCCCAATCAAATTGTTAGAATTGACAGTTTTTGCAACATGGGCCTATGTGCCAATATTATGTCTTTCTAAGAAAGTTGGAAGTCTAAGGTCAACTCTACACTCATGGAGTTTTACCAATAGTATTTACATCACCATCCTGATTTTGATAATGCAATCATGACAAAACATGTGCAGAGCCGTCTGTCACTGAGAGCAAAATATTCTTTAACAGAAAGAATTCTTATTAGTAAATGGCATCCTGTATTGGTACGTGCATCCTTGGTTTATACTTTTTAACTTCCTTTATAAGCCAGTCTTAATCCTGTGGAAGTATGATGCCAAGCTGCCATAATTCCATTTAAGTACATTCTTTTTTACACATTCAAAATTCCAACAGGTCATGCTTTTCATCCTATAATCTGCTGTTTCTTATACCAGTCTTTAAATTCTCAGGCACTGCTTTGTAAGTCAAAGAGCTTAATACAGAAGAAGAATGTTTCACATTTTGTTACAACTGAGTGACAGTTTTCTGTAATTTCAGGCGCCCAACACTTAGCAGTGTAAGACAAAATAAGAAAACTGGGAAGCAGGTAATTCAGAAAGTGAATGGAAACTAATAGGCGCTACAGAGGAACCTAAACAAATGTTTGTAACGCAATATTTCTGGGTTGGTAATAGCAAATCAGGCTTTGGAACAGACATGATGCAATCTAAGCTGGGCAGGAAACATGACAGAATTTTGTATGCAAAAGGCCCCATTTTTATAATTGCATACTGAAATATCTTGAGTCATCACCGCAGATGCATGGAAGGGAGAACTAATTCAACAGCAGACAACTAGGCAAGGATCATATTTCAAAACTTTGCAAAATCAGATTGCTGTTGTATTTTTGCTTCCACTTCAGTGCAGACATACATAGAATGTGGCATTCTGCCATCTGGAATGGCTGGCAGAAAACAGGTCCAGCAGAGTACAATTATGACTTTGGGCAGCAGAAAGGAAGCAACAAGATAGGAACTACCAGGACTTTGTTGGTGATGAAAACATACTTCCACACCAGCCTCCACATTCATCCTGATACAAGACAGGAGTATTTCTCCAAGTATGTACGCATTGGCTTATCAACAGGATTAATTCAGGGTTCTTAGGGAAGCCACAAGATGCTTACATCTTTAGCAACAGGGGATTCTGAGAGACTTCAGGAAGAAAGTGTCTCTAACCACCACTTCTCTCATATAAGTAGCTGCTATCATTGTCATTCCTGGGAAACACATTCATCATGTGCTTCCCTGGTTCATGAAGCGCTACTTAAGACATCCATTCAGCAGCTGGGATATACCAGCTGAAATTCTTAACATGATTAATGATAACAGCAGGCAGCCAAGTATTCCAGTCACCTATGTTTAAAGGTATGTTTCACATATTCCCCCTCCCCTTGCTTCCTAAATTACATTTATGCAGAAGGGAAACAAAAAGAGGAGACAATGTACAGACTTTGCACATTTATTAGAAGATGCTAGTGAAAAGCTATATCTGAAGAAACCATAAAAGGTAATATTTTGGACAAAGCATCATATGCCAGGCACCATGATTTTTTGCATTTATTTGTGCTATTTGGTGAATAAACTATGTTAACAGTTCATTGAAAAGTCATATACAATTCAAATACATTTCGAAAACAGGGATGACATCAGTTTTGTTAGGCAAGTCACAATATTCTCAAAATAAAAGCTTTATTGAGCAATAAGAACAGTCATGCTTAGGACATTTAGCATCACACAAACAAAAACAGCACAGTATGTTGCTTGCTCCTACACATAACAAAGATAAATACAAATGTGTACTATCTTTCTCATTTTCCCCATGCATCTGATGCAAAAGATACTGTGCCAAATTCTGATGGCCTGCTGGCTGGCATAAAGAATAGAAGGAATCTGGTGTCTAAAGACCCGGAGAGATTCCAAGGCCTCTTTGGTCTAAATCGCTGAATGTTTAATGCCTTACAAAACTCAAAATTATGAGCATACTATCTTGTCATTCCATATGCACCTCTTTTCACTCCTATTTTTACACTTGATACTTCTTTCTCTCCTTCTACTGAATTGCACTGGGACCTCCAATTCTCTCCAGAGCTCCGAGTTCAGAATATGTGTCTTCCACCATCACCATTTTCCCCCCTTGTGAACAGGATCAGTGTCTTTGATCAAGTGTGGGCAAGCTGCCTACGATACTCCAATCAAGGCAAATGAACAATAAGACAGCTCTTAAGTTCAACAGTTCTGTAGAAAAAATAAGAAAGGTATTAGGAGGAGATTCTTAAAAACATGTGTAATGTCACGTCACACCAGCTCCCAACAGGATGAATAAATTGCTCTCCAAAGTCTGCAGCGATAAAAGATGCAGACAGTGGACTGTCAGTATTCTTGGGCCAAAACCCACAGAAATGGGGCAAGAAACATTATTAAACACACTAGAAGTGATGTTGGAAGATATACTGCTCATGACTGCATGAAAGAAATAAAAAAGACAAGCTCTTAAAAAAATTCCTGCTTGAGCATTTTAATGAAGGCTGTGCTAGATGTAGAAAACAAATGAATAAAGAAAGACATATTCAATCCCAACCTCCAAAACTAGAGGAGGAAATGTTTCTCTAAACAGCTCAGCAAGCCAACCCAAAATCAGCAAGCAACCATGACTGGTCCTTTCTATTCCAACATACAGCCACAATATGTAAATAAAAATTTGGACACTATCTCCTGACCTAGAAAGCTAAAGAAGCGCATTTTATATTTATTCTATACTTTTCTTCCTAAAAGTTAATATGGGAATATTGATGTTGGAATAGATGAAAGAAGTAATTGAAAATTTCTGACTATTTTGTTTGAATGCTAAATATTAGTTCCCGTACATTTTCTCTTCTTGCATTCAGTCAAGATTCAGTGTTAGAAGTAGCTGTTTCTCCTGGCCAAACCCAATTTCAAGGCATATATTTTATCAGTTTGGGCAATTGTTTTACTTACGATTGTCGAAACGTGTTAGTGTACCTGATATGTTTCTATTAGATTTGAATCTACCTTATGTTTCCACTGTCCCTTACGTACATAGGTCCCACTACCTCTTCCAGGACATGGAAAAAAATAGAAGGGAGAAATTTTGTCACCTGTAAATAAAGACCGAAAATAAAATGAAGCATGCATTAACACACACCTCCTTGAGATAGTTTTCCTTCCTCAGTAACATTTGTCTTCTAGCTCTTCCAGGTCCAGGTTCAAGAAGCTCCCGGTTTCCAACGAGGTCTGTATCTTTCTCGGTAAACTCATTTTCAGCATGCACTTATGGAGCTTTTATTCCAGATGTTGCTGCAGTTCAGTGACATTCACCAAGAGTTGTCCACTGTATCATCCAACTCCATCTAACAGCAGAAATGTGAGGTGCATGCAGGCATCCACAGGTATGAAGAACAAATAAGGCACACAGATTTTCTGTTTCCTTTGTTCAAGTTTTTGTACAACACATGAAGTATCTCTACCTTTGCTCATTGTGGATCGCTTTTGCCTCTACTTTACAATACCCCAAAAGACCTTTTGATACCAAAGAAATTTTGTAATCGTGTTTCTGCAGTTCCTTCTCCTCAAAAGCTTCGAGGAAATAAAGATGTGATTATATGTAAGTTCCCCTGCTGACACATCAGCACACTAAAACAGCAACAGCCAGCTACTGAGATACTTTGAAACATTTTTGAAACATCCTGCATATATTAAAAGGACAGGGAGATTGGGAGATAGCACAGAAATGGTGCTGCACGCAAATCTATGCAAGTTGACTTCTTCAAAAGCTTTATCTGAGTGGCTACTGTTACAGTAACATGAGAATTCGGAGGTTGTTGCTGATTAGGGTAATAGTACTGGCACAGGTACATGCCAAGGGGACTCAAGGAGTCAATCGAGACTGACTAGTCTAGACTAAGAATTATACTGGTGTTATTTCAAACTGTGTGTGGGCATATGAAAAGATATATAAAAAAAATAAAAATTTCAAAGATTTCACAATGCCCCAGGTCATATTCCAATTAATTTTATGCAACAGGCAATTTAAAAAAAAATGTTTCAATCCAAGAAAAAGTGTTGAGTTTTGTTCAAAACATAAACTATACTACAGATAATTCATCTTCTATGAAGTTAGGCTTGAAAAAATTCATTGTATAATTTCACTTCAAGATGTTCTGCAGTCCATAAAATCTATACTTGTCTTTCATCATGCCTGGAATTCTTCATTACAGCATCTTCAACTTTGCTGTGGACGTAGCAAGAAACTCTCAAGAAATTATTTAATGAGCAATGACCATTTGGGCATTGATAAGGAGTGAAAGCGTTCCAATAAAAGAAGCCCTGATAATATGCATATACATTTGATAACAATGAAGTCTTATTACCTATGATGAACACACATGCTCATCAACAAAAGAGCAGTCCCTTCCACATAAAATAAGTTGAACAAATTCTTCAACAAGTATTGCTTCCATCATTTCAAATTAATAATATATTAAAATGAATATAAATACCACTCACTGTATTGCATCTGAACTTCTTTGAATGCTTTTGCAATTACTTTTTTATTTTAGCACGATTTTCTGAAATTTTTTGAGTTGCTCTTTCAAGGATTATTTACAGTTGACAGTTAACAGCCATTCAAACCTTCATTTCAGAAATCCGATTTTATCTACTGTTTCAGGCAGATTCCTAGTGAACTTGTTAACTGTATTCAACAGATACTGTTTACTTCCATGATACAAGCCTCTATATTTAATAGTCTACTAAATACTGGGAACATTCAAGCTGAACAAAGTCATGGTTACTTTAAATCCAGTGCGATATATTCTGTTATTATTGATTCCCTCACAGTTATTATATTCTGTTATTATTGATTCTGTTATTATTGATTCAGTTGTTGGGCATGTCTTGTGAAAACCCTCAGTGACCTCACACTAAGTTCAAAGGCATGTGACAGTTACCACAGAACAGTCCTCTCTCTTCTCCACATCATTTGATACATAACCTGAGGATTCAAGTAAGAATCATAACTTTCCAAGGTGTATATAACCTTTTATCATATACTCCAATACTGACCTGTAACAATAGCAGTATGTTCATCCCCACATGATATATGTACAGGCTTGTCGTTTTTGAACCAGAATTTGCTAGGAACATCTTCTGCAAATTTGCTTTTTCCGAATGTAAAAATAGCACCAGATTCTAAAACACAAAAAGATAACATCAGTTTTAGTGATAACAGATTTTGCTTCATACATGTTTAAAGTAACTTCCTATCAATTCAGTCACACATTTTAGTTTCCCATCTTTTCCTCTTTTTAAAAAAATGGCCAAAGAGCATTCTTCTACACTGTTTCACCAAGGCTACTTCATTTTCAGGTTCACATTTTAGTCCTTCTTCTTCTTAGCCTTCATGAATTTCCAAATAGAATAGGTATTATCGCTGATACACTGTGTTCTGAGGATACTGTATTGCCCCTGGAGAGGGGCAGATTTAGACTGGACATTAGGAAGAATTTCTTCACTATGAGAGTGGTAGAATCACCTCTCTCAACCTGCTGGCCACGCAGCCCAGGATACGGTTGGCCTTCTGGGCTGCAAGCGCACATCAGTGCCCCCAAGTCCTTCTCTGCAGTGCTGCTCTCTCTCAATCACATCATCCCCCATTCTGTATTGAAAATACAGATTGCCCCAATCCAAGCACAGGACCTTGCACTTGGCCTTGTTGAAGCTCATGAGGCTCACACACAGGCCCACTTATCGAGCTTGTCCAAGTTGCTCTGGATGACATCCCGCCCTTCTGGCTTGACAACTGCATCACTCAGCTTGGTGTCATCTGCAAATGTGCTGAGGGTGCACTTGATCTCGTTGTCTATTTCATCAATGAAAATACTAAACAGCACTGGTCCCGGTATGGACCCATGAGGGACACCACTTGTCACAGATCTCCATTCGGACATCAAGCCATCAAGAGCTACCCTCTGGGTGCAACTCATCCAACCAGCTAGATAGCCATGGTGCATACTTGAACACACACAATCACAAAATGGTTTGGGTTGGAAGGGACCTTAAAGATCACCCAGTTCCAACTCCCCTGCCATGGGCAGGGACTCCTCCCACTAGATCAGGTTGACCAAGGTTCCATGCAGCCTGGCCTTGAACACTTCCAGGGATGGGGCCATCCACAACTTCCCTGGGCAACCTATTCCAATGCCTCGCCACCCTCATCATCCTCATCGTGAAGAATTTCTTCCTAATGTCTAATCTAAATCTTCACCTCCCCTCCAATTTAAAGCCATTTCCCCTCGTTCTATCACTGCATGCCCTTGTAAAAGTCCCTCCCCAGCTTTCTTACATGCTTACAGCAATCTCTTTGGCACTCATGCCAAAGTGAAGCTCTCTGGTTAGTTACTTTTTCTTTCAGAAGCATTAAGATGAAAATACGCACAGCATCTTAAGTGAATATATACAAACCCTAGACAATTTAATTCACAAACACCCTTTGTATCTCAATAATTTCACAACTGAAAACTGCTAGGAAAAGAAATGTTGGTTTTGCAACATAGGTACTGAGTTTTGTCCAATAAGAACTAGAGGCAAAGACACACAATACTTTGTGCCTCACCTAAGTTACGCCTACAGTCAAAGGTTAAAACACAGAACGATGCTATCCTTGTATAACACATGGTAATACCAGTGCTAACCAATATGGCAGTTGAGGCAAGCCTAAAGAGTTCTAAAAAACCAAAACATGGAAGGAGTTGTCTAGACAAGGGGACTGGGTGACTGAGGAGATATAGTAGGGGATGCGAACAAGGGCAGGAGACTTGATACGCTAATTAGAAGCATGAGATAGACTGTAAACCTTAAAGTACCCAGCCAATGGCAAAATAAGGGAGGGACAATCCAGTTGTGGGGTTAAAAATAAAAGTATGCTAAGTATGTATCGGTGTGTGCCTACTTGGTGGGACACCCATTCATGCATGGATGTGAAAAAAGTGTGCTTCGCTAAGTAAGCATTCTAAGGCTGCCCCTTTGACATAGAAGAATGATAGAATCATAGAATAGTTAGGGTTGGAAGGGACCTTAAAGATCATCTAGTTCCAACCCCCTGCCATGGGCAGGGACACCTCCCACCAGACCAGGTTGCCCAAGGCCCCATCCAACCTGGCCTTGAACAACTCCAGGGATGAGGCAGCCACAGCTTCCCTGGGCAACCTGTGCCAGTGCCTCACCACTCTCATGGTTAAGAAATTCTTCCTTATGTCTAGTCTAAATCTGTCCCTCTCTAGTTTATACCTATTGCCCCAAGTCCCTAATAAACCATTCTGAACAGTCCCTCTCCAGCTTTCCCGTAGCCCCTTCAGGTACTGGAAGGTCGCTATAAGAACTCCTCTGAGCCTTCTCTTCTCTAGGCTGAACAGCCCCAACTCCCTCAGCCTGTCCTTGCACGGGACAGGCTCCAGCGCTCTCATCATCTTTGTAGCCCTCCTCTGGACCCGTTCCAACAGCTCCATATCTTTCTTATGTTGAGGATTCCAGAACTGGACACAATACTCCAGATGAGGTCTCAGGAGAGAGGAAGAGAGGGGCAGAATCACCTCCCTCGCCCGCTGGCCACGCTTCTTTCGATGCAGCCCAGGACACATCAGCGTTACGTACTTCTCCCCGGACGCCGGAGGACACCGGCACGGAGGGAGCCGGGAGGCGCCGGTGCCCCGGCGAGGCGGGCAGGGCAGGCGGGGGATGGCGCCCGGCGCCACTGAAACAGGGAAAAGCGGGCAGGGAGCGCCATGAAGGTCCCCTCCCCAGCCCACCATGGCAGGTCTACAAGGCGCCAGCACCACTCACCAGGCACCGGCAGCTCGTCCTCCTCGGCGGGCTGCGCCATGGCCGTGGGGCGCCCCATGCGCGGTGCGGCGCGGTGGCCGGAAGTCAACAGAGCCCCTGCCACGGGCAACGGCCATAAAGCGGGAGGCCGCGGGGACGCACGGCCCCAAGGATGCCGGCGGCGGGGGATGGTGGGGGTGCGCCCCCTCGCGGTCGGCGGTGGCCCTGGCGGCGGGCAGAGTCGCTGTTGGGGGTGGGGGCCGCGGTTCCCTTCGCCCCCTTGCGGCCGCCGGGGGCTGCTGCGGTCTGAGCGCGCCTCCCGCTGAACAGGCACCAAAGCGCCCTGGAAGGAGGGGAACATCACCCGCAGTGAAGCCATGCAAGAAAAGGTTACCATGACAAAAGGTGGAATGTTTTTTATTTAAGCTAAAGTACCGTTAAGTTTCAAGTGGTGTCCCTCAGGGGTCTGTACTGGGAGCGGTGCTGTTTAATATCTTCATCAACGATATAGACAGCAAGATTGAGTGCACCCTCAGCAAGTTTGCAGATGACACCAAGCTGAGTGGTGCAGTTGCCACACTGGAAGGACGGGATGTCATCCAGAGAGACCTGGACAGGCTGGAGAAGTGGGGCTGTGAGAACCTCATGAGGTTCAACAAGGCCAAGTGCAAGGTTCTGCGCCTGGGTCAGGGCAATCCCCAATTTCAATACAGGATGGGGGATGACATGCTTGAGAGCAGCCCTGCAGAGAGGACTTGGGGGTGCTGATTGATGGGAAACTCGACATGAGCCGCCAATGTGCGCTCACAGCCCAGAAGGCCAACCGGATCCTGGGCTGCATCAAAAGCACCATGGCCAGCAGGGCGAGCAAAGTGATTCTGCCCCTCTGTTCCTCTCTTGTGAGACCCCACCTGGAGTATTGTGTCCAGTTCTGGAATCCTCAACATAAGAAGGATATGGAGCTGTTGGAACAGGTCCAGACGAGGGCTACAAAGATGATCGGAGGGCTGGAGCACCTTCCCTATGTGGACAGGCTGAGAGAGTTGGGGTTCTTCAGAGAAGGCTCTAAGGAGGCCTTAAAGCAACCTTCCAGTACCTGAAGGGGCTACATGAAAGCTGGGGAGGGACTGTTCACAAAGGCTTTTAGTGACAGGACGAGGGGCAATGGGTATAAACTGGAGAGGGGCACATTTAGACTAGACATAAGGAGGAATTTCCTTGCTGTGAGAGTGGTGAGGCACTGGCACAGGTTGCCCAGGGAAGCAGTGGATGCCCCATCCCTGGAGGTGTTCAAGGCCAGGCTGGATGGGGCCTTGGGCAGCCTGATCTGGTGGGAGGTGTCCCTGCCCATGGCAGGAGGGGTGGAATTGGATGATCTTTAAGGTCCCTTCCAACTCAAACCATTCTATGATTCTATGATTCATCTAAGTAATTGTATTTTTTTGAAGTTAGACAGAATGTCCCCTTGATAGCATGTTGTCTTTCTCTGACAGCATGTTTTCTTTCAGACAGTGGTTTTTTTTCCAGATACTGTTCATTCTTTGAAGATGATAACATCTTGTGAGCTGTGTGAGCTGTGCTGAACAGATGTGTCTTCTGCAATCGCCCCTGTTTGCAATCTTTCCCTGTCTCAGATGAAAGGTCAGACAAAGAGACGGAGCCAGCTCCAAATTAGGAAGAAATTTGACTGTTGTGAAGTTCACAACAACATTAAAAATAGTTCTTGAAAAGTAATAGAACATGCATAAGATTTCAGGGAAAATTTATCCATATGCTTGTAAGCAGGAAATACATCCCATCCCCAGCTCTTGTTTCACTGCACCTGGCTGATGAAGATCACTCCCTTGAGTTGCCCAGGGCTGACAGAGGATGCTTGCTTTCTAAAACTCCAAAATGGCTGGAGGACCTTCCCTACGAAGACAGGCTGAGAGATTTGGGCCTGTTCAGCCTGGAGAAGAGAAGGCTCAGAGGAGATCTTATAGCGACCTTCCGGTACCTGAAGGGGCTACAGGAAAGCTGAGGAGGGGCTATTCATAAAGGCTTATGGGGATAGGACCAGGGGGAATGGGTATAAACCAGAGAGCAGCAGATTTAGACTGGGCATTAGGAACAATTTCTTCGCTATGAGAGTGGTGAGACACTGGCACAGGTTGCCATGGGAGGTTGTGGCTGCCCCATCCCTCGAGGTGTTCAAGGCCAGATTGGATGGGGCCTTGGGCAGCCTGCTTTAGTGGGGTGTCCCTGACGATGGCAGGGGGGTTGGAACTAGATGATCCTTAAGGTCCCTTCCAACTCTAACTATACTATAATACTGTGATACTATGGTACTATGATATTATGATCTGCCTTCTCTGCTGAGCATGTGAAGGGGCTGCTCAGCCTCTGCCAGGTAAAAAGTACTAACTTTGAAACTTTGCCACCACTGATTCTGCTGTCCTAAAATACAAACTTCCACTGTCTGATGGTCTCTGTGGTTCACCACGATGTTCCTGTAACATCCTCTGATTGGGTGCACACAATCATAGAATCAAAGAATGATTGGACTGGATGGGACCTTAAAGATCATTCAGTTCCAACCCCCTGCTACAGGCAAGAAAACCTTCCACTAGATCAGGTTGCTCAAAGTCTCATCCAGCCTGGTCTCGAACACCCCCAGGAATGGGGCATCCGTGACTTCTCTGGGCACCCTGTCTCAGTAAAAAATTTCTTCCTAATAGCTAATCTAAATCTGCCCTCTTTCTGCTGAAAACTGTTACCCCTCATCCTATCACTGCACTCCCCGAGAAAGAACCCCTTCCCAGCTATCTTGTAGGCCCCGTTTTATGTACTGGAAAGCTGCTATAAGGTCAACAATGATACTGAATCATCCACCCAGCCAGGGATGCTTGAGTAATGGCAGTTGTGCAGACCCCAGTAGAGTAAGTCCAGGGGCTTGTAGCTTTTAACTAGGTTTAATGTGCAGTTCCAAACTCCCAATGGAGCTTTTCCCTCCTCCTAGAAAAATCTATGGCCATTTATGGATTTCCATTTTCTCACTGTTCTTGTGTGTTTCAGATACACAAGGTCATGCCTTGCTGAAAGAAAAAGGTCTTGCTTTCAGGATGATGTACTGTGACAGAGGCTACAGCTGGCAGCCTGGACAACCAATTTAAGCCTCGTTTTATGCAGTTTAATCAATACCATTCTTGATGCATAAGATGAGGTATCTGTATAAGTACACCACCCAATATCCCTCTAATGCTTTCTGCCCTAGCTGCTTTTCCTAAGTCTGGAGAGAGTGGATATACAGAAAAAGCTGTTCAAAATAAAGCTGGATATTGTTCCATGAACTGATGCTTGAAATTGTACTTACCAGATACTGTGTTTGTCAAGAATATAAATTAGGAAATTATTAGAAAGATTCATGGGAAGAAGGTGTCTGCAGCAGGGTTTTGATTTCTATGGCTGTGGCTATTTGAGCATCAGCATCTTATTGGAAGAGATGGGAGCCACCTCATGAAGAGGAACAAATGTATCTCTGCTGGTAGGATGGCTGACTGGTAAGAAGGTCTTTGAACAAGTGATGATGGACAAAGGACAGAGTTGCCAGCAGGATCTTTGAGTGGCTGGACACTGATCTGACAGTCTTCACTGGCCATCACTGAGTGCAGGATGGATAGGAAAGACTGTTTATAGAGTGGGTGTTTCATTCTGGGTTTAGATGACCACAGCATGCAAATGAAGCAGAAGTCATGCTGGCAGGGGGCCAGTTATGCATCGTTTTCTCAGTTGTCCAAGCAGACACGTAATACTGGAAGACGCAGCTGTGGGCATGGCTGGGTGCAGCAGGTTGGGAGCTGCTCCCTCTTTGAGGTACCCCAGCTGCTGAAACCCCACTCTTCAAAAGAGAGGCACCAAGACCTGGCTCTTCATCAGATCAGGAGGCTGAAAGGGGTGGAAGAGCTGTGAAAGGACATTGGTCTCCCAACTTGTTTCTTTCAGGTTGAAATGAAAAAGCATGAGCACTCTTGGTGTACCACCTCACAGCCATTGCTGTATAAATGCTTTTCTTGCCTTTCCCTACCCTGGCTACTGCTTCCCCTCAAGAAAGGAGGTGTCAAGGGTCTATCTCCTAATAGCTTAGAGAAGAGAGAGCCCTTGTGTTCACATTAGATGACTATGTCAATATCATTCCTTTATCTTAATCCACTTTTTTCTTACAATATATTATTTTCTCTTCTCACCCCATGTACTGCTATTACTCCATTTCCAATACCAAGCCCTGCAGCACAGAAATATGCCAAACCAATTAAATCCCAATTTCAGCATTGTAGCATTTTATGGTGTTTAGTTGTGTGAGTCAGCTTTTCACATGGTAACATATTGAGCCCTGGCAGCCCCGGGGCAGCTAGCAGGGAAAGGGGGTGGCTCCGAGGCTCCATGCTAAGAGATGCTTGCTGTTACCTCAAATGTAAGAGAAATGCATTGCACCCACAGCAGTCCTGACAGTGGTCCAACTCTCCTCCCACGCCTGGTGCTGCTGCTCCTTCACAGGAGCTAACAACATAATTGGTCTGCATGGAAACTGATCAGACAGTCTCTGTGCAGGGGCAATCTGACAAAGGGACACTGGCAGGATGAGGCTGAGGGACTTGGCATCTTGACCACCTTTCCTTTCCGCGCTGTCTTTTCTCCTGGGTGTCAGTAGTGACAAACCCACAGTCCACAGGAGCTGGTCTTGAAGGCTATAGGAGTCATTTGCCAAAGAAGGGCAGCTCTTCTGGCTCTTTCATTCCCTTCCTATTTATTTATTAATTTTTATTCATTTTTATTATTTATTTTATTATATATTCATTTCCCTTCTTGTTCATTGCTTAGGAACATGGTTTAGTGGTGGAGTTGGCAGTGCTAAGTTAAGAGTTGGACTTGATGATCTTAAGGGTTGGACAATTCTATAATTAATTTATGTCAGCTTTTTCTGCCTGACATTTCCCCTGGCAACTGCTGCATTTTCCCAGGATTACTTTGGTGTGAGGAATCCTGAACAAATCCCACCAAGAGTTATCAACCTGCCTGACTTTTTCACAGCAGTCTCTCTTTCTGGGGAAGTAAAACTTTTTTTTCCTGTGTATTTTAATTAGATCATCCTCATATTGCAATTTCACCATATCTCCTTCCCTGACAGATATGCCATCACCTTGATTTACACGAGTATGCTTCTATAGACACAGAGGAGGAAATGGGAAAGTAATGTTCATATTTCAAAACCACCTACAGTGCAAGTGGCATAAAATTTTATCTGACAGTTGTATTTGAAGGAAGAAATTTAAATGAAATCATTTTAGTATTTAGCGATTGACGGACATCAGATTATACAGCAAGCAATTTAATGTAAGGAGGTGTGCAGGCTGCAATATTTAAGTTTCTGGGCCTCACCGAAGGTGGTTTAATGCTACCATAGCACAACTGAAAATTTGGTCCAAGAAAACCCTGAGGAAAATACACATTTTTTAATGTAGCCCTTCTTCATTCTTGTCAGGGCCCTGAGGGCACGAATAAGCCTTGATGGCCCTGCCAGCCCTGCACCCACAGTCTCAGGACTCTCAGTTTGGCATAGCACGGCACCATGGGTCCCTGCGCAAGCTGTGCTAGGACTGGGGAGCCACCATGGCCCTGGTCCTTTCCCCATGGGAGCCATCCGGCTTGTGCTGCTTCCTGACAAATCTGCTTTGGCCTTTTTTTCTACTGACACGTGCTCCAGTACAAATATTTAACAAACACAAAATTGCTACAGGATGGTATTGACACAAGTATAATGTGATGGACCCACAGAGAAGAGCACACACCATGAGTGGTGCAATGGGCCCTGAGAGAAATCTCTATCCGTAGAGTTTGACCAAGGAAAAGATTCCGTGTCACCCCCCTCCAGGCCCAGCCCCGGGTGGGACAAGGAAAGTAAAGACTTTGGTTCTTGGTTTTCCCTCATTTGCACAGCAGCGCAGCTCGCTACCTGCTTCATATACCTTTGTTTCTCTTAACTTTCTTTGTTGGGACTAAGAGAAGTATATCAGGAACAGAAGATGCTGTTTAACGTGAGGAACATCTTCAGTATTGCAAAACCAACAAGGACCAGCAAGGAGATGCTGCGACAGTTTTGGTAAGCTTATCCATTGGTTTTGTCTGCCATTCAGTGACATTAACAGAAAACTGGAGACGAAAGCAGCTGAATCCTGTGGAGGAGTGAGCGTTTCAGAGAAAGGAGTGCTTTTTTAAAAAATTTTTAATGCCTTTTTGCCTTCCAAGGCAGCAAGGTCTGCATCTTTGGGGACCTGAGGATTTTCCCTTTTAATGTTTGTGAAATAGTGTTAATACTTTATGTGGGATTTAGCTACAAAGTCAAGAAAGATTGTTTTTTCTTGAGGTCAGTATATACTGCAGGTACTGTAATCAATAAATAGCTGTCTGAATAAAGTACAGGAAACACATTTAGAAAATTATCATGGCCAATACCAGGGGAGAAATTCTCTCCTTGAAACTGCAAGGTGGAACTCTGCCTTGCTAGTTTTTTATCTCTGTATACACCGGAGGTTTGAAGGAAAAGTATGATATGATGCAAGGTTCAGCGTTAACCAGGTAAACCTGGCTGTGTGACCCAGCTTTAGTTTTTTTCTTCAACCACATAGATGTGCCTGCCCCTGTACCTTCAGAAAAGTACCTGTGTGATAGTGTTTCAGTAAGAAGCTTCTCATGCTTGTCACATATCCAGAATCAAGTTAAAGACTTGAAACTTAATTCCACACCTTCCTAGGTTTTCGTGTTGATGTCAATAAGAAAAGCAGAATAGCATTAACAGCATTTTGTAACAAATGATCAGTGCTGGAAAACAATGCATGGGAATTTTACATTCTCAGAAATCCTAATATGCAATAATTCATTTTTATTTGTCATTTCTACATTGCATCAGATGAAAGCACAAATGTTTTCCAAGTTCTCTAATTTATTTTCTGTGGTTTTAAAGTGGTCCTAAAGCCTGAGTGATAATGTTTTTTATGAATTGTGAATTTTCACTGCTGGCAATCAGCGAGAACTTGCTCTGGTTAACTAAGATGATAGACAAGCAATTTTGGAAAACAACTGCAGTAAAGCTGGCTTTCCAATAAAGTAATCCAATTTGTTAAGCTCCCCTTATAATGTTGTTTGTTATTTTTAGGTTTTTTAACATTATATCATAACATATGGCAGAAGATATCTTCACTGTCTGTGAGCATTACAAGTTAAACACACTATGGTTAATACTGCAGAGTAATCTAATATCTCATCAGTCTGTTCTAACAGTCCGAAGTAATTGCTGTCCCTCCTCAGAAAGGAATGAGCCAACTGCTTGACCTTGCAATTCTGCCTGTTACACTTTAACTTTGGCATGTTGTCTTATGCTCCTTCTCTGGAATTTATTTGCCCACTTCTGCCTTTCTTTCAAAGGATGTGGACAACTGGAAAGGGAATGCATTTCTTGAAGGTCATAGGAATAAAACAGAATCATTATGGGAATGTAAAGGTCAGGAACAGACCTCTAGTCCGGCTTTCTGCTTGTAGCCTGACAACAACATATGAGGTCAGCCATGTCTTTGTTTTGCCATATCTCAAAGATCTCCATGCATGGTAATTCCAAATCCTCTCTGGTAATCAATTTTAGTGCTTTGCTACCTACCAGTGCAGAAATTAGTGGTGGATATTTCTTAGTTCACTTCTCAGTCATGCCAAATGGTAAAACAAAACCAATGAACAGAAGTTCTCTAACTTCCTTGAAGGAATTTTAGGCTGCAATTAGAAACTCAGAATGCAGCACTAAAGCTGCTCTGGAAACAATGCAACAAAGGAGATTTTAAAACAAGACAAGTATTTTTTTTGTTTCCCCAAAGTGGATAGGGTAGCAAATTCCTGTTCTGAAAAACAATAATAATTAAAAACTGACAGCTATGAAACTGTTTTCCTTCAGAGCTTACACATTGAAGTTAAAGCAAATTCCTTGAATATTAACTAAGAGCCTTGGTATTCAAGGCTGGATATCAGTAGCTTACATTGGTAGGCTGTGTTTCATGCTATAGTGGAAGCTGCCTGACCCATCCCTTTCTTATACTGTCAGGTATATTCTATTCTGCAGCTATTGACTATAGAAATATAGGAAATTATTTTGATAGCTTTGTAATACCCTCTTCAAATTTAAAAAAACAGGGCATTGGGATGCTTCCTAACGGTTTCTAGGCTGTTTACCTCAGGTTGGAGACAAGCATACGGACAAAAGGAAAACACATAGCAAAATATGTAACTTTATTTCACTTGTTATTGTGAGGCTGTGAAGATTAGTCTTTATGGCTTGGAAACATGCATTATTATTTTAAATGGTGCTGCCAGAAATATGTAGTTTAAATTGTATTGCACTTAAGAATCAATTTTCAGAGACTCTCTAAGAAAATACATGGAAAATGTTACTCTAAATTTAGAAAACAAGAAATCAGCTCCTGTATCTGCATGGTGCTGTGGAAAAGCCTGGCCCTCCTGCAGTCTGGGCATCTGTGCAGAGACTGGACTCTTCATGGTGTGCATTAATGCGAATCTTTGTGGTGGATCCACTGGCAGTCTGCATGATTTCTGGAGCACATTGCCATGATACATGACAGTGAGTTCCAGCAATACTATTCTGCAGGGCATCTATATGGTCTGGTTCTTCATATATCTCTGTTTCTGCTACACATAATCCTTTTCATTGTGAAAAAAGTAATCTTAGTAACGGTGGTGGTATAATGTGTATCTAAAGTACATTTAAGGTGTCTAGAAGGAAAACACACAGTGTTTAGATATCTTCACTTAAAGAAAAAAATTCTGCTGTATAGTTTGATAGTCATGCAGTTTGTGCTGTGATGTCAAATGAACAGTAACAATGTGTGGTACCAGGCCCTTAAAAGCTTCCTCCAGTTTCAGTTGGAGCCTGTGCCACAAAATTCTGCAGAAAAAGTCTTTCCCTCCAGTTTTAACTAATACAACACCAAAATCTTTAGATGCCATAATAGGCCTGTCTACTACCACAGCTTTTATTTATTGGAATAAACAGAAGTATGAACAGAAATTCTATGGTTTTTCCCTTGAATTTTCCTAGCTGTGGGCTGCAGGACTTGGCAATTTTCAGGTACTGTAGCTGAGCTTAGCCTCAAAGGTGAGAGATAAAGGAAAGCCTACCTGGAAATATAAAAGCAGCAATGTCAAATCTGTCCATTTGTTTGCATTGCTTTGATCTTCATTCCAACAGATCAGTCTAAAAATGCTGCCTTTAATTAAAAAGACACATTTAGCCTCTCCCCTTCCAAATCTTAGCAAGAGTGTAGTATGGGCTGTGTTATGCTAAGGAGGGCTGTGGTTACAGTGCCAGAGAGGGCTAAGCTGCCACTCTCCACTATTAATCTTTAGCCCGTGGAAGCACAGGCTTAGGAGTGACTTTCGTTAAGACACCTAGTTTAAGCTAGAGGAAATTTGATCATGTGACTTCTGTGTGTGATTATAAACATCCAATTTCATGTGATTCTAAAGTCGTAAATCTGGCTGGATGTCAGAATACACTGAATAAATGCACTGCACATGCCTAGAATGTCTCCTGTGTGGTAGAAGAAGAACCAGAGCACATGAATGTTTTATTGGACTTTTTTCACATCTTCCTCGGTATAATCAAGATATTTCAGACACATTTATGGAAATGTCACCACTTGTATTGGTGGATGTGGAACATGGCAAGCGTATACTCATCCAGAAAGTGTGAAGGAGGGAGAAAGATCCATTCCTCGTATTCAGTGCAGTCTATGTGTAAGCTATTCCACCACGCCCTGAATGATTTTATGCATTTGCTTTAATAGGTTAGCCTGTATACAGTCAAATCTTGTTCATATCAGAAGCAAAATAAACTACATCTAATGTACGGTTTATAGTACAGTTTGAGATACTGTTAGGGTGGGGATCGATATAGTGCATAGTGGTGTGTTGTGTCTATCTGACAGTAAAAGTTATTTAGACTAATAAACACAATTCATCAAGATGATCCAGCTGGGTCAAATAAGGGGATTGGGAGGAATTTCAACTGTTTGATCACTGGCTTTAGCACAAGTACAATTTTTTGTCAAATGACAAAAGTTGTGTTATTTTTTGCTCTTTTGACACAGGTATGGGCAACCAGCTCAAATGAATGTTCACCTGAAAGGACGTGACCTCCTTACTTTACACAACTACACAGCAGATGAGCTGAAGTATTTGCTGTGGATGGCCTCAGATTTGAAACAAAGGATAAAACACAAAGGAGAGGTAAAATGCTTTAATTGTTATTAAAGTCACTCAGATGCTGAAATAAGTATTGTTCTGAAAAATATTACGAATGAGCCATTCAGCTGTCCTGTTCTAAACAACATCACCTGAGCTCCTAAATACTTTAAATTATGTGCTACAAATCAAAAAGCCTTCTTGTAAAGTGTTCAGAGATATTCTTTAAATACTTCAGAGGACTTCACAAGTAAAAAGGTTTTCTCAGCTAATTCCTTGTTGTTGGCTAACCCCATCCATTGACACGTGGTGTACACACAGCACTAAATGTAGGAAACTGAAGATGCTTCCATCCATGGGATTAAATTAGTATCAGAGTTCTCCTTAATGCTAGCTCAAATTGAGCGCCAAAACACAGTTGCTTTTTGCTCCTAGAATTACTTCTTCCCCTTTACCCTTTCCATTGCTAATAAATTCCTTGAAGGGCAGGAGAACAAAGCTACAGTTAAAAAAGAACCCTATGTAAATTTTCTAATGCTGAATTAAAATGTGAAAGAAGTATTTCACACTGTAAAATGTACGTTGACTATAAAATTGAAATGCCTTCAATTTTCATGTTCCAGTATTTGCCTTTGATGCAAGGAAAATCTTTGGCCATGATTTTTGAGAAGAGAAGCACAAGAACAAGATTATCTGCAGAAACAGGTAGGTTTGAACAATGCACAGTCAGATTCCATATGAAATAGTATACTGTCGGTAGATACTGCATAATTTTGTATTTAGCAGTTTCTACTCAAGAGAAACAAGATTTGAAAGCAAACATAGGAAAAGAAAGGCAGCTAGTTGTGTTTCATCTTGCATATTAATCTCACAAGCACATCACTTTTGTCACTGAAACTTCACCAGATCACTTCAAAACACGATCTATCAGAGTAAAATAACAGGCAGAAGTAAGCATTTCTAGTGTAACCTCCTAGTTGTACAGGCAAGATGCACATTTCTTAACATCTATTACAGTAAACATCACGAATTTAATCCTGTGCAAGCTTTAATAAATATTTTACTAATTATTATGCTTTGTCATTGTCACATTTCAGAGTATGTGTTTAGGCTAGGAATCATAGTAAAGCCTTGATATAAATCAGGGAAAAAAACTAATATGATTACCTACGGGGAACGATAACTTGCTGGAGACTCCAAGACATTAGCCTAATAAGATATTAGCCTAATAAGAGCATTATTCTTTTAGGATGAGGTCCTGCAAACACTGTAACACATACATATCTTTATCTACATGTCAGATGTTACGAAGTCAATGGGACTGCTGAAATAAGTCATTCATGTGCTTGCATGTTAGCAAGGAATAACTATGAATTAGCGATGCATCAAGGAAGGAGAAACTTGCCCGTCTCACATTTAAGTTGACCCGCTGTCCTTTAGACCTTTTCTCCCCAGTGAACAGACAGGGAACTTGTTGAGTGTTCACATTTCTTTACAAGGTGTAAGGGAGTAGGTAAAAATATGGAAGGAAAAGCCGATATGTTAACTGCAAGCATTTCTGAATTTGCCTTTGTATCCTCTAGCACAGCTGCCTGCTGATCCTACTCTTTATGTAGACTTGCCGCTGCTTTCTGTTTTCTCCAGATAAGCAAGATTTATGAATGGACTTTTATGCATTCCTTCCCTGTGAAGACCACCCACCTTTAATACTGAAGTTTTTAGTCCAGTTTCTAATTGACTGCTGTACTCCTACATGGGCATTGTGAATTCTCTGAATCTGTTTATCCTTCATGCTTATGCATTAAGAGGGAAGCACTATTTAGTCCATGACTTTTGCAGGCTTATGGAAAGGGGAAGCTCAGGAAAGTTCAAATGAATTCACTTAAGTATGGTAGTCAATGAATGCAAACTCATCCAAGAGCTGTTAAGCTCTGATGAAATAAAAGCAAGTTATTTCTGAGTGAGGGCTTCCACGAGGGAGTTTATGCAGTTTAACTTCTGTGCATTAACTTTACACCTTCAGTTAATTGGTCTTAAATCCCCTAAGCCTAAAGCTTTGTTTCAAAGGCAGATGCAAGGTTTTTTCTGTCCATGGAAACTCTATACATTTCAGCTGCCTTTTAACACATACAAATTCTCCCTTGGAATTTCTAACTGAAAACAAAGTGAGATTATGTATTCCTTTTAGCTAAATAAACTAATTTAATACTAATTTTCTAATGTCCAGTGAAAGTGGGCATTTGAGTGGATAGCAGTGTTTATTTATAACATATCTGAGTCATCTCAAATAGCATTTCCCAGGAGTTTCACCTTCAGTATCTTGAAAGAAGTCACTTATGAGACAGGTTCTAGTGATGAGATTAACCTAAATGACCTTTGCAACTCTCAGGAACAAATAGATGAACATCAATGGGTTTCATTATTAACAAATAGAGACTTGGAAAGCAGTCAAAATCTGCTCTGTGTAGTATCTAGGAGATTGTTGCCATATATTAACACCATGGAAGTCTTAAGAACTCCTGCTGTTCCTATGCCCATAAAGAATACCATTACTGAAAAAGAAATGGTTGACATTGGAAGGAACCTCTGGTGGTCATCTGGTCCAGGGTCATCTAGAGCCAGTTGCCCAGGACCATGTCCAAAAGGTTTTTTAATAGCTCCAAGGGTGGAGACTGCACAACCTTCTGGGGCAACTTATGAGAGTGCTCAATCACCCTTGCTTTTCCTGATGTTCAGAGGGAGCCTCCTGTGTTTCAGTTCATGCCTGCTATGGCACTGAGAATTACCTGGCTCCATCCTCCTTGCACCCAGCCTTCAGGTATTTATATCAGTCAATAAGGTTCCTTCTGAGCCTACTCTTCTCTTGACTACGCAGTCCCAGAGAGCTCTCTCAGCTTTTCCTCATATGAAAGAGATTCCAATTCCTTAGGCATCTTTGTGGCCTTTTGTTAACATGGACATACTGACTCTCTCCAGTATGTCCTTTTCTCTCTCATGCTCAGGAGCCCAGAACAGGGCACACTCAATATGGCCTCACCAGTGCCACCTGCTAGCAATATTTGCCTAGTGCAACCCAGGACACCATTCATCACCTTTGCTGGAAATGCGCATTGCTGGCTCATATTCAACTTGGTGCCCACCAAGACCTCTAGGTCCTTTCGTGCCAAGCTGCTTCCCACCTGGGTGGTCCCCATCACTTACTGGTATGTGGGGTTGTTATTCCTCACATGCAGGACTTCACACTTGCTGAACTTCTTGAGGTTCCTGTCAGCACATTTCTCCAGCCTGTAACAACCCTCCCCTCCCTCCCCCCCCAATCTGCATAAAGTCTTGCGTACTTTTTGAAAACAAAGGTATTCCACATGGTCATCTATTACTCGTAAAATAAACATCCTCAGGCATGGCACAAAGGTGAACACCCTGGTTTTGTTATAGCTTTGGTGGAAAATATTGATTGTCACCGTGCCTCTTAAAATATACAGCTGCAGTTACGTTTTAATGAACAAGTCATAAATAAATCCAAGCATTTCACAGACACTGAATGCAGACAATATATCACAGGGTAGAAATGCAGAGGAAATAATACAGACCCTAACCTTCTTTTGCCATGCACTGAAATATACAAGGTCTTAACAGCTTTACAGAGGTTCCCTGCCACTGGCTTCAGTGGAATTACTCCCAGCTCACTCCTCTTACACAGGAGAGGAAGGGGAACGTGATGTCCATGCTTAAAGACTACTACATACAGTCACAGCAATAATTGCATAATTTTGTGTATTCTAATGTAGTGGGAATGGTATTACATGGCAGGAATACAGGGTCTGTTTTTTGTTGGAATAGCTACTATTATTTAGCTTAGCCACATTACAGAGGGGGCAAGAGTACTCTTTTAGCTTACTCTCCACTTAGAGGAGTAGCTTTAAAAAACTCTTTATCAGCTTTCAGGCTTATTTTTTGGGAATGTTCCTGTGAATGCTGCCTAGAAGAGTTCTTTGTTATCAGTCTAAACTGAAAAATACTTCCTGGACTGTAAATCCTGGCAGGTAGTGAAGAAACGAACAAATACAAACCCAGAAGTCTGAAATATAAAAGAAATATCTTTCCTTTGAGCCTGAGGAGATGGCTATGTATGTCTCCTGGTGATGACAGGGCAGACCAATGACAGCGTATCTAATATATGATTTGCAGGATTCACTTTGGCCCACTTACTTACCCAGTGTGGCAGGGACAGGCTGGAATGGAGGTTTAACCTATATCTGTACAACCATTATCACTCACGTCCTATGTGAAAGAGTTTGTGTAAGTGGCTCAATAATGTGCTGCAGCCTGAGGCATAGAACTGTCCATTTTTGAAAACTAACAGAATTATGGACATGAAATAATCTATTCTGGCTCTGCAGTATGAACATTTAATACAGTTTGTTGAAGGTACCAAGATTCATATAAACACTTAGCATGTAGCTTTGGATATGGCCAGCTTGTGACAACAAAGAGGATTAGATCTTCCAGTTTAACTCAGCACTCCAGTCTGTGCCTATTTGCTGAACTGGTGCTTGTGTGTCTTAGAAAGTCAAATTTTTTTTTTTCTACTAGTAGTCTGGATGAAAGAATCTGAAGCAAAGATTCTGTCTCTGCAACTATATACAAAGCTAGAGCACAGAGATCCTCTATTTCCAGATGGAAAATTTTGGATGGAAATATGTTCCCAGGCCCTACACAGATGGCAAGTTCACAAACAGAAAGCCTAACACATTAGGACTCTGGTATATACACAGACTCAAGGTGGTAGCTCCAACTGGGCAGCCTGACATTTGACAATTCTGAATAAATGGCCAGTTTCCTCTTTTTCTACCTGGGTATCATTTACAGAAAACAGAACATGTCCGTGGGAACCTGTCTTGACTGTGAAACATCTACCAAGTATACGCATTTAGAAGCCTAAAACGCAGAGCTGTTGTATTGTGTGGAACTTGCAGGGATAAATCACTGGCATAATTGTATATGACTTCAAAAAAAAACCCACAAGAAGATGAACAGGAGAAGTTACTATAAATGACATCTCATTTGTGAGGTCTTGACTTAAAAGGTTGCTTTGGATAGATAGATTGTCATTCTAGGCAAAAGTTTGCTTACACATTCCTATAAATGCACTGTTTGTGTCTGAACTGCAGAGAGGAGGTGAAAGTGTTTGGGGAGAGTTAAACATTCTTCCTGCCTTAATACAAAAATGCTTCTGAATAACCAAAAAGGGAGAGCAAAACAACCAGAAAATGCATAGTGCTTTTCTAACAGCAAAAAGTAATAATAGAATAAATGATGTTTCGTTCTTAAAAGTTGACTGTGTATAACTCTAATCTTGTTGAGATTTGGAGCAATCCCTAATGATGACGAAGGGAAAGTAAACATCAGACCTATTCAATAGAATGAGTATACACTGGCTGGACAGAGCAGAGATTTATGCTTCAGCTGGGGTCTGGAACATTGTTATTTTTAATCTGACTTTTAAAGAAATTGAGGTAGTCAAAAGGCAATGATTTGCCAGTGGTATTTTTATTGATTGCATTTTAAAGTCTAGAGACTGGCTGAAAGGATGAAGAGTGGAAGACCTAACTTCAACCCTGCTGCCTGTGTGGGATGGAAATTAATAAGGGCTGCTCTGTGCTAGGGGTCCAACTGTGTGGCCCAGACCTGCTGCCTGAAACGGGTTGCTTGATTTTATTTGTGAAAGGTTTCAGTGTTCACTCCTGGTTTAATCCCTTTTTGAAGAGCAGCTGTGGAATCAACTTTTTAATCTTCGTCAGGCCTGTGCAAATATTATGTTGAAACTGCAGTCCTGCAATGTCTGCAGTGCCATCTAAGGGCTACAACCAGCGCAAGTATTTTAGCCTTTTTCCCTCCCCTCCCCTCCCCTCCCCTCCCCTCCCCTCCCCTCCCCTCCCCTCCCCTCCCCTCCCCTCCCCTCCCCTCCCCTCCCTTCCCCTTCCCTCTCCTCTCCTTCCTTCCCCTTCCCTTCCCTTCCCTTCCCTTCCCTTCCCTTCCCTTCCCTTCCCTTCCCTTCCCTTCCCTTCCCTTCCCTTCCCTTCCCTTCCCTTCCCTTCCCTTCCCTTCCCTTCCCTTCCCTTCCCTTCCTCTTTCTCTTTCTCTTTCTTTCTTTCTTTCTTTCTTTCTTTCTTTCTTTCTTTCTTTCTTTCTTTCTTTCTTTCTTTCTTTCTTTTTCTCTCTTTCTCTCTCTCTCTCTTTCACTCTCTTTTTTTTTATTCTGCTTTCCTTTCCTCCCTGCACCCTGCTTTACTTTCCCCTAACACCACAAAATTTGTTAGCACCTCCAAGAGATCACATTTTGGTAGAGAACGGGGGGCTCTTCTCTGTTTTATGCAGCCTTTCTCTTCCTGGCAATAAAAATAAGATGGCCTTCCTTCTAGAGTTTTGTCACAATAAAAGTCTCACTCCTCCGCAGCGTTGTCTTGACAAGGTTGGTTTGTCCACACCTAAACTGTCTGGAAATTTCCTTCACCATGGATATTATTGACAGGGCAAGAGCTCCCTGACAATTTATTTACTAGAAGGGAGTTTTTCTTATGCAGAAAATCTTGCCCAGTGCACAGAAAATACCTTACACAGCTACCTACAGCTCTGTTCAAATTCTTCATGTTGTATGTCTGCAGTTGTAGGACCTTATGTCCTGTGCGAGGCTTATGCAAAACCATTTGCAATAGTTCACAAAACAGCCCCCCTCAGGCCCCATGCTCCCAATATGTGGCCACAATGGACTTCACGCTGAGATTCAGTGAAGGGAGGCTTTAAGCTAAAACCAGGCAAATGCAATGAGATACAATTGTCGTCAAAAATACTCTATTTGCCTTCCTGTCAATGTCAGCTGTTTGCTTGAGTTAGCTTTCTAGTGGTGCTGCAACAGAAATAAGGCAGGACAGAACCTAAGAATTGCCCCTAGCATGTAGTTTGTGTTTATCCAAAATACTGCCCAGACAACTTTTAAGTTCTCCAAAGTGTTTTGTATTCTTAAATGATTATTTCTATGGTTTCCTGTTCAGGAACAGATTTCATTCTTCAGACTGAATTCATTCAGTTACTTGGCTCGACTTATAAATTCCTAATTATTGTGGAGTGGAGGAGTGCTGGCAGTGCCACAGATCATTCCTTCTCTCTCTGTCAGTGTGATTTTTAAGGCAGTTGGTCATTTGTGAACCAGCTCAAGTTTGTTATAGTGTATGATGAAACTTGATGTTTTCTAACTGAGTGACTATAGATGCAAGCCCCAAGAAAGCTTCTTGCAAGGATGTGGAATTACACCTAGTGACTCAGATAACCCTTCTAGGATGTTAAATCCCTTGAGACAGAAATTCAGCATGATGGATGGATTACCGAGCTCTTAACAGGGAGCCACTGTGATGCTTTTGGCCATATATAGCTTTGCAGCTTGAATGTCTGTTCTGTGGCCACAGATTAGAACTCATGCCTACAGATTTCATTAAAGGATCGCATTTGAGTGGTTTTATTCCATAATACATTTATTGGTGTTTTGTGTGTCAGACTTTAAGTGTTTGAAACATTTAGATGCCCTGATGAGTTTTACTTTTATTGTTGTAAGTATCTTTTACATGAAGAAGATTTTGAATCCTGGCTGTAAACATAAGGTGCTGGTGCTTAATTTCTCTTTTTATTTGTCCTCACTGTAGGTTTTGCTCTTCTTGGTGGGTATCCTTCCTTCCTTACAACTCAAGATATACATCTGGGCACTAATGAGAGTCTCACAGATACAGCAAGGTTGGTAAAATGTCACTTCATCAATCGCTAAGTATTTGGTAGTTGATTAGGCTGAAACCTGTATTAAAGAATTTTGAAAACTAATAACATGGCTAACTGTATCCTGGGCTGCATCAAAAGAAGTGTGGCCAGCAGGGAGGTGATTCTGCCCCTCTATTCCTCCTTCCTGAGACCTGATTTGGAGTATTGTGTCCAGTGCTGGAATCTTCATCGTAAGGAGGATATGAAACTTGGAACAGGCCCAGAGGAGGGCTACAAAGACGATCAGAGAGCTGGAGCACCTCCCGTATGAGGGCAGGCTGAAAGAGTTGGGGTTGTTCAGCCTGGAGAAGAGAAGGCTCCAAGGAGATCTTATAGCGACCTTTCAGCACCAGAAGGGGCTACAAGAAAGCTGGTGAGGAACTGTTTACAAAGACATGTAGTGATAGGACTAGGGGCAATGAGTATAAACTGGAGAGGAACAAATTTAGACTAGACATAAGGAAGAATTTCTTCACCATGAGAGCGGTGAGGTACTAGAACAGGAGGTGTCCCTGCCTATGGCAGGGGGATTGGAACTGCATGATCTTTAAGGTCCCTTCCAACCTTAATGATTCTATGATTCTATTTTCTTTCTGGAAAATGTCAGAAGGCACTCCAAATTTCTTAAATACAGATCAGAATTTCTTAAATACTCACAGAATCTGTAGTTCAGTACATCATCATTCCATGCACTCTAACTCGCCAAAGCATCTCACAATGAGAAATATTTTTATGAAATTTGGCATATAGACTGTTAACAAGAGTGACAGTCACACAATAGAACCAACTTATGAACCTCAGTTTTATAGCTCCACTGAAGACAGCACATCTATTCAAACAAGACTAGAACCTTCTGGTTCTGTTGCTCCTCCTGGAGTTGGAAGTGCGGCTGACTGGCAAATCAAAAAGCAAAATAAAAAAGACTTCCTTTATCCTTGTTAGGCCAGCTGCTGGTGAACCTTAGCCTGCAGGCAGTGACAGGGCAGCCCTGAAGGCCGCTCTGATCCCCTTATTTTAGGAGCACCAAACTTGACCAAGATTTTGCAGACAGTTTGTGATTTCATGTGCCTTTTTCCACAGCTGTACCCACTGTCAGGACTCCTGTGGAGGCTGGGCTATAGCATTGTTCTCGTACTGGCACCCTGGGAAGATCTTAATCATGCCCAATCCCACATGATTGCAGGGATGGGTAGCTACCAGCCTATCCCCACTGCCATAGCAGGGATGAACTGAGCTCAATATTTTTCTCAGTGGATTCCCTCAGATATTGCAGGAAGTGGGTAGAACATGGGGCTGTATTTTGCTGTTTTTCATAGTTCTGCATGTATTAAAGACTCATCCACCCTCAGTACTGTATTGCTTTCTAGGCAGCCGTTTTGCAGCCTGAGGTCAATTCAGTTAGACACAGCAGCAGGCAGGTTAGTAGTGACTGAAAGGTCCTTTTTGTTCTGGTGAAACGTATGCAGGGTCAAGCTCGACAGCCTCACTTTGAAGTATGCAGTCAACCAGCAGAGGTTCCATTGCCTCTGAAGAATTTCTTCACTATGAGAGTGGTGAGACACTGGCACAGGTTGCCCAGGGAGGTTGTGAATGCCCCATCCCTGGAGGTGTTCAAGGCCAGGTTGGATGGGGCCTTGGGCAGCCTGATTTAGTGGGAGGTATCCTTGCCCATGGCAGGGGGGCTGGAACAAGATGATCTTTAGGGTCCCTTCCAACCCTAACTATTCTATGATTCTATGCCTCTGCTGTATATTCACAGTCAGTGGGAGAGGTTATTTGAGAACTATGTCGTTGTTCTCTCTGTGATGAATCCAAGGAAACTGTAAAAATAATACTAAGCATTTGAACATTTAAAATTTTCTTTTCATGCTACACTACCAAAGTAGAAGACATGAGTGTTAATAGCGGAAACTAAAAGTTTCAGTCTCTTGAGGCTTGACAGTACTTAGCCCTCACTCCGTTACATGCTTGACTCTTCCAGTATCAAAGTAAGCTGAAAAGATAGTGTTCAAATGTTTCAACAAAAATGTGCCCCACTGCCTTGCTTCAGTAACTGTGAGTTCGAAAGATTAAAAAGTCGTGTGAAGTTGTGGGCCTCCAAAGGGAACAGATTAATCTGAGACTTAATAGGCAAGTCAAAGGTATATTAGGCACTGTGTCCAGTAACAACAGTGTCCAGGCCAGCAGAACTCGTACACTGCCATGGGATTCAAATACATCCCCTCAGAAGAAATTCTTTGTAGGCCTTGGGACATAGCCCCCATTTAAGCAGGACAGCTATAGCTTCCTCAAATGTGCCATTTTAATGCCTCAGAGCACATGCATCCCTGCTACAACTCTATAGGAACGAGAGGTGTAGGATTTTCCCAGTCAAAATTACATAGCTTGCTCTGTCATATTAAAGGTGAAATGTATAAAAGGTAAATCTCTCACATTGATGTAAATAAGTATTGTTCTCTAAGCATCTTGCCTTAGCATTGTAAGCAGAGAGCTCCTTGACTGAGAAGGGTGAGGAGGGGAGGGTGCTGACAGTGGGCTCAGTAGGAGGAAGATGTGAGGCCAATGATGAGAGACTGAGGCTGAAGAGACAGAACCTTATGTGATGAGCAGGGGTACTGACACACCAGGCTGGAAAAACGAAGATCAGCTGTTTACAATAGCTTAAAAGAACTGAAATTGAGAAGGGATGGGACACACCAGAGGAGTGGGGGATGAATGAAAAAGTGCAGAGGTGTTATATTTGGGAAGGAGTGACTTTAGGCTCCATGACAAAATTATGTGGAAGGATTGCATTTCCACCGAAGGTGGGAGGTGAAGCCAAAGGAAGGGTTGATTTACTAGGGCCAGTGTGAAATTGCACTGTGGCACTTGTGAATGGGAAGGGAAGTACAAATGGTGAGAGTCTTCAGAGCACTATGTCAGGGTGCCATGTAAACTGGTGGCTCCTTGGGGACTAGGGAGGCTCAGGTGCCAGGAGCTCCTCCTGGGTCAGGCAGGGCTGAGCCTTAACAGCTGGCAACTGTCTCCCTGCCCCAAGCCAGCACCCTCCTACAATAACCTCTTCAAACACCATCTCACCAGGTGTGCAGGACTGTCATCTGGAGGCTCTCTGCCATTTTCATGCCAACCCTGCAGGAAATCCAGATATATTCTGATACAAAAAGGGACATACTTTGTAAAGGCCAGTTTTCATTTTTTCTTCTTCGCAAATAGGACAATAAAGGGCCATTGACTACTTGGATCACAGTCTCTTGAATGACATTTGTTTGCACAAACAGAAGAGAAGAAGAAAGAGAGTAAGCTACAAGAAGTAAGGCAAAAAGTAGAAGCAAGCAAATCTTCTAGACATTTTGGAGTCCCCATTCTATGGAGATAGCTCCACAATACCCAATTCACATGCAAGCCTTCAGCCTCCCTTTCCCCTGTCACTGCCTGCTTTTATAGGTCAAGTCCCTGTTCGTGACCCTGACCTGAGGATTTTGCACCTCTGCTAAGTCACAGCACCTGCCTGCTACAGTGGAGTGAAGGCTTTCCCAAGTCCTTACAGAGCCCCATGTGCTCTGCTTCGCTCCTGCTCTCATGACTCAGCATTGACTTTGCATAATCAAAGCTGAGCAGTTTACCAAAAAGAACAACCTAAGTGTTAATTCCTTGGCATTTCTTGTGAAGGATAAGATGCCTCATTCAGTTAGTGTAATAATAAAATAAAAAGGAATGCCTGTAATAGACCCTGAGGTTAACTCAAATAATTACAGCCATATGTCTAGGGCTCCAAAAGCCTTAGAATTACTTGAGATTCAGACTTAAAGAAAAAGGGGCACAGATCTATGAAAGTACCAGATTTTCTTAGAATTGCTCCAGGTAAGGATTGAAAGCATTTCTGTTGTGAACATATCTTTAGTTCCTTATTACCTGCTCATAATACATTTCTTATATGCTTCACAAGACATTTACATTTACACCGACACAGTGGCAAAAAGTTACCACCCATTAAGGAGCTCTAAGCCTTTCAGTGCTGTTTAGCGTGTCTGATATATTAGATGAAATGAAATATAAGCACTGTATTTTCCACTGTAGAGCAGTTCCACTGTGCACCACTATAGCTCAGTGGGCATAAGCTTCAGTGACAGCACTGATGAACTCATAGGGTGATTTTACAGGTCCACTGGCATTATTAACATGAATCCCTGCATCTAGGGAGAATGGGTTTACTTTTCAGAGCTTGCTGAGAACACATTGGCCATATGACCCTGTTAAGACTATGAATGACAATGAAATAGTCTTCTCAGAAACTAAAACCTTTTGAAAGGCTATATACTTTCAGAAAAAAAACCATCCAAACCCCAAATTAGCTTGTATAGCAATGTCCTGCCCAAAATATTTGTAAATGCTCCATTTTCAAATTCAGAGATCAACCACACCAAAAAGGTATACTTTTATTTGTGTTCAATTTTGGGTTCCTCACAGGAGACACTTTGGTAAAAAATTTCCAGCTTTTCTCTGTAGAAATTAAAGTTATTTTAAAAAGAGAATTATGCAGCATTCCAATACAAACATATATTCCCAGGCTCTAGTATTTTGAAGCTTATAGGCTCACAGTCTTGCAAAAAGAACGTAAAAAGACCTTGTAGTTGGTGATAACATAGGAATCGTAAATGAAAAGTCACCTGATGAGCCTGTGGTTACTGCCCTCACCTTCCAAAACTTCAGCTTTACTAAAGACTCCTATCTAGCTGGGTCTTTTTTCCTATGCAATCCCAGCCTTGCATGGTATCTTTTAAATCAATTTGATTACAAGAGAATTCATCTCCTCAGATGAGATCTATTTTTTTTCCCCGAGTTCGATTTGTATTTTTATTTCACAAAGAATAAGCCAAATTTCCACCTGGGTTTCCTACTATAAGACATGACATCTAAAAATGCTGGCAGAAGGAATTTCTAATATCTTGCTGGCAAGTATCTAATAAGTCTAATAGCTACTTTCAACATACTAAGGAAGAAACTCCAGGAGTTTTCACTATCTAGTAATTGATTATAACTGAAATGCCTCTAATGGCTTATCCTGTAAAGGAACCACTTTCTTTAAATTCTTTATCAGTTGTGTCAAGTAGGATCAGCTGTCCTGATATCCTAAAAAGTCTAAGAAAAATGGGCAAATTCCCAGTGTTACTGCCTCGTTTACTTGACTGGTGGGACTGGCTATGTGTTGTTTACAGTGGACACCTGTTGGATGGCAAACAAAAGGGACTGTGCATCCCATCCCTCGTTCAAAACAGAACAGGTTTTCCACAGTCACGTGCTTCAAGCTAGAATAAACCTGCACAAATTAAAAGAAACTCATGAGCTAAGAAGAGATAATGGCGCAAATAGCAGCTGTTCCAATCATTTGCAATCAGTAAATACCTTATTCAGCTCCCCCTTTTCGCTTGTAGCTGCCATCGACAGTCCTATTTTCCACAGAGTGCCCTACGTGGAATTTTGTAACATTTTTTAAGAGTTTTGCTTGTGTGAGGAATGTCTGGTGGCAGTAGAAAATATTTGTTACTGACTTCATCAGGAGATTTGTCTATGTAAAGGCTATGCTATTAACAGCCATATTTCCACAAGAGGAGATACCAGAACTCTTCATGGCTAATTGGGAAGACAGATACAGCAAGGATTTTTCATATTCTTCTATTCAGTCTCTTTCTTGCTTTCTTTAAGGCCCTATCAGAGATAACATGAAAACATGAAAAATGCTACTTCAAAGCCAGGCTTCAGGGGCTGATTAAAACACAGAAATGCAGAGAAATGCAGAGCTCCAACCCATATTTAATCTAAATAATTCAGAGCATAACAAGTATACTATGCTAATCCACTATGCTAATCTCTCAGTCTTTCACACTTTGGCAAATGAGGTTAAGGCCAGAGCGGTACAGTGACTCCTGCGCGCCCCTATCCTTTGGGCAATACTTTAATACTGATACCGTGTGTAGAAAAGCGTGTAGGTAGGAAAAAGAAAAGGCTGGTGGTGTTGGCCTCCTGTGCTCAGTAAGATCGGTAAATAATTGTGGTAATCTAAGACAGATCTGCATTCCCATTCCTCACTAAGGTCAGGCTACCATACAGAGACACTGTAATAGTCAATGCTGTGTTTGTTCCTTGCTAAAAGACTGAAGAAATCTTATACCTTCTCTCTTCTGAAGTTAATAACTTCTTCAAATGTTACAGTGTCACACAATCTTTTATCTTAGTTCAGATATCATAGCATTTATTGATGTTACATCTGTAGCTACAATCAAATGCTGAAGAGGAAACATGAAATTGAGAAGCAGTTTTCATTTACTTACCACAGCTTGTTAATAAGTAAAACTGCTTACTTATTAGCAGCTCGTTAAATGTCTGCATTTAAGTGTGTTATGCAAGCATGATAAATTATTCAGATAGTTGAAAAAAATTGATTCATTACCACTTCTCATTAATATTTACATGTTGCATACTGAAGAGTGCAACAGGGATATATTTGTTATGTTTGATTTGAGTATTTTCTACCATCCTCTAGGGTGCTGTCCTGCATGACAAATGCAATCTTGGCTCGAGTTTATAAGCATAACGATCTGGACCTAATGACGAAAGAAGCCACGATCCCAATAATCAATGGATTGTCCGATTTATACCATCCTCTCCAGATTTTAGCAGATTACCTAACTCTTCAGGTAACAATAGAATCCCCATCTAATAATAATTTTATTTTCATTAAGTCTTGGTCTTGCTAAGTATTTGCGGAAGTCAGGTGCAATATCATTTATTCCTATGTTTTTCTAAGTGGGAATTACATGGTACTTCCTATTTAAGGAGATCTTCATCCAGCAATATAATTAAGGACCTGTTTAATTTAATACAATTACCTATCAGCTGTAGTGGGACTGAAGTTAAGCATAAAATTAAGTACTTCATTGGAATTAGATTGCAATTCAAAAAACGTGAAGGGGTCTTTAAAGATAAAGATGAAGATAAAGAAGATAAAGAAAGATGAGACATTGGCTCAACCAAAGCCAGTGGAAGTTTTTCCACTGACTTAAAAAGCCTTCCATAGTTCACTCTTGACTCTTCCCTAACCTATGAACGGTTTAAAAGGAATCGCTATCCATATTAGGAAATCAGTTGAATAAATTTGTTTTGAAAAGCCAGTTAATGCTACTAATGCAAATGTCTAGGGTTCAGGCACTTAAAACTATTTACACTTTGCTCACATCAAAGAATAGTTAAAAAAAGATCATAGTTTGTAGTTTATTCTAATGAAATAGTTGATTTCACAGCAGGATAATGTTTTACACATAGAATACCAGATGTTTATCTGCAAACAGAAGGACTATACTATTTTACAATCAATTGAGTAACTGGCTTATAAAAGAGCTTATTATACTGCAGTACAGCTTGACAACTATGATGAACTCCTATGACCTTGTTTACTTTCTGAATTAATACAAATCACATTGCTTGAAAAAGGGAGAGCTGAATAATTTCTTGATTCATCCAGCTGTATTTCTCAGCTGTCAAAAACTTTGGTATGGAACTTTCAGTATGTGGAAAAGGACTGGTAAGAGTAATATTAAATTATTCATTCCTTAATTTTTAAATACTGAAAGATTCATATATTTAGTGAAAACTGCTTTTTCCTTACTTTGATTAGTATGTTTTGTAAAATTTTCAATACTTGAAATGAAGAGACCAGCAAAACTTGGTGAACTTGAGATGAAAATGCTTCACATACCTCAGGATAAGGTGCATTTGTGATATCCCATAGCAGCCTCAAAGAGCCTAAGTTACATAAGACAGTAAGTTGTCATGAGAATGTCATTAATCATTAAATGTCATAATTTCATTAAACTCTGTGTGCAATTGTAAACTGGGTGAATCTTATCGCTCTTTCTTGTGGGGGTTCTGTATTGCAAGCACTTCAGTTATTAGCGTTTTATCACTCGTGAATAACAGGCTTCAGGAATAATCTTTGACACGTAGTTTACACGACTATTGATATCTCTGCCCCTAACCCTAGTTTTATCCAGGTCACTAACTACTGAAGTTCAGAGTCCTGTTGCCCTGTACTCTATCTCCAAGTCAATGAAGAGACTGCTGAGCATCTCAATCACCCTCTAGAGTTGCATGTCTTTCTTTGCTGATCTTAGGGGGAAACCTATAGAGATCTGCAGAATGAGTAGACGCTCTGTTGATCATCCTCTGCTCCTCCTCCATATGTCCTTGTATAATGCAGCCATGGAGGAGTTTTAGGGGAACATGAGCCCAGAGGCTGAACTTTTCCTTCGTTTGCATACCTAGGGCAGCAGCAACAGCAGGTGGGTGCTGTTGTATATAGCACTGCGCAGGACATCTTTGGAAAGGGTGTCCCTGTACATCTTACATGATGAGGAAAAAGGACCATAACGGTGCTCAAACGAAAGAAACATTTGAAATGGAGAGGTATCATGACAAAGTGAGGACTTTAACAGAGATCTTAAAGAATGAGACTTTCTAGCACGTACTGTAGCCCAGAGTTTGTCAGGAGTTCTTTTGAGGGCAGCTGGGTAGCCGTCCCACTTCGCCAAGGATGTGCTGCACCACTGGTTTCTGACTAGCTTCCCATTCTTGCTTTAGTAACCCAGGGGAGAAGCAGGCAGGGGGCAACTCTCAGCAGCATGCTGAAGGTGTTGGTACTGCCTCCTTTTTCCCTTTCTGACCTGCCCTTCTGCTGCCTTTTTTCCTCTCTGTGCTGTACACTGAGGTGAAGACTGGCCTTAGAGCCGGCAGCGTGTAATAAAACAGCATTTTAATCATATAATGAAACTGCACCGGGTCACATGAGTAGGATTAACACCTGAAGAAATGTGAGCCACAGGGCCTAGTTGTTACTTACCACAATCAAACTTATGGGATTTCCAGCAGGGTAAAAAAATGTTATCTGAGTACTGCCTGCAAGAATACTAATACAGGAATGTTGAATAGTACCACTGATTCTTTAAATAAGTTAAAAGTTCATATATAACATTTAGACTGCTTTCTTACAATGCAAAGGCAATTTATTTGATTTATACATCCATGCAAACTACTATAGTGGTACAGACTGCTAGCCTTATATATAAATGTAACTAAAGATTTTGTGAAGCTTATTTCTCTTTAAAAAAGTCTCTTCCTTATCTCTGTAAATATTTTTCTGCCTGGAACTTCTCCTCCCTGCTGTCAGTGCGTAGCCAAAATATAATTTTTTTTTTTCCCTCTTGTTTTTTCTCTTACCGTATTTGCCATTGGAGCACGACATGCACTCTGGCCCTCTTCATACTTAGCTCATTTTTATTCTTCCATTTCCTAAATCCTATTATTTTTTTCACGTGCCTTCTTGAATGCTCTTTGAGTACTTTGTCTTCGGTCTGGAACTGCCTAATTTCCTGGGTTTTGTCAGAACATCTTCTTGCTCATGGCTTCTGATTCCCTTTTCACAGGTGCATTTTAGTGTGCTTATCTTAGTATAGTCTGTTGCATTCCCCAAACAATGTGCCTGGTTTATTTTCAGGGCTGTCAGTTCCTGTTCTGTATTCAGGGTGTTCTTGTCAGATCACAAAGTGTTCTCCTGTCGTGAATTCTGGGGTGAGATTCTTCAGGTTGAACATCCTCTTGCCCGGTGTTTTCTTCTTGAGCAACCTGGAGCCTCTCCTATGTTTGACGTCTACATTGGCTCTACACTTTAATACTGTGGTCAGGATTGATGCCCTCTATTATACCAAGAGGGATATTTTTCTTAGCGTATGTGCTGCCCTCTTTCTAAAAATTTGGGTTGAGCTGAGTTTGCTCTTGTGTTACAACACACCAGAAAAGGTTGTAAACATTATGCAACCTGATTTTGAGGGTTTGGGATTTGGTCTTTAATGACTATGAGTTTGTGTGCTCCTACCGTGCGTATACAGAGCCACTTTTCTTCTCTGTCTGTGCTGAAGGCATGTAACAGCCACTTGCTGAGTCCACCCAGTGCCTCTCAGTTTCTTGGGCAGAAAATGTGGCTCACAATTTCTGCTCTGTGAAGCTTGGCTGGAGGGCAGAACCACACAATTTGTATTCCAGGGATGAACTGTGTATTGACATCGATTCAATTGATATTAATGTCACTGGCAAATCAGCTAACTTGTAGCTGACTGCAGGATGGCCAGACTGGTAATTAGAGTGGATCCATATGCCACTATGTTTTTATGTCACTGGTCTGAAGGGAAATTTCTTTTTCAGAAAGAAATGGTTGGCATAAGAAATCCATCAGTGATTCCTTTTTAAATAGTATAACAAATTACAGAGTTGCCCAACTTGAAGAAGGCTGCCATATATTCTCAACTTCTCTTTCATGTGTGACCCAGAGAGCTCAGATTATTATAGGCATCAAATTCTTCACCATCATAAACATCATCATTATACTAGCAATTAGAAATCCCAGGTAAGATCTGGACTGATCCTCTAGAATATACTATTTCAATAATCATGACTAAAACCAGTGTGGGAGTAAGAAAGATAACTGGTCCAGCATCTGCCTTCAGCTCAGCTTGAAAGCTGATAGATCCAGGTTTGGCCCATTTATTGTTTACTGGATTGCACTGTCTCCCAAAGGGCTAGAGCTTTGACTACTCACCTGCTTTTCATTTTCATTTTTGACAGATTATTGATTCATTAATCAAAAGCTTGTTTTAATTGAAGGCTGTTATGACTCTGTGGTCAAACATTTCCGAGGTAATCTATAATGGTGTCAGAGTTTCAGCCCTGTTGGAAGCAAGTCCAGGCAGAGGCAGACACAAATGTCCCCAATTAGTTAAACCACTGTCGTCTAAACATGCAACAGTGCTACATCACTGAGCATGCTCACTTTTCCCCAGGATTTGATAGTGATACATTGCAACTATGGATAAGGACAGAATGAAGCATTGTAAAGGCAGCATGAGGATGAGAAAGTTGACTGTAAAGTTTACATTAAGTATTTATCAGGGAATTATTATGGGAATAGCAAAGCCAAGTTCTGTGGCACTACAGCCACAATCACTAGTCTGCCAGAGAGGCATTCTTCAGGGAGGAGAGCTCTAGACTTCCTAAATATGTTATTTTTCATATGGCTTTACTACATGTATAAATATTTTGAAGTAGCCTTTCAAATGTAAAGAGAAACTGTGGAATATCCAAGCAGATAAAAAGCCTGCATCAATATGAGCCCCCAGACACAAAAAAACCCAAGACTAACTCTTTAGTTTGGGAACCTAGAGTGGGAGTGGAGAGACAGAGAGATGGTAATAGAAGATATTCTAAGCTTCACAGTGAGACAAGTCTCAACATGATAGCTTCACTTAGTACAAGTGGACACATGTTCAAACATAGACCTTTTCTTACCCATAGTCAGAAAATGTCAGAGTGCAAGAATGAACAGTGAGTTAACATCAAGTTTCTTGTGGAACTGAGGAAATCCACGATAGTAACTTTTCTGCTATTGAATGAGGCTTATGATGAAGAATAAATGTCTCATGCATGCGTTTTTGAATCTGTACTCAAAGGAACCCAGTATTCATCGATATGAAAGCAAAAACAACAGAGTTCCTCAAGAGTCTTTCAGAAAATGATCTGTGAAAACGCCTTGAACGTTGGCAGCATCATATGGAGCTGTGTGCCAGCTCAGAAGGGAATTATTTTTGAGATAATCATTGTTGATTTTCTTAATTTCTGAAATAGAGAGTTAAAGGCAGAGTCTCAGAGTTTTTTTGTGCCAGACCTCATACAACAGTGTTTGGAAAAATTGGGGTGGGATGTAAGGGCAAAAATATCTTCAAATGCTCAAGTGATCAGTATGTACTGTAAAGGTTCTGATTTAACTTAGAGTGTTACCATCATGGCAAAACCCTTGTAGCAGGGTTTTCTCTGTGCAGTTTTATAAGCAGACACTATAAAATAGGAAAATAATAAAAAAGTTTGTTTCATATACAGTAGCTTTCATATTGCCTCAAAGCTTTCTTGTTCTGACCCACACAATCATCTCTCGGAAGCTGAGGCTGTATGCATATAAACAGTACAGTCACAGTCATAGTGGACTGGCTTTAGATGAAGGGGTTTGATTTACAGGAGCAGTGGCAGTGCAAAGCTTATATAAAATAGGCTCCACTAGCATACACACAGCTTGATACTGCCTTGTCTACAACTTCTTCTATTAGCTAAACATCTCCAGTAAGATTAACTCTGCTACATCCACTCCATACAGTAGTTGCTGCAGATGTGGCTTTGCGATTTGCAGTGCATATTGAAGGTCATTATACAGACATCTCTGGTGTTCCGTATTTTATCTGTAACAGCTAGTAGCTCGGGAAAACAGAGGAAAGCATTTAGTATGCACTGTGCTTCTTTCAATGCAGAGTAGCAGCTGGTAATAAGGTGGAAGATATTTAACATAGCGGCGTATTTGTGACTCACTACCCAGTCCTTTGAGCATTATAGGCTATGATGCCTATTTTTACAGAGCAAGATCTAAAGAACTCAAGGCTGTCTCATTTGCTCCTGGCTGGGGGTTCATGTCTCAGCTACCACTAAGCCCTAGCTGGAAACAACCCCTTAATACATGCTTTAGTTTGGCCTTCTCCTCGGAACACCATTGCTAGGAGATGTGGAAGGACTTTGAAAGATCTTTAGAGACACACAGAGCTGTTACACTGAAATAAATTCCATGTCCACTAAGCCCTGATTTGCTCTCCTGTAAATGCCCTTGCATCAAACCTCTGCCAATAAACCTGCTGCTAATAAACTTCAACTGAAAAAGCGATAGTTTTACAATACCGTAGTTTTAGCCCTTAAACTGTAGGCAGCCTAGGACTCTATTAGGTTTAAATTTCAATGGCATTTTAATGTCATTCTGTATTTCAAGTGCTACTATTTTCTGACTCAAAATTGTGGTCACTGGCAGAAATGCCAATAACTTTATTCTGGAACACCATCACAACTATTTCTTTAGGAGAAGCTGCTGCCAGGAGAGGAGGGGGTAGTCCCAGCCCTTTTCCTGTTCAGTCTTTTGACATCTTTGCTGCGACTGCCTCCAAGGTTGCCAGTTAGTAAAGCTCTACAATGTGGCTACTCATCCTCTCCGACAAGCATTGAATCATGTCACACAAGTGAAAACGTGTTGAAACACTGCCTGGCTTCTAGCTACTACAATGCAATTGTAGCATGGCCCAGTTTTGAACTAAGATGAAAAGGATCTCCGTTGTGTCTTTAATCTTTCGAGTCATGAGGTGGAGTTGTACAGAGCAGGCATATCGATGTATTTGGTTATGTCTTCATAAACTTTGTAGTATCAACTTAAGTACCTATAAACATGCAAATTTAAAGCATGGCTTGCTAAAGGGTCTCAAATTGTCCTGCTCTGGAAATATGAAACTCCTGTTCCTCCTTATCTGTTGGTGGCTAAGGGCCAGAGTAGCTACACATGTACAGGCTGCAAGTGTCACCAGACAAAGCTACAGCTGATGCTGTATGCTGTTTCAAGTTGGGGTAATCCACACTTTAAAAAAACCACTGCATTCTTCAGTACAGAGAGCAAACCCTGCAGACCGTGAGTGGCAAAGCTGCTTTCAAAGTATTGCTCTTTGCTGTCCTATACAGCTGTGCCAGTTAGAATGCACTCTAAGGGTATGGTCACTGCCATGGCCATAGGGAATGCTGTGCAGAGACAACCAAGCCAGACCAAACCTGAATAGGGGTGTTTTCACGGTTTGGAGGAAAACTGGAAGGAGTGCTATCCTAGACATTAGGACTACCTCTAAACTAAGAATTTCTACCATTCACTGGTATTTATAAGCAACAGCCCATGGCTGTATGGCTTTGGTGCTAAAGTTACTGTGTGTCTGGTGCTGTGTCTCTCAGCCTGGGCCTCACTATATGGCATTCATGTCAATGTGTCCGTCACTGGAGAAAGCTGCAGCACTTGGTTCTTCATGTAAGACATGGAGGGGCTGTCCCTCACAGACCGTTTGTAGCTGCAGAAAGTTCAATTAAAGGTAGGGTTCCAGACATCTGGCATTTGAAGGTAGCCAGCCTTCTTTGCAGAAGTCCCATCTAATCAATCCCCACTACCCAGGGCATCAGCTTGCTCAGCTCACCTGGAACATAACCCCAGGGCTGTCTGATTCATTTGGCAGGAGCACTATGGTGGACTAAACGGGCTCACTATCACCTGGATTGGAGATGGAAACAATGTCCTCCACTCCATCATGACAAGTGCTGCAAAGCTGGGCATGCACCTGTGTATTGCAACTCCTAAGGTAAGAAAGCCATACACATGGAATAAGGAAGGCTAACTTTGCCTACTCTTGTCTCAACCACTTGAATACTTTCCAAGGGCCTCACCTAGTCGTGCTTGCATGTATCTTGAATGCCAGCTTTCAGAACCAAGATTCAAAATCCTGATTAAGTTATTTCAATGTAAAGCAGGAGTAATGTAAAGCAATGTAAAGCAGGAGTACTCAGTCCAGCTTCAGGAGGTCTGAGGGGAATTTATGACTGCAGTGTAAATCACAGAAGGTGATAATTCCATCTGAGAAAATGTTATGAAGTCATCCAGTGCCTTCTTCCCCTACAAAAAAAACCTGAAAGTTGTTTCAGATTGGCAGAGGTGTTGCATCATGGTTAGTTCAGATTGGCAATGCAGCTTTTCGGAAAACTGAATTGCAATACAACATAAAACATAAAACATAAAACATAAAACATAAAACATAAAACAAAGAATCAGTTCAGAACAAAATATTAAATCGTGTAGACATTTCATTCTGTAACTGTTGAAATAAATCTTTCTTACATATCAGAACACTTTACACCAGTTTATATCCAAACTAAACTTTTGAGAAGATTAATGTAATTTCCTCAAGTTTTACTGTTCTGAAAGACATTCTTCTTCCCATGGCAAATGCTTCCATTATTAGTTTTCTAATCAATGTTTATAGTCAGCAAAGATCTTCTATGGCATGTTACCTATAATTTCTTTTGGCAGGGCTTTGAACCAGACCTGAGAATAACTGAAATAAGTGAACAATACTCCAAAGAGGTAGGACCCTAAGAAATAGCCTAATAGAGTAGGTTGGAAAGAGTTTATTTATTTATAATGAAGTTGAAGTTCCTTGTCTTCCTGATATTCCTTATTTTGTTCACATTAGTATGGTACCAAGTTACTTCTCACAACAGATCCTTTGGAAGCTGCAGCTGGTGCCAATGTCTTAATTACGGATACATGGATAAGTATGGGACAAGAAGAGGAAAAGAAAGAAAGACTAAAGGCATTTCAAGGTTATCAGATTACAATGCAGGTAAAAACTGAGATTTTGGGGGTTTGTTGATGCTCTTACAGTTTGCTTTATAAGAATCAACTTCAAAAAAGCATGGGTTTGCTACTTTTTTGAGTAGGGCCATGGAATAATCACATGCAAACCTCCCTCTCTCCCGCTTGAAAAATCAGAACAGTAACAAAGTTTGCGTTATCTTATATACTTCACATAGTCTGGCATCTTTCAGAGCTTTCCAATGAGATCTAACTCCAAAACATCTGTAGGAAAGCTAACTCTTTACTTTATGACTTAGAAACTATTTCTAACTTTGCGTTTCCTCTTTGCTACCAGAAATTATCCTTTATATTTTATTCAGAAAGAGCAGCTCACAGATTAACTCTTCAATGCCTGGGCAGCGTTTGGGGCAATTTTGTGTATATCTGTCAATGTATATATATGACTTTAAAACCATCCAGTTGAAGTGCTTATCGGCACAAAATCAGTTAGAGAAAATGTAAAGCCATAAACTGTTATTTGTCCAGGATAAAAAGCACATTTTCCTTGCTCATAGAACCACTGGTTTATTTGAATGTATTGTAACAAAAGGTCACAAAATACTGCTGGGTATGCCTCTGGATTGGCCTAAAATACCATGATTCATTGTTCCTTGATATTAGATCAATATATTATGAATGACAATATCAAAAGAAAAAAAATAGCCTTTAAAATCATTGTTTAGCGTGTTCTTGTTACAATTATCAATAGCATTGTATTACTATATGGCATTCAAATAAAGATTGCACTTCATTGATCCACTAAGTCACTGGAGTTTTTACTCCCCTGCTAAAGTTAGACAAATAGGAGTAAATATTTGACTTTTGTGAAGTCAGCACTGAACTCTTACTGATTTATATGGGGATATTCTCATCTTATTTACAGATGAGGCATTCTTTTGAAGTCAGTGGAATTCTTCTGAATAACTAAAGTGAGAGCTATAATATAAATATAACAATATAAAAATTGTTAACCTTTTTACTAGTTAAAGGCTTTATGGTCCTCACATATTTATTTATTTTTATATGTCTTTTGATCTACAGACTGCAAAATCTGCTGCTTCCAACTGGACGTTTTTACATTGTTTACCTAGAAAACATGAAGAAGTTGATGATGAAGTATTTTATTCCCCACAATCCTTGGTTTTCCAGGAGGCTGAAAACAGAAAATGGACAATTATGGTAAAAATAGAAGATAACAATAGTTAGAGGCTTGAGACAGCTTCTGTTCTTACTTACACTACAGACTTGGATTCAGCTTCATTCCTCAATAAATAGTAACTGTCAATCCATATGTTTCAAATGGACCCCACAGCACATCACAATTCTGACTATAGGCAATGTATATATGTAGCACATGTACTTTTGGACACAAATATGACCTATTTTGATGATAGTCTGCTATTGCTTGGCCCAGTTTTTATGACTAAGTGAAATCTATAATATAAACCGTAATTTTTTTGTATTTAAATGACTGAGTTTATTCTAATGATCAACCCAGCTGCTCAGTTTTAAAACATGTTAAATCCTGAGGTCCCAGGGACCAGTCTCAGAAACTGCAATTTCCAAAACACTTAAGCTAGAGAGAGATTTTGCAGTTTTCTCTGAGAAAAAACTGTCAGTGTCACCAATGGGAACGTTCCATAGGAAAGTGCTGGAAGAGCAAAGCTTTGAAGGACCCTGGAATTTTATAGCATGGGTAATACTGTGTGTTCCATGGGGATCAAGAGAGGATACTTGTCATTTAACATAATCCATAATTGCCCTCTCAACATTCCTAGGATTTCAGGAAATTACTGCCAGATTTCAATAGACAAAAGGCTTTGTCTGAATTTCTCTTACGCTGTCCCTTAATATATATTGTCCATACTGAGAAAACCCATCAGTTACAAGAGAGAACATCCTAACTGATTTTCAGCTCTTTCCTGGTTCATCATCAGAAATTCTAGCAAATAAATCTAAGTATGCAGTTTTTGTCAGGGCAACAATTTTCCACACAAGACTTTGCACTGGAAATTACATCCCTCTGTATTTATTTTTTGCGGAGTATCTGTTTTCAGTGTGATTGGATTTTTTTCTTCTCTTCTTCCCCTAGGCTGTCATGGTTTCCCTGCTGACAGATTACTCACCACAGCTACAAAAGCCTACATTTTGATGCTTGGATTCCTGCCAAGAGAAAAATGTCCCTCATCGGCAGAATATTCTGGTCCACAAATACATAGATCTTCAGAAATGAACAAAGCAATGAATGATTCTTCAATAAAACTGCATAGTTAGCTGTATAATATTGCATTACATTCGTGAATATGTTCAAGACAATAAGCACCACTGCAAAAGCTATTTTTCATCTTGATGCTCCAAGTTGTCTATCTTTTCTAGGGATCAGCATCACGGAAAATGTTCTAAGGTTGTACTTTAACATACAATTAATGTGTAGACTATGCTATGCCTTTACCAGTACCATAGGCATAGCATAGTCCACACATAGCTGTGTTGGAACTCAGATAATGTAATATGACAGACATAAACTTCTAACTAAACGTGTCCATTTACGCACAGAGAAGGAAGTATGCACAGAGAAGCAGTACTTTAGTTTGCCATGAATGCCTGCACCTCCTGGACAGCCTGGCTCCAGCCAGCCTCCAAATGCCGTTTCTGTTTGACACTGAAAATATATAGACCTTGTGAGCATTATCTTCTTCCCTGACATTCCTGTGGGCTGGCACAGGGTGGTATGACTGTGGAACTGAAAGAGAGCAGCTTCCAAGGAGTTGCATGCTGCAAAGAGAGACGGCTGGAAAGAACCAGTTCATTCTTTGTCCACTTCACTCCCTTAACAGAATTTCAGCTGAAGAAGCAAGGGTTTTTTTTCTATTTTTTCTAAACGAACATGAGGGGCACCATATGATGGAACTGTATGTTGCATCTTTCCAGAAAGAATTTGCTAGATTTTGTCTGGCACTGTAACATGGTCTATGTTCCAGCTAGTCCTTCTCAGTACTAAACAGATTCGTGACATCTGTAGTTTTTATGATGGATGGATGTACACCTTTAACATTTCAGGTAAAGCTTTGAGTACTATTAAATCCACCTTCTTTGTTGTTTCTAATTAGTTTCAAGAATCTGTTGATTTTTTTCCCCTCGCTATAATACTGGAACAATGTCTATGATTTTTTAAAAATTCATCAGTTGGGTTTCCGTTTTCTGAGTAGTTGGAAAACATGATTTAATTCCTTTGAAAATTGGAGTTCACTGCTGGACAACACAGATATTGAAATGAAAATAAAAATATATTTCTTTATCTACCCACTTATGATTGATTCATTGTTTTTGTAGGCATTTGTTTGTCTCTTGTTAAAATTAACTTTAACATTACAACGTTTTCAATAGTTCACTGATCATTTACACCTCAGCAGAGATCTGTCTGAGTCAATGATGGAAGACTAGGATGCGTGCTAGAAGTGAATGTTTTACTTCTGGATTTAGTATGTGGAGGAAAATGTATGCAATACAGTATATTTCTGGTTGCATTATGTCCTGCTTTGTGAATTAGATTCCAGTTCAGAGAAATGCTTAAAAGTACGGTGGGTCCTCTTGGAGCAGGTGAGTTGTTCCAGTGCTCAGACCTGTAGATACTCTTACTAACCTGATTTTAGTGCTATCTGAGAGTAAGAGAACTCATTTAATTTAAAAAAATGCATTAATATCAGTTTTATTTTGTTGATTAATATACTATCATTGAAGTTAGGCAGATTTCTAGTAACAAAGCTGTTAGATATCTCACAGTGAACAGATTAACAGTTACCTGCTACTCTCTTGCTTCTGTGTGCTCTGATTAGAGCTAACATGCATTTAAGTTATTGCAATCCGTTTTTGTACTTAGGAATATAAGCAGGATGCCAGGCATCTGAATTCCCTTGACATATTTTAAACACATGCATAGATCTGCTGCATAGCACGTGAGTCATGGAGTCCAACATTTCCAGGGGGGTAATTTCATGTGGTTCTAGTCCTCTGTGAACATATACAGTAAAGGATGATAGCCCTTGCTCTGTCTTGCACAAACTGTTCACACCATTAGCTCTTCTGATGCTTTTTAGATGTACTGGGTAGACTTGACGCACATATGCTGAATGACTGACCATTGTGTAGAAGGTTGAATGTACTGCACATTTCTGCACGTGCAATATCCGCTTTATGCATTGTGTGCTGGGAGCCAGACACACCCCAGCGGGTCAGTTTTACTGAACTTGTGTAGGCTGTCTGCATGGTGCATGCAGAGCAGATCTGACAGCTCCTAGAGGCGTTAGATTGCTACAAAATAGACATGTACATTTCCGCCCCTGGGACCCAGAAGTATTGTGCCCTGAAGGGTTTCTGCTCAGCCTAAAGGGACATTCACTGCCTTCCCACTTAGTAGAACAGCAGTGAGGGGCTTAATCTGCTTGCTCAGGTTAAGCATTCTGGGACTGCCTTGCAGTAGCTGTCGTAGTGTGCAAGATAGTAGTATTATGAGTCCAGAGGCTTCATGAGTTCATTACTTGAATTTACAAGTGATCTGGGCTGCATCGAAGTGTGGCCAGCAGGTCGAGGGAGGTGATTCTGCCTCTCTATTCCTTTTTTTGTGAGACCTCATCTGGAATACTGTGTCCAGTTCTGGAATCATCAGCATAAGAAGGATATGGAGATGTTGGAACGGGTCCAGAGGTGGGCCACAAAGATGATCAGAGGGCTGGAGAACCTTCCCTACGAGGACAGGCTGAGAGAGTTGGACTTCTTCAGCCTGGAGAAGAGAAGGCTCAGAGGACATCTTATAGCGACCTTCCAGTATCTGAAGGGGACCTACAGGAAAGCTGGAGAGGAGCTATTTGTAAAGGCTTATGGTGATAGGAAGAGGGGAATGGGTATAAACTGGAGAGGGGCAGATTTAGACTGGACATTAGGAAGAATTTCTTCACAATGAGCGTGGTGAGGCACTGGCACAGGTTGCCCAGGGAGGTTGTGGATGCCCCATCCCTCGAGGTGTTCAAGGCCAGGTTGGATGGGCCTTGGGCTGCCTGATCTAGTGGGAGATGCCCCTGCCCATGGCAGGGGAGTTGGAACTAGATGATATTTAAGGTCTCTTCCAACCCAAGCTACACTACTACTACTACTACTACTACTATCATGACTGCATACAGTGAGTAAAGGAAACGGCAATAATGTAGAAAAAGAATTCATGGTGAGGGTCAGGAATAGTTATCAGCATCCAAAGATTTTAAAATGAATGCATAACAGGTAGCAGTCACTAGTAGCTTACAGTGTTTTTCATTACTTTTATTATGCTTTAATCAGTAGAAGTGCGGTTTTCATTGCTGAGTGCACTTGAAGGAAGGAGCTGCACAAAGGCTTGAGAGATGCACCGTGTTGATTGTTGGTTTGGGGAGAGCCTTCACAAGCGAGTTGAAGTACATTGAGCTTAGTTTTGTTTTCCAGGAATGTGTAATACCAGTGGGAAGTCTGAAAACCAGACTGCACACAAGGGGAAAGGTTTCATCTTTCTTCTGGTTCTTCCATTACTCAGTTAATCACTTGGTTAATGTATTGAGCAAATAAACAATGCTTTTTTGATTATTTTGCCATGGTTGTTCAACCAGCTGCCTTTCAAAAGCAAAGCCCAGAATTTCTGGGTCTTGCCCAAGGTTATGTGTACAGAGACACTTCATAAGCCACAATAAACATTTGATTCAGACCAGCATTTGCTGTCATGACTAATGGGATACAGCTATTTGCAAGGCTATTTGATTCTTACACAATCTTGTTACCAGCTCTTTGAAGAAATCCCAAACCTTTGTGGCCTCCGTAAATGCTGATGATCCTTTCCATGTGTATACCCGCAGAGGATTTTTCTCCAGGGGCAAGCAATCTGAGGTGACTCTATTCAGAGAAAGATCTTTCACAACCACAGTCAAAGCATTGCCTGACCCTGCCAAATCCCTTGGAAAGCTCCTTGTGGTCTGTGTTAAATGACTATTGAATTCTGCTGCTCTCTGTTTTAAGTGGATTGGCAGCCATGCAAAATAGGCTCCAACACCAGTGTAATATGTCTAGAAAGAGGGACAAGCATCAAAATCGTAAACTCAGCTGATCAAAGTTACTTGGTTTAGCCAAGACTCAAGTCCAACTGCAAGGAATGACTGTAATAGCTGGAGAAGAGTGCTGAAGAGTGGGCAGGGCAGATGCAGGTCACACTTTGTGATTTAAGCACAAAATAATGTTCATTGGAGGGAGAAAAATAAACTACTCACACAGGTTATGGAACTTCACAGATCCCTCTCTAGCTCATAGCCAGCAAGTTCAACAGTGTCTCACCTGACTGAGTTCTGTCCTCTCCAGCATCCTGTATTGAAACACTAATCCGCTGTCTGAATGTGAGGTGAATGTTCTCTGTGGGCCACGTCACGGTCTCAGTCCCGGACAATTTAGACTAGTCGACATGGAGAAGCACACCATGGCTCCCTTGCTGTTTACGTGCTTCAATTCCCTGCTGGTGCAGAGCAGGCTATACAGAGTAGGGTGTGCAATTGGTTTGTTGTCCCAGCCCTGGGAGATGGGAAACTTCCCATACTCCAGGCAGAGCACACAAGATCCACAACCCCTTTGCATGCCCCAGTGTGGGGCACTCATTTCTGAAGGTAATGACCAGGCTGATCACAGTAACACCAACTCAGTGATGTTGAGACACCTGTTTTGGTGCGGTCCACACAGCATAGAAAGCCATCTGGAAGAAACCAGATTCTATTTGTGACATGAAGCAGAGGCCATAGCCTCATAGCCTTTTCCATCTTGCTTACCATGCTGTGCCCCAGCTGAATTTGGCCTGGGTGTTTACTGTGCTAAAGGTTTATGTTTGACAAACTGCTAGCCACTACTCCTTGGATTTTCTGCCAGAGCTAGTGCTCAGGGCCAGTTGTTGCTCTTACTTGGGTAATGAAGGCAGAAAACATGTGAGAACCTGAAACAAGAGACACTAGAGTGCACACAGAAATATAACTCTACTGGGTCCAAGTACAGGCAGCCTCACAAAAACCTCTGCTTAGGTGCCCCCCCAGGACTGTAGAGGAAATAGGTTAATAATGCAGGTGCGAGTGTGCTCCCCTTGAGTATCACCCCCTGCCAAAGCAGCTTGCTGTGGGGTAAGGGTGGGCTCTGCATCCCTGTGATTGCCCAGGAGGCTCTCCTGCATGCCTTGGGCATGCTCGCCCCGTGGGTGGGCTTCAGCTGCAGCAAAACCTTTGCTGTTTCCCACAAAACGCTCTGCTCAAGAGCAGCTCATGCTGTCCATGGACGGAATGACCCACACCCTGCACCTTGTTGCATTGCTCACTGCTGGGGGGACCCTGTCCCGCTCTGCAGCCTCAGCAGGGGGAGGTTTGCACCCGTCTTGCAAGCCTGCAAGGGGTGGGCACCCCAAGGATGGTGCTCCACAGATGGTACATTGCACTTCCTCCAGGCAGACTAGAGTATTTCATAATTGATATCATTTGAAGGATATTTGCTTACTTTGGGAATTTAATTAATTGAAATAAATGTCTCCCAGAGCCACAAAATGCCTGCATGAGACACCAGCAGGCTTTCAAGCCCCACTTGACGCAGCTCGGATTTCTGACTTAAAATCCTAGAGCAGTTTTGGGGGGATTTCTGAGTACCAGACACTATAGAATGAATGACTCATGCACTCTCTGGAGGGTTTCCCTTGCGGCAAGGCAGCCCTGCAGGCTCCTCCAGGGCACAGCCATCTCCAAAGGGAGCAGGGGCAGGAACCATGCAGGGGTTTCAAAGCACTTTAAACTCAGAACAACTTCAAGCAGTAAAATGTCTTAATCCCCACCCAGCAATTACACAACACACCTCATGTTGTGATCTAAACATATGCCTTATAGGCATTTAACACTGTAATGCAGAGTTACTGATAATATGATCTACAAAAGAAGAACAGAGAGCTTTCAGATCCCCATCTCTTACTCTTCTGTGCTGTGACACAACTGGGTCTTTCTTAAGTCCGTTTGTAGCTCTGAATTTCCTGTGTTTTGTGTAATTGCCATGACCCATGTTTTGCTTTAAATTACTTACACATTCATGCCATAGGAGAAATTTTCAAACATGCAGCCAAGTAATTTGATTTTGAGAAGCACTCTGGAGAAGACAAGGATAGAGACATACAATTTGTCTCCTACCAGCTTTATGAGTCCCCCTCTCTCAGGAGAGGTAACAACTCCATCCAGAAATAATTCCATTAGACGTGAAATATCAGAGCTATGCATTGCTGGGCATTTCAGAGCATCACTTCACAGCAGGAGAGCATCTGAAAACTGCATCAGAGACAGGGGTTTAATTCTTATTGTAGCACTAGGGAGTAGAATACAATCAAAAACAGCTATAGGAAGTTACAGCGCAGCAGAACTATATATTTTACTAGACGCCTTCCCAGGAAAAGGAAACCAGGAGATTATAGTTATTCTGCCAGCAATACTGTTGATTTGTTCAGGGTAGTAACTAGGATTCACAAGACTACAATTAAGGACTCAGGAAAACATGTTAAATAAACTACTCTGAAAGGCTGTATTGTAGTGACCACACACACATTGCTTTTAGGTATCCACATAGCAGGATAATAACAGGTTCTACCAAGAAAAAGCTTTTCTGATGTTCTGGGAGGTCAGTGAGACCAATCTGAATCAGATGTATGTAAGGACTCTGAATGGATTCTGAACTGTGGGGTAGTCAATTATTGCCAGCGTGAAGTTTTTAGCTCTGACTACATCAGAAAGTAACCTGTTCCTCATTCCTGTCTCTGCATATAGATGTAACAACATTGTTTTAAAGAAAATGGCTGTGGGATCTTCCCTCACACACAGTTGTTGCTGTGAGATCATCACTAGTTAGCCAGGGCAGTTGCTTCACCTGTGACACTTAGAACCTGTCTCATTTTGCAGTCGGATAAAGCTATTTCCCAGTGCTGTGCCTATTGTTAATGCTTAAAACCACAGTGGGTTTTCTTACTCTTCCCCATTGCTGACATGGACAGAAGAAGGAGACCAAACATGTTTATTCTGAACATAATACATCACAAGTGACATAAGCCCCGCTGAGCTGCCAGGCTGATTTATAGGCATGGGATGTGAGAGACAGGTGTAGAGAAGAGAACCTGGAGACAGTAGGGAGAAGGCTCTGTAAAGGCACTTGCACAAGAGTCAGGACAGAGAATAATTACCTGAAATAAACTCACAGAAATTGCATGGACCATAAGCACCCAGAATCTCTGAAAGCTAACACACACAACCTGTCTCCAGATCACCGCTCTCTGTGTAAAACAGATGTCAAAGGCATAAAAAATAAATAAGGATCTTGTAGCTGGCAAAGTGTCAGGGTTGTTATGCCAAAGTCTAGGCAGCTACGGAAGGTAGTCTGCAGAGCCTTGGCCTTACATTGCTAAACTTGATTAGCCCTTATGTCCTACATGTCTGGACTGTCTTCAATAGAGATAACAAGCACCTTACCTTGAAGCAGTCCTCTTTTTCGACTAGTAGACAGAAAGCCATTATTCACAGAGATACCTGGTTGCCTAATACCACAGTAAGGACAGTCAATGTGTATTACAGTGGCAGGCTGCAGAAGCAAACAGGAGACGTGTTTAAGCAAGTGATTAAACAGGAGGACTTGCTTAACTGCAAAACCTCTAGAAAACCTCTTCCCTGGTGACCAGAAGAAGGGTAACCTTGTGCCCATTTTTAAAAAGAGTAGAAAAAATGACCCTGAGATCTACCGAGCTGTCAGACTCACCTCTGTGCCTGGGAAAAGTATGGAACAGATCCTCCTAGAAGCTATGCTAAAGCACATGGAGGATAGGGAGGTGATTATTGGCAGCCAGCACGGCTTCACCAGGGGCAAATCCTGTATGACCAACTTAATGGCTTTCTATGATGGGGTAACCACAGCAGTGGACATGGGTAAACCGCATGTGATCCATCTAGACTTCTGTAAAGCCTTTGATGTGTTCCTCCACATCATCCTTCTCTCTAATTTGGAAAGATATGGATTCAATGGGTGGATGGTACAGTGGATAAGAAGTTGTTTGGATGGTTGTATTCAGAGAGTAGTGGTCAATGGCTCAAAGTCCAGATGGAAAACCATGACAAGTGGTGTCCCTCAGGGGTCCGTACTGGGACCGGTGCTGTTTAATATCTTCATCAATGATATTGACAGTGAGATTGAGTGCACCCTCAGCAAGTTTGCAGATAACACCAAACTGAGTGGTACAGTTGCCACATCAGAGGGACGGGATGTCATCCAGAGGGACCTGGACAGACTGGAGAAGTGGTCCTCTGAGCACCTCATGAGGTTCAACAAGGCCAAGTGCAAGGTCCTATACCTGGGTGAGGGCAATCCCTGTTTTCAGTACACAAAAGGGGATGATGTGATTGAGAGCAGCCCTGCAGAGAAGGACTTGGGGGTGCTGCTCGATGAGAAGCTCGACATGAGCTGGGAATGTGCACTCGCAGCCCAGAAGGCCAACTGTGTTGTGGGCTCCATCAAAAGAAGCGCAGCCAGCAGGTTGAAAGAGGTGATTCTGTTCCTCTTTTCGTCCCTTGTGAGACCTCATCTGGAATACTGTGTCCAGTTCTGGAATCATCAACACAAGAAGGACATGGAGATGTTGGAACGGGTCTAGAGGAGGGCCACAAAGATGATCAGAGGGCTGGAGAACCTTCCCTACGAGGACAGGCTGAGAGAGTTGGGCTTGTTCAGCCTGGAGAACAGAAGGCTCAGAGGACATCTTATAGTGACCTTCCAGTACCTGAAAGGGGCCTACAGAAAAGCTGGAGAGGGGCTATTTGTAAAGGCTTGTGGTGATAGGAAGAGGGGGAACGGGTATAAACTGGAGGGGGGCAGATTTAGACTAGACTTTAGGAAGAATTTCTTCACAATTAGCGTGGTGAGACACTGGCACAGGTTGCCCAGGATGGCTGTGGCTGCCCCATCCCTCGAGGTGTTCAAGGCCAGGTTGGATGGGGCCTTGGGCAGCCTCATCTAGTGGGATGTCCCTGCCCATGATGATGGGCAGAACTAGATGATCTTTAAGGTCCCTTCCAATCCTAGCTATTCTATTACTCCATGATTCTAAATTTGTGGCCATTTTTTCAGCGACAGTTGTTACTCTCAGTATCAAAGCACTTTGCCAAGTCAATATATCATGGCAGTGCTCAGTCTTTAGTCACTATTTTACTTTGCTCTGAGTTTTTTTCAGCAGGCTGCTGAAGAGAATATGTGTCCCAGGTGTTTACCTGGTGAGATTTTCATCTCAGCACAGCCAGAATTACCAAAATAATCTGTGAAATGGACTGACTATTACTCCTCTGCTCATTCCCATCTCTCAATCCCAGCATCCTAGTGCATCTCTCAGCTTCTCAGGACCTGGGAGTATAATACAGTGTGAAACAAATGCCTCAAACGAGATATTTTTTAAGGAAAAAAACTTAAACTTTTAAATAATGAATGAAATGTGTTCCTCCATTTATGTCCTATATTGTCTGTGGCTGCAAAAATGAGAGAAGTGATCCTATATTTTTCCAAGATGGAAAATTCTGGAACAGAAAGAATCCTGCCGGAGATATTTGAGTCTAGAGCAATATGTCTGCACAGCAAAAAGGTAGATGTCCAGTTTGGCAGAAAACTTTGCTAAAATTAGAGAATGGTTTGGATTGGAAGGGACCTTAAAAATGGTTTACTTCTAGTCCTCCTGCTATGGGCTGGGACACCTTCCACTAGATTGAGTTGCTCATAGCCTCATCCAGCCTGACCTTGAACACCACCAGGGATGGGGCATTCATGACGTATTTCTGGCATCTACCTTGAACCATCTGGAGGCTTCCAGTGTGTCCTTTTTAATTTTCCACCCTTTTTTTTCTCTTACGCTTCAGTCTCTGCATCAGCATTGGCATTCTGCTCTCAGATAAAATCCAAGAGGGGTGCCCTCCTAGTCTCTAAGTGCCGTTTTACATTCAAGTGGTTGGTGGTCATCAGCAAGTGACATAAGATACTCAAAACATTTAATTAAACATTCCTGTGGACTAATCCACACAAAGTTATAAACAGTGTGATCTAGCATGTCTGTGCATATGCATAGGAAAAAAAAGGACAGTCTTGAGGATCGCTCTCTAAGTGCTGAGATGATGTATGTCTTTGCTAGAAATGTATTGAGTTTGTAAAGGTTGGGCAAAAATAAATAAGAGGGGGGAAAGTTCTGGCTTCCACTTGCCTCTTAACCAATAAATCACAAAGGCTCTCCGTGCTTCTCTTAAGACACCTATTTGCTCTGCTCTCCCCCCAGCCACAACTGAAAGGGGCTTTTCTTCCACTTGAATTGACCTTTAGCAAGCATTTCCCTTTCAATTAAGATCTGAAATATCCTTGTGGACTACTGTAGCTGGCGAGAGCAGGGAGAAGGCTCTCTAAAGCATTCACACGTGGGTCAGGACAAAGAATAATTACCTGAATTCATAAGGTTAATTCCAGTCTAGACGAAGGCAGAGAGAAGTCATCTAGAGGTCTCCATCAGAGAATAATATGTTTGTCACTTTGGACTCTCTGGTCTCCCTGTGCTGGCTGCTTACTATACACTGTGAATATTTCTCTCATGAACTGTTGAGCAATTACTGTGCCTGAGCACTAGGCTTGCCGTCCTCATGTCATTATCAGTTTTATTGCCCAGTGTGAGCTGCTCAGAAATGAGGCTTTGACTGTGGCTTGACCTGGCTCACTAGAGAAAACAGAGAGTCTGCAGACGTCAGGCTGGGTGTGGGTGTTTGGCACTGGGGAAGTTGCTGCCTGAGTGAACAAAAGAAAATTTATTAGAAATATACATAAAAAACTTGCTGCATGCAAAATTAAAGCTGAAGTCTAGAGTGAATTAATATATAGTCTCAAAAAAAAGCCACAATAAGTAGAAGAGGTGAAGAAAAAACACCAGGTTAACAACTGCAAGAACTTCCAAGTGTTGCATTGGGCAGGACAGATGGATGCAATGTTCCTGTCCAGCCTAAATTCTCCAAAAGTTTTTGTGAATTAGTGCTAAGGGGCCAATATTGCAGGCCTTTTTTCTCTATCCACACTTCCTTTAAAACAGACTAGCCTATGTGCACATCCTTGTGCCCAGAGTGTCCTTGGCCAGCCTTGTGTTCAGTAAAACCAGACTACAGCAGGCAAATTATTGGCTGGATACTGGCTAGGTGACTTGCTGTGGTGAAATGCTCAGGTTTTCACAGTATGATTATTTGAATTTCATGGCAATGTCGTGTCAAGTCAGCTGTATTAATGACATTTAGGGTGTTTAAGGATACAATATAAGTTTGCGGAGAGAAATGATATTGTCCAAAACAGTGCTCTCACCACGTAACTGAAATTCTCTCATCTAGTAAATGAAGTGGAAAACACAGTGGCCCACTGCTTGTGGATTTCTTGGTGGGTGGCATGCTTGATGCCATCATTTTCTCAACTATCAGCCCAGGTCTTCCTTAGGTCCTAAGCCTCTTAACTGGCCTTGGTGTCGTCAATTTTACATCCTTGCTGAAATATTTTCTTTCTTTGACTTTGGCATTTTTGCCCTTCTCAAGATCTCTTTCTTCTTGTCAGCAGCTTCCTCTGTTCTTCTTTTATCTTCTTTTGGAAAGAGACTATCGTAGTACGTTGGCTTCTTCTCTGCATCCCAACTACATACTTTTACATGCTTGTAAGAGTGACTCATAAACCTGGAAGCCATCTTATTAGGCTAAAACTTCAATATCCTTTGCATTTTACTCCCCTTCCCTTAGCTGGCATCGGTCATTGACCATTCTCCTTGTCTTTCAGGTCCACTCCAAGGTGAATTCCCACAGCCTACGTTACTTGCTGTGCTCAGCACAGTGTTCATAATGGTCTACTCTGATGGAAATCTGAGAATCCTTCCTCTTCTTGGACTTCCTACTATCCAAATGTCTTAAATCTAATGCAGGTGCACTGATAAAGTGATTTCCTTCCCTGTTTTATCCCTTTCTGCTGATGTCTTCCTTTTAACTACATCAAGCGCAAATACCCTCTGCTCCCTTTCCAGGCTTCTATTTGTTTATTTACTTTAATATCTTCTTGATCTGCATCCTCTGCTATGCCAGAAATTCTAGCCTCATTTGCCTGGATATCTAGTTTGCCACTGAGTGTATGCATGTTTTCTTCATTGTGGATGGAAGGCCTCTCTGATACAAGTCTTTGAAAACGGCATCTGATTATTTTGCTGGGCATTTTTATTGCATTGTTTTCATTATGTTGCCCACAAAATGGTGACAGCTAAGCATGATCGTGCAGGCAGCCAAGGGAATAAAAAAGCCTATTCTGTGGGCTTTTTTGCCCACATGTTTACATGTATGTGACTGAACTATTTATAGATATTGCGTGGTCTATTTAAAAAGTAGAAAAGTATGTGAGGACAAGGCAGTATGAGTAGGTGCATGTATAGCTGGACTATGACTTCAAAATGCAGCTTTGATGCCAGCTCTGTCAATGCTTTGACATGTTCTGAGAAGTCACCTAGTTCTGCTTCAGTTTCCCCATCTTTGAAACAAGAATAATTTTGCTTACACTGTTTACCAAGTGCTTTAAGACCTAGTGATAACATACATTATGTAATTAACATACAGTGTTGTTTTCCCTGTCTTATTCTTTCTCACTATGTGCCACACCAACTGGTTTCGTCTGCTGCTAAATTAGACCACAAGCATCTGAAGGAATCCTACGTTTTTCACAGTATGGAGGCGGAGGCACTGCAGTGGCCCCTAACTTTCAGGTACTAATGCAGCACAAACAGCAATTACATTAAAAGTACCTCTCCTGGAGCTTTGGACGGTGCTGAAAAGGGGGGTGCTAAGTGTCTGCGCTATATAATGGGGATCCAAAGCAATTCCTCATGACATTTCATAGTCTGACTGTTGCCTGAAAGAGACCCTACATAGGATGTAAATTGCATGTATTGCTGCCATATGCTTGAGGAAGCAAGATTCATTTGTTCTTTAGAATAGAGAAGCCTGATGAATTCAAACCAGAAATAAGATACACATCATGTTCATCCCAGCTTGTGTTAGGGCTGTAGGAGTTCTTCATTCTTTTGCTTTTGAGTGCTGCATAAAGCTCTTTTTGGTGTATCTGAGCTTCTATCACATGGAATTTGTGAGGTTTTTTTTTGAAGGGATGTATCAGATCCTATTTGAAAGCTGCATTTTCTCTCCTAGGAAAAATGTAAGAGCAACTTCTTATATCATATGAAGCCAAATATAGGCATATGCCTGACTTCATGAATTTCCTGACTTCATGAGTCTTTCAGTCACTTACGTGAGGGCTGAATTTAGCTTAGTGAGCATGTTAGAAGACTGGATTGCTATTTGAAATCTAGGAAGTTTCTATTTAATCTTTTCAAGAGTTTTACCCCTCTCCAGTAATTCACGGGAAAGATAAATAGAATGGGTAGAGACTGTCATCTGAGTTCTCCATATTCTCTGTTTCTCTGTTCTGACACCTTATAATTTTTCAGGGATTTTTCTTCCTTACTCGAGATCTGTAGCAGTTTTATTGCTATGCATAAATATGAGACATAACAACTGGGGAGGCACTGAAACTGCCAGGCTGAACTGCTCCATTAATAAAGTGCACAAGACGCTGATCTTACCTGACCTCTACCGTAGTTCTAAAAAACAAGACAATTTTTTGCTTAAGCAGTTGTATTCTGAAAGGAACAGCACAATAGTTTAGGCTTTTAACAGTATCTGGGATTTCCTAATAGTATTTTTCTTACTTTATCCTCTTTTGTTCATTCCTGAGACTTAGGAATAATGAAGCAGAAACAGTGCGATCCTGAGAGGATATTTTCCCTCAGGAAGAAAAAATACCAGGCTGTTAGGTTTAAAATTTTTGCAAGATTCACATACTAAACAAAAGAAAAATATTTTGCCTCCAAAATATCTGTTATGTGAGTGTCATCTGAGGTTAAAGGGGCTAGAAACCACCCAGCAGCTGCATTAGAGAAGATGCTGTGGGGCAGATGCCTCTCACCTAAATTCAGACATCTGTGCTGTTGATACTTGGGCATGAGTTAGCTGTGTTGTCTCTCGCTGTAGCCTGGGGATAGAAACAGGCACTTCTGAGAGAGAGAGAATCATTTCGTCCTGATGTGGCTATCCAAAGCAGTTCAGAGGTAACATGTCTTAGACCCAGCTGTTGCTTTCTCCTAGCCAGAAATGGGGTATACATGACCACTCCACATACAGACATCTCCAGTGAGAAGAATCTCTCTAGTGGTGTTTCAATTTGAGATCTGAAGTCAATGACTGCTTTCAGAATCTATGTGGATGACTTTCCTTGGGTCAAAAAGTATGTTTGTAACACAACCCAGGTTAAAGGTTAAGGAAGCTCAGTTTATACACTAGTCATATCCCTGTCCCTGACTCTCTACCGTGTCCCCGTCTTTTTCATTGTTATTATTCAATAATGTGACCAAAGGAACATCTTATCTGCGAACACTTGAAAACCACTTATTGTTTTTCATTTACATACTGATAAAAGTTATAAACCATGAAATAAGCTAGTCTTACATCATTCATTTTTCCACCTTCCTGCAGGGATTCAAATATGTCTCCCGTGAGGAAACTTTAGGCAGTTTACCCTCCTCTAGGCAAGGGCAAATCATTCCTCCTTGTTCTCTAACCTACACATGGACTACCAGCAGAGAACATTACACTCACCAGCGCATTTAAGAGACAGGAAAGAGAAAGCGTGCCAGACTGTGAAAGAAGTCACTAGAAGAGAAAAACACACACACACCACAAACACACACCAATAAATTAGAAAAGAAAAATCGACTAGAATGGGTGAAAAGGGAGTTTTCCAAGGACACTGCCGAGTAGAACTTTTGTGGCACTAGGATGCCATGGTACAGGGCAGAGACCTTGGGCCATGTCGTGTGCTGCACCCCTTCAGGCCATTTCTGTGGCATGATCAGTATTGCTGTCCATCTTACAACAGCATCAAAAGGAGGGGCAGTCAGAAACCAGACATCCAATCCTCTGGAAAACTCCAGGGCTTCAAAATTTGGTTTCGTTCAGAATCATAAATAAAAGTGAGTGCCACAGATTTTTTTCATGGAAGGAAATGTTCAAACATTAAGAACAAATTGCTTCCTTTGAACTTACTCAATTATACTTAATTTTGTATTTATGTAAAACAGCAGGGTATCCTAGTTGCTGTAGCAAAAAAAAAAAAAAAAAGGTAAGAAGAGAATATTTTAACACCTTTTGCATGAATTTTAATGAAATCCGTATGTACCGGCAAAAAATTTCAGGTTTGACAACAAGGATTTTCCACTGGAAAAAAAAGATTCAGATTGTTTCCAAAAAGTTGATGCTTTCTACAACTAAATTGCTCAAAATCCTGCTAAAAAACTCTCAGTCTTGCCTTCCCAATACATTCACCTCGTAGTTAAAATTAGATATTAACTAGTCAAAAATATGTATTTGTCATGTTCCTCCTTCAATTTCCTTTCTGGAAGAAAGAAGGTTGTCTAGTGTTTTATGGAGTCCTGTGAAGACCAATAGACTTTTTTTTCCGATGGAGATTAGCGTGGAGCTTTTTCATCTTTGTGTCACAGCAAGATTCAGGCTTCTGAGGCAAAATGGAAAGTTGGTAGGAGAATGAGCTGGGAGGGACTGTAAAACAGCCACGCTGGATGATGGCAGATTGAATGAAATTTGAATTCCCTAATCAAAAAAGGCCAAGCTGAACTTCAAGTACTTGTATGAAATCATCACTTGTCATTACCCCCTTATCATTATGTTGTGGGGCATGAGGGCCAGGCATCCATCGCATTCACCTGAAAGAAGCAGCACCATACACAGCAAGCAAGTAAAATGACACACCATTCAGGAAAGTAAATATTCCTCTGTCCTATGGGTCATTTCTTCTCTCATCAGTGTTCTGTCTAGTAATAGGTTAGTATAGTAGAGTAATGTATGTGGCTGAGCATTTATGAAACTCTAATAACTCCTTGCTTAGGTCAGAAAACGAGCTTGTGCATTGTTTGATAATCCAGCGATTACTACTCATCATGTTAGTTTCCTTCGGGAAGAAACAATTATTACAGGGAAGTCCAAGCACACTACGTTAACAAAGCATTCAAAATGCTTTTACGAAGTAGATAATATTTTACAAGTAGTTCTGTGAATATATCCCTGGGCATTGAGATTCAAATCAAGACTTAATCCAGGAAACACCTCCTTTCATTAAAAAAATATGTTCCTGAGAACAGCTGGAGCCATTTGCTGAGATAAATCAGATGCTACTCTCAACTTTTATGGGTTGCTAAACCCATGAAATATATGGTATGTCCAGGATTTGTTGGCTGCATTCTTGTGCTATGAACACAGATTCTGTATTTTGCTAACAAAGAAGAATGGTGCACCCAGCAAGCTATCGCAAAACCATATCTTCTTTTCTCATTCTTACTGATTAGTGCTGAGAGAAAACTGCTCTGGTGAAACATCTCGAGCCTCCTGATTTTTCCCATATTAGGCACGAGCTGAACACAGCCTGGTTCTCCTATTGTCCCTTTTACCACTAGGAAGGAAGTAAAGAAAATGGCATCATGTTTGTTTGTTTGTTTTTAAGGTAGAGTGGATTCACTAAGTGTTACCAAGACCTGCAAAGAATAATGAAATTTTAGGAATGCTGCCTCAAAAAATAGTCTTAGGGATCACTAAGTCCCTCATGTCTCTAGCATCTCCAGGTTTATGATAAATGCATCTCCTTTTCTGGACATTTGCCAGTTTATCTAAAGGAAAAGAAAAAGATCACTTCTCTTAAATATGATCAACAAGATACAAAAGCAACAAAAGAGGAAATGTATTGTATTAGCTTTCCTCTCTTCCTTCCTCCCATGCAGGATAGAGCATCTCTACGAAAAAAAATTCTCACAAACTGTTGTAACTGAAGAGTTTTGGCCAGGAGGCCACAGGAACAAGAATCATATCATCCAATGGTGAACTTACTTTGCATGCTGGAGGTAGAGAAGATCAAGGATAAGGATGATGTAAGCAAAAAAAAATAATCATAAATTAAAAGTACAGAAGACACATCTCAAAATACAGAAGAGGGATAGCAAATGTATAATGAGGCGGCATCAAAAAAGGATAATAAAATGCATTGCTGCTTTGCAAAGTAAGTTCAGAGCTCACAGAAAGCTCCAATTCCAAGCATCACTAGAAAAGATAGGATGTAAATGGTCTTCCCAGTTCACATCTTGTTGCACCTTCCTGAAGCTTGTATTTCTTGGGTATGGTGGCTGCAAAGGTAAGGAGCAGTCTGTGATGCTCACAGGACTCAACTGATTGCCAGTGAGATGCACAGTGTTTACTTACGGAGATCTTGTATTTTCTCCTTCTGTTGTTTTGCTTAGTCTGTGTTACTATGTATGTCATAGTAGTTCTGCTAAAGTCTAAATTCTCCCAGTTGAATTATCAGCCAAAATTCAAAGTGTTGCTTTTGTTGGCAGCTAGGAGGGGAATCACAATATTGCATTATACAAAAGCACTTAGCCTTCTATTCTCAATCCCTCTTTTTTTTCTCCCCCTTTCTTTGGCCTGGATCGAAAGCAATGGCAAATATGTTCTTAACACTCATGGGAACAATATTTCCATTGTGAAGTCTCAAGCAGATACTCTATTCAATTTGTGATTTAAATTCTGAACTTTTAGACTAAGTCTCTTAGCAATTCCTCTAACTTAGGCTCAGGAGGAAGGGAATTGTTCTGAAAAGTTTTTCAGAAGCCATTTTCGCTGGACAAACTATTGCACATGTTTAAAAAGAAAGCTATTTATAGACACACATGTGTGTGCGCACACACATTTTGTTTCAGTTGTAACAACTATGCAGCCATTTGCTACGTGGAAACTAATGTAATGGAAAGTACCACTGGTGAGCTTCAACTTACATGCAGTGAGAATATGTCTGTGTCTACTTTTTCGCCAGACACAGAAAATTCCCACATTAAACTAATGACATTATGAAAAAAATAATATTGCTTAGACCAGTCAGAATTTACATTGGATCCGGTTTTAAAAAGGAATTTGTATTAAGCTAGAGAAAAATCACCCAGTTACAGAAACAAGCTATCCATTTGTTAGCTTGAGTTGAAGTCGTTAGCATAATTAAAATTTCCGGAGAACCTTTTGAGTGCTAATGGTAATGTATAGGGTAAATGTGAACCTGCCTGCCCTTGTGGAGGTCAAGAAACAGAGTGTACTAAATACAGGAAACAGCTTGAAGAAGATAAATCCATACACCTATATTCATACCACTTCTTTCTCTCACCTACTTCGCCACACTTTCACAGACCAACACACAAGTATAGTCTTCCAACCTTTTACATATTGCACTTTGACTTAAAGTTGTGGCTAAGAAAAGCAAGTGGTTCAAAACATCAGAGAAGCGGTATATTTTTCCTCTCTGTTGGAATAACTCATAAAACACTATAACAATCCATACTAGGAATAACAAAGAGTGCTAACAATAGACTGCATTCTCTAAAGAAAGACCAGGGCAAGGGATATGTTTTGAAGCCTTTGTAGGAGGGAAGAAGACCATTTTGTAAATCAGATAATCTCTGTGTTGTGATCATTACAAAAAAGATATATTTTCAAAACTCTCAGAAACCAAGAAAGGAGAGATCTCCATATTGTTCCCACAGTTCATCCTTCTAGACTGGAAAGAAAGCAACACTTGACATGTTTCTGAGGATGAGCTGTGTGCAGTTGTTCTCATGCAGCCCCAGTGATTGCACCAAAAAGCCCAAAGCAGATGGCGGGTGCGTGGGTGGAGAGTGGATTGCTGAGATTCCAGGAAGAACAAAAAGAGAGTCTCTGGTTATTGGGAGAACTGCAAATGTGCACGGGCACAGCTTCACATGTGTTTAGCCACTCCTTGCTGCACAAGCACATGGAACACGAACACTCTGGAGGGGTATCAGCTAGCGGGAGGAATGTGTTGGGACAATAATACTCTGAGATGACTAATAGGAACATGGTGAGAATTTCTGTTTATATCTAGTTATTCTTCCCCCTTGTATTATGAATCATCTGATGATCCAGAAACTGAGAACAAATTGTAGCAGAGTAGGAAGGGCTCATGACTGGGTACTGCTAAGGTAGCATAAACCATTTTGGCACTGTGGTGAGCCCTGCAGACTTGCTCTCCTCTTCTTTCAATTAGAAGATCATGAAAAGTGTGTCACTGCTCTCTCTAGCTGGCTTATACAGGCTTTTGGAATTTAGGATGAGGAGGCAGAAGGCTGGCTTGTATCCAAGTCATGACTCAGCCACGGGTCTGGAAGCAGGAATAAGGCACACGCAGATCCGGAAGCTGTGAAATACCCATTGGTCCCACAGTAAAGACATGGATCTGAAACTTAAATTAGTAGATGGATAGATAATGGAATCATAGAATCATAGAATCATAGAATCATAGAATGGTTAGAGTTGGAAGACACCTTAAAGATCATCCAGTTGACCCCTCCTGCCATGGGCAGGGACACGTCCCACTAGATCAGGCTACCTAAAGCCCCATCCAACCTGGCCTTGAACACCTCCAGGGATGGGGCATCCACAACTTCCCTGGGCAACCTGTGCCAGTGTCTCACCACCCTCATTGTGAAGAATTTCCTCCTTATGTCTAGTTTAAATCTATCCCTCACCAGTTTATAGCCATTCCGCCTAGTCCTATTACTACAAGCCTTTGTAAACAGTGCCTCCCCAGCTTTCTTGTAGTCCACTTCAGGTACTGGAAGGTCTCTATAAGATCTCCCCAGAGCCTTCTCTTCTCAACCCAACTCCAACTCTCTCAGCCTGTCCTCGTAAGGAAGGTGCTCCAGCCCTCTGACCATCTTTGTAGCCCTCCTCTGGACCCGTTCCAACATCTCCATATCCTTCTGATGTTTGAGGATTCCAGAACTGGACACGGTATTCCAGATGAGGTCTCACAAGAGAGGAATAGAGGGGCAGAATCACCTCCCTCGACCTGCTGGCCACGCTTCTTTTGATGCAGCCCAGGATCTGGTTGGCCTTCTGGTCAGCGAGCACACATTGCTGGCTCATGTCAAACTTCTCATTAATCAGCACCCCTAAGTCCTTCTCCAGGGGGCTGCTCTCAATCACATCATCTCCCATCCAGTACTGAAACTGTGGATTGCCTCAACCTGGGTGTAGGACCTTGCACTTGGCCTTGTTGAACCTCATGATATTCACACAGACCCATTTTTCCAGCTTGTAGATAAACCAGTAGTTCAAGCTGTTTTCTGAAAGACTCCCCTCGCACTCCTTCCAGTCTATTTTTCCACCAGTACCTTCATCAGAAACCTGTAGCACAAAGCAGCTTGGCATGCTGTACAGCGCGCTGGAAAAGATGCATTTGGGGCAAAAAAAGTAGCCTTAATCCAGTCCAGCAAGAGGGAGAGGAAGTCATGTCACTCTTTGTTTTTACATCCCTGTTGTCATGATGTTTATGCATGAGCATAAAAGAATATCATAAGAAAAAGGTTATGTTAAATGTAAAGTTCAGGTGGAACAACTGAATTGAGGATTCTATTCTATTCTATTCTATTCTATTCTATTCTATTCTATTCTATTCTATTCCATTCCATTCCATTCCATTCCATTCCATTCCCTCTTTTCACTGTCCTCAATGCCTAAATTTTCCTCTGCAGGGTCCTAGGTAATGTCAGAGCTGTCCTCTGTGACCAGAGACAGCAGAAGGTTCTTACACACAAAGATCCAAAGATTAGGATCACAGCTTTGCATATAAGAATAATTATCATGTGCACACACCCATGCTCAGAGATCTACCCCCGAAAATGAAGTCATTGCGAAGAAGATTAATCTGAGCATGCACCAGCTTGCAATGACAGCAGGATCTCTGATGCAAGGCACTGGCCTTGCAGGCTGGTGGGCTCAGGGTGGGCTAACCTTACACTGAAGCCCAGCATCACATTCTGTGATAAGAAATGTTTCTTTTTACTTGCAGCATTTTTGCTGGAGGAACTCCCACTCAATACTGTAAATCCCTAATGCCAGGAATTTGTCTGTCATCAGGTATTTGAGGAAGGTATGTCTGAATCCCCACAAGCAGACTGTTTCTGATGGTGCTATTTCAGAAGGTCCAGAGATATGGACAATATACAGAATATTATTCCAAGAATGTCAACCAGCACCAGGGCCAAGAGGCCTCCTGAAACCACTTAGAACAAGATAAAGACAATCACTCATTTTGTCTCAGTGCTCATACCTAGTTGATGAAACTTGTCTTGGTCATTATTATGTTTGTCTTTCCATCATATCCCTCTACCAGATGGTTCATCTTGTGTTAATTTTATTCATAAGATTTCTGAGATAGATAACGTATCTTGCTGTGCTTGCAGTGCATACATCTGGCATTTCCTAACTTTCAAGTGCTTGACTATGTAACCTAAATAAATATAGCTTTTGTATAACAATACTTGTAACATATTTGTATTGCTATATTTATATTAATAATGTATCATTAAACATTGGAAGAAAGTAATTTGAAATGCAAAATGAAGGGAAGTGGATATTAAAAAATGATAATGCTATAAAATCTAGAAAATTGCAATATATTCACAAAATGACTGATTTTAGTGTTGCAGCACTTTTAATTTTCCAAATGTCTGACTTCACAACTTGAATCTTGTTTCTTCAAATACAATTTTAACTTCCTTTTAAAAAAAATGCACATCCTAGATTTTTTTTTCCCATATAGTGGTAATTGATAAAGAACAAGTTATATGTAACTAGGACAATCTACTGCCATGGTGTGAAGGATTTGAACCCCAAGCACAGACACAGAGGGTGGGACTTCGCTCCAGACCTTGACACCTAGATTTAGGTGGTTTTAGAACAGCGGTCTACAAGTGAGCCACTTACCTATCCTGCCACTGTAGTCAATGGAGTCTAGAGGGCTTCCCTTAAAAAGGCACATTTGATGCACCCACAGCTTCACAGGTTTTACTGAGTTGTACTAACTGGTTCTCCTGAGAGCGTAATAGGAGCTGAGATAAATACTACATCTGCAGATAACCCTGCTGCAGACAACTACAATGAAATGTCTGGAAATGAAGATGAATAGAAGGGTTTGACTCTGTTCTCTAAATGTAGACATCTAGTGCTGAATTAAATACTCTATTTATTTATCCCATTCACTCTCCAGCTGACTCTCTAGAAGGCCTCCTGCTTTCCCTTCAGCTCTAAAATATTTGCAAGAGAGAGGAGGAGAACTAAAATACCACAAGACAGTTATGGTTCGACAACTGAATTGAACCTCTAGTATCCCCTTCAGGTTGAGGAAAGGACATATTCAGGACCACCATGCTCAGACTGCTCCTTTCGTACTTTCTGGAGACAGTCTCCCTCACATGCACCAGGAGTGAGGAGCTGAAGGTAGGAGTGAGCATAATGCTGTGTAATATAGTACCTCAGAAGAGAAGATGCTCTGCTCATATGTACTGGGCTCAGAAAAATGTATGACTGAGGGAGAGGGAAGGCCCCTGGCCTGTTTCTTTTCTCATCACAGATTGCTTCAGCAGAGTTGCTGGGGCATCCCAAGAAGAGTGAGATGAGCAGTTTTATTAGAGCCACAGCCCATCCTCAGAAACATGATGCTGGCAATGAAGCAAGTTTTCCAAAAGATGAAAAGTAAGGGTGTTTTGGGGGGGGGGGGGGCAATATACTTTTCTTTCACAATTAATCAGCCAAAATCTAAAAAGAATTCCACTTTTCCAGCCAAAGGGCGTTGTTGCTGCTGAAAAAAACAACCCCTTCTAAAAGACTGAATAGATGAAAGATTTTTATGAAATGTCACGATGGTCTCCGTTAATGGAAAGCATTAAGCAATGTAAAATGACAGGGCAGTTATCCACTCCTCTTGAAGTAATCAGTGATTCACATAGGCTTTTAAGACAGGATAATGAGGATAGAGTTGCTTATCACAGACATGATGCCATTTAAATGGAAGTCTGACATGCAAATCATCTTGAAATTTGTGAGTACTTCTGTGCCCAGCCCTTGCATTGGCTTGTATGTTGCTCACTGAGTCTGGAATGCAAAATCAGCTGCTCTGATGGAAACCGCAACTCTGTGAGCTATTTTCAGAAGGCATTAATGAGATTTAGCGTTGGGATTATCAGTACAAAACGGGAAATCCAAGGAGGATAGAAGGGACAATTGCTCTCTAGCAAAACCATAACCATATCTACACAAAACAGAAGTTCAGGTTTACCAAGAATAAAAAATGGGTTAAAAATTTATTTAAAAGCAGCACCACCTGACTTGATACAAATCTGGTCTGGTGTTGAATTAGAAGTGTATGGGCTTTGTATATGGATAGCCCTTCTCAGTCATGTTACAGGCAGTCTGTCTATAGTGCTGAACAGTTTGATGTTGTGTCATATATCTTCCCGGCTGATGAAGGCTATGTGCCATGTTCCCAAAATGTCCATAGCTGACAGGAGGTCATTTTCATGACTATGTCATCCAGAAACATATCCTGACACACAGTCATGCTTGTATCTTGTTTTACCGTAGATGACAAGGTCACCTGCTTGTGTTCAGCCCAGAGGTGTGACTTCAGTGAGATGTCATCCTGTCTCTATTTAAGGCATACTTGGCCACATGTCACCACAGAAGCTGAATGCCTCTGTGACTTGTTCAGAATTGGGAAGTTAGTACACACATTTTGATTTCTACTGGGGTGCAAGGACTCTATCCTAACTTCCTGCAATCAAGGGGTTTGTATTTTCCTATGCTGCTTCCATACCAATATGTTTAAGAGATACTGTGTTTATGAGAAATGAGGTCTGGGAGGTGGAACTCTGCTAGAGCAGTGGCAGAGCAGCCTGAGTCAGAAGGCACCTCCTCCAAGCACACCAGGTACAAATAGCTTTAGTTTAATTCACCTGTAGCCTCTACGCACTCAGGGCTGGAAAACAGTTCAGAGGTGTCTGGGAGGTGTGCTGAACAGTGTGCCTTGGCTGTAGCAACCCTTGAATCTGTCTCTGCATGACACTGAACCTAGGCTGGGGTTGAGGTCAAATAGTGAATGAGCCCACTCGGGCACCGGGACGAGGATCAATGTTGGTGATTAAATTAACTGCTCTTGTAAGTCCTTTCTCCAGGCTCATCTAATGTCCAAATGTCCTAGTTCAGATTTTTATATAGCCTCATCTGAGATCACATCAACTATCTCATTGGACATTTTTGCTCGTTTGTATTCTGAAGTAATATGCACTACACGTTTCTGCCACTGTTGCAATTAATTCATGTCTGACTTCTCAGGAAGCCTCTGAGAAAGTCCCTGATGTTGTCTCTATTTCTACCTGCCAAGTTTCAAACTTTAGAAGCTGAGGCCAAGTTATAATGGAGCAACTTGTTATACTGTCTATTACCGAAAGGCCACTGTGACCCCTGAAGAAACTCATTGGAGTGCTATAAAAAATTCAATAATCTTCATCATAAAATATGAGTGGGTAAAAAAAACCCTACAGTTCTTTGTTTAAATATTGTGTTTTGGGCAGAGCACAGAGCTGCCCATAGAGAGCTATTAAAATATAGTTCAGCATAATATTACATACTACTGGAAAACCATGACAGCAATAACAGAAGAGCTGTGGTATGGAACCAAATCAAACCAAGTACTTTGTAAAAACTCAAATGCACCCTGACTCCAACTGATTACTAAATTACTGCTGTAGCTGCTGCAGGGACATGTTAGGAATACACGAAGAGTCATTCTGACTGTTACCCAACACCTTTCCTTCATGGAATGACAATTTCCCATTTCTCAGATTCTGGTATTCCTTCAAATGTGCTTCACTATTTAGATATGTTCAGTTACTTGTATTACTGTAACACAAGCAACCGTCAAAACAATATATCATTGAAGACACCCTTTTCTGAATCGGTTATCTCTTCTTTTTCCAGTGGAAAGCCCTTTTTGTCAGTTTTATTCCCCAGCAAGATGCAAGCTTTGCTTTATTAAAGTATTGTTTCTTTTCTGTAGCTACTGGGCACAGCTACCCAGCTATTTCTGTATCCTATTTGGTTCTGCCCTTTAAGTGCATTTCTCTTTACAAGCACTGAGTTGTGTCGTCTGCTATCTGTTCTTCATGTTTTTCTCCTAAACTGTCACTATTCATCTAATATGAGGGTCTTGCACCTTCCATCTCATGTTAAATATGTAGATATCAAGAATTATAAGGCAGGGCTCCCATTTATGGGCTCCCATTCACAGGTGCCTCAATGAGTTTCTAAGCCTCATCTTTCCTCATGTGGTTACCTCTTTCTGTCACTGACTCGTCTTTCACTTGTTGCTCCTTTAGTAGGAGCCTTGTTTGCTGACCTTTGTTCACCACCCTCCAGTGATCCTTCTTCAGACACAGTCGTCCTCAGCGCAACCACTTAAGTTTTATGAAACACACCAGTAGGTCTGTACATGCACACACAAATCCACATTCTGCTTCTCCAGTAGAGAAGCCAAGGCTTCTACAGCCAAGGCACCCTTTTCAGCACCGGTTTGCCCATGCACATGCATACACTGCTGTTATTACACAAGAAATTACCTTCCACTTACTCAAGTCCCTATTGAGTATTAATTTCCTTTAGCACAAGACTGAGCTCATGTCTTTCCCCGGAGTCTCCATTTCAATGTCCCTTTGTGTCCAGAAGGGCCTCAGTAAATCCACCAAGCTTGCCTAGAAAAAGCTGCATATGGAGTATTTCAAACCAGTATCACCCATCTATTGCAGGCTTTTCCTTTCCCACAACCTTGTCATTCTCAGCCTGCTCAGAGCCATCCTATGGTAGAGAGAAGAAACTCCTTTCCAGGTCTTTTGGCTTTTCTAGGACAAAACCTAACATACAGCTCCATTATTTTTCCAGAAAAATAATTGATTTTTGGCTTTGTGAATGAATCGAGACAAGGTGATGCCCATTTATCTTAGTCTGCCTTTGTGGCCTCATCTTCAGGTACTAGGCCAGAAGGACTAGTTCATGTCTCTGTATTGCTTCATAACTTTCTATATTTGTGCTTTCTTCCTCCTGCTGTTCTGTCAAAAGTTGCTCCCTGAGGCAACAAAGCATCCTGAACCATGCCTCAGGCAAGGCAGGGTGATCTCCAGGGCAACTGTTAAGTTAGAAGACAGTCTGAAAATCTGCTAGCCCTATTTCTGCTCCACTTTAACATCCTGGTCCCCCTCTCCCTAAGTTCATTTGCAGCAGCTGTGCTCTTTGTATAGCAGGGGATGGTCACTGAGTCTTTTAGATTTTATCCAGTACCCTCAGAAGAGTTACTGAGAGTGCACAGATTTTAGCATGAGAAAGTATGAGAATTTCTTGAGTTAGTCTCCGTAAACTCACCCAAATGGTCTGTAGAAGAGAAATATCCAGTAGAGAAACTTATTATCTTTTGTTGTCTGAACATTGATTCTATCTAGCCATAAAGACGAGTGGCTGAGCATTCAACTTTCATCCATTTCCTTAAATCCTCACTATGGCTTTGGAGCATGATTTTTTTTAGCTGGCTACAAATATTAGAACCCTGTTCTCCCTGACTGCTACAGACAAAGGGAAGGAGGTCCTTGTAGATGCCCCATAGACCAGGAGTCACTCCTCTCTGGAGCGTGAAAACAATCCAGCATATCTCAGACAGAAGAGGCATAATAATGGCAATAGCTACTCAATAACTAAGCACAGTACCCTTAGTGGTGGTCCACACAGTCCCCACAGCACAGACACTGCTTTTTCTCAAGGTTCCTGCAGAGGCAAGTCAACTCTCTGTTTCCAAGAGGACACACGCACACGCAAACACAATCCATGCCATGAGTCAGTGAAGACAGCCAGAGACCAAGCAACATCCATTCAGCCAAACCGTGACTGACTCATATCTGATGTCAGAGAAACTCTTTATCTGAGCCATGTATAAGGAGTTCAGCCAAACCCTCAGTGGTTTTAAATCATAAATTGTGAAGAAACAGATTTAGTCTAAAACTTGAAAACATACGGATAGATTAGCATGAGAACAGAAGACAGAAATGAAATGAGTTTTGAAAATAAGATTTGAGACAGGTTAATCTTAAGACCAAACTGTTTCCAGATAGGGAGAACTGCCAGGAAGGTTTAATATAGCAATACGTGGGAAAATCATGTTGTGCAATGCCAGGAAAGGAATGGAGGTGACAGAAAATAAAGAAAGTGCACTCATAGGTATAGGAGATAGTGCAAATATAAAAAAGGCAACAGAAGGGATGGACAACTGAGATGCAAAACATGGGGGTCAATTTGCTGGGAAAGAATGATTTCTTTATGTGATGAGCTGAGACCCAAGAAAACAGGACCTTAGGAATTACAGGCATCTACAGAGTCTCACATTTCTGTACCAGCCAGCTTAAAGGCACGTATACTTTCTGCCATTAACACAATCTTCTGCAGACTGAAAGAAATAACTGTGTATTCTGTACAGACCAAGAAATGAGACCTAAAAATAGCCTGTAGAGTCAAATAATTCTGAATATTGAATAATTAAATTACACTTAGCATTTGCACAATGCATTAATTTCCAGAGCAGTGCATGAACAGTAATTAATAGGCATCACATCAGCCAAGAGAGTGTATAAATATTATCCCTTATTTATAAATATGACAAAAAGGGGAGGGACAATAAGTGAAATGCCCAAAGCTACTGAGGAGTTATTAGGAGTGGCAAGAGGAGAAAGTGAGTATCTGTGGACTTCATCCTCCACAGGTCAGCAAAATGGGTTGTTCTTCACACCACTGAAAAGTGAGCACAGATTATCACTGATGAAGAATGTGGGAGCGTTACACATACTGCTGGCTGCTTTAAACAGCTGCACAAGTGGTAGGCAATGACACATTGGGTTCTTTGTTGCTCGGTCCCAGGTTCAGATAATAATGTCACCATAGTCTTCTGCAAAGGAGCGGCTGAGAGAGCTGGGGTTGTTTAGCCTGGAGAAGAGGAGGCTGAGGGGAGACCTTATTACTCTCTACAACTACCTGAAAGGAGGTTGTGGAGAGGAGGGAGCTGACCTCTTCTCCCAAGTGACAGGGGACAGGACAAGAGGGAATGGCCTGAAGCTCTGCCAGGGGAGGTTCAGGTTGGATATCAGAAAAAAATTCTTCACAGTAAGAGTCATTGGGTACTGGAACAGGCTGCCCAGGGAGGTGGTCGAGTCACCTTCCCTGGAGGTGTTTAAGGAACGGGTGGATGATGTGCTGAGGGACATGGTTTAGGGAGTGTTAGGAATGGTTGGACTCGATGATCCAATGGGTCCTTTCCAACCTTGTGATTCTGTGTGATTCTGTGTGTGTATGGTTCAGTTACCAGGACCCAGGGCAGAACTGGAAGCAATCAGCTCTAACTTCAAAGTGGAAAAAAAACCCCCTATGTTAAACTGGGAAGTAATTTAACTATTACACAACAGGAGGATGCGGTATAAAAGGACTTTATATATACGGGCAAATTTGTGCACATCAAGTAAATTCTATGCTCCACTGAAGTCAGTAGGATGAAGATTTTACCTTCTTGGCTTTAATGACTTTCATTTGTCCATGGGTTCTTGGTCTGAAAATTGTAAAGGATACCATATGGTTCACCACTCTCGCTGTTAAATACGGACAAAGAAAAGGATGGAGGACTTTCATGTCCTAGGATAATTAGTAATAATACGATATCTCCACAGCCCTTCAAAGAGCTGACATGAGTGTTTCAACAGCCATCCCTGCTAATCCACATTTTTCCTTCAACATTGTTCTCAGAACTACTTGACAATATTTATACTCACCTAGAATTACCTTGCTATAAGGAAAAAATGTTTATACAAGCAGACAATAGAGCAGCTACACCTAACAGTGAGCTCCTCTTCCTCAAGTGCACCCTCAGGATTTTGTTTTCAGAGGCTGCTGAGGGGCATCGCTGGCAGATTTCTGCACTTACATGAACGTACTGGTGGCTTCAACTATCAAAGCTGAGAGCTGTGCAGAGAGAGTCTGGCCATCATTTTGCTTTCTAATTTTACAGCTGCACTACATTACCACTAGTCGGATTCTACAGGGCGCTGAAATTGATCTCAGCAGTAAAGCTGCACCCACAGATGCTGCCTGTATGGCCCTGTTTAAACCGGAGCACTGCAGAAAAGACCAACTATTGTGATTGCTTTTATTCCAGTCCTTACAACAGATGTTTTCCAGCCTGATGTGTTGATAGAAGGGAGAAGAATAAACCTTGACAGTCTTAGCTGTGTCAGCAGGAGCCTCTGGTGCAGATCCAGCTATACTGGCAAGAGTTCATGTTTGCTGGGATAGCTTGGATTGCTCATAAAATACAGCTTTGCTTTCTTTAGGAGCACAAAGAGCAGAAATGGTGATACAGCTACACACCCAAGTGTGAACTATTTTGTTTAAAGCATTGTACCTACATAACTATATAAGTAAAGTCCCTCTAGGTCCAGCGCAGCTTATGACTGCCAGACATGAACTTCGGGAAACTTGAGCTTCTGCTTTAATATGCGACCAGCTTCAGCTGTCACTCACTTTCAGCTGCAAAGGTTATCACCCCCTTAGCAATGTGAAAAGAAGGAAATGCCACCTTTTCCTTGGTTGCTCCAAATTATGGTCCACAGCATTAGTAGAAGGCCTCAATGTGCCAGACTGTGAATGTATATCCCCTTCCGCTGACTCTTAGAATGTCATAACTTTGAACAGGGGGACAGAGTGGGCAGCAGGAGGCAACACCTTAAACTGCTGCAGCAAGTGTTAGTCTGGTAAAGCCCTTTGTAATGAAATGGTATAAGCAGAACTGAGAAATATAAATGTCAATAACATATCAGCTGCTAAAGCCCCAAGAAAAACAGGTAATATGTGTAAACATCTTTTGTGTGCAAGCCTTGAGCCAGGATTTCTGTGTCTGAAACCAGGATCCAAACTTGATGTTTTCCCTTTTGACTCAGACTCTAGCAAGAGAGGGGTGATGTTTTCCGAACTTTCCCATGCTTGCTGGTAAGGACGTCTGCAGACTGGACATTTCTGGTGCCTGCATGTGTAGGCAGGAAACAGTACACCCCTGGGATCTCTGCTGATAGATACCCAAACACATGAAGAAACTCTCTGCTCACTTTGACTTCTCCTCTGACTGGAAGGTGAGGGTAATTGAGCCAGAAGGTGAGGCAAGAGGAAAATGGCTCCAGCTAGAGTTCAAGAAGAGGCAGTTATCATTTTCTGCCAAAATAACCTGAATCTTACTTGGTGACCACTTGTATTATTACTGACATATTGCAAGGAGCAGAAGCTTCTGCCACTTCTGAGATGAGACTCACTTCCTCTTGTTAAGTTTCCTGCTGAGCCCCTTGAAGCTTGGGAGCTAAGCCCCAGTAATGATTGCAGAGATGTCTCTCATCAACAGGAGAGACAGAGGATGCCTCATGCTCCTCCCTGACTCCCCTCCATGCTGAGGTTGGCTTACTCTCATAGCAGACAAAACCAGATCTTCTTAGGCTGAGAAATATATGAAGCCAAGGCTGCTCACAATCAGGTCATATTTTCCACCTCCTAGTTTTATTACATCGTGAGATGGCAGAGAGAGGCAGATGAAGAAAAAGATGTGCTATAGCTGCTGCCTTTTCTTTAAAAAGCTGCTGATCCTCCTCAGAAAAGCCGTACCTCTGGTGGAATGAATCATCCAGCATTTCCTACTCATTTCTTAAATTGTCAATGTAGAGAGAGAGACATAGATGCTCAATCAAATATGCTGAATTTGTATCTGGAATTTTCTAGGCACATCTCTTTTCCTGTCTTAATCGTACAGAGAGTTTACTTTAGGAAGGCTGGAACAAGTGTTTCTATACCATGGGCTTAAGGCTGACCTAAATTAGATGGTTTTGGGGGCTTCTTTGTGCTTGGACAACACTAAGTCAGGAGACACACCACAGTAACCCATCTATGGTACTCCAGCCACTGACTGCGCTTCAGCTCATAGGATGGGTCCAGAGTGAGACTCAAGTAAAATCCCTGAAATTTGAGTTGTAAGGATGATGGATCTTTGTTGTCAGAAGACCATCCCTCACCCTCCAAGGTCTGCCTCTGTTCCTTCTCCTCACTGGCTGATGTCAGTAGTACTGGAGCTGCGGTGGCATTTATCAGGCAGTATGCTCCCTTCCCTTGTGTCTCATCCTGCTGCTCTTATCTCTCCTCTTTTACAACTGTTTTCCTGCGTGCTCTTCCATCCTGCTCCCACTCAGCAAGCTTGTCTCCCAAGGACAGTTTTGCCCTCCAGGTCAGAGCTGCTACTAGTAACTGCTTTATTTCTTATTAGTGTTTGAGGAGTTCCCTCTTCTCTTCCTAGGTCTGTCTGCAATGGCTGTAATGACACATCTATAAAATATCTGTACCTCCAGTCTAATGACACAAACTAGATTTTAAGACTATTGAACTAACAGGGTATCTTAGCAACAAATATTTATTTTAATAACAGTATTCCTAGCCATGTTAAACAAGCACCTACTGCAATAGTCAGAGTGCCTTTAAAGCATTTCATCCTGTCCCACAACCCATTTTCTTTTGATTCATCCTTGCTTAAATGGGTTACTAAAGTGATTGTCATTGTCCCAGGGAGTTTGTTGTCAGCATGCCCTCAGCTTTTTAGAACAATATCAGAAGAGAGGCCGACCACTGTGCTCCTGCTAGCCACCTGCACAGACTCGCTGTGGGGGTTTTCCTCTCACCACCCACTAGAAATTTCTGGTTGTTGCTTATGTTGATCTGCTTAAAGGAGTGACATTGAAGTGCTTTCTTGCATTGCCTATTACTGAATATTCGGAGTCTGTAACACTCCCCTTATTTCCCAGCAATGACAGCCAGCTTGATGTCTGCTCTCTTCAGAGTCAATCCTTGAGTGACATCCTCTCCCTGAAGTTGCGAGGAAGAAACAATTGACATCTCAGCTGACTTTTGTGCTACCTCTCATTCATGCTACTCACCCAACTCACCATGAGGTTCATCATCCATTTCCTGCGGCCCTTATTAGAACTGTAGGAAGGATTTTTCTTTAAAAGAAATTTTCCTCTTGAAATTTAGATATAGTGGAATCATTCACACATCAGGGATAATTGCTAACATAACCACCTAGCTTTGCTGGTTTACTGTCATTGTACATTTTGCAATTACCTTTTTCTCTCCCCTACTGACAAAACCTTGAGACTTCCTGTGAGATCAAACCATAATTTGCATAGTCACCGTTATAAATTTGTGAAAGCGAGTAATAGTTTGTCTTATAGAATAAAATAACACAGCATGAAATTATAGTAACTTATCTTTATATTCCTTGGGTAGCACACTGTTGCTCTCTGATGGGTTGAAAGCTCTTTCTTTTGATAAAGCCTACTAGTATCTGCCTTTAAACTCTTCTGGTGAGACTCTTTAATGAGAGAAATACCCAGAGACTTTAATTTCAGCGCATATCTAAGAAGGATAAATCCAGTCCTTCTTTCCCCTGGCACTCACTGGGGTTCAGCTTTGTTTCAGGAAGGGAGCATTACAGTCATCAAAACTCACAGCTTCACCGAGCTTATATTTTCCTGGGGACTGTTGAAAAGTACATTTTCCATCCCTTCTTAGCTTTCCTCAAATTGCCTCCCAATAATTTTTGCATCACTGGTACTGAATCAAGTGGTTCCTGAGAAGCTTTTCTCCAGGAGCTCAGCCTGGTGCAGCCTAGGCCAGCAGGCACTTGCCTGTCTCCTGGGCATCATCCAGCCCTGGTCAGTAGGCACTTGTCTGGCTTGCAGATTCAACCACTGGCTCCTCACTAAATCATTATTCGGCCAGGTTGACTTAAGTCTAATTATGTTCTCTCTTCCTCCCTCCACCCTCCTCTCTAGGTTACGAACGAGTATTTGTGTACAGCTCAGGGAGAAAAACCTTCCATAGTTTCATAAAAATAAATATCAGCCTTCCAATGAGAGGAGAGCCTTCCAGGAGAGTCTGACGAGGTCAAAAGCTGTTCTAAAGATGCCATCATAAAGTATTTACTGATCCTGCCTGTGCTAAGCAGGTAGATCTGCTAACCTACAAACCGTGTGTATGAGCAGCGGAACTGGTAATGATATCCACCACCCTGAAAGAGCCACAGGACTGTAAGAAGCATTATGTGAAGAGTTATTGTTTGTACCTGGATAACTGCACACAACTTAGGTTGAAAGAGGAATATCATTCACCTCTGTCATTGTTGCTTGGTAAGGGTCTAAGTCCAAACCAAACATGTGGTGTGACCTGTGGTCCCCCAGCTAACTGAAAGGAGTGTTTCGGGTAGGATGCTGAATACTTTTGTTCTGAAAGCAAATAACTCTTCCTCTGACTCACTCAGCACAACTTCATTAGTGACAAGAACTGAGAGTGAAAGTGGCAGCCTCATAATTTAAATTGATTGCTTATTGTGTTCATTTGGTATGGAAGCACTTCGAATCTATTAATCCATTGATTCATTCTTACTTGAGAACATAATTTGATTACTGTGTTTTTTGAATTTTTATTAGTTTTGTAAATAAGGAGCATGCTTACTTCAGCTTATGTTTACTCTATTATTCATTTTGATAGATTCTATAAAAAGGTCACTGGTTTATTCTTTTAGACCACACCAAAGGCCACCTGCCTAATACGGCAAAAGCAAGCTTAGCCATGTGGGTCTTCTTTTACACTATCCATATACAGTGTATACAACAGTACTCTGTGTCCAGCAGCCCTACTCACTTGCCTGGGGTACTTTATTTATAAAGCACAACTGGCTACTCCAGATGCATCACAGACCTTTTTGCTTATTTACGAGCCACAGTTTTTTGCAGTTGCATTAAGCAGCCTTTGCCAGTGTCCCTCTAAGTCTGTAACAGCCCTAAAATGCATGACAGTTTTTCTAGGCAGAGCTCCTCTTTCCATTCACCCGGAGTAACTGCACATACATACATACATGCATGTACATCCATATAAACCAGGGCAACCTGAATTCATAAAAGCAGGAGAACTGTTATTGGTGTCGTCTGTTTTTAGCACTGCTGCACAGGAAAAATTGATGCAAGCTAGCCATTAACTTCCTATTCTCTGGACACAAAAAAGCATTTTTCACTATTGCTGAGATGTTCATTTCTGATCTCTGATTCTACAAGAACCAGTTGTAAGGCCACACCTCTTGGTATAAATTCGCTTTTTATGACTCTCAAAAGAGGAGATGCCAGGTGAGCTATAGGGCTGAGTGCTGCTTCATAAACTGGCCTAAAATTAAGTTGCTTTATTGACAGCAAAGGCAGCAATGCGCTTCAAAGAACCGGTTGGACTGTACTTAGAAAATGAAAGATGAAAGACTTGATATTTAAAAATCTCACCTCTTTGTCCAATGAAAGGCCCATCTTCACCCTTCAGGCTTCGCAGCATTGTCACCTTCAGTTTTATCCAGGAGAATGAAACACGCATCTCTATGGAGCCTGTTAGTATTTTTTGATCATAAACACCAACAGCAAGGGATCAATTAGGTAAGCAGCTAAGTATTTCACTGGAAATCAGCTGAGAAAATAGTGGAGGAAGTTCCCCTCAGATATTTTTGCCTAAGCAGACAGATGATCCTGCTCAGCCAGGCTTGCATCACTTCCCTTTGTTTTTCAGCAAACATTTGAATTGCCACTGTTTGTTTGAAAGAATAACAGGACCTTAGTTCATCAGTGCTTGTACACAGACAAACACATGCTGCAGGAATTGGTACCAGCCAGGTCTAACCCTCACTGTGCTGTCAGAGGGTGTATGGAGGACATGAGGAAGCATGAGGACAACAGAGAATAAAGTAGCCAATGCTTTTAGTCCAGACTTACATGACTGATGGTTGGTGGCAATACAGGAGGTATCTTTGAGACATAGTAAAGTCCTTGAACAGAGATTAAGTGGTCTTGGTCCAGCTCTAAAGCACAGAATGAGGTGTCTGGGTGGGAGACAAACTCCCTACGTGTGCAGCCCTGCTCTAGCTCTGCCCTTAAAAATAACCAAAATGGGTTTGTTTGGGTGGAAGAGGGAAAAGCTGATAAATAGTACATGGTTCAAAATCTGACTATTCACTGAAGGAAATGGACAGGTACCAGATCTGCTGGTGAGAGGTAAGTGTGGAAAGAGAACATCTTGGCAAGATCTCTACTGGAGCTGAATTCAAACTGCAAACTAATACATAATTCACAAACCCTTCCATCCTTACACCTTCCTTGCTACGTTGAACCAAGGTCCTCTGTCTTCCTGGAGTTCAATTCTTCTTTTAGCTGAGACATTTATCTGAAGAGCAATGCTCTGATTTAGGATCAGGCAATAAATTAATAAAAAGATTGGTATAAATCATCACTGGTGATTTAGAATAGCTCTGCAATCATTTGAGTCTGTAAAGCTTAGTTAATGTTTCTAATGCAATGTTCTGCCATGAGATTTAATATAACTTGTACATGTGATTTTGTAATCTAAGCACAGATGTAGAACCAACTAAAATCTATTAAGCCAGTATGTCCAGATCCAATGGGGTGGATTTGTCCATCACTCGATATTATGGCAACAGCATACAGAGGATTTTGGATAGATAGCCTCAGCTGTAAGCTCCATTTAATTATGTTTGCTCTTTTTTGCTCCTCTTTTTGTATTTGTTTTCCATTGAGCCATATGCATCATGAGCTCTCACATGAGTTTCTTGTTTACAAACAAACTAATTTACATTAAGTGTTTTTTTACTCCTCTGTCTGTTATGCCATTATCTGGCCACAGTGCCACACCAAAGACTGGCCCTTTTTGTATGGATTTGGACTGGCTAGTCATCACTCTGAGAGCTTATGACTGTTGCATAAGAAAGGATACCACTGAGATCACAAAAAAACATGGTAGGATGCAGCCACAATTACTATATATTCAGATATTTTAATTAAATTGTCCATGACACTCCCAATACACCTCCAAGCACGGTCCTTTGTGAGTGGCAGAAATTATATTGCATTTCTCATAAGTTAATAGCAATTAGCAGTATCGTGGTTGGCAGTTACTTTAGGCAATATTATCTCTTAAGTAAGCGCTTTGTTTTCTTCTCAGCAGTTGCCACAGTGGACTTGGATTATTGTGATATCTCTCCCAGTCACATGGGTCTTTGACTAAAAAAATGGTTAAAACTGGCTTGAGCCTAAAAGTAACTCACCACAAAAAAAGTTCTTCCAGCCAAAAGCATTGGAAAAGCACCCACTGATTAAAGAGAAGAATGTAAATGGAATTGAAAAGCAAAATCTAAGAGGGGAGGATATTCTGGCAAGACCTGACACGTTCTGTACTTGATCTATGTTTTTCTTCATCATCTTTCTCCTGATAGGAGAAAGTGATACACTTCTTGCTATATCACCTGCCTGTTACACAGGGAGAAAAAACTCTTCAATAAAAAGGTGAAACGCAAGGCTGTATGCTTTCAGAACTAAGCCTCATTAGCTAAATTTAAACCCCTCTCAACTTTGGGAAAAATAGCATGCAGTATTTTATCCACAGACCTCTAATTTCCATTTTTAAAATTAATATTAAATATGAACAACTATATTCCTGGAAGAAGAGAGTGAACATTAGTGCTGCAGAACCAATGCCTAGATGTGTACAGATTCCGGAAGAGATCATCAGCATTTCCGTTCCTTGGTTTACTGTGCCTAACTAGAGAAAAATCCCAAATGCTCAGATAAGCCTGGCACTGTATGGCCTTAAACTTGCCTTGTCACCTACCTTCTCTCCGCTCTTCCTTTACTACATTTTAGAATACAGAATACAACAGAGCTAAACAACTTCTTTTTAATAAATATTGATTACAAAATGCCCCGGTCTCATTCTGCTTAGATTGTGGGAATAGCCTACTGCTAGGCTGTTCTGAACTTGACCCTCATTCTGCATCCAAATTCAATGATACAGCCATTCATCAGCTTGATTTGGCAGTGTTATACATGCCCTCTGAAACATTATTTTTGGCAGGCTCTCAAAGCACGAGTGACTTTCAGCATACAAATCTCACCAACTTGCTGCACGATCTCCTTCATGATCCTTGATCAGCAGGAGCTCATGACCTCGGCTGAGTAGCATAAAACCAAAAATAGTGCATTTGACAGTGCAAGTCTGAATAACAATTAACACACAGCCTCAGTGATAACAGTCAATAAGTACATCAGCTGTGCTGAGACTGCTCTTCTCCACCTCCGTTCAGCTGAGCTGGTCAGCAGGAAGAAGGTGCCCAAGAAAGACCTGCAGCTGATCCCTAGATGAAGCAAACGTTGCTGCTGTAAGTTGACTTGTGCCAACAAGAACTGTCTGGCGATGGCAACTACAGAGAGCAGGCCCCTGAATCAGCACCTTTTTGATTAGAGAATAAGTAGGAATGATTCTGCATATTTTTGTAAACTTTGGAAGATTTTAGAAGCATTTCTATTCTTTTTGACTGCCTAGAGTTGAATGTCAGTTAGCCCTGGGCTACTAATGGGGAAATGGCAGAACAGAACAGGCCAGGAACTGTCTGTGCCTCTCAATTTTAGTACTTTTTTAGGCTTTTTTTTTTTTTTTTAGAATTTCACCTCTTTAAGTTCTTAAAACATCTAGAGAAAAGTACAAGCTTCCCCGGGATCCTTGTGTGCAATATGTGAATGTCCTTGGAGTAGTTCTTTGGAAGAGCAGCAGGAAGTATTTGATTGCTGCAGTGTTTTATATAATCCAGCAGCTAAATATCCATATGCTAAGGAATCTAGCCCACCCATAACTGAAGACGTGTTGTGGGCATCTGTTCCAGCCCACTGAGGTATGATTGACACCACTGCATCAAAACCACCCTTTTTCAGAAACTCCTGCAGGAAAAGAAATGGAGAAGCTAGCTTGACCTCCACCCCCTCAAAGAGAAACCTTGGCTCTAGAAGTGATTCAGCAGAAGATGATGCAGCACAGAACTGATTCGTTTGGCAGCTGCCCCACTGCAGGTCTACTAATGCTGTTGTACAACACCTCTTTCACTGATAATGCGTAAAAGCCAAAACCTTTGCCTGTCATGGAAGGGAGATACTAAAAATGATTCAGCTTAGCATCGCTTTACGAAGATAACAGCCTAATCTAGCAAGTAGGAGTCACACACATCCACTCTTTCAGCCACGCTGAACCAGAGTCTTTGTGTTTCTCATAGGTCCAGAACTCAACCCTTGCCAGAGCAGGTCTTCAGCCTTTAATGAGAGAAGAGATGAACACTCAGAATACAAGCCTGAATATTCAGTCGGTTGTGCATAGTTTACGCAAGTGAATAACTGTAGTGAAATCCATGTCGTAAGGCAGTTAAAGATATTTCGTGATGATGAGGGATCAGGTTCTGGTAAATGTATTCAGAAATTAAACAAGAAAAACAGAGTAAACTACTCTGGCCTATCAAAGTTATTTATATCCTGTTAAACAGAAAAAAAACCAAAAAACCAAACCAGGCACAAGAGACATCTGGAGTGAAAATTAACTAAAACCAGACTAATGACATAAACAAGAGAGAAATACAACCTGCAGATCTGTGTAGTTGAGCCTGATGGATATCACAAGTCAGATTGATAGGGATTTTTTTTTTAAAAAGAACACAACAAATCAATGAGGAAATTTTCCATTTAAAGCCATAACTACTGATTCAGAGATTTGTGGGGGCATAAAAGACAGAAGCATAGAGGAAAAATCAGCTACCAACAGCTCTAGATGCATATTGGGCCCAGAACTAATTGAATAACAGTAACCATTATTTGCAAATCATTTTTGTTGCCAAAATTCACCACCAATATTATTTACAAACTGTTGTATGACCACCTGCAAATCTGACTGACTTAAAGAAAATGCACAAACACATAAATAGTCATGAACAACTATTTGAAAAAACAGTAGTGTAGAATATGCATTTTGAAAATGTAAGTTAGCAAGTGAATTCTCCCACTGTTGCAATATCATAGAATCATAGAAAAAATTTTTTCCTGATCTCCAGCGTGAACCTCCCCCCACACAGCTTGAGGCCATTCTCCCTTTCTCCCTTGTCCTGTCCCCTATCACTTGGGAGAAGAGGCCAGCTCCCTCCTCTCCACAACCTCCTTTCAGGTAGTCGTAGAGAGCAAGAAGGTCTCCCCTCAGCCTTCTCTTCTCCAGGCTAAACAACCCCAGCTCTCTCAGCCGCTCCTCATAAGACTTGTTCTCCAGCCCCTTCACCAGCTTCATTGCTCTTCTCTGGACACGATTCAGAGCCTCAACATCCTTCTTGTGGTGAAGGGCCCAGAACTGAACACAGTACTCAAGGTGTGGTCTCTCCAGTGCCGAGTAGAGAGGGAGAATAACCTCCCTGGACCTGCTGGTCACGCTGTTTCTGATACAAGCCAAGATGCCATTGGCCTTCTTGGCCACCTGGGCACACTGCTGGCTCATGTTCAGCCACTGTCAACCAACACCCCCAGGTCCTTCTCCTCCAGGCAGCTTTCTAGCCAGACTTCCCCTAGTCTGTAGCACTGCATAGGGTTCTTATGCCCCAAGAGCAGGACCCGGCATTTGGCCGGGATCATTTTGCACTGAGGGCATTTGCTCCCGGTAGTGAAGCAATTTCTGGGTTTGGTGCATTTCCTTTAAATGTGTGAGAAAGGCTGCACATGCTTCTAACAGAAGAAATCTGGCCACAATTTTCACCTCATTGCTGACCTTGAAAACACTTTAGTATTCTCTTGCTCATCTAGCTATGAAATCTTCATCCAAACTGCACTGGGATCTGCCATCTGTTTGATTCCTCTGCAGATCTGGTCAGAGTAGTTTTATGATCTGCATTCATGTCTATAACAGAGAGTATCTTTATAAAGGTGACAAATGCTACTGCTTAAAAACCTGGTAGTATGTTGGTGTATTTTTTATTTTCAAGGTTGGCAAAAGCATCTTTATGGAGCTCTTATTTGCTCCAATTACCCTAACAAAGTAAAACATTTGCTAAAATAATGGTAAGCCAAGCAAAGCAGAAATGATAGGGTTTTAGATTGTATACCATCACACCTTATTCACCAATAACAGTACTTGCTAAATTCGGAGTCCACAACATTTCTAAACACAAAATCCTGGGCTAGGTTTGCAGTGCTGACAGATTAAAATGTTCTCTTTCTTTACTTAGAAGTTGACCCAATTTGTTAGAAAAATCTTCAGGAGAAAGTAAATGTGGAACACTGATTACAGCAATGCTTTGGATGTCAACAGTGTTATCCAGGTGCTAAAAAATGAAACCTGCATCAAAATATGTCCCTGAAAGGTACACCTGTTTCTCTCATTCTTGCATGGAAATGGTGACATTCTTTCCCATGGTTTTCATTTTTGTCCAGCTCCTGCATCACAATAATATCCTGTCAGTAATTCATAAGTATTATAAAGGCCTTTGCTGTGCTTCTGGGATGACCAGAAATTAGTAAACCCAGTATGTTATTTAGTTTAGATTTGTATGACTTGTGTGGCCCATGTGGTTTCTTCACACATATACATTGTGCAGCCCTCATGTGATGACCTTCCCAAAGGTGGCCTGTGGGATAAAAGATCCTGCACATGTCTGCAGGCTGGACTTGGTCTTGAAGAGGACTTGTAAAATGCAAGCTGGGGGGAAAACAAGCACATTGCTTCCCTGAAATGGAAAAAAAACCCCCACAGCGAGAGTTCATTTTCTAAAGCCTGTAGGTTCTCAAGGCACCAAAGTGATGAATATGAGACTTGCTGAGCTCTTCCCCATGGGGGACATTCACGTGAGTGTCACTGAGATGCCTGCAGACTCCCAGGGACCAATGGCACACTGTTTCCCTCATCCATGAAGACGGCATGATGGCAAGAAGACATGGGATGTTCTTGTGCTGCTCTGTAACTCCTGAGCACCATGTCAGAAGCCCCAGGATGATCTGGAAAGTGTAGGGAGGTCTTCAGGGATCATTTCCACGGTATATTGTAGTGCTGATGTTTACATAGGCTCCTTTTTTTGTGCTTCACCATGTGAGACTGAGCATTGAATACAAGTGACTTTTACATCAATAAAAGTTCTATCAAATGAGTCAATAAACCTTTTATCTCAGTTCCAAACACATGTATATTTCTGTTGGTTGCCAGTAAAAAAAAAAAGGAACAGAAACAATAACAAATGTATCCAATTCAGGACAAACATGTAAAAGAACCATACATTTCAAAGGCAATGAGCTGTTACCAAACATTATCAGTCTGGACTATACATGTTAAAAAAAGGAGAGTCCTAGTTGATCGAGTGCTAATCAAAAATCTAGAGCATATACAGTCCAAGTCTGGTTCCAGCAGACCCAGTGTGAATGGCCAGCGATGCAGGCAACCTTTGTGCCTTATGCGTCAGCAACAGAGGTACTGGTGCCTGCCGAGCTCTGTGCTGGGGCAACAGCACATATAGAGGACCTGATCTCCTCGCCATAGTGTTTGTTGCTAATACTACTATTAGTGTCACCTGCGCAGTGGGCTGAGCAGGCAACTAAGGCAGCAAAGGGCTATGAAAGACTGTAAGGCAAAGACAGATGGAGGAGATGATGCCCAGAAATGGTAAGAGAGATGCGAAGGTGCCTATACGCAATAGCTACCTTGGGAGCAGGATATCAGGAAGTGAAGTGGGAGAAGCTTTGAGCTGCAGGGGCAGGAGGTAGCTGTGCATTATCCACCAGTGCCCCATAAAGAGGAATGGGGGAGCATGAAGCATGATGTCCTGGCACCTTTCCTGTGCACTTCCCTGCCGTTCTGCTCTCAACTCCCTTTGCCTTGAGCTTGTCCTTTTGCTCCTGTTGCTTGAACATATGGTGCTTTTTTTCCAGCGCCAGGGAGACCATGCGAACAAGCTGTGTATGCTTCTTGCAGTCCCTGACCTGAGTGCATCTACAGTGGGTGGCCAGCTTGGAGCACAGGAATGGACATGGACGCGACTGCAATGTGGTGACAATGCAGCTCAGACAGAGAGCATGGGTAGACTGACCAGCTAAGAAACACTTCCTGAGAGAAGGTCAGCCTTTTCCACCAAGGTTTTTTTTTTTTCGCACAGCTTTTTCTCAAACACCTCTTTGATTCAAGACCTGATGTCTCCCACCCATAATCTAAGCTGGCATTGAGCCCAAGAGGTCAAGACCCTAAGAAGGGTAGAAGGGTGTGCTACGGGCCTGACAGGCAGTGCTTGTTATGGCTAGTAAGACTGACATGGATTGAGTTCCCACCTGTTTCCTGCTCCTCCATTTGGAGAAACAGAGCTCCTCACACAATGGCTTAGAAAATTGTCATATGGTTGTGGAGGAAATGAGGCTACTCCCTGAAGGAACCTGGGAAGGATAGCAAAGGGTGTCTCCAGGACACAGTGCTCAGATTGCTCTTCTAGAAGGAAAGGACAGGGGCACAAAGAAAAAAATCCTCCACAAGGAAAAAAGAGCTGCTCTTGTCCACCTCTGAGCTCATCCAAGAAGCAAACAGTGTCTGAGTGAGCAGCTCACATTCGCTCCATTCCATAGCATCACAGGAAAGGAATCTGCTTCAAAAACAACAGCTGATCCTCTAAGATAGAGCTAGATTTTCTGCATGCTCATGTAACAGATACCTGTATGAGCCATGCAACAAACTGTCCTTGAAAATCAAGAGCTCTGCCTATACTGGCACTGAGGTGGACACAAGGTACACTTTAAGTATCAGTCTTGTTTCTTTGGTTGTTTTAAGATTTACTGTCACTACAGTTTATCTATAATGAATTACTTTTTAAATGTTATTACTTCATACAGCTTGATTATATTTGCCAAAACATGCTGACTATTAAATTGTATTTTTTTCTCTTTTTATCACTAGTATACTATTGTAAAATAAACAGCTACTTTAAAAATCTTTAAAAATTCTGAAGACATGAAGCGGAGTCATTGTTTAGAGGAGGAGAAGGAAAAGTAGGCACCAGATAAAGAGAAAACACATTGGCTGAAAATTCATGCAGTGTACGTCAAAGTTCCTTTCACTGTGCATGGTCTCATTTCGACACCTTGAGCGTGGCTATTTATTGAAGAGCTCTTGGGTTGATTGTGGCCTCTGTGACTTTCTTCACACGGTCTCTTGTCCTCCTTTGTACTGTATAAAGTAGGGATTCCTCTGGGTCTCCCAGGGTATCTTCTTTCACCTTCTCACTGGGAATCATGTCCTGCCAACTTGTACCCTGAAGTTAATGACTGGCAGGTCCCTGACATGACTCTCTTCCTATGCTGCTTCACCTCATCCTATACTGTTATAACACTAATGTAATATTACTTTCCATTGTAGAGGAAGTTCCTCATCCTGATCTCCCTCAGTAGCATTTGTGTCATCCATAGTCCATCAGCTGTTTCTCTCCTGAGCTTTCCCAGTCCTTCTACCCATAAGCTGAGGACGTTAAGGAGTCCCTGAAAATACTGCACAATAAGCAGTTACATGTCAATCAGGAGCCTGCATCTGTCACCTAAGTGGATAACTGCACCTGCATGACAGAAAAGCCGTAAGTTCCTTGCTTGCCCCTACTTCTTGTGTGAAAACTTACAAACCTACGATGACAAAAGGTAATTTCTGCCAGTTCTAGAGAATAGGCCAGGATCCCCAGTTCTGTGTGCACATGCTTCAGGACAGCCTTAGAAGAAATCTGGGGAAAACAAATCACAAAATAGTCAGGAAAGGAAAAGGAGGAAAATGGAAAAAGTATCAAATGTGGTGTTCAAATTTTAAGGTGCAGCTCCACCATGCTTCTTACAAAAGCTAAATAATGAAAATCATGGACGAGGGGGGGAGCTCACAGATGCTTCTTAACCCCTCGCATTGATCTTTCCAGATGAAGAAATGATCTAATTCCTCCCAAGGTAATTGCAAATTACCTACTGACCTTAAGAAAATGTCTAGATGTTTCAAGGACTCCAAGACAGAAACTGGCGCTGGTGTTGAGAACTACAAAAAAAAAAGAAAACAATTAAAAAAAAAAAAGAAGCACAGAGTGTGACAAACCAATCTGAGTGACTCGGCAAACGTGCAGAGTTAATTGCCACTTTATTGCTAAAGATGAAGATTATAAAATTGTATGGCTTCATTTTTCTTGCTGCGTGTCAAAACTCGTATCATCTGGAGATGTAATAATGTTTCTCCTGAAATAATATAGATATGTTCTTTGTGTGGTTTTCTGCTTTCTGACCTCTTACCTTTTTCAGGTCCTCTACCCTTTCTCTGTAAATGCTGTCAATCTTAATTTATTCTGTTACAGTAGTTATACTTAGTCACAGATGTATTTCTGCTCCCCTCCCATAAGAAAGGACACTTTGCATAGCCTTAGAGTAATCAAGAAAGTCACCACAAGCCATCAGAAATGCCTCCATACACAACAGATACAAATTTCCCTTTTAAATCAAGGTATTTGCTGAGATATTGGAAAAGTTATGAAAAGCATATTTGCATCAGCATTACTGATAAAAGCCAGATGTGATACACCTGCTCTGAAGGGAAACAAAATAAAAGACATCTTTCTACCGCACACTTCCTCTTGCCTCCAAACAATTGGTTGGATTTTGGGACAAAGCTGCAAAAAATCAAGAATTTCAGTGTCCCCATTGCAAGCATCAATCCAAAGCCAAAGGAAGATCACATCACAGCAGAGCCCTCACTTTATCATCTAATCATTATTATAAAACAACACTAAAAACCAAACATGGCAAATGGATATATCTAGTGGCCATCTGACTTCCAGGCAGATGAGAGTGTGAGCTCTATCTCAGTTTTGTTAATCTCTGTACTATTTTTGATCTTGTAACTGGTTAGATTGTGTTAAAGATACAAAGTTCAATTGCTTTTACCTCCTAAAACTACTTATTTTTATTCTTACTCTCTTGACATCTCTTCTTGTCCTAAAATAAGACAAAAGCCTTAATTTACTGAGCATCTTTCATAAAGCATGATGTACATTCCTATAAAGCATACCAAGACTTTCTGAAAAGGTCTAAGAAAGCTTCTTAAGATTACTACTTCTTCCTCTGTAAATACACACTGCTTGCTCATCACGTTGAGGTGCCACTCTGTTCTCAATACTGCAGATCCATCCCACAAGCCCTTTTTCCTGAATTGGTGCTCAATACATGTTTTGTACTAACTCATACTTGTTGATAAACTACTAAAGCTGATGCCTGTATTTGTTCCCTTATGTCTGTGCTTGCAGTAGACTGGATGTTCTTCATTGGTTGTTATAAATGGGCATACCTTAGCTGACATCTTCAACACTGCATGTGCCTCCTTACAGGGATTCTTCTGATACATTGTTCTCAGAGATTGGCTGTATATTCCCCAATGGATTCTCTGGGGACAAATAAAGCCTGAGGCTTCCTTAGAAAATACATTTTGCAGCTTGGGCCTGAGAGCTTGGTCCCATTCATGCACCTGCCAAAAGCATGCAGCTACCAGCCACAGAAAGAATTGGCTGCCATGCAAGAGCTCTGCTTTCTTAGAGCAAATTTACCATACAGAGGCATTGGTAGGATCATCTGTATGGAGCTGCCTGAACTCACCTGATACATAGGAGTGCAGCAAAATTATCAGGTTTTTATTTTCCCCTCTGCTTTCTGCCTTTTGCCAAAAAGACTGTCTTTACTCTGCAACGGACTGACGCAGGCTGTAGGTACCGCTAGAGGAGGACAGTCACTGGCAGATAACATGGAGAGAGAGGGTATAAGAAAAGGAGAAAAAAAAAATCTCAAACTCGTGCTCTCCAGGGAGGCTGAATTGAGTATGGTTGATAAGCCAGAATGCTCCATAAGAGACAGCGAAGGCTGCAGGCTTTGCCTTCAACAGCACCATGGGCATCTGGGGAAGGCCACAGTGGGCATGAAGAGAAGAAAGCACCACATTTCATTGTAACTGCTATAGCTGCAGAAGGATGCAAAGCCTTACCATGTTTGACACAATTGCTGTTCACATCTTTCCATCACTTTCCTCAGAAAGTTTCTGTTTAACCATCAAATAACGAATGCCAGCCTCAGGTAAGGATGGAAGCCCTTGTTTTCACTTTCTACAATGTGATGCTCTCCTGTTGTGGTATTAAGGAGCTCCTTTCAACGTGTGTGTTGTAGACAGACTTATTAAGAAAGAGGATATTCCCTGGGCATTATGAAGGAAAAAAGGACCTCATGGACACCAACTGTCAGAAGAATCCCTGCAAAGTGCTAGTGTTTTAAATAAATATTTTTAAAATGACACAGCTAGGCAAAAATGTCCTGTTTTAAATAACTACAAGGATGTTCTCTCTGCGGGGAGATCTGAAGAGCAATTATGTCCCCAACCTTGTGCACACAGATTATAGGACTGAAAATGTACTTTGCTTTAGAAAGACTTGCTTTGATTTTGTTCAAAAATATACTTGAAAATCTACACTCTCAAATCCGCAAAAATATGATAAAATTATTTTAAAAGGTAAACATATTTCCAATGCATACATGAAGGCTAGCAATTGTTCAGTAATTCCTTTTAAGCCTAAAATGTTTGAAGGCTTGGTGCTCTTGTCGTATTTTAATAGTATTTTCTGTAACCAGGCAGATTTATGTCCAGCTCTGTTCAGGCATTTACATTTTTAATCCAAAATTTGCATCTACATCCCATGAAGTATATGCTGCTTGACTGTAAGTCAAAAAGCAGCTCAGCATTCCTCCCAAAGACAGTCTCCGCAGGAGACTGTAGGTTCAAGGGGAGATAACACAGACTATCTGGTTCTCAGGACATCATCTTTGTGAGAAGACTCAGAGGCTGACTTCTCTTGCAAAAGGAGCTTGACCATCACCTAAGCCCCACCGCTGTAACTTTGGAAGTGTGAAATAGAAGACATAAGTCCAGGAAGCTGGAGATAACAGCATCCTCTTTAGAAACCAAGTCATACAGTCTGCATCATACCCTGCCATGCAAGGCAAGCCAACGTTTCAGAGGTGAATGCTTCTCTGGATGCCTAAAGTTAAGCTGAGACACCTCAGCTATCTCAAGCTAGGCACTACAAAATGGAACAACCAAAAATCACATGTTATTGGTAAAAAAAAACCATGAGTCATCGCCTTTGTCAAATTCAGCAAATTTAAATTCTGGTTGATACTGTATTTTGTTTCACACTTTCTTGAAAACACCTGAAGTGGAGGGGAGGTACAACCACAGCTACTGAAGTAAATGGTTACATCCCCTGGCCTATGACAGAAGCATTTATCTTTCCTTCAGCCAATGTGTAAGAGGCAGGAAGATAAGTCTCTCCTGCTCCTGCTTAGCTACTTTCTGACAAAAAATTTACTGTAGTTTTTGTATACTGAATATTTATAACTGCTGTTAGTATCAATATAATTTTTGCCGTTACTGCACTTATTTACATTTTAATGGCCAAGTCAATAAAGATTTATGCACCTGTCATCTGAATTTTCAACAAAAGTGGTGAATGCTTAAAAACCACTATTTCCTGCAGAATACTCCCCCTCAAGCATCCTTTAAATGCCTTCAAATTTGGAGGAAACAGTAGGCTATCCATTTAGACAATCAACTCTTAAAGTCATAAGTCAAAGCCAACAACATTTTGTGTCAGTCTTTATGGGAAAACTTCTGTATACTGCAAAACCACTTCCTTGGGAACTATTTTTTCTCTCTCTATTTTTAAACATTGTCCCTTGAATGACAAAGTCTGGTGTATCACTTTGATATGTCACAGCTACACAAACTACATTGGTTTTGTATCTTGAGGTGATAATGCTGCTTAGAACTGATTTGGTTTTGATTTTAATGCAGCAAAAGGTATAGTTCAGAGCACTGCTTTGAAGACTGTGCAGGTGCACCATGTAGAAGGGACATGCTATGCTCCAGTATTAACTCCTATGCACACATACCCTCCTCCAAAACGTGAACTACAGAAAGGAAAGCCTAAGAGCATTCTCTCCAACCCTGCCTGTGGTCGTGGTGCAGCATTTCAGGCTACTGAGCTGCACAACCACACTCATTCTAGCCATGCTCTTCTTGAAGGCAGCCACACCACAGACCTCTTTTATCTTCACCGAGGGGAGGCCACTGAGACCCACACTGCTGCTCTGCTAAGATTCTGCAGGATCAACTCCCTTTCCATTCCGAGGCTAATATGGTTATTTACCTGCTGTCCATCCCTTGCTGGATTTTGTGGTGGGCTGGTAGCTGCAGTGACAATAATGAGAAGCAGGTTGTCTCTCTGGAGCTCTGTTCCCTCTCCAGGGTGTTCTGCCACTCAAGGCTCACCGTGGCCTGGTAGAGACAAGCCAGGTCTGTCCCAGTTGAAGCTAAGGGTCTCAAACACATACAGTAGTACAAAGTTCCTGATCCGTTTAGGCTGGGGTTCAATGTCCAGACTAGTTTTAGCACAGAGTTTAGGTTCAAGGCTGAGGCGAAGCCAAGGCTGGGGATTAGGCTCCAGCAGTATCCCCGCTCCATAACCTGCTCTTGTAAGGTAGCATTCATAAATCCTACCGTCTCAACGCAATCGTGTGCAGCAGAGCTGCCAAGGAGAGGTTGTGTCAGAGACGCAGAGCTGGAGGAGCCCAAATGGATTCAGTGCAGAGCTCTTGCTCTCAAGATGCAGCCTGGCTCACCCATGCGATAAAGCTGCAAGCAGAGCACCCTTAAACCCGTGGTACCTGCACGGATCCTTGCAGCTTGAATACGAAATTTTCATCCTGACGCTGAAAGGCATTTCCCTCCGTATGGGCAATTCCCTTTCCAGCTCCTCAGAAGGCCAAATAGCGCCTGTGAGCATCTCTACAAGCAACGGAGGCGGGGCTGGGGGTGGAGGGGAAATGTCTTTCACTTCGTTTTTCAAAACCCCCAGCTCTTTCCACCCCCCTCCCAAGATATCCCCTCCGGTTCCACCCCGGGGGCACAGCACGGTGCCCGGCTACCGGCGGGTCCCTCGGGCGGCAGGCGGCGCGGTGAGCCGGGATGCCCGGCTGATGCTGAGCTCACCGCCCTCCGCCCGCCTCCCCTCCCTCCCTCGTCCCTCCCTCCTCCTCCTCCTCCCTCCCGCGCCCAGCCCGCAGCCGGGATCTCAGTATTATGGCATCGAGGAGAATGGAGACCAAACCCGTGATAACGTGTCTGAAAACCCTCCTCATCATCTACTCCTTCGTGTTCTGGGTGAGTGCGGCGCGGTGCGGCGCGGACGCCGAGGGGGCGGCGGGCAGGGCGCGGGGCCCCCCGGAGCCCACCTGCCCCGCGGGGTGCGGGGGCTCCGCCAGCCGGGGGGCACCGGGGCGCCGGGCGGGGACGCGGCTCTGCCGGTGCCGGGATAGGGATGGGCATGCACGCAGGGATCTACCCGTGCGCACACGTAGCTGTGCACGCACACAGCTGTGCACGCGTACATTTGTGTACACGTATCCACGCACACATGTAGCTATGCGTGCGTGTATCTGTGCACACGTAAATCCACGCACACGCATATCTGTGCACAAACAGATCCATGCTCACACGTGTCCGTGCACATGTATATCTATGCACACACATATCTGTGCACAAATATATCTATGCACACTTATATCCATGCACGCATTTATCTGTGCACACATATATGCACGCACACACAAATCCGTGCACACACATATCCATGCACACGTATCTATGCACACGTATATCCACGCATACATATATTTATGCGTGCATAATGCTATGCACGCACATATCTGTGCACATTTATATCTATGCACATGTATATCTGTGCACACACGTATCTATGCACACACGTATCTATGCACACATATATCCATGCACACATATATCTATGCACACATATATCCACGCATACATATATCTGTGCACACACGTATCTGTGCACAAATATATCCATGCGCACACATATCTGTGCACAAATATACCTATGCACACGCATATCTGTGCACACGTGTATCTATGCACGCGCATATACATGCACACATATATCTATGCATGCATATATCTATGCAGACACATATCTCTGCTCTCGTATATCTGTGCACATGTATATCTATGCACGCACCTATCTATGCACACATATATCCATGCACACAGATATCTATGCACGCACATATCTGCGCACACCTATATCCACGCACACGTCCATCTATGCACACATATATCTACATAATAGAGGTTCTTGCCTCTTTTTGCAGACAGTAAACCCCCCCCCCCCCCCCCCCGAGCCCCCGCAGGGGAAAGTCGCAGGGGTCGATGCCCCCCCGCCCATTCTGTGCCCTGCGGGACCGTGGAGGGGGAGCTGCCGCCTGTCCCCCCCATCCCTGCCGCATCCCTGTCCCACCTTCCTGCCCCCTCCCCGAGCCCCCTTCTGTTCGGCTCCTACCTGGGTTCTCCCGCCTCCCGGTAGATCCTCGGCGCTGCGTTTCGTAACCCGGCTCAGGCTCCCGTAAACCATTTTTATGACCCAGATACATTAATTGAGTTGCAGTGATTGACTGACGGGGAGCCGGGTTTTTCAGGCGACCCTGGAGGCTGGAGGTTTTCGCAACGTCCTGGCCTGTTACTCAGCAGATCCCTGGCAGGAGCAGCGTATTGTGGTGGCAATCTGCAGATTAAGGACCTTTTAATGGTACATGGTGACAACAGATGATAATGGCCCCGCTGTGTCCTGTTAGAGACTGCAATCTGCACATCATTGATACAATACACTGAAGAGAATTTGTCATTTTCCTTGCAAGGGAAGCTGATTGTGTCTTATCGTTTTAATTGCTTTGTGCTGTAAGAAGAGCCCAAATTTTCATCATTCTGCTTAAAAATGCATTCTAAACAAAGAACTGATTATTCATGGCAATAATGTTTTACGTCTTTATAGTGAACATATGACTTTAACTGTTTCAACTTTAACTTCACTGGCTTTTTTTTTTTTTAGAAAAAAGCATAAGCAAAAATCATTTTACTAATCCATAGTTATAGCAGTACCTCTGTGTTATTGAACCCTCCCATCCGTCCGGCATTTAACATAACCTCCCCTCTTCTTTTTTTTTAACGATTTTGGTGTTAATTGCGGCAGATATGTCTGATGACTGAAATGGACAGGAAACTGGAATCTTCTGTTGTTTGGTGGTTTTTTTTCTTGTTGGCAAATAGATCCTTCACACTAGTCGCAAGGAGGTAGGTTGCTAAGTTTACACGCTTACCACGGTTTCAAGATGCATCCTTTCCAGTCCTTTTCCATTCCTAATTGATCTATAAGAAACTCTTCTTCCTGTGATTAACGAGCAACTGCAGGAGCTCTGGTGAATTCATGTTATCTTTTCAAATTGTGTTTTATTTTAAAAGTGACCGCTGTATCTGCTGTAGCCCGAACAAACAGAGGACTTAAATTGTCATGCCTGTCGAGCTAGCACATTTTGTGAACGCTAATCTCATTAAAAAAGAGGGAATTGTACATCAATCCAAGCAGCTGGCTAAGGGCATTTGCGCTGTAGGCTGTCGTGATGCCAGGCCAGGTTGACAGCTGCGATCTCATAGGGTAAATAACACAGCTGAGCTCTGGCTTAGGATACAGCAATGCATCTGTGCTGGTGGGATGCTCTAATGATTCTTTTCCTCTAAACTGTCTGTCAGGCTCCCATGCGTTCCAGTCTTAACCAAGGGCACATCCCACTAAAGTGGCTCTTTCAGTGACTTAAAACCTGACAGCCATTGATTGGTTGTCTGTCCTCTTCCTTGAACCTGGAAGAGGGTGAAGAAAATAAACGCTTGGAGAAAGAATCCTGCAACAGGGAGCAGAAGAGAACAAATTTCTTTTTTCATCATGCTTACTGTTGCATCTGGTCTCCCAAGGCACCAACCTAGGGAAACTTAGACAGATCTCAATGGGAGAAGACAGCAAAAGGCCTGGTAAATGTCCAGAGTAGTTGACAGAAGACCCTAAGTCTTCATCAGCTGTTCTTCCTTTTAGCATAGAAGAACAAAAACTAATTCACTTTTTTGGCCCCTTTCTGGGCTTTGAATCAACCCATTTAGTATAGATTGGAGGAGGCTGCACCTATTGCCACGAGTAGAGCAGAAACATGCTGTGTTTTGGCCATATCCTCATTTTCTTTTTACAGGCAAGTTTGAAAACTGAGGGATGCGCACAGTTGTCTCACCCTCCCTCCATTATTTTCTTTGTACTCTTACAAGCTGCTGGCTCTCGAGTCGGTGTAACTCGGATTTGGTCCCTGTGAATTCTCAAAGCTGAAAATATGGGAAGGATTCAATAGAAGTACTTCAAAAAATTATTTTTTGGACTTACCTAAATACCAGAAGGAAACCATGCCAGTGCCACAAATGGCTGGTTTGTAGAATTTTATTCTGACAGCTTCCCTACATTTTTTTGGAGAGGTTGTAAGCCAGTTTCTGAAGGAGAAAGGACTGCATTGCTTAGCTGCAGTTTGTACGGGGTTTTTCTCCCTGTAGGGATGAAGTTGCACTATAACACGGGGAGGAAAGTCATCCTGTAACAGGGAGATATGTGGTGGAAACCTTTCAAATATGTGCCAGGTGGTTATGGGTCATAATGTGAGGGGATGGGAGAGAAGACGTACCTTTGAATCCAGTGAGCTGTTTTGAAACATCCAGAAGGACTTACTTGTGTTTATGTTGTTTATAAAAGAAGAAAATCTATGTATGCAGAACGTTGCTATCATGAGTGGTTATTTGTCAGGGTTAAATACAAACTGCATTTGTATCGATGTGTGAGATGTATGTAGATGAAGGCTTTTAATATAAGCTTAAATGAGACTCCACTGACTACATGAGAGCTGCAGGCTGGTAACGAAGAGACATGGTTCACACAAATTTCGTACTGCGTAGGTTTTTCCTTTCAAAATAGGTTTTATTTGATGGTATTTGTTATTTTGATAGCTTCTTCTCCCTCCCCCCCTGCACTGTATTTCCCAACTTCTTTCCATAAATGTTTCAACAGGGTAAAAAAATTCCAGAAACAGAGATAACAAGCTTTTTACACTCTCATATGTATTGTTATTCATAGTACACTTTAAATGCCTAGGGTTACCGCTTTTCGTCCTTAAGGGAGATAATAATAAAAATTCAACAGCCATTTTTTTTTTCCTAATCAGAATTCTGTACTGAGTGCATCTGGTTTGGAACTAGTAGATTAAAAAAAAAGGCAATAAAAACACTGCTTGACTGTTAGCTGTTTTTTTTTTCCTTTTTGTGTATCATAAATTGCTTGAATAGAAATCCAAGATATAATCTGTCTTGTTTTAAAGGGAAGGTGAATTTTGGGTTAGGATTCAAAGTGTATTCTTTTTGTGGGGGAGTGAAACCTTTAAGCACCTGTCAGTACCTTGTATTTAGCTACTTCTTAAGTCATCTTATGTCTTAAAATGTATGTATACTTAATATTTCATTGTATGCTTTGAAATATACTTTGTTATCAAATTAACAGCCTGTCTCAATGTGTTTTGGGAGGGAGCTTTAAGAGTGCATGCACTGGTCCTTAAAGTCATAGGGCTGCATATAGTGGATTTCATCTTCCCTGCAAAGCTGGTTGTTTCCCCAGACAGGCACCATAGCAAAGTGATTAGCTTCTGATTTTAGACCCTGTGAGACGCTCGGCACTCAAATCAGTGATTTGTGTGTGCTGTCCTCCTGGTATGGGTGTTCGTTGCTGTAAATTAATGTAATTAAAGAGTATAAGTGGAGTTTCCATTCGCATATTTTTCCAAGGTGGGTCATTGAGCTGAAGAGCATCTTCTGACCAGGATTGATGTTTTGGATACTAAGTTAGGGTTTTGGTTTGTCTTTTGCTGTGTGATAAAATCAGAACTAAGATATGGATTTCCAGTAGTAGAAGTGTAGATTTTCAAGTTTTTGTCACTTGGAAAACGGACCTGAGCATCCTTGTCCAACCCCTTAGGAGGTGACAGGATTGCCGTGGTCTGGAGTGTGGTGAGACAAATAAGTCTTTCTTGGCTGCAAAACCATGGGCATCTCCCTCTTCTCTCAGGCATCCCTGAAAAGGAGGTTGGTGGCAGGGTGGTGGGAGTGGCTGCAGCACTGGGGCAGGCAGCTCCTAGTCCTCACGCTACAGCAATATGACAGAGGTGGCATTCACCCACCATTTCAGAACCTCACAAAGCCATTTTCCCATTTTCTGGGAAATGCGTGAGACAAAGAGCAAGTGCCATGACCTGCTCTGTAGCACAAATTTATGGCTGAACTGCTGACCTATCTTCAAATGCAGCCATTTGAGCTGTGCATTATAATATGGGATTAAATTTGCTTGTCCCTTTGAGTTACTAGTGACGTTAGTCATCTTCACTATGGATGTCCAAATGGGTTGCTGAAATTACTGGGTTTTGCCCCAGAACTTTTTACAGTGCTTCTGCATTGGTTTCTGCATGTGTCTGGTCATTTTAATGTCTTTTACTTACCATGTTTATATTTTTGCTCCTAAATTTTGTTAATATCTATTAGAAGACAGGTTTAAAGGAAATATTTTGAGAAATTATTTAGCTTTCCCACATGGATTAGATTGCTCTCACTTTTTGGTGATTCCATGAACTGCAAAGTCATCGTTGCTGTATTTTTGCAAAGGAATGTTATTGTTTGTACCTAAATTAGCTGAAATCCTGCAAAATTACACTCTCAAAAATGCACAATATCCCTGTCGTGATGGATTCGAAGCACTCCATTGCTTAGGCACAAACCTCATGCAATCATCTCCTTAAGTCAGTTGTTTACTGTTCTGTTCTCAGAATGACATACATGAAAGATTAAAGATAATAGTGTTTTCTTGTGAGTGTAGCCCAAGGTGAATTTTGTTGGCTAAATACTGGATTTAGGAAGAGAAAAAAAAGAAAAAAAGGCTAGATGGCATTTAAAAGCACAGCTCTGGAGTCAGCTTTCTAAGTTCCCGGATGGGGTACTTACCCAACTTGTCTTAGTTTTGCTTTTTTTTTAGTGGGATCTTTTGTTTTTATCACAGCTGCAATATAAAACCCACTTTAAGACAGTCCTAATGGAGGAGAGCCATGCCAGCGTGACAGCTCTAGTAACTGTAAGTAAGCAGAGGAGATAAAGCCATCCACTTGCGCTGTTCTTGCAGGTCTGCTGGAAGGAGGTGCAGGAGCAGTCCCCACCTGTCCCCAGGGTCACCCCTGGGTGGGATGGCACAGGAGCAAAGCTTCCATGTGGCATTGCTTGTGCCTTAAGGCATCACGAGGATGTCATGCTGTTCTCCTCCTTGGCAGGGAATTGGTTTTACAAGTGTAGTCGGCATGCATATTTTGAAGCTGAGGAGTTGGCAAGTTGGTGTCACTTTAGCACTGCTGATGCCCATTCATGTTTTGAAAATTGTTTGTGTATGGTACAAATTAGCATTGTACACCTCATTTAAAGGTGACTCAATGACTCATTAAAAGACTTTGCTTTTGGTAAAATGCTCTTTCTTTTTCTGCTGTTTGTGTAACTATGCTTACATCTTGATGAGGTACCTGCTACATTTTGACCTTAGAGTTTGCATCTGGACAGTTCTCTAGTTTGGGAATGGTAGCTTTTTCACATGAACCGGTTTGGGCTGGTGAGGAGGGATAGCGGGTGACTCGAAGTGTTTTATCTATATTTAGGAAGATGTAGGATACTTTCATAAACAAGCAGTGGCAGAAGTCCTTGCTCTTTGACAGGTTGTGAGAGAGGGCTGTAGTGGAGTCCTGCTGTATGTGTAGTAAACACTTCGGTTGTTTAGTGTTCACTCCTGCTCTAAGCAACCTGTCATGTGGCCTAAACAGTGTAAATACGGATTCTAGAGAAGGGTGCTGGGGAGGCCTTGTCAGCACTTTTACATCAGGAAGACTGTAGAGTCTTTTTCTTGGATGCTGGTTCATATAAGCCTTGCTTGTCAAGAAAACGGAGGCAATTATTGTAGGTGAACCAAGGGAATTTAAAATGAATCCAAGAATCTGTCTGATTATGTGACTATTAATGAGTTCCCTGTGCGTTCAGGGAAGTAAATTAGGTTATCTGGTACTGTTAGTTGTCTCCATCTCTGGATTTTTATCATTGTTTCTTTGGTTGTTGTAACTGTCCTACAAATTTGTGTGAGTTAATAGATGAATATCTGGAAAGACTCTTTGTGTATGTGAGCATGCAGAAACATGTCCTTCAATCTTTCTCGTGCTTTTTAAGTTCAATAATATTTGTTACAGAGATGCTAGCTTTACTGTAGTACTGAGTCTGTTCTTCCTCCCCCAAATCTGCAACTGAAAATCCTGTTGACCTCAGTGTCTTGCAGACCTAGGTGTTTGAATCTTTAGAAGAAAATACAAGACTTAAGGGGTGACTACAGGGAGCAGATAGCAGTTACTGTAAGGGCTTTTTTATTTGCATGATGCTATTTCTTTAGGCTCATCGCTATTACTTAGCATTTAATCATCTCTCAGAGAATAGATCCTTCACATCTATAGAGCAGAACTCTTTCCATCTTAGCTCTCTTTCACCATGGTAGGCAGATGGCTTAGGTGTTCTGCAGAGAGTGCCTTTATAACGGTTCTGGGTTATGAGAGGGAGGCATTTAAATTTCTGTTGTACTAAAGGGACTCTGAAGCCTGGCATGCTTGTGTCTTACTGGGTTATCATTTTTTCATAGCTGAGCTGGTTCTCTGAGCTCTGGGAGTAGGCCACAGGACTTTTTAGGAGCCATAATAAAAGAATTAAAGAGATGTTGTTAATACTAATTTTCCTGTAATTTCCGTATAGTGTTTTGCAAGATGTTTTCCAGATGTTCTTTTTTTCCTTTGTATGGTTCTTGGGACAGTGCTAAAATCCTTAAAAGAAGCAAGCAGCCCTTCTTCCCTCTCTGTTTCTTGCTTTCCCCATCTCCCTGAATTGCCATGCAAGGACCTAAGTACGTCCCCTGCAACTGAAGTTTTGAGATAGACCATGGTGACTTAATCCTTTGGTAAGTTTTAAAATATTTATAATTTAGATGGGATTTCCGATGGGTTGGCCTCCATCTGGCAACAACGTTGAAGTGTTTAGAAAATTCCTTTCAGCATTTCTGGCAACAGAATATGAAAAAGTGCTCATTTCATATGTTTCTAAAAGTAAGTGGGAGCTATATCAAAACCTGAACTTTTTAATGAAGATAGTCCTCTCACCTCTTGGTGATCTGGGAAATCCTAAGAAAAAGGAAGTTTTTAAGAAACAAGAATATCCTGGATATGCTAGGTAACACCAACATTATTTTTTCTAGCTGGATTTGAAACTTAGGCCAGTTTATGGTGTCGTGAGTTGTGTCATGGCATGTGTTATATAAGTCCTGTTAGGCAGAACCAAGGCTTGGCCTCCTGAAGATCCATAAAGTGTATTGGCTTCCAAGTTGTATCTGGGGCTCGGGGCCCAACCAGAATTGGAAGTCTATAGCAGAGACGGGGAACATGTCATGGGCACATGCAGTCTGCAAGGATGTACGTCTGGATTGAGATTTTTGGTCATGTTAGAAGATAACACAAAGGTGCATGACAGTGTGCAGCTTGCCTGGGGCTGCCCAGATGCTCTACTCTGACCTCACCAAAGAAAATGTGGAAGACATTGTATATAGTTTATGGAAACACATGCAGATCAATTGCGAAAGCTATTTGAGATGGAGGATTGCTGCAAATATCCTGTGGTGATGGAGAGGGGGGAAGATCCCATTGTTTCTGTTGTGTTCCCTAATAGTCTTATGGCCAAAGCATTTTCGTTAAAACTTGCTATTGCTACCACTGCATCAAAAGCCAATCAAAACACCGGAAGTCTGTCAGGAGAGTTGTTGCTTTTACTCTTGAAATAAGATGTTAAGATAAAAGCGCGGAAACTTTCCAGGTATGCCTTAACAGAAGAAAAGATAGAAGGTCAATCCTCCTCTATGCAGTTTGCCTCAATAATGCTTAGTATCTAACTGGCTCTAATTAGGCTTGGAATGATAAATTAATTAAGTGCATGTTACTTCAGTTTCCCTTTGAAAACGAGGAAGAAACAGAAATACAGATAGGTTACCTTCAGTACCTTGACACTCTCCATGACGACTGCATCTCATCGCTGGGATCATTTTTACTGGTACAGCAGCTCTGTGCTGGATGTAGGACTTAATGCTGTGTGGCATGCACCGATTGCACACAGAGTATGATTCAATTTACCTGTAAAATAATGTCTTATAAGAACCAGCACCTAATATTATTGCATGGTTAGAGATTTGTTTTAATTTCCTCTTGGTTTACAGGTCATTGATGCTGTGTTAGAGCTGGGTTTTTTTACAGCTGTATCCTTGAATCAGTTGAAGCAGACTGAGTTTGCAGTTGCTAGCTAATATTGAGATCAGCTTGTATATTATATGAGACCAAGTTTCTCCTTCCAGTATACTTCAGGAAAAAATGCAGAATTAAATTATGCAAGTCAAATAACCTAAAGGCTTAAATTGATCTTTCGTGTCCCAGAGCAACTTACAGATCATCTGTGCATTACTTGCAGACTTTGGAGGTTGTTTTCATGCAAGTCCAGTTTATAAACTCCTGAAGAAAGAACCAGGACCTCAGGACTTTTTGGAGCTGGCTCTCAGGAGTATTTCAGTACTATTTCCTGGAGCATACAAGCCCAACCCAAGTGCGTTCCTTGCTGCCTGTTCTTGTAAAACAGGGGATGCTGAAGAGGAAGTGATCAGAATTTACTAATGGAAGGTCACACCTTTCTAAAAGAAAAAAAAAATTAGTTTGTGGGTATGGCATTAGGGGTATATTTTTGTCATGACAGGTAAGACTGGGGCCACATAGGTTCTTTCTAGGAGGTGGCAAGGTTTGCTGTATTTACTGACTATCTGCAAGATCTTGGCGAGAAGGTCGTTGTGAGCCAGAAATGTGCCCTCACAGCCCAGAAGGCCAACCGGATCCTGGTCTGCATCAAAAGAAGCGTGGCCAGCAGGTCGAGGGAGGGGATTCTGCCCCTCTGTTCCTCTCTTGTGAGACCTCATCTGGAGTATTGTGTCCAGTTCTGGAATCCTCAACATAAGAACGACATGGAACTGTTGGAACGGGTCCAGAGAAGGGCTATGAAGGTGATCGGAGGGCTGGAGAACCTCCCCTACGAGAGAGCTGTGGTTGTTTAGCCTGGAGAAGAGAAGGCTCTGAGAAGATGTTGTAGCGACCTTCCAGCACGTGAAGGGGCTACAAGAAAGCTGGGGAGAGACTGTTTACAAAGACTTGTAGTGACAGGATGGGTATAAACTGTAGAGGGGCAGATTTAGACTGGACATTACGAAGAATTTCTTCACTATGAGAGTGATGAGGCACTGAAATAGGTTGCCCAGGGAAGCTGTGGATGCTCTATCCCTGAGGTGTTCAAGGCCAGGTTGGATGAGGCCTTGGGCAGCCTGATCTGGTGGGAGATGTCCCTGCCCATGACAGGGGGATTGGAACTGGATGAGCTTTAAGGTCCCATCCAACCCTAACTATTCTATAATTCTGTGATTCTATGATCTTTGTGTAGCTTTCAGGGTGTTTGTGCAGAACTCTTGCTGGCAGGATGGTCAATTTCTTTCTTGCCCGTGGTCTCTTCCTTATGGAAAAATACTGGATTTTAAATCTTTCTGATTTGGTCTCCCTACTTCAAAGTGATGCTTTTGCTGAGCATTCTCCTAACATGGAAAGGGCAGCTCAGTGCCCTGCATCACCCACTACATGGCACTGAGCTCGACTGCCTTCAGCCGTGTTTACTGACGTGCTCACCAGAGAGGCAGGCAAGACAGAACCACTGGTCTTTGCCCCTTCCAAGGTGATCCCTGCTGCAGCCAGAGGTTAGCAAGTAGCCACCCAGCTGGGCTGAGAGCACCACTAGGGTCTGCACTGGAGTGGGCAGGCATGCAGCGGGCTGTCCCACTGTGCTCATCGGCTTCTGAAGTTACAAGCTGCAGGAGATGTGCTGGACCAACCAGTATAGCAATAAACTGAGTGCTTCATCTAGCGATGGTGTTATTTTCAACTGAAACCAGCAACAAAAATAAAACCTCCCACTTTCAGGAGTTTTGTGTTTTGTAAGCAACAGCTAGTGTGGAAGATGGTTGTACTCAAAATAGGTGCATCTCTGGGGGAGATGATTGTTCAAAATGATGTGGAAAAGTCGCCTCAGTTTCTGTGAGCTAGAATGGTGTGCATGTAACACTTCTGTAGAGAAACAGGTGCAGTTAAACACAAAACAAACGCAGTCCCTGTCATAGGGAAACCTGATCATGCTGCAGCATAGCTATTTTTTAACAGAAGTATCAGATTTAAAGTGTTCCCTCCCCCGTTGCTTGCTGACCTCAGATTGCCAAGGGACCAGACAGGATTAATCCCTGTACCCTAAAGAATATCCAGTAATAAAGGAAGGAGCCGGGCTGTTTCCTAGAGTAGTGCAATACCCATATGACTGAGAATGTAACCAAGCCACAACCTCTTAGGTGATTTATTCTTTTAATTTTATGAAATGCTTGGCTTTGCAGTTTCATGCCAGGCGTTAGACCAAAGTGATTTCCTATTTTTTCCAGAACCATTGAACATGTAAAACTGTAAGATGGTAGACCTCTGAAACTGAAGGAAATTGAATATAATTTCATGCTAAGTCTTTGCTCTTAGACAATCAATCAAGCTATTAATGATTTAAAATTTAGAGCCACCTCATAAATGAGAAACAGTTAACCAGTTTTTCTTCTAGTACGATTCACCAGCTGATCAGTTGTGTACTCAAGTCAGTCTGTGTGGCAGTAACATTTGCCTTTTCAAAGTGTGTTTGCTGTATATCACGTTAATGCAGTACTAGCAAGCAAAAGGATATGATATAAAAAGACATTTTAAGAAGAATGCAATCAGCTGAAGTTAATGAATACATGTGGATGGACAGCTTTGTCCATATGAAACATAAAATATCTTGCAAAGTCACTTTGCTTTGCTTAAAATCAGTGGGAACCATAAATTACCGGACTGTCTTATGCAGTGAGCTGATTGGTTTTGAGGCTCACCCATGCTCAATATTCAGGCTTGGTGAAACAGAAGGTTCTTCTTAGTTGTATCCCACAGAATTCTCATGGAGTCATGATTCAGGGGTGTTATCACTCATTCTTGTGCTGGATATCTGAGCAGGATAAACCTTTTTTCCCTTCCTCTGTTGAGACAGACTGGTTAAGTTCTGCCTGCTGTCTCTAGACTTGCTTTGGTTGCCCTTTGATTTTGCAGCACAACATAATTTCACAAGAAGATGTGCACTCCTCCAGCATGGTGATTCTACTGAAGCTTGGATGGACCCTGTTTAACATTTTGGAGCTTCTATAAAAACGAAGCCTAAGCTAAAGAATGTGAGAGTAAAAGACTCTATCTGTGGATGTGTTGATGAGATAGTGTACTGTGAGATCACACATTAGTCAGCTGGTGGATGAATAAATGCTGAGTATTATGGTCAGCATCAGAGGGCATGTCAGAGTGCACGTTGTTTGGATTAAATTCAGCAAAAAATGGAGCCTGGCTGCTTCCTGTATATTGACAAGGTGATGGTTTTTACAATGCTGAGAGTTGTATACTGCCTTTTTTTTTCTTCTCCAGATACTGTTTTTCTTAAGAAACATTGGGTAATCACTTACGGGAAAACTAAATCTTCAGATTTATTTACTAGTGGTAGTTCTTAAAACGTAATAGTTGGCACATCCATTTTATAGATGGAGACACGGATGCAAGTCAAGCAATATGCGTAAGGAACAGTTTGGTCAAATTTGGCAGAGCTGTGAATCAGTTATTTTAAGTCCCTGACTGTAATAATTATTACATTTTTAGCACTCACTTTGACATCTTATTTCAATTGCAGGAGCAGCAAGCTAAAATAAAAATTGCATTTTACCTGCTGTTAAGGTAGCTTGTAGAGTATTGGAATATCTCTGAGAGTCTAATGAATACTGCTTGTGGAGAAAGATGACTGGATGGAGCAGCTGGCTGTGTCTGAACTGTGCAATTGGTAGACTGTGAAGCTTTTTTATTCTGAAGTTACATACACAATGGACTGGAAAAAGCATTTCAGGTTGTCCGGTGTCTTGGGAGAGGGGGCAGAGCTGCCAGTGCATGACAGCAGGCCCAAATGTCAGTGGGTTTCCACAGATGGGAATGAGCCAGGCAACATCCCTGACTTTGTGGATCAGGAAAGCCCTTTTGTGGGAAAAAAAGTCGTTTCTCCTTATGCAGAGCATATTTTGGGTAGTTTTCCTTCAAGGAAATAAATGCACATTTCACTAGATGGATATACAACTATATTTTGAGACATCATTTGGCTATAGAGTAAACATGTTGACACTCTTACCGCAAAGAAAAGGAAACTCTGTGTGCCTGCATAAGAATGTCTTCCTCCTCTTCTTGCGAGATGTCAATTACCTATTATCTCCATGGTATGTACCAAGTATGGCAAGCAGGATCAAGTTTAAATGTTGACCTCCAGAAAAAGCCGGCGCTTAATTTTACCCTACTGTGGACATGAAGATGCAGAGAAGGATTTTGCTAACACGGAGCTCTGATTAAGGACTGCTATGCAGAATTTTGTGATTTGGGGATTCTGCCAAATTTTCTGAGAGAGACTGTCAAGTGCTGCTAGCAATTGGACAGACTTCTTAGCTAAAGAAGGATTTTTCTCTAATTTACTCATGCAGTGGATGCTATGGCAGCTGTAAAGACTTACTAGCAGTTTTCTTAGCTAAATTTTAATCAGACAGCTACAAAGTACAGTCTGTGTGGGGATGGCAGCTCGCGGGAGTTTGCTTTAGCGCAGGAAAAGTGCAGTAATAATTACTGAGGCTGCAGGTGAGTTATGTCAGAAAGGACAGAGTGGGCTTCCCAAGCTGCCATTTAAGGCTAGAAGAGGTTGTGAGGATAAGAGCTTCAGGTAACTCAATGCTCAGTGGAAGAATTTAGTTCGGGGATTTCTTCAAGAAGAGAGTTTGTTCATGCTGAGAGCAAATTCTTATTCCATAACGTAGGTCTTTGCGTTCTTCCACACCCCAGTGAGGCCCTTCTGGCAAGAAGCTAATGCAGTCTGTCCTTGGTTTTGTGTCAGAGTTAAATTAAGGTTTTTCAATAGCCATAGATTAAGGTGTATTTATTGTTTGGAGTGTGTAGGTGGGGGCAGCTGATGGAAAAAAGTGACTGTTTATCCTAGTGTGCATCTTGAAGCTGAGTGCTTTTCTGTGGATGGCAGGCTGGTTTTCTTCTGATAGTCCCTGTGCAGTTTTATCTCTTGTAGTGGCTGTTGCTTCAGTGGTTAGGTTGAGAGCAGAGCAAAAGAGTTTAGAGCAGTCACTGTTTTGTTCTTATCCTCTTGTATGGTCTGGTAAACAAGAAGGAAAAGGGTTCATCAGGGACTCACAAAAGATCATTAATTTCTCTAGCATTCCTGGATCTTGCTATCTAAAAAAGAGAATTTTTAGTAAGAAACAACATGATTTCTGTTTCCCACTTCTCTTTCTCCATAAGTAGTACCATGTAGAGACAGACTGGCCTCTGGCTTAATTCGTGGTTTGGTGTCTTTTATCACCTGATTTGGCACAGTTTAAATTACACTTTTCCGGTGGTAAATTGCGAGTTGCTTAGGAAAGACTTAATGCTATTTTTGCTGACAGTTTGTTTCATCCTTTTCATGTAAGTAGTACCAATCTAGTGTCTAGTGGTGCTGTGCGCTAAGCAGTAACAGATGGCCCATGCTAGCTAGCTAGGACAGGGAGAATCATAGGGGTAGGAGACAGTGTTATCTACATAAGTGTTTTGCATTACATCATGAATGTTCCCCAGGAGGGAGAATAGCTAGCACTGGAACTGTGGAAACCTAGTTTTTGGTATTCTTTATTCCAAGTCTTGGCATACTTGAAAATTAACATATGTGGTTTATGTTGGGCTGTGTCAATAATATTGAAATTATACCCCTTCTTGGATAAAATTGCTGTGCTTGCTGGTTTCCACTCTTTTTTTTTTTTTTTTCTCTTATCCTGTAATCAAAACTACTGTCTGAGAAAGTATACAGAAGGGAGCAGCCAGATCCGTTATGCAGTCATGGTTCAGTGTACACTGAGCCACAGGATGGCCTTAAAATACAGTAACTAATGCAAAGCTGAAAGATGAAAACTAGAATTAGTTGCAGACATTTTGGATGAGTTTGTCCCCTCATAGCTTTGCTCCTGCACTGGAATGCTTAGGTATCATTATGGGCAAAAGGCCAAAGAGGAGAGATTAATGTGTCAGAAAGCGGCTAGCTTGCACAGCTCCTGTTCTGGAGCCATCTCTTCGTAACGCTGGGCTGGCAGCATCCTCCACACTCTGGTTTGGTTTTAATCTGTAGCAGTAGGCCTGTCTCTAATGGGGGCAGGGAAAAAGCATTCATGGATGAAGAAAGCTGTGGTCTTAAACACAGCCTGTTGAGGAAAATCTTCGTTTCTGCTAAGGTGGCTAAGGCTTAGCCATAACCACTGAAATTACAGTTGGATGTAATTAACCTATGAAAGTACTGTTGGATGCTTGTCAAGGCACCAGCAGGCAAAGGCCAGGAGATCCTAGACACGACCATGTGATTGTGTTTTGGTAGATCAGGCCTTTCAGAGAGCTCTTAAAAGTATATATTGATATTTGTCTCCTCTTGACATTAAAAAACCTGATGTCTGGGAAGCAGGAAACTGGTTTTTTTTTCACACGAATAAATATGTAAGAAATTTCTTACTGAAAAAATTCCTGTCAGACATGAGAAAATCTTCACTTTGTGAGTTCTTTTGTTTTGTTTTGTTGTTGTTGTCCTAGGAGCTTCCCATGCAAATCCAGTTTAGAAGATAACTTTTTATTTAGTTCTCTCTGCCACAGTTCTAAATTTAAATCTTTTTCTTTCTCCCTGGATGGATGGAAGTTAAGCAGTCCGTCCTTCATGTAGGGTAACTAGAACTTATGTCAACCACGTGATGATATAACATTTTGACTTCTTTTTTCTACTGTAGGATGATAACTCTTACTAGATAAAACACATTAGAAGAGCCCAGGGAATGATGCTGAAGATGACCTAAGGTGATCCTGTCAGGCTCAGACCTTATCTTTGTGCTGCTGAGCAGTGGGAAGACATTTCGCCCCAGTCTGGCCTGGAAGGAATTATATCTCATAACATGGTTTATGCAAGTTGCACTTTCATGGTGCTGCATCACTGGAGTGGTAACGGTTTTTCCTGTCATGATGTCTGCCTTTTGAGCATAAGCAGAAAAGGTTGGTGATGTGTTGTGAAAAAACCCATGAGGACTGTCTCCAAATTGTCCTGGGGGAGGAAACCAAGTAAGACAGTGAAAACTCCTCCTCGCCCTCCTACCCTGCCATGTACGCACACTAGCTTGAGTTTAGGGTAAAGCCACATTCTGTGTGGGCTCACTTAGAAACTTTTCTGGTCACTCAAGAAATACAAGTGGTACATCTGTGGTCTCTTCCCAAATTAACGTGAAACTTTTTATTTTGGAAACAGCCTTCCCTTCATTTAAAGCATCTTTTGCCTCATTTGTTATTAAAGTAATCTCCAAGTCAATTAAAGCCACCTTTGTGTCATTTTGTGTTTGTGAACTTGTTTTCTTCGACAAAAGGTCATTTGCCTTCAGCTTATACAAGGGAGTAGCTTTCAGGACTCTACTGACCGTATTCTTTCTGCTGAGTTTCCAAGGAAGGGCTGAGATATTTCAGAAATTTCTCTTCCAGGTGGTTACTGCATTCTGCCACAAAGGCCTCTTGTTCTGTCAGCTTTCTTCCCAAATCTGCCTACTTGCACTCGCAAGACTCTTCTCCACATGTTTGGCATTAGAAAGTTAGAGGGGCTCTGCTCGTAGTGGTCTGAAAGAACTCAGATGAGTTTGCCTCTCCCACGAGAGCTAGGAATGCAGCAGGATATTTCAGAGTAGTGGATGTAAATAACTGCCGCAGTCCTGTGCCCTGCTTTTTCACCAGTGGTCTCACTTGGGGAGTTGGGGCTAGAATAGCACTGTTGGTCTTTCAGGGGAAGAAAAGATGAGTTTATAACAGGAGTCATAGAACACGTGGCTGTGCAAAATGGCCAAATGTACTTTGTGGAGGTGACAGCTGAGGTTTTTCTGTCTCTTTTATTCTCTCTTAGCTCTGTGATGGAGTGTCATGGCACACCTTTCTGAAGAGTGGCAAAGGAGAGTGCACCTGCTTTTGTACCTAAGCTGCTGAAGGGATCAACATATTTAATGCTAACTCTCCCTTGCGCTTCCCGCTTTAAGCTTTGCTCTTGAGAAGCAGCTCGTTAATTTGTTAGCAGCCTGGTAAGGAAGGAATTGGCAGAGGGCCAATAAGAAATTAATTTGGTCCAGATCTGGTATCCCCATAGCAGTCAGGAGGCTGCTTTGTTCCTCCTTTTTCCAGCAGGAAAACTGAGAGCTGGATGGTGAGGAAGGTGCTTCCCTGTTGTGCCATATATTAGTTTGATTGCTGCTCACACACTGGATGCTATATATATATAATATATTCTTATTGGACACGGGAAGACATGTAAATATTATGGTAAAGGCTGCATAGGTTACAGGGATTCCTGATTTAACCAGCACCATCCTCCCAAAACTTCACACTAGAGTTTAAATGTAGTAACTTTCCTGACAAAGATGTTCTGTGTATATCACAAGCTGACAGACAAAAAGATCTTTACAATAATAGTTTGACCTCATAAGTCAGTCTTCCAGGTAGGTACAAGTTGGAAGCTTCCTTTTGAATGGGCTTGGCAGGCACTGCTAGAGGAAAAGACAGTTCATTACCTGCTTGTGAAGGAGAACACTGATGTCATAACACTATCCATTGCTTTCTGCTTTCTTTCTCTAGCTCACTGGTGAGGTCTGTTACAATGAACTATGAACTTTTTACCTGACTGTGAAACCGGCAGGAAAACCATAGATAAATACAAAGTGTAAAGATTTGTATTTAGTTCCTGTTGTAGGAAGACATTGTGAATTTTCACATTACTAATGCATGTTTCAAATTAGGCCTGAGTTTGGGCAGAGGAAGTGAAGATGCATGTAAAGACCAAAGATTTTACTATACTTTATATTTCAGCAAACTATATGTAAAAGATTATTTATCTAGAAAAATGCAAAGAATTTAGGTGACTTGATCTCTGGCGACATAGAAAGATGAAGGGAGAACTCTAGCATTGCTTGTTTTGCTATAGTTACTGACAAGAGCCATACTAATGATGCTTTAGATGTCTTCATTCCTGACGTACCTGCGAGTGTTTCTATAGCAAACCTGGGCTGCATCTTCAAGGCTGCCGGTCTAGGTCTAAGGAATGAAAAGGCAAACAGTTAACAGTTTGTCCTGAAACAGCTAGTGATTAAGTGGTATTCTTATGCATATCTAAATTAAATAGTAATAGTCACAATAGCAGCAACAATAATATTGATCATCCTGGAAGTGATCTTGAAGTTCAAAATTCGTTCTGCATCCAGCATCTCTAGCTTATGCTCTGGTAGAATAAAGCAGCAAAACATTTATCCCGTTCTTAATATTACACTTCTCTTTGGCTAACCAGCAGGTTCCCTGTGTCCGTTGGTGGTCCCTTCCCAGACAGCTGCTGTGAAGCTTGCCCTGGTGCCAGTGGAGTGTGAGGGATGGACCTGCAGCATTTGTCTTTTGTTACAAGGGAAGTCAGAAATGCTCATCAGTGGTCATCATGCCACTTTCATGGCAACAGTTTGTTTTGTGTATTTCTGATGCCTCCTCTGGCAGGTACTATTTGCCCTATGCTTCCAAATGGTTATGTTTAAGCAATCTTCCTACATCCCTCAAAAGTATACTTTTAGTGCTGCTTGTTCTCTTTAATTTCCTTTCAGACAGGCTCCCATGCTTTGGCATCATTCTTTTGGAGGAAGGCAGTGGATTTCTTTGGCCACTGCTATCTTTGGTCGTCACATTGCTAAGGCAGTGCTGTTTCCCCATCAAAATGATCAAGTCTCTCTTTCCTAGGTAATAAGTAGCTTGTTTTTAAAGAATCCCCATTACTTCCTCCCTTTCACAAGGTTCTTGATGATTGTTGGCATCCTCATTTAAAATCAAACACTTCAGCCCCCCCTACTATAGTCTGCATCATCTGTTTTAGACTTCACCATACTATGTACAAGTCTATACTTTTGATCTGCTTCCCTATTTTCCTGTGTCCTTTTCAAATGGGACAATTTATTCAGACTTCTCTTTTGTCTTTCCCCTCTACGTTTTACCAGCTCCTGTTATGTTCCCAGCTTGAGACTGCAGACGTTTTATGGCCTGGTCTGCAGGGAATGCATCATCCTAAATACTGTGATCTTTTGCACTTTCGTGTTGCCTTTGGTTTAAAACTCCTGTTGAAATAATCTCTCTGTTTTTATTTTTATTTTTCACCACTCAGTTTAAAGGTTTAACATCTGTTTTTAGTTTGGTTTAGATGAACCTGCCTTTCCCTCTGTGAGCTCCCTCTATCTGAAACTCTACCCAGCTAGTCAAGAGACCAAATGTTGCTGGGACTTCTAGGTTGTGGTACAATCTGGGGGTTCAAGTGCTCACTATAGGCTATTTTCCCTGTATTTTACCCTTGTTCAGCATTTTTTGAGAGTTACACGTTGCAGGCAATCTGCCTTTTGGACGCTGCTAACATGGGGAGGGAGCAACTGTTCCCTGGCACTCTGGGTGACATTGCTCACCCTCTCACTTAAGTCCCTGTTAAGCCCTTGAGATGCATTGGGTTTTGGTTGGTATTTTTTGCCTATGTTCAGCTGCATGCAGTGGAAAAAAAAAAAAAAAAAGCATGCACTGTGTAAAAAAAAGGGATGGCAAAGAGTGAGAAGAGGTAAAAAAATGGTAAATAAAAGTGCAAAGGAGAGTGTGAAAGTAAAAACTTTGGTGGGGCGCATGCTGATGCAGAAGGGAATGGCATCAGACAAGGCACTGGCATGCACAAAGATGTCAGGAGTGCAAACTATGCAACAAGCCCTAAAAAACTCTCTTGTCATCTCATTTGCAGTAAACCCCACCCTTGGGAGTACGGTCTCTCTGAATAGATGAACTGTCGTTTTCTGTGTGAATATTGGCAGGTATTCCCCACAGGTGGTGTTGTGGGCAGGCACGTGGTGGCAAAATGTCTCCTCACAGGCCCAGGCAAGGCAAAACTCGGGTTTGAAACAAACAAGTGTCATGTTATGCTCAGGCATTATCGTCCAGTGGTGGGCAGTGATGCTGTGGCTTTGAGTCCAGGACAACTCTTTGTGGCCAGCTGTCCACGGCCAAGTCTCCATGGCCAACTCTCCACAACCAGCTCTCCATGGGACACCTCTACGTGGCTGACTCTCTGCAGGGACAAGTCTACGTAGGGGAGCCCTGAGCACTCAGGGCTCCCTTCCATGCCACGCACAGTCCCTGCCAATGTTTGATGCTTTGCAGAGCTTGGTGTGCACCAGGTGGAAGGACCGGTGGCATCTGCTGGACTGTTTACTGCCAGGCACTCGGGGCTACCTACGTAGAGTTTTTTGAGCTGAGAGCTGGCTCTGTAGAGGTGTCTCGTGGAGAATTGTCCTGAGGAGAGTTGGATGCCATGGAGAGTTGGCCACAGAGCGTTGGCTCTGGAGAGTTGTTCTGGGGAGAGCTGGATGCCATGGAGAGTTGGCCACAGAGCGTTGGCTCTGGAGAGTTGTTCTGGGGAGAGCTGGATGCCATGGAGAGTTGGCCACAGAGCATTGGCTCTGAAGAGCTGGCCATCACAGAGAGTTCATTGTGGAGATTTGGCTGCAGAGAGTTGTCCCTTTCCTGCTGATCTAGGCCTGTCAGGTGGCTGCAGTGGGGCAGTAGCCCTTTGCTACCTCCTGCCAGTGGGGGGTGGGAGCAAGAAAACTGGCTGCTTTGGGAGTCCCTGCTTCTCACTACCTAATGCCATTTTGGGAGTTTCTCTAAGGCCATAATATCACGTAATGCCTGTGGGCTGGAGTTTGTCCTTTCTTTCCTTTGGGATTTTCTTCCTTCAGATGAGTTCACCCACCGGCAGTGAGTGTGGATGTTAGTGCTGTCAGCTGTCTGTTTCTAGTCATGTGAAATGGGGGCACTAAAGACTGATGGAATTGTTTGTCCAGGCTAAGATGAAAGAACAGAAATAGTTGGTTAATGGAAAGAGAGGAGGGCAGCATATGGAAGAGGAAGGAACAAGTCAATAGGGATGAGAAGGGCAAAAGGAAACTGATGCTTGAGGTGACCAACCAGTCATTTGATGACCAGTAAAATAAGAGTGGCTAGATAGAAAAAAGTGGGAAGATGGTAGAAGAAATGGGGTTGGCAGGGTATCCTGTTTTATTGTGCTGTAGGTTGCCTTCTGGGACCTTTTGCTTTTCCTAAGGTTTCCTGCCTCAGTAGCGGCATGCCTATATGTGATGGTCAGTATATTGGTACTATGGGAGTACTGTCATTCTACATATTATGATACGAGGTAGCTCTAAAACGCTGTAGCACTTGAGATGTAGCTTTCACTATGGAGTCAATTCATGCCCCTCTGTACTACCCCTTCAGTTTCCCATCCTTCGGGATGGGGAGCTGATGGTCCACTGATCCCACTCTTTGAGGATGTGCAAAGAGGGAAAGCAGGCTGGTCTGTGGGTTCAGCGGGTCGCAGAGGGGATTGTATTGGGATAGAAGAGGGAAATCTCTGTGCGTCTGCAAAACTCCCATCAGCCCCTTTCTCAAATAGTTCTGTAATGGTGTGGCTCTTATTGTCAGCTAGATTCACAGTACTTCCACTGGAAAAGAAAGGTGCCAAGGGCATTGGCCATCGGCAATGCAAATGTGCAGCAGAGCCAGGTAGGAAAGCACCTGTGCCTTGAATCAGGCGCCGCACCTTTGGATATGCCTGTGCAACTGTATTTTAAAGCTGCACTTTATATCCTGGCTTTGTACAAAAAGGAAGCGCATATCGAGGATACCTGGAAAAACATCTCTGGCTGCAAAGACTTATATCACCTTCTGGGGCACTCGTCACAAACTCAGCTACAGCGACATCTTTGTCCATTAGTCATATTGCCATTAGTAAGTGTAGGCACTGAAACCCCTGATGGGTCAAGGAGTTCACTAGCTGCATTGCATGTGGCTGTTTAATGTGCTGCGCTAAAGGTGTTTGTGCTGTGGGAATGGGGCATTTAGAGCAATTCTAAAGCCAAAGGACCCATGTATCCAGTTAGCTGCAGAGCTGAGTAGGCTCTGAGGGTCTTAGTTTCCACTTCATTCCTATTACAATGACATTTTCTCCCACTTCTTTTTTTTTTTCTGTTGCATTAAAAAGCCAACATTACTAAGAATCCTATTTAAAAAAAATAAATTTCAGAAATTCATGAGCTGCCTGGGGAGGACAGAACGTCTCCTTTGTTTACAGAAGTAAATCATTAGATCTTTGCCAGAGCATAGTTTAAAGAGCCTTTTCTTGTAACAGTAAGGGACACAATATGTTGAGATGCCCAATAATAGTGAAGCTGTGCTTATGATGGGCAAGCCTGTGCTGACAGCAGAAGGCTGTTTCAGAACATTTGTACTAATAAACTTTCTTTGTGCTCTGCTTATTTATCTGCTTTGTTCCCTTAAATGATGGTGCATCTGTGGATAATTTCCTCCGCTGGTAAGCTACCCCCATCAAGTTGAAAGTTGTCTATTTTTAAAATGCCAGCTGCCTCTCACATAAAGAAGCCACTGCTGATGTACCGTTGCTTGCAATGCATTATTCAAAGTCCTTTTTAGATTCTCTCAAATAAAGAGCTTCATTAATATTTCAGCAGTCGCTGTGATTCTCTCCAAGGGGGTTCTGTTCCTTTTTTCACTTGACACCCCTATATTTTTGTGTGTAGTAAAGATGCTTGGACGTTGAGTTACCTTTGGTAGAGCAAACTCCTCTTTCTGGAGGAAGTGGATGTTAAAAGAAAATTTGACCATGAGATAGGTGCTAAGCAGATACCTGGTATACCCGGCATCTTAGTGCAGCCCTAGAAACGAGTGGTTTTGGGGTGGAGGGGCTGCTTTTGTACACTGAACGCCAACTGTTGTGCTCCATCGCATGGGCTGATTTTTCTAGCTGGCTTTGTGAGTTTAGAGGGGAAATAGGAAAGGAAGTGGAAAAGGAGAATCAGAAGAAGTTGGATTCCTTTACGTAAGATCTACTTAAGAATGTTTCCTTATTTAAATATTAACTGCATTTGCACTGATTTCAAAACCACACTGTGGGCTATTTTCTTCCTTCTCTATATTAGGTACTAAATCTGTGGTAAGGCTGGGCTTTTGAAAAGGAATATAGTGATTTCCTCACCTGAGGTGCTGGTGGAAAATCAGTACCAGGCAGGTCTGGGAAAAAAATGCTTTTGGGTCTAAAGGAAAAAGGCTAAGACAAAAAGTACCAAGCATTCTGAACTCACTGCATAAGAGCAGTTTTCTTAATCCACAGGGATCTTACTGCTTTCCTTGTGATGCCACAATAAAAGATTCCTTTGGGTTGATTGTGCGTGATAGGTTTTGGTGCTGGGAGATGGAGGTCTGGTGATACAGAACTGAGTAATAATTTTAAAAGGTAGTTTCTCAATACATCAAGCAATTAAGTGTTTGAAGGGAAGCGTTCAAAGCTGTTGCTCACCCATGAAACGAGAGCGAGAGTGATAATGCTTGCTAAAAATCAGTGCTGCAGTCTCCAGTGCTGCATGAGAGCTATGGGCTGGAGTCTCCCCTGCAAATGGAGGCAACAGGGCAAGGGGTGATGAAGAAGTTGCTCTAAGTAGGGTGGGGACCATCAGTTAACAAAGAAATAAAGCAACCACAAGCATTGAGGGGATTCAGATAGTGCGTAACTGGACACTGTGTTGTCTGCCTGTGATGTGTTTGGTTTGCATGTCAGGCAGTTTTTGCAGTGTAAGGCTCTCATTGGGACAGCGTGCAACTGGAAGACTGTGGCTTTGCCTGCAAAATACTAGAAATGCTGTGAGCTGTGGTGGTTGAGCATCCAGAAACTTGAATTCTGGTTTGCTGTCGAAGAAAATGATTCTGACCAGACTTGTTCAGAATAGCTTGATTTGTCTTTCCCAAGTCAGCAGTAATGTGATATTCTGGGCAAGAAATAAGTTTTGGATTTGGGGGCAGTTGGAATTCGGTGTTATTTTTTCTGTTGATACCACTGTGCTTTGAACCATGATTCAGGATTAGTTACTGTATTGAGGGTGAAATTAAATTACACTTTTAGTTTTGTTAGGTAAACAATAGTTTTTAGAAGTCCCAATTTTGCTTTCCCCAAATGTACAGAGAGGTTCTTTATTCCTTCAGGAGAGAAATAACAGCTGCTGTTCTCAGAAAATAAAGATTTTTTTTTTTTTTTCCTGCACTTCACTGGAATAATTCATGACTTTCCCAGTGTAATTTGTTTAACATTTAAAAAAAGGATCTTGGCTTACAAGCTGTTCAGAAGGTATAGGAGAGCAAATTGCCTGCTGCTGGGAAGATGTAGGGGATGCCAAAGCAACACTGGTGTGTTTTGACCAAAATATTGTAGGAGTTAGGCAGCAGACAAGTCCAGCAGCCCGTGGAGGTCCTGTAGACCCCAATGTATTGTGCTGAGCAGTGGAGCAGCTGAGCTGCAGGACTCCTGAGTAGGGGTTGCAAGCTTTGGCATTGCCGTGTTGATAATGGCAACTGACTATTGGGGTACACCCTGGCCACCATCACCCAAGGAACAACCTGAGTGTGTAGGAGCTCTGTGGAGGCTGTCTGGCACGGTGGTTAGCTGTGGGTGTGAAGCTGAGGAAGGATGTGCCACATCTCTGCCACAGCCCCTTAGGTGCCTGCAGGAGATTATCGTGTCATGCGCTTACAGGCTGACCTTAATCTTCCTAATACGGGATCGCCCTCCCTGAGAGGGACAATAAACAACCCAGATTTTCCTGCTGATGGTAATGCAGTAGGCAAATCCATGGCTCCAGGGAGGGTTGACTGAGGTGTGGAGGATGGAAAGAATGTCCTGGGGACAACAGAGGAGAGACAGCATTTCTTCCTACTTTCCCTACTGCGTGTCCATCAGGGCTTTGGGGATTAGCATTGTTTCATGGAAAGTTGCGTTTACTGGCCAAGAAGCTTTTTCCCCATAACACTAGGACTCCCCGAGGTGCTTCAGCTGGCCACCACTTGCTCTTTCAAATCACTGGAGATCTTTGCTTCTTGTTTTTGTCCCAGTAGAGAGTGGAAGCATCACTTTCCGTTGTGTTCTGGCCCTGCTACCTCTGCCTTTCCTTCAGCAAACTGTTAATTAAAATTAAATGTCTGTTACTGGTTCCTGCTGTAAGTGTGTAATAGGCGGCTTGCTTTTGCAAGGTCTACAGAAGGGTCTCAGCCCAAGGGACGTGTCTGAATGGTGTTTGGAGCCGTTGCTCCCATCTGCTTGTTGAGTGGTTGACAATTATTATTTTACCTGAATGGTGATTACTGGAGTGATCACGTCCATTGTGTCTAGACTGGCCATTGTAAGAGCGGATGGTCAAAACCAAAGATGGATGCTCTGGTCTGCCTGAACTTAGTTTGGGAAACATGAGCCAAATTTGTTTTAAAAGCTCTTGAAATTTGCTAATGATAAATCTTTTTTTCCAACACAGGAAGCAAGGACTGTTTGAGGGAGCAGGGAAAAGATGGTGACCAAAAGGCTGAAAAGGCATTCAAATCTTCTGGGCAGATCACATAATCACTAGGTTGCAAAAGACCTCCAGGATTATCGAGTCCAACCATTCCTATCAACCACTGAACCATGCCCCTGAGCATCTCATCCACCCATCTTTTACATACCTCCAGGGATGGTGACTCAACCACCTCCCTGGGCAGCCTCTGCCAATGACCAATGACCCTTTCCGTGAAAAAAATTTTTTCTGATGTCCAGCCTGAACCTCCCCTGGCAGAGCTTCAGGCCACTCCCCCTTGTCCTGTCCCCTGACACTTGGGAGAAGAGGCCAGCATCCTCCTCTCTACCAGCTAGCTCCCTCCTTTCAGGTAGTTGTAGAGAGCAAGAAGGTCTCCCCTCAGCCTCCTCTTCTCCAGGCTAAACAACCCCAGCTCTCTCAGCCGCTCCTCATAAGACTTGTTCTCCAGCCCCCTCACCAGCTTCGTTGCTCTTCTCTGGACACGCTCCAAAGCCTCAACATCCTTCTTGTAGCAAAGGGCCCAGAACTGAACACAGGATTCGAGGTGTGGTCTGACCAGTGCCAAGTACAGGGGGAGAATAACCTCCCTGGAACTGCTGGTCACACCGTTTCTGATACAAGCCAAGATGCCATTGGCCGCCTTGGCCACCTGGGCACACTGCTGGCTCATGTTCAGTTGGCTGTCAACCAACACTCCCAGGCCCTTCTGCCCCAGGCAGCTTTCTAGCCACTCTTCTAGTCTGTAGGACTGCACAGGGTTGTTGTGCCCCAAGTGCAGGACCCGGCATTTGGCCTTGTTAAACCTCATGCCATTGGACTCAACCCAGTGGTCCAGCCTGTTCAGATCCCTTTGGAGCCTCCCTACCCTCCAATAGATTGACACTTCCACCCAGCTTAGTGTCATCTGCAAACTTACTTAGGGTGCATTTGATCCCCTCATCCAGGTCATTGATAAAGACATTGAACAGAGCTGGTCGCAGTACCGAGCCTTGAGGAACCCCACTTGTAACTGGCCTCCAGCTGGAGTTAACTCCATTTACCACCACTCTCTGGGCCCGGTCACCCAACCAGTTTTCCACCCAGGAGAGTGTGCGCCTGTCCAGGCCAGAGGCTGACGGTTTCCTAAGCAGAATGCTGTGAGAAACTGTGTCAAAGGCTTTACTGAAGTCCAAGAAGACTACATCCACAGACTCTTCCCTCACCCAGTAAGCGGGTCACTTTGTAATAGAAGGCGATCAGGTTAGTTTGGCAAGACTTGCCTTTCATGAACCCATGATGTTTGATCCAGTGTCTTAATGGATTGGAGTAGCACATGAAGATGCCTTTTTGTAGCTTTAGCCTCTTCTTTTCAAAGTTGTATGTTTTCTGGAAATTGCCTTCAACAGTCAGTATTGGCACTGGTTAACTTTTCCCTTCCTGATTTGGAAGGTTAAGGTTTTTGTAAGGCACAAAGGTGAGATACATGGATCTCTGTTGTTCCTGTCCATTTTCCTTTCCTTCTTCCCAGTTAGTTCTGAAAAGGGTTTCCAAGATTTTGTTGCTGAGTCCTCTCCCAATGGGAAGAACAATTTCTGCAAGCCTCCTGACTCTTACTTGCTCAGAAAGGGACCAGGAGATTCAGTCAGAAAAGCTGATTTGGTTGGAGGACAGCCAGGCAAACAGGCACTCACACAAATCGGTGCTGCTGATAGAGTGTGATACTGCTAGAAGTGACTCAGAGGAATTGTCCTGCAGCTATAAAGAAGTGTACAGAGTAAAATGTTATTGTCAGCAGAACATATGATGATGCAGTAGGTAAACTTGTTCTTAATGGAAACTGGAAAGTAAGGCTTGGAAAAATGTCAGGCATACCCTACTGGTTAAAATCTGAATGCTATGTTCTTGAATGTTTGCAAGACTGTAATGCTTGTTTAAGAGAGTATAAAGTTAATTTGTTAATTAAATGTTCTGTTAGCTTGCTCCTCATTGCCAGCTTGTCTGAGTCACCACTTATCAGCCTACCCTACCTTCCTACAAGTATCTCAAGCTTAAATTTTTACCACAACTTGATCTACATATAATGGAAACTGAACTCTGCTCTTTTAAACCTTTTCAAATATAAATGTTGCCTGCAGCATACCCAGCATCGTTTAAAATGACCTCTGTCGTGGAAAACATCAGAATAGCTGAGCTGGCTCAGGTTTTCTTTTGGGAACAACTGTTGCGCTGCTGATGGTACTGCAGATGTGCTGTTCGATTGTACCAATGGATGTGCAGAAAAGGAGAGTTTCGGCGTGGTTTAGTGTGGCTGTAAGAGCAGTAGAGTACTGAACTACTGCTATGTGAAGCAGAGAGATGGCACATTGTGTGTGTCTATAGCGCAGTGTCTACTTTTCCTTTTGGTTTTTGCATCCTTACCCTGGAGTTGGGGGATTTGTCAGACATCGGTGCAGTCCTGTGTAGCTGCAGGCTCTTCACATTCAAGTTTTTGGTGGGGGTCCCATCAGGGGAGGCTTTTGGGAGACTTAAAAATGTAACTTAGAACAATGAGAAAATCCATGAAGCACCTGTCATGGCATTTCTTACCTGGACAAATGTCTGTCTCCAAATCTCTTTGGGAGTGTGCTACTTTGGAGCTCCCATGAGGAGGCTCTGGCTCAAAGTGCTGCTGTTGCTCCTTGCTCGTGCAGGAGACAAGAAAGGAAGTCTTTTCCTTCTGAACCTGCCCAAGCCAAGAGGCTTTTGCAGAAGCATGCTGGGCATCCTGGTGGGAGCTGGGGGGCTTGGTGCCATTCAGAGGTGTCAGCACTCCTGTAGGTGAGACCTTGCTCCATTGCTCTTGCCAGCTTGTGGCCTCTTGCAGAAGCGAAGCCCTTTTAATTTGAGTTTTCAGTGGTAGGTGAGGTGTTAGGCAAATATGTGTGCTGCTGATTTACAGCCCTTACAAGAGGAACAGAAAGAGAATGCACATAATTTTACTAAGCTTGTGCATAGCTGTCTCAATAAAAGCTGAAGGTTTCTTCAAAACAAGAAAGTGAGGCTTTCCTGCAGGTTTTTCAGTAGTGCCTTGACGGGTACATTTTACCGGTACAACACAAAATAGCTCTTTCTGCTAAGTGCAGTGACAGGGCTATTATAACTTAGTATCTTAGGTCTTAGGCCTGAAATTAAGCTATTGGGTCTCTAACATTATAAATAGGAGTGCTTCAAAAGCTCTTTTCCCCGTTTCTTTTTCTGCCTTTTTAAATCCCCCTCACTTTCCCCTTTTTGCTTTTGTATCCGAAATTATTTAAAATTGCCCCAGATAGGCCTTCTTGGCAAAACTATCCTAAACTGCCTCAACCTGGGCAGCATAAAGAGTATCTCCCTGCATTTGTGCCCGTTAGTCTAATGGGAATGAGGAGTGAAATTCTTGGCCAGACTTTGCAAACGTACCTCTGTGCCTGTCCATTTTGTGTCCTGTGGAGCCTTCACCTTCCACACATGCCTTCTGCTCGTGAAAGGGCAGCTCACTGACCTGGCTGAGCTGAGATCTCATGTGGTTAGACTCAGGCTGGGAAACCCGCTTCACTTTGCAAAATTACTACTAAACCAAGTACTCTGCAAGTCAGTTGTCTGTGCAAAGAGCTCCTGAATGAGTCGTGTCGCACCTTCTCTCAGTGGCGCCTCTTAGCCCACAATGACCAGAGTGAGCCAGCTGTGCGGGGGAAGGCTGGTTTTCCATGGCTGAATTAGAGATTGGGTTTTATAGCTTTTTTTTTTTCCTCTCCTGCACTCCCTGGATGTGCAACTGCTGCTGATTCCTAATGTGTGCAGCTCCTTTCTTCTTTCTGTGCACAGCGTATTCACTATAGATTTGTTACCCTCAGATTATGGAAATGCTTGTTGAAATGTAGCTCCTGATGGGCTTTGCTGAAATACTAATACCTGAAGCACTAAAATATTGAATTATTTTTTAAGTCATTAAAGAAAAACAGAGAAAATAACTTTTCTAGGAGACCTATTGGTTAAACAGGTGGGAAACTCAATAGTATAGCTAACAGGTTTTTCTCTGTTGTTTTTAATTTTTAATTTTATGTCCTCTGTGTAGTTCTTGTGTGTTCAGATATGGAAGAGGCTTATTTAGGAATGCAAGGTAGTTTATTTCTTTCCTAGTCTGTTTGGCTGTACGTTATTCTTCCTGTACCTCTGCTTTCTTCCCTGGCTGTGGGGGAAGAGGCTGTGTGGCAGGTAACTTCTGGCTTTGCTGCTTGACAAGGCTGGCTCTGTGGCAGAGTCCCATGCTGGCTGCTGTGCCAGGAGCCAGAGAGCTGTGGTGGTGCTGCTGACGGGGGGGTGTGGAGTGGTTATCACAGCCAGGGTATCAAACAAGGCTTTTCAAAAGGGACTCCAAAAGCTGGATATCCCTTTGTCATTGCCTCCAGCTCACTCTATATTTCTCTCTCCTTCATGTCCCTGCTTTCTATTTTTTTTTCCTTTTTTTTTTTTTTTTTTTTTTTAATGACGGGAGGGAGGACAGTGTTTGCTTGAGGAGATTTTCTGTCCTGTCACCTTCTTCTGTAAGAAACTGCCCCCTTTTGCAAAAGTTGCATTGTTTCCTAGCAATTCCTTTGACCTAGGGAGCATTGGACACTGATTGTGCAACTGCTGCTGTCTCCATGCTTTGCTGGTGCTTTGGAGAAGCACTAAATGCAGTAGATGATTGTCTCAAGGCATTGAACTTTTTTGCAGTGCTATGCACAGGCCCTTGCCCATAGCATCTTGCATCACATGCCTCTTGGAAAATGTGGTTCCCTGATTGTGATGGAGGGAGGATTGACTGCCTTAGAAAGCTGCACAAATCTCTAGCTGGAAAGTATAATTTATCCTCAGTGCACTTTTCTGCAAAACCACACTCACTGGCATAGTTTGTCCTCATATGACTAGTGCCATTAACTTTTAATGGCTTCCATAATCAAGTTCTCACATTATCCTACCCTTCACTGTATTTTACGTTGCTTATCATTCTCATCCAAGCCTCTGAGGAACAGTGTGTCCTGTATTGACTGGGAACAAACCCATGCTCGTTGATGCTGAAGTGCGCAGGCTCCACTTCTCGCAGCCATTCAGCCACCTAAGAAGCAAGGATAGCAGATTTGTTAAATTACCCTAAACAACCTTTAGAAGTATGTATTACATACTTCCATTTCAAGATTCATTTTTCAGTGTTTTCAGACACTGTCAGCATCAGTAAGAAATAAGGACTGAGACCAGTAAAGTATTTGTGTACTCAGCACTGGGGAATAGTGGGAGCACTGGCCTTAGTCCAGGAGAAATGTGACCCAGTAAACTTCTTAAAAGGCTATTCAATTGCTCTCTTTATTATGCAGGAGCATGCAGGCTGTATACAGGATAGAGAGCATTTTCTTAACTGCTGCCAAAGGAAACGATTTCTACACAATGTATAATAATTTTCTCCACTTTGGTGTCTCTGCTGTCAGTAGGAAAGAGCTGCTTCTTACCTTTTCACAGGGGTGATTCGTAAAGATGCAGCTTGAACTGAAGTGAGACGTAAGGGTCTCTTCACAAGTGGTTTGCTTCCTTCAAGCCTAAGCACAGCTCAGTTGGTCAATATCTTTGCAGAGACATCCACTGGCTTTCCATAGTCTTATAGAACAGGAGTGAAATAATATAGGAAACAGTTCTTGCTGAAGAAAAATGTCATAGATGATGGGTGGCTGGATGGGAACAAACCGGAGGGAGAGACCTCTATGCCTGTCTCTGCCACAGACAATTCTGCTGGTGGCTGGGATGGAGGCTGTCCCCTGACCTGTTCCTGCGGTACATCTCTGCAGGAGACTGTGCCCACATCCCCAGCATCTCAGGTCTTAAGGGACAGGGTACCGTAAAGTGCTGCAGGGCTGTGTTTGTCTGTGCTAAGGCTAATTTCATACCCAGTCCTGGGACCTTGGACCACTGTTGTGCAGTGTGGTTGCTTTGCTGGAGATGGAGCGGGATGCCCTGGCACATGGGTACCATGGCATCCCCTTGTAGCTGGCAGCTGTGGAGTATGGCTCCTTCTGCAGGCTCCCACTGACGGCTTCTCACCTTCCATCACCACTTTTGAACAATGATAGCGACAGCACTCAGACACCTGGGACGTATGTTTTACCCCTGCTTGCCACTTCTCCACTCTTGCCATACCTGTTTCAGTGCACAGCTGGAAGAGGGGGAGACCTTCCTCTGTTTCCACGTGCACCCAGGCTGCTTAAAGTAAGATGTGAAGCTCCTTCATCCCTTTCCAGCAGAACTGCTGGTGAGGAAGCCCTGGCTACGAGACACTGGCCACGAGCAGCCTGCAGTGGGCCAAATCTTTGCACTGCGCTGAAGGACATGTGGGTGGTGTTACCCACTCTGCCACTGCCTGGCTGGTTACGGCAATTCCTTTTACCTCCATTGCAGTTTCTCTGTGACAGATAATCCATCTTTGGATGCTCTGTGTAAAAAGCACTATCTTTGAGAGTCAACATTACCATTTGACACCTGCATGATGAAGCAACCAAGCAAAAATCCTCAATAACGTCAGAAATAGCACATTGTCTCCAGGTGTTTTTTTTTTTAATGCCTGTGGCCTTTTCTTTAGCCTTTGCCCTTCCCAGTGGTTGATTACTTTCCCAAAATAGATTCCATAGTAAAAAATTTTCCACTAGTTTCATTTTGAAGCCAGAGTGACAAGCTGTTTATTTATTTAATTGGTTTTATGTTCCAGCCAATAAATTAATCTGCTCTGTGTTTGATTTTTGACCAAGCAAAGCTAAGGAAAGGGGAAATATGTACCAGAGATGTAGTGAGGGTTTTTTTTATGTTTTTCAGCTCTTTCTTTAAATAAAAAGCTTAATTAAGCATGCCCTTCTCATTACAGTCTGTATAAATTTGCCACCTAAAGAACATGAATTGGGCTTGAGAGTTTACTGTTCCTGTGCAGCCCATCATTTTCTTTACCTAAAAAAAATCCTGCCTATAATTATTTGGTTATCCCAGTATATATATCTTTTGCAACTTCATATGTGACTCTCAGAGATTTTCTGACAGCCTGAGCTTCCTCAGCACTCAGAGTGTTTTCCCTCCAAGTTTCTAAAATTGTATTAGAGTGGAGAGGGGTTTCTTACTCTTTATATCTACATTTGTTTTCATGCTTCATAGGCCACAATGCTCACACTTGTGTGTACAACCCATCTGCACACAAAACAGGAATAAAATATGCAGGGTTCATTAGTTAGATGTGGTGAATGATTTGAAATGTTTAATTAAAGAAAAAACACAAAAGGCCCATTGAATCAGATGTTCACAGAGTGATAGAGGTAGGGAAAGAAATGTGAATAATATGCTATTTAAAATGTAAGGCTCCCTTATTTGTCCACAGTTTGTTCCCACTTATCCCTCTCTGCAAGGATGATCAGCCAATAAAATATATGGCATCCTCAACTTTATATTTCTTACGTAAATTCTGCTATGTTAATTCTTGTGCGCTGTCTTTCTGTCTTTGATGTGTTCTAGAGCTAGGCATTTCTTGAGTTGACAATATACCTTTGTTTAAGAATGAAATGCCCAAATCTTTCCTAGCAATGAAATGGCCATGTTGTCTCAGAATTGAAGCTTCGGAAAAGACTATTCCCATTTAGGAAAAGTCTATTCCCACTTAATTTTTACATACCAGTTGGCATAGCTAAACACGTGGCATCCCTGGTAATCAGCACTCACAAGGTTAAAAAAAAAGTCACATAGAAAAGTAAGTACTTTATTTCTCTCGCAGTTGCTGTAAAATTTTGGTGTATTTTTAAACTTTTCCTGACAATGCCTGCTCCTTGTAAGCTTCTCGTCAGTAGAGAAGTTGAACAGCATGGAGATTATATCAGTTAATTGTGGGATAATGTTATAGCTTGAAATGGAGGATAATGAATGAACTAGCATTTTTGAGTGCTCTGTCGATATTCCATTTTGTGCATGCATGTTAATAAGTGTATCTGTTAGTGTATTTTTAAGGCTGTGTTCAGTCTCAATAGGGTGATATTTGTCTGTGGGCCTTCCTCTTATTCTGTTTGCGACCAGTGTATTTCTGACAATGCCTGCACTGTCTCTGTGCTGTGAGCTGAATGGATGACTTGTAAAGGAGACTGAGATGTTACACTGGCTTGTCAGTGATGCTCTTCATTTGTATTCTACTCAGGAGGCCAAGCCACTGAGGAAGAGACGTGCCAGAATGCTTTCCTTACGAAAGCCTCTGCCCTCTGCAATTTTCCCTTGCACTACTTTACCTTGGTGAATTTTTCTTTTTCAAGGTGTAGTTATTTCTGCAGCGTGGAGCTTGGCTTTAGACAATAAACAGCTAGGATGTGTGGTACCTATAAATGCATGGGTTGGTTTGGGCTGTTAGATTTTTGGCTGTGAAATGCAGCATTAGGAAACAGAAAGCTGCATTGAGAGCATCTGGTGCCTGCCCTCTTCTTGGCTGTGCAGGGGGATTTGTGTGGGCAGAGAAATACGAAGTATATTGTGAGACTATGACCTGTGCAGAGCTGCTTCTGAAGCAATAGCTAGTTCAGCTTTTTAGGGAATGGCACATGCACTTGGAAACTCATGAATGGGAAGCTCCCAAACTGCTCTTGTTTTATATTAAAAGAGCTGATTTTGCTTTTGATGTAAAAGGATGCATTTTTGGATGACTTGCTAAACACAGTGTGTTTTTCCTAAAATGATGCGGTGGTGCATCCTCAGTGATGAGGTGTTCTCACTTGCTCTGCTGCTTGAAATAGTGGTAGACTTCAGGGACAAGGAAAGTGATTTTAACAGTATGAGATAATTTTGCACCCGAATTCTCGAGTACTTTCTTGTTAAAAGTCTTCTGGTTTTGTTCTGTGGTTTTCTGGGAGGTGAAGCGTGCTTGTTTACATGCTATCATCCTTTCTTGCTTTAACTGCAGCAGTTTCTAAGTCTGTTACGCGATGGTCACATTTTCAGGACTGCAGATGCATCATACCACCATTGCAGGAGAGACCAGCTGCCCTTGAGCGATGATATCACATCGCATCACACTGACAGGGGCCAGGCAACTGCTGCTCACCTCCCAGCAGCCGCTGATTCATGTAAAGTTCAACAGCACCAACTTTCAGCTTCTACTATGCAAGTGATCTCCACCAGCAAGAGAAAGGTCTAACTGTTTTGGTGTTGGCTCCAGACTGTGTTGCTGTTCGCATGCTGGTGTGATTTTTCTCTCCTCCATCCTTTCTGCAGCTCCTTTTGCCCTCTGCCCTTGAAGACTCCTGTGTAAAGGCCAGATCAAAGAGCCATCCTGGAAGGAAAATGCAGAACAGAGAAAAGGCAATTCTGGTAATGATAGCAGGTCATACGTCAGGTCAAATATGTCCCCAGTGCAGACAGTAAAGAAAATGTAACATTACAAGAGGAAACACAGTTTGCTGAGGAAAGGACCATGGCTGGTTTTGGTTGCTTCAGAATCGTCTGCATGGATACCTACAAACCCTCTCTGCACTTAAACTCATGTTATGCCGTACTCTTTCAAGTGAGGAAAATGAAGATCAAGAGGAGGTTGCTGGACACTGGCCAAAGCAAGTGCATGGCCATTTGTGTGAGGCATATTAAGAAAAAGAGACAGCTCTTCCTACCTCGGTATCCCAGGGAGTGCCATAACATGAACAAAGATGCCCATTTCTTGTATCATACTATTAATTTCTCTGAGGCTTTCATTGTCTGCCTGCCTGTCTTGGAAGAAAAAGATCTAATTCTAGACTTAGACAATCACAGGTCGAGTCAAGGTCAGTAAAAATGCTTGGATATATATATTCCTAAATATTTTCATCAGTTTTATCAGTCCCACTTCCCTGGTTCTTTTGCTATGTACTGGAAGCAAAGCTTGTTTTTTTTTTATCCTGAGTTTCGTCAGCTTTTGATATGATGGGTGCTTTAGGATCCTGATTCAGCAACAGTCTGCAACTGCACATATCACTTCTTGTAAAGTAATTTTATGTTCTGGTGACTGGACAATTTTAATTTGAAATTTTCATTTGAAATTAAAGTCCTCTTAGCCCTTCTGCATATTTGGGCTGGGTTGATGATAGATTTCTCACGTATCTCTGCATCATCTGTGTTATGCATCTTCCTCTTCTGCTTTCTCCAATGCCGTGCAAATTGATGGCAAGAGAAGATCGTGACTCAAATTGTTAATTGTTAGGCCTTCTGATTTTCTCTCATATAGGAATCTTGCTATTTCAAAGCTAATGTTTCAACCATAACTAGGCATGTGCAAAATTAATAAAGAGATAAAGCAACCACCCTGCTTGTGAGTCCCCACAATAGGCTGATGGATGTAGTCTGTAGAACTGGCTAAGCATAGTCTGTGAATTAATTACATTTTAATTAAATGAAGTGTTGGTTGGGATGCCTCTGAAAGAAGTGTTTAAGTAAAGGATCCACTCTCCATTCTCCAACATTTTCAGCAGGCTTAGGAAGACATCTTGGAATTAAATACGCAACCCCCAAATGCTCTCCTGACTAAAAGTTTTCAAGACACTTAAGGGTTATCTCACTGCCTCTTTCTAATACTTTGACTCCTGACTAGATTGAGCCTCTGATGCAGATGTCAGCATGTTCCCAATTATTATGGCAATGTCCTTGAGCGCAGGCATCTCCAGTCAGACAAATCTGTACAGTTGAATATAGCAAAGTGCTGTTTCAACCCCAGTATGGGTTTCTTTCAGCTGACATTGCATTTGTTCCCAAAGTCAATTCCAGTACAATTTTTTTCTTTCTTTTCTCTTTTTTCTCATTTCTCTATTCCTTTCTCCCAAAGCCATTTCAGGGAAGAGAAGTCGCATATCTTCCATTGGCATCAGAAAGACACAGCTGAATATAAATTCACTGTTATTTTCAGTTGATGTTCTGTGCCATTTTTGGCAGAAATCTTTTCCAAAGGCTTGTCTATGGGAGGAGGGGGGAATCTCTGACTGCACTTTGTTTGGGATGTTAACATTTAAAAGTTTGTCTTTCTTCTACTTTAGAGCTAGCTGATGTCTACCTGGCTGTAGAAATCCTGCTGTAATATATATGTTGGCGTTATTAGGTTGAAAAGCAGGAAAGTGCCTCTGTGCTTTCCGGATAATGTTCTTTTGTTATGAATAATATTTGCCAGAGTTAGCCCGTCTTCAATTGCCTTATGAAGTTTCCAGAATAATAATGGATGCTGACTTCCAAATATTTAGAGATCTCTAATTAGAAGACATTATCTTTGTGCTCCACAGTAGGGGAATTGTGTGTGCCTTTCTTCCCCTCTCAGCCCCAAGGGGGCTGGAATGAACTCTACAGTGTAAGAAAGCAACTGCTGAGCTCCTGCACCGTGTAAAAGGCCCCTGAGCTGTGGAACAGCACTCCCCTAGCTTTGTAATGTTTTCTGCAAAGGCTAAGCCCCACCAAGAGAAAATCTATTGAAAAATGTTCAGACCCCAAACCTGAAACATAATCTGAAGGGTTATGCTTTTCTTACTTGAAAGAAGTTAGAGCCAGTGTTTCAGTAAGGGTGTAACGTGAACTGATCCTCTCCAGTAGCATCCTAAGTTGTGTTTTGAAAATAAAAGGGCGAGTGATACAGTTTTCAAAGAAGTGTTACTCAACACGTACTGACGTCCCATACAGACTAATATCAGTGACAGCCCTGAAGCACTTTGGGAAGCTCTTCTCCCTTATGTTATAAAGGGTGTAGCCAAAATCCTTTAAGAAGAGAAACCTAAAATCCACCTGAGACCTCATATGCCAGTGCTGTAGAGCATCTCCTTTTTTTGGCGGTCTTCATTGAGAACGAAATAGCTGGAGCTGTAAGCATAGGTTTCTGCATGAGATGCAGTGCACGCAGTTAAGTGTTATGGTGCACATGTACAAATCTTACTGTTATCTGTACAGTAAGGCACATAAATAAATCTAGTGTTTCCAGCCAAGCCCTCAGCTACCCTTGAGACTGCCTGCCCAGCCAGCACAGAGTGCACCCCTGGCACAGCCTGCTTTGTCCCAAAGTAGGCACTGACCATGGGCGTTTTTCTCCCTTAACTCTGCTGGCAGAAGAGAGTGATATGTGGCTGAAATTTCTTGTTCTGCTAAACTTATGTTAGTTGAATCCTGTTGTTCGTAGAAGTCACTTCCCTGCAATCACACTGACCCAGACAGCACAAATGATTTGTGGCTCGACTTTCAGTGTTAGTTATTTATTTATTGCACATACATTTCTCTATGGCTCCTGTGGTTAGAATATTGTTGCAACTCTTGGTGCTTACAGTTGTAAAACTGAGATTCCTTGAAAACTAGGAAAAGATGAGTTGGAGGGGGAATGTCAGGAGGTTATCAAGTCCTTCGCCCTGCTTCTGGTTATGGTCAGCAATACTTCGGTCATTCATCACTGTATCATACTGCACTGTGTTTGAAGAACTGCATAAAATCTATTCCTGTGCTTTGTTATCATTATATGTGGTTTTTATAATGTTTGATCTGTCATTCTTGTTCCAGCTTCAGCACATTATTCCTTATCTGCCATACTTATGGGGAACAGATTGTTCTGTTGACTTTTGTGGCATGTTTCTGTGTACATATAAGTCCATCATCACCCTGCCCATAGCATTCTCATCTCTAGTTGAAAATAACTTGATTTTATGTAATCTCTCCTCATAAGTCATATTTTCTAGATATCTTTCTTGTTCTTTGACCTCTCTTCCTTTGGTCCTCGTAATTATTTTTTTTTAAAGTGCTCAGGGCAGGAGATAGTACTCCATCTGGGGCCTTATGAAGCTGAGCAGAATGAAAGGATGACCTATACTGCAAGTGTTGTGTGCTCCTGTATATACACCCCAGTGTGCTCAGTTTTCATAACAGTATGACTTCACTGAGTCACGTTCACCTTATGGTCTGCTCCGCCCCTAATCTTTCTCTGAAGAGCTGCTGTCTGAACAGTTTTCCCCAGCCTGTATTTGTTGGTTGTTTCTGGGTATGTGTAATACTATACTTCTAGCCATGTTGAATTTCAAAGCATGTCTTCAAACGATGAAATAATCTCATATAATCTTGTCCTCCGGTATAATTGCATTCCCTCCAGACTTGTGCACTGCAAATTTTAATAAGCATCTCCTCTATTTCTTCTTCTCCTTAATGTCAGTGTGGAATAGAACTAAGCACAAGAAAAAAATAAAGGAACCTACCTGACATCCCTTTTTGCTTTTAGAATGATCCATTAATGACAGTTGTATGTGTCCCCCATTCATTGCTGCTTTTATCCACACTACGCTTCCTTGATTGCTTACAGGAACATCTGTGGATGCAGCACCCAAAGCAGTGTGGTTATATGAGTAGGAAGAAACCATAAAAATATTTTTATACACAGGGATCTGGAGCTTTTCTGCAGAAGTGAAAACTCATGAGAAGCTACTATACTAGCTTTCTCTTCAGTTTGACTATAGTCAAGTTGCAGCAGTGAACAATTGTCCAAAACAATAGGGGCATAAGTGCAGGCTACTCACTTGAAAATCTTAATTTCAGGTAGAAATCTTGCAGGGAAATGTAAATCAGTCATACGCATAGGGATTTTGGAAGCTAGTAAGTAGTAAATATTGATATGGCCACATTCCTGACTTCAAATGTATGTTCAACAACATGCAACTAGATGCTGGCATTCAGGAACATTGGCATTAAAAGCCTGCATGTTAATGGCCCCATAGACTTGAAAGCTAATATAGTTCATAGGCTGAAGGCAAATGGAGGTTCAAGTACAATACACATACTCAAATCTCTGGCCAACATGTGGATTTACAGTAGGTACTTTTTATAATACTTTTGCACTTCTTTTTGTGCATCTTAGATGTGACAGCTGGGGAAAATGGAGATAGCGTGCGTGGCACTGACAAATGCTCAAACTGCAATAATCCTGAAAAAAGTCTTCGTGCCACTTTGTCTTCAAGTTTCTGATGATAATAGCAGATGTCTTTAGTGATGGAAGATGCAAGCTCCTGCTGTGAAAGACTGTAATAATGAGAAGCATTTGATGAGCTGACTCTGTTTCATTCTTACTGATGAGTTGATACTTTAGAGATACAAGTAATCACAGCAACTTTAATCAGATTTAGTTTAGGTGCAGCTGGAATTGATTCCAAGAGAGGCAGCTTGTGTGTAGTGAAAAGTAACTAAAATGTGATATGACTGGGTAAACTATCATGCTGGCTGTTTTCCACTCCTTTGCCATCTCCGTTTCCCCATCTACTTAGCACTGATTTTATGTGAAGTATCTCCTTAGACTTCTGCAGTCTTTAATGTTGTGTGGCATCATTTTGGTTGCATTAGCAGAATTATAGGGAAAAGAGTTGTCTGTCCCATCTGCTGAACATGGACAGTCTTTCCTAAAGTCTATTCTATGCAGAGTTCAGCCCTGTGACGGTGACGGACATAAACCTTGACACGTGCCTTAGGGGTCTCGGGGGGCAACCAGCAGGGCTGTTTAAAGAGCCACCCCTGTCCCTGCTCTGCCCTTTCTCCAGGGCGGCTAGCACCGAACACTGAGAGCCGAGGTATGCAGCCAAATACTTTGCCTGGAAAGGTTTTGCTGCAAAATGTGTGTGCCTCATCAACTGCTTCTGACTGTGTTGGAAGAAACCTGGGGACCTGTACAGGATGAGAAATGCAGTGGTTGGGGCTTGTGCTGCACTTCGCCACAATCATTAAGGGGCTGGTGGACTGGAACACCTCCAGGAAAAAGGTAATGATACCGAAGTATCTTCATACATCGCTGCTAATCATGGGAAGGAAAGTGCCTGAGGGAAGGACAAAACACTGTAAACAACTCTGAGATGGAAATATGTGCAGCAGTCCTCTCGGTTGTTTTGACCGAGGGTAGGCCAGCAGGAGGTCTGCAGCAGGCTGTTCCTGACTCAGGTCAAGGAAAACATTTTTGTAGTCTCCCTTTGCTTTATTTTGCTTTTCATTCCTGTTAAACAACGGTCTGGAAGAATAAATGGGCAGCAGTTATTGTTTCATGGCCATCGCCCCGGGCAAGTGGGTATGAACCTGGTAGCTATGCTGCTTGCCATCACCTACCTTCCTATGGAAGCTGCAGGCGAGGACCACTGCAGGCAGCGAGTGCCCTGCAGGCTCTGACAGCTTTGGCTCCACTTTCTCTGGAAGGTCACCCAGATATGTAAGGAGTTGAAATAAATATCCGTTTCTACCACCATAAGGTCTTGCCTTGAGTTTTCTTACATGGAGAAGGACCAGGTGTCGCCTGTGCTACCTGGTGTCAGCCAAAAGAGACTGCCAGGACGTAAGCTCCTCCCGTGTCTCTCCATGCGTGGTGGTCTGCAATTAAATGGTGGCTGTGAAATGGAGGCGGGCAGTAGCAGTTCATTTTTGGAGTGCTGATGGTGAATGTGTCGAGGAGCTGCCTGCCTTCACACCGCACTGGCAGCGGCAGCCCCTTTGCGAGATTGGTGCTATAATTAGCTGGTGGCAATCGGCAGCCACTTGCTTCTGTCGCAGAGAGCCAGACTGTCTGAAATGGTAAACGTGCAGAGGTTTGGTGGTTTTTTGCTTTAATGACTGTCAGTATCTTCCCAGTGACAAAACCAACTGGCTTCGTTAACCTGGATTTCAGACTGATTTGTGGTTTTCTCCGTGTAATTCAGCAGTAGATTGGTCTTTGCTTTCCCTGAGTAAATTGTAGGGGATGTGTTGAAGCATTAAGAGGCCTGACTGACATTTCTGTACAACCCCTTCAGTTTAGCTTTCATCTAATTAAAAGACCTCACTGATTGGAATATATGCAGATCCCTTTCAGGAGATGTTCTCAGTGCACCTCTTTAACCTATGTCCTTGCTTAGTCCACTCTGCCAGAACCACTTGGGCATACTGGAGCCCTTACAAGGTTGGAAGGGCCTTTTCAGTGAAGGCATTTTCTTTGCTTAATGTGGCAAGATCCTGGGACAAATTTCATAGAATCATGGAATCACTAGGTTGAAAGGACCTACTGGATCATGGGGTCCAACCATTTCTATCAATCCCTAAACCATGCCCCTCAGCACCTCATCCACCTGTCCTTTAAACACATCCAGGGAAGGTGACTCAACCACCCCCCTGGGCAGCCTCTGCCAGTGCCCAGTGACCCTTTCCATGAAATATTTTTTCCTGATGTCCAGCCTGAACCTCCCCTGGCACAGCTTGAGGCCATTCCCCCTTGTCCTGTCCCCTGTCACTTGGGAGAAAAGCCCAGGTCCCTCCTCTCCACAACCGCCTTTCAGGCAGTTGTAGAGAGCAATAAGATCTCCCCTCAGCCTCCTTTTCTCCAGGCTAAACAACCCCAGCTCTCTCAGCCGCTCCTCATAAGACTTGTTCTCCAGCCCCCTCACCAGCTTTGTTGCTCTTCTCTGGACACGCTCCAGAGCCTCAACAGATTGCTTTCACCAGTTATGGACAGGCAAAATTATGTACACCCCACTCCCTGACTTGCACCGTTTACTTGTGCCTGTCTCATGGAGAAGGGATTCTGACAGTGTACACTGCCAAAAATTGCTTTTGCAGGAGGTAAAACTAGGAGAGGAGGATAATGCATCCTGTTCACTCTGTGTTTCTTTTCATTAACAACATGTTAGGCTAGTATATCAGGATTTATTCTGGCTTTTTAATGCGTCTGTTAACTTAAATAGCTTGATGCCTGCCTCACCTGGGAAGTTATTAATTTCCTCTTTTTTTTTTCTGTGGTGGTAGGAAATGTGCGTCAGGGTAGGACTCAATGGGATGCAAGTTCTTAGTATTAAATGTCATCCACTTTGTTCTTGCATCGAAAGCTTTCAGTCTTTAAAAGCCAAAGAAAACTATGGGAAATTCCATCATGTGGGAAAGGATAGGTTTAATTTCAAAATTACAATATGGCCATGAGATTGTTTTTATCCTTACAAATGACTGTGTCATCCTTGGGATTCATTGTAGTATTTCTGCATTTTTTCAAGTATTTCTTTAACCTAAAATACAGCTGCTGATATTTTCATCTGTATGTCAAATATGTGAATGCTGATTTCTCTACATATTCACTCATGTATTGCTTGTTTAAGAATAGAAGAACAGCTCCTCTATGAAACTGGGAGGCAAAAGTTTGGATATAGTGTTGACCAAGATGTCTTAAATGGTGCCCTCTCAGTCTTATAAATTTATGTACTGTCCCCACCTGTTGTGTTTATCTTCTTGGTGAAAGCTAGGAGGTGGGTTTTTTTACTTGCAAGGCAGAGGCCAAGAGCTGGCCTAACCTCTCCTCTCTGAAAATGCTCACTGTAGTTCAGGACCATTTTTTTTATTGTTGCTGATATGTCATCCTACAGCACTAGCACCTCTCTGACAGTTTTTAGCAACATGACTCTAGGAAAGGAGAAAGAGGTCTCTCATCTTCTTGGTGAGCAGGGTAGGATCCAGAAGTCTGCATCGTATCAGACTGAGCAAGCCTGATTTTGACCTGATTCTATCAAACTCAAATGCCAACAGTAGGAGCTTGAAACATGAACTCCTTTTGGTGTCTGCAGTTCCAGGGCGCAATCAACCTGCCTTGCATTTGGTTAGAGCAGGACAAATAGTGTGAGGAAGCCCACCTCTGGGGGCTTTTTTTCAGATTTGTTTTTTTTTTTCCTGTCTCTCATATAAATTGTTCAAGTTTGTTTATTGTGGAATTTGAGTTGTGCCCTGACTGCCCTTTTTTTGGCAGCTGTGATCGGCATTTAGAACACAGCTCCCCAGACTTTACCTTTACTTCAAGTTACTGGTCTGCGTACAGTCTCATCGAATGCCTGTGCTTCGTACAGCCTACGGCTCTCTTACACAAGAGTAAGGCCATTTCTGTGAAAAAGCACACAGCTCAGCACGTCTGTGCCTGGATCTCTGTGGTGCAGCTCTGAACCATTAATCTCTCCTGTGGTTGCTGATGCACATTTATGAGCATGAAATGACATCACAATGCTTTAAAGCCAACACTGTTAGATAACTTCACAGTGTTATCTTTCAAAGTCAAATGTTTTTTCTTCAAATCTGTACATATGTTACAGTCCTGAGCACCTTGTTTGTCCCCATCTCTTCCCTTTATCTGCCCTCTTTCATGAATTATTCACTGTTTCATAAATAAATAAGCATGCATGTACATTTTTAGAGATTTTGCAAATGCTGTTTATAGAATAAATTTGCTCAGTACAAAAATATAGCCCTAAAAAGCATTTGGCATTAGATAACAACAATGTAATCCTAAGCACCTGCTTCGCTCCCAGGTTGCTGTAACCCTAAGGACCAGATCAGGAATTATTATGAGGAAGTACTGCTTGCAACGTATGATACTAGAAGTGTCTGCTGCCTGACATACGGTGGAACTAATGTACACCCTTAGTGGCTGTATTTATAGCATGCAACAGACAGATGCACTGCAACAAGCAGAACTGCTCTTCAGTGTCCTGGGAATTCCCTAGTGTTATGGCTTAACAGAAGGATGGGGCCATCTCCTCGCTGATACATTTGGTACTGAGACCCTCCGGAGCAATTTTCATTAGACTGTACCATGTGCCTCACATACTGAGTGTTTTATGCCGAGGCTGGCACAAACCAATTTGTTGACGCTCTGTTTACCTTGTACTCCACACCGTGCTGTGTTTCAGATAGCAAAGGAAAGCATTGCATCTGCTGCCCTCAGTGCCTCGAAGGGGGATTAGGATGGGAGGCAGACCATCCACAGTAGCTGGAGCTGTTGCCCATATATCTCCTGCTCACATAACCGATAATCTCCTACATTCAGCACGAAGCATCCGGAACAAAGTGCTACCCGCGCCGTTCCCCTGCTGACATCCATCGTTCCAGTTTCCATCTGCTCACAGGTTTCCAGGGCATCAGCTGTGTTCCCAGCTGCTGGTCTTCCCATGTATCACTCAGGTCCTGGGTTGGGCTTCCTGAGAAGTTGCCCAGTATCTCCATCCTAAGGAGATGGCAAATTATCCTTTCAAAATGTGGCTTCTTAGATTTTTCACATGTGGATGTAGATGTGTATGTATAATCATCTAATGCAATGTATAGAATCATACATGGAGAATTTTTAGAAAAATAATTAACTTGCCATATGCTATTGGCTGCTTTGCCAGGCTTCTCTCTCCTCACCTGATGTGCACTCTCAGCCCTGTTTCAGTCCTTGAATGTCTTCGAGTGTTAGACCTGTTTTTCAGTCTCTCAACCTGCCATAGAAATAGTTTTCTTCTGTGGACATCCTTTGCTTGAAGCCAGTCAAAAGTGCAATTTAAACAGCCATAGCTTTATTTACATTCTTGGACTGCTCCTGTAAAAGATTTGCAGAGCAAGAGAAGTGGGAATTTTTCCTTTCCCTTGGAATTTGTAGAACTTCCATCTTACCTTGGAAAGGTCCCAACATACCAATTTTTAACATTCTTACTCTCTTTACAATAAAGTGTAAGTATTTTACATCATGTAAGGTGCTTCAGCATCCTCCAAGCCTTATATCCATCCTGTTGAAAGAATCAAAAAAAGTAGTTGTAGGATTTGAAAAGCTGCCTGACGCGTTTCCAGAAAGGCGACATATGGAGGATGCAGGGCAGTGGAGTGCAAGGATAGCTCTTTTTAACATTTCTGTCTTGCCATCCAAACTGAATTGTGGTTTTACCACTTTTGTACAATCCATGATTTCAAACTCATGCTGTTATCACCTTGTATGCCCTCCTTCCCCACCATGTATTTCAATTCGTTCTCTCAGGCTCTGCTATAGAGTGATTTAAAGGGACTCTTCAAATTTGGCAGGAAGAATTTGGCTGCTATAGAGTTTATAATGCATCCTTCTGTATTTTATTCATCACTGACAGGGGATTTGGAGAGGGTGGGGATGTGAATAAAGTGTGTAAAATTTGCTGCCAACAGCATGATAATTAAAAGAGAGAAGATAACAGTGTATGTAATAACATTGTTACATATGCACAAAGCACAGTTGATCTTAATGCTGGAAGTTGGGTATTTCTGAGCTATGTGCCTTTAAGACCTACATAATGCTGCTGCATTACCTTAGGGTTTTTCTTTTGAATTTCCAGCTTCAGAAAAGCAAGCTAGCTTTTTTTTTTTTTTTTTTTTTTTTTTTCCCCTTCTTTCCCTTGATGGCACTCTCAAAACCTGTGGGTGTTTATTTGAAAGAAAACTCACTGCATATAAGATATCGTGGTGTGATAAGACATGTTGCAGTAAATAGGGATAGAATCATGTGGACATCACTGTCATAGAGATGGCACGGTTAAGCTGACTTCGTTACCTCCTCTTTATAATACCAGCTTTTTTACTTAGGACAGCTAAAACTAATTTTTCTCTACTGTTCTCTGACATCTGGTGGCACCACCAGGTAATGCAGGTTTGTTTTTTTTTTTGCTTTGAATCTTGCCTAAAGGATCCCTCAGACGTTAGATTTTGAAGCATCAGTAGCTTTGCTGGAAAAGAAACTACTCGGCTCTTGGTATTGTATTTTGGAGTGGGTTTTCCCCCTGGGTAGGATGAGATCTGAGCAGGCCAGACCCTTTAGTAAATTGTGGGTTTAGATATATACATGCATATATATATCATTAGAAGTTAAATGGTAAACTTGTGATTTAAAATGTTGCCAGTGAAATTTCACTAAGAACTGCGTTGATGCTTAGAGAGCGTAAGGCTGGTGGTGGCAGTGCTGTAGAAGAGGGGAAGGCCATTGGCTGGCTTTTGCTGGTTAGCTCTGAGAAAATGGGCAGGTGCGGAAACAAAATTATACTGTCATCCTTAGCTAGATAGAGACTTATTTTTACTTTTGCTAGAAACGACTGACTCCTTTCTGTTTCTTTCCTTTGCTCCTTTTCTTAAGTGCTGAATAGAGACAGAAATGAGGATAAAACAAGCAAAAAGGGCAGTAGATGCACATATGTGTGTGGCAGGTGCAGCAGGCTATGAGCTCACTGCTCAGCGGGCTTGAGGTTTGTGTGTGGCTGCTGGGAAAGTGTCCGTGAACCTCCCTCTGATACTCAAGAGCTGTGTCTCTAACAAGTAATGCGGTTTCTCTGTGAAGACCAGCAGCAGGAATAGATGGATAAAATGTTGTTAATAGGAAAGGTGGCTTGCATTGTACTGGTTTGGTTTCTATTTACAAGGTTTCCCTTGTAATGCCTGTTTTTGCCTTCTCACTGGGTAAGAGCAGTGAGATCTCAGGGGAGATGTAAAGTGAAAGTGATTAATTTTGTGCAGCATACTGCAGATTGCCATCCTGTTACAATTTTAGGCAGAGTGCTTGAAACCCACGTTTCTTTTCCTCCCGGACCTCCAGTGCCAAGATAATAAACCAGCCAGCTAATACTGGAAAGAGTAATTCCCATAGCTTCTTAGCTGTGCAGCAGGAAGTGCTATATTCAAGAAGGCTTTTTTCTGCCATGTCTCCTGCTTTTCCACTCAGTGCCATCTTGCAAGTTCTTACATGTTGATGTCATGTCTTTATCAGCAGCCTGTCTCATGTGGCTCTGGCAATCAAATGAGCCAATGGCTGTTCGTATCTTCTTTTTATTCTCTTCCTTGGTTTGTTTGCTTGTTCTAAAGCCCCCTCCGTACTGGGTTTTGTTTAAGAGATTGTCAAGCTTTACTTCTCAGGCGCAGTTGCCATTTATTCATCGCCATGACTTTTGCAGGCAAAGTATTTGGCTGCATACCCCAGTTCTTGATGTTTGGTGCTAGCCACCCTGGAGGCAGGGCAGAACAGGAACAGGGATGGCTCTTTAAACAGCCCCACTGGTTGCCCTGGAAGAAAAAACAAGGCGAGTGTCAAGGTTTATGTGTTAGCATCACAGGGATGAACTCTGCATAGAAGAGACTTTAGGAAAGATTGTAAATGCTCAGCAAATGGGACAGTTCTGTGGAAGCCTGAATTCCACTGGAGCCTCAGTGCTGATTAGTGTCCTACTGAAATGCCATGGAGCCTTGGTCCAGCTTATAGGAAATGCAAAGCAGATGGACTGTGGTGGACTTCAGGCTGCCCTGAATGTGCTCCTTCCTAACTGATGATACTAAAGCCTGCTTCAAACTTCACAGCGCAGAAGACTGTTAGATGGCTTATGACAGAAAAAAATCTGTTGGGAAGCGACTGTCCAGGTGGAAGTAGGTTTCACTAAGGTACTTTAAAAAGCAAGCATAGTTACGGGCAGTTGTTCCTAGCTGAGCTGATTACAAGGGTTCAGATGGCAATCAGGGATGGGGTTCAAGCAATATGTTGCGACTCTGCTAGCCACAGGGTCAGTCACTACTGAAATAAGGGTTTGATCTGTATGTGAACTGACACTGATGAACTCTTACCACTTCTGTCTTCTCCTAACCAGGCCAAGTCCCAGACCCATGAGCCATAAGCTATGCAGGACAGATGGGATCACATAGGGTGTTTTGGGGAAAACGAAAATGCTCCTGCACAGTAGGAGATACGGTGCCTCCAGAACAAGCATCTCACCACGGACGGCAGTTGCATGTTGCCTCTCTTGCTCTGGCTGATGGAGCCAGGCTGTGACTGAAAGGACTGAGAGCTCCGGAGAAAGGTGTCAGCCAAAAAAGAAAGTAACATCAGGATACCTTGAGCTTATCACCCCCATCCTTTGTGGTTTGTTTTTGAAAGCTGTAACAGAAATCACACTATATGAAGGTGCCCATACTAGTAATTACCTTCCTGCTTTGTCCTGTCATTGGTAAGACTGTGAGTTTTATCCATTATTTTGGAAGTACTTTACACAGGTATTTTGGTAATAATAAATGCAAAGACTTTTTCTAGCTAGACTGTTACATAGATTTTTCATCTTTTTTCCTAGTGTCAGTGTGCCATCCCATGGCATAGAAAAAAAAAAAGCCGCTAAAAATTAAAGCCTGCATTTTACAAGGATGTTCAGTAGTCTGAATGATACCCAAGTTCATTATAGCTTATGGGTTAAAATATTTACCATATATGTTTTCCCAGTATGAAAGACAGCTAGTCTTGACTAGATGTTTAAATGCTCAGGTGTTTTGAATGAGGAGTCAAGAGGAAGCTCTTGGTTGGTTGCAGAGGCAACAGGAAGGACAATATGAGCCTGAGAACTTCTGCAAGCCCTCCCAATAAAACTGCACTCTGTAATTTTTTGTCTTCAAGATGACTTAACCTAAGTAGAAATAATTTCCTGCCAAGTAGTGAATAAGTAATCATCATATGAAAGTTTGCTCAATCCTTTTATCGGGAAAGAGCAAGTGCATAAATCTTGGGTTTTCAGTGAATCTAAGGAAGTCTTGGTCTACCCCCTGCCTTGGAGGATGATGTCCTTCATATGGACTGTCATCTGCTCCGCATGGCAAAGAGTAGTTTCTGCTCTCTTTCCTGATAGCTGCTTTTTGTGTGGATGGGAAATAAACCTGATGTGTTGGGTTTCATGTAGGGCAATGACTGCAAGTTGTTTCATGAGACTTTGATATCATATAGAACCCCTGGAGTAATTACACCACTCTCTTCTGTGTGCAAGTACTGATTTCTTGTATTTTAGTTATGTTTACTACTATTTAGCACTTGGGTCTAAGTAGTGACAGAACAACTCTCTGCTTGCTTTTGTAAATGGCATATGACTTGAGAGCCAGTAGGACAGCCTGTTTTTAAGGATGTCCCAGCACTGCTTGCTTTTAGCGTTCCTCTGGAGAAAATGAGTTCAGGAACGTGCCACCACAAAGCCAGAAGGGTTTTGCAGTTGCTTTCTTTCATACAAAAAATGTCTCTGCATTGGAATAGAAGATTTTTATTTAAAAGCTTCATTTAACATTTCGGAGTTTTTTCCTGTCCAGTTATAATTGTTAAAATAAGTTGAGGCTGAGATGCAGATCATCATAAATCACTCCTTCCTTAAAGGCAAATGTTTTCCTATGCATCCCGAGGGACTGAAATCAAGTCTGATGAGGCAACAGATCTACATTTTATTCTTAGCTTTTCTGCACTGTCTCCGCTGTATTTTTTTCCATCTGGAGAGTGGTGCTTACCTTGCTCTGCTGTTGTGGGGATTAATTAATCCCTCTATTTGCACAGCACTTTGAACATGCCCAAATGAAATGCTGTTGCTTTAATTGCCTAATGGCTCTGTGCAACCTCCCATTACAGCAGTCTGAGAGCCAAATGGATGGGCAGAGTCAGTCTCTTCCATCCAGTGATCAGCCAGGGCTACCTGACGTGCTGCTTCCAAAGGTCTGCCTCCTCCTCCTCCCAGACAGCCGAAATGGAGGGGGAAACACCATCCTTGCCATGGGGTGGGTGCACCCAACCTGTGGCAGGAGGAGCTGCCTGTACTGGTGATGAGGCTGCCCTGGGAAAGCCTTCTTCAGCAAGACTAGCTTGCAGATTGCTGTGCATCTACAACTGACTACTAGAAATCTGGACCTAAATCTACCAGTAAAATAGTTATGTTATCTATTGGTGTTTGGAACACAAGAGGGGATTTGGCCTTTGCTTAGAAAATGTCAAACCGCCACAGGACAATGTCCTACATCATATGCAAATGTCTGAGGACAAAATGGTCACTTAGCCATCTTAAAAATGGATTATCAGCTTTATCTGTAATCTTCTAGGCATTTAAGGCCATAAATCAGATTGCTGGTTCTGTCTTCAGAGGGCAAAAGAGGTGGTGTATTTTTTGGCAGAGGGCTGTCTTACATGTCTTACTTGTGGTCTCACCTGCTTGACTTTTTTTTTGTTAAATAGCTGACCAAATTGTTTTGGAGGGGAGGGTTGGTTCACAGTACAACAGTGGTAGGCTAAAAGCATAACAAAGATCTTAACTAGTTGTATTTACAGCAATAAGTATTTGCATACCAATGATTATTTTCTTTACATCTCTTCTTGCAAAAGAGATGCGCTAGTAAAGCATGTAGGGCTTCACAGATGGGCTGTAAAATATCAATAAAAACATTGTGGTGGCATTTGCTGTTTCATTTCCTTCTGTCTCTTCTTTTGTTGTCTTACTTTCTTGCTCTTCATCTTTTGTCTAATCAGTCTCTATTTCCTCTGTTCCTTGTTGGCAAAGTTATTTCCTAGTGGATCTGGCTGCCAGCATGATGATGTTCATGCGGTAGCGCCCCGTCTGCCAGTGGCCCATAGTTTTGGTGAGGTTGGCTATACAGGAGCTGCAGAAATTGCAGTCTACAAATGGACAAGGGATGGTAAGCCAGAAGACAGAATTTATTTTGCTGTTATCATGATGGTGGATACTTTTCCAATTATATATTCAGGACACTTAGGTGGAAGGAGGCAGAGTATAAGAGAACACAAAGAGGAAAAGGCCTCCAGAGAAAAATCATTTGAGTTACTAATCATGTGTCAGGAAACAGGTTTAGGATGACAATGCTGCATGGACAGGGGTGGCTGTGGTCAGCCTGTATTGACCTCCTGGAGCAGTGGTCTGGGCTTTCCCTTGCAAAGAGGAGGAGGAATATGAAAAAAGACATCTTTCTTAAGTTACCTAAGCTGAAGAACTGCTGCACAGGTGTAGCCTTCAGAAAATTCAGCTCAGGCATGAAAAAGGAGCTGTGGAGAAGGCTTGAATTACTCCACTTCCCTGAAACAGAAAAACAAAACATGATTGTAGATATAAAAATCTATCCAGGAACACCATGGTGTGCTGGCCTACCTGTGGTGTGAATGCCAGAACATGCTTACCACACACTGCCTGAAAAGATGTATTTTGATCCTACCAGAACTGAATTTCACTTTATTTTGTCAATTCTATGCCGCATTAAGCATTCCTGCTAAATGGAAGATTTTTTTGGTGACTGACAGCCATGGGAACTGTGGTGTGTGACCTGTATGTTGACTGGAAAGTCAGAGCTTGGAGCTGACAGACTCAGCCCAAATCCCATGCTGGAGTTATACCAGTGTGTGTTGAGTTACAGAATACTGTCATTTCCATCTTTATCCATGTGCTTTGCCACAATGTAAAAGGCTTATAAATAGCATTTAATATAAAACAGTATCTGTGAGAGGGTGACGGATAATGACTGATTAGCAGCAGCACAGCTGACTGCCCATGTATGTGTCACTTTAACATATGTTGACCTGCCTACTTCGCTCAAAGCTATATGCACTTTGCTTTTCTCCTGCCATGGGCTACGTTTCATGGAATATCCCAAAGCCTTCTCGAGGGCACTCCTTTAGTCATCAGGTTCCTCTTGGCCATCCCTGGAGCTATTTTATATTTTCTTGACAGCATGCCTCATGGTAGCTACTCTGATGCAAGCTCCTCCTCTAAAAAAAATTAACACAGTTGCCTTGGGTAATGTTCATTCTCCTAATGTGCTTTACTGCGATAAGAGGAATGACTGTCTCCTGAGATAGCTGGAAAAGTAAATGAGGGATTTATTCAGCAGAATGACTCATATTGCTTTCTTTTCCAGGGAGCCAGCAGGTACCAGTGGTTGTTGTGAGGTGGACGATTGCGTGGTACTGGAGACATGACTGTGATCCAGTATGCCTGGGTGGCTGGGGCCTCTGGGGTGGGGAGGCATACTTTACGTTCTGGCTTTCAGCAGAAGCGCCCAGGAACTCCTGCATGGCTTTGGCTGTTGGCTCAGCTCTTGCTGCCCTGATTTTGTATTGGTTTGGTTTGTATCGAGGGAGGAGGGTGGAGGGTGGGAGGAGTAATCCTATTTTCCTTGGTTTCTTCAGACTCTTCTTCGCGTGCAGGTGGTGATGTGGAAGCTGTGGGAGGTATGCTTGGCTGAAAGGTTATGGCAGTGAAGCCTCACAATGTTACACAGTGCATTCCGTGATCGAAGCAAGGCTGCAACCTCAGTTGCAACCTCCATACCTGCAGGGTCCATCATGTGTTCGCTCAATGATTTTGGTCCTCACCTAGATCTGATCTCTCTGCTTCCCTGGGCAGCGCTGTGCTTTGTTTTGCTGTCCTCCTAGTGGCCATTGGTGTTGGGGATGATGAGATGTGCTGGAGCAGTAGGTGTGCTCCTTCATAGGTGTTGCCTGGTACAGAGGTTTCAACCTCTCTCCTGCTGCCCCATTTCTGTCTGCCTCATCACTGTCAAGTGAGACGCAGACGGTAAGGAAACTAGGCTTGTGCATTAGCAAATGTGCTGGTTTTGTCTTGGTTTCTCCTTTCCAGGACACAGGTGAGAGAGGAGATGAAGAGGGAGAGGAGGTGAAGAGGCAGAGAGTAGAAAAAGCAGACCAGGTGGCTGTCCATGGCATTACCAAAAGGATGGGCAGTTTTTGGTGGGGAACATTTTTCTCCTGCTTCCCTTGTGCCACCCAGAGATGCTTGTAGGACAAATGCAATCCGCTTGGGAGTTGGCCTCAGAATGGAAGATGGGAAGCACCCTCTTTTTTCTCAGAGCTGATTCAGAATTGAGGCAGGAGCTTAAGCTGCTTGAATATACTCATCTGGGGTTTTGTAGACAAACACCATTTGAGCAAAACTTGCAAGGTTTAGTTGTCAGTTTGTGTGGAGTGAAGGGAGTGGTTTCATGTTTAGTTTTGGTCAAAATATTTTTAGAAGCAGGTCAATTGATGTAGAGTGTTTCTGGGTTTTCATTGCCCTTCTATGTGGCACCAGTCATTTATTAGAAATCTTGCATTTTTGTGGTTTTTCACCTTAAACTGTAATAGAATAAATAAATTTCATCAGAACTTCTGCTCAAACTGTGCTCTCTTGCTACTTCTTAAGCATTTAAAATTGTTTCAGAACTGAGTATTAACAATGGCATTGTATTCATTTATTTTTAACTTGACTCTAAGCCTGAAAGCAACCAAGCAGAAAAAAATATTTAATAACCGGGAAACTCAGAGGAACAGTACACATAGCCCAGTGCTGTTAACATCCTTCAGCAAAAAAGATTAAGTGCTGCTGTCGTCATTTAAGCTTCAGGGAGTGGGAGGGAGCAGGGGAAGGGAGAGGGGAGATGTCTGATCCACTTAATGTAAAGTATAAATTGATGTTGTTTTAATTTTCTTCTTATAAGATTTACCACTTTACATGTAAATACCAGGCAGTGATGTGGCTATGTTGGATTTCCTATTCATATGGAAAATGTATTCATCTGCTGGAACTTAACTGATCACACTGAGTTAAGGGGAGGATAATAAAAAGCTATGGAGTGAATGATGGAAGGATTTAAAAATGAGGCATGAGGGGCAGAAGATAGAATACAGTGTAATTTTGGAGGTAAAACTACACTTGAGATTAACTGTATATTTCTGGACATCTGGCTGATCTAAAGCCTGTCTGATGATTATCTTGTAATTGTTAAACCTGCCGCCTTTATGTATCGGATTAGGTCTATTTAAAAATGTATGCAAAAAGCAGAACAGTTATTGATTCTGTGCAGCATAATTTATGTGGATCTTAGTTTGGAGTCAGTTTTATTTCTACTTTAGTTCATGTTATTTGGTTCCTGTTTTGCTTATTCTCAAAAATTATGCCAAAACAAGAGCATTTGTGAGAAGCTAAATGATAGGAAAGAGTTTGAGATAAAAACAGTTACAATTTTTAGAGGAACTGATGTAGAAATGAAAAATAGGCATCTTATTAGTTACTAAAAATGCATCTTCTGAACAATTGTATGAAAATTAGCATCTAATAATGCTGCATCTGTATTTAATCCCTTTTACTGTTACAGATTTTTAATTAAAGTCTCTTTTGTCTTTACGCCAATTAGTTTGAGATCTTAACCTCTGTGTTTAACAAAAGTGGTTGGGGGAGCTCGGCTGACATCCTTAGCGCTATTTGTAAAGAAAGAGAACTACTAGGAAAAACACATTAATATCAGCTCCCATAGAAACACTCAAGCATTTCATTAGCAGTTGTAAGCTGAAGAGACAATAGGGGAGGCCTTATGAGGCAAGAGGTGGTAAATTGAAAACTGGCAGGAGAAACTCAAAGTCTGATCGTGAATAGCTTCTCACAACTGCATCATCATCTTATTGTTCATGTGTTTGCATTTCCATCCTGCCCCAATCATGAGTGTCAAAGGCCATCTAATAAATAAATAAATAAATAAATAACCCAACCTTCATGGGCAAGAAAATACAACATGGTGGCTCAGTGCCAGCAAAAAACACTCTGCAGCCATCTGCTCAGCATCAGCCCAGCATCAGTTAGCATGCTGGGAGCAGGGAGTACAGATCATTCCTCAAGGCCTGATGGTCAAAATGTCACTGATTTTATGTTCTGTGCAGAGTACATTTAATATGACCTTTTCTTTACAAGAACCACTGGTGTTTCTAGTAACATACTTATAGTAAAAATCTGCTGTAACTATGTTGTGTCTGTATTAAAAAGCTACGGGTCGGGAGCTGAAATTAGAGTGTTTTGATACATTATTCTATGATGGATTAATAGAAAAAAAATTAACACATGTCAAGGAATGTAGGAGAAGGGGCAGGTTAATGCAGACAGATTAGTGATCAGAAAAGTTGATATTTATGTAGAGACAAGTTTCTAAAGATGCTTAGGTACCTAAAGGTGCAGATGGAGTTTTCAGGTGGTCTGTTTTCTCAGCCTTTCTGCAATGAAAGTCAGCCTTTGGAACCAGATGCCTGTTTTCTAATGCATTATCCCTTATGAATATCATGGTGCTTTTGAAAATTTCTCTGTTTGCATGCTGAGCTTCTCACAATCTCTGATAGTCTTGTTTGTAGTAGTTATAAAACCTGCTACCTCTGTATTTTATCTTGTGCCCTGTGATGCCCATTCTTGGGCACAGTCTTCATGATTAGTAGTGTCGACAGCCAACCATCAGCACTGGGGTTTTGGACTGAAAGATCAACAAATGAAACAGAAGACAAGAGCTCACAGCTCTGGCTTAGTGTTTGGATACCTAAATCTGTTGAAATAAGCGACTTGTAGTCTACCAAGTGCCTCAGTAGATGAAGGCTTCTGGGCCTTTATTTCAGTGTTTCTGCAGAGTTATGCAGGCATTATTATGTGTCTGTGGGTGCTCTTGGTACTTGGGGGAGCTGAACACTCACTTGCATGTTAAAATGGAAAAGTAAGATCTGAAAACTCTGTTAAAGTAACACTAGATGGATTTACTTAGGAAGCCATATGCTTGATGCTTCAGAGCAGGACACTGAAAGTTTAGCAAGCATTGTCAAGTTGGAGTATAAAGCCTGTAAACCAGAATGAGATCTTCCCCACAAAAATACCTATGTTCTTTTTCTTTCCCAGCCAGCTCCACATAGTCACATGCTTGTGAAAAAGAGTTAAGAGCATGACTAGAAACTGCCTTTAGACATTACTCTTGTACGTGAGCAACTCATCAGGTTACTGGAGGAAGACGAGGAATCCACTAGGCAGCTTGGGAAACTGTGGTTTCTGCAGCAGTCATGGTGCTGGTGAAGGCTCTCTCCAGGCACTGATGACTTTAATAGGGAGTTACTGGAGCCTGAGAAGCTTCAGTCTTCTGATGAGGACTTTAAAGAGGAAAGATAAAAGCTCGCTTTCTCATGCCACCTTTCTTTCCTTTCTAGGTTATGCCACCAGGAAATCATAGAATCATAGAATCACCAGGTTGGAAAGGACCCACTGGATCATCGAGTCCAACCATTCCTAACACTCCCTTAAACCATGTCCCTAAGCACTTCATCCACCCGTTCCTTAAACACCTCCAGGGAAGGTGACTCAACCACCTCCCTGGGCAGCCTCTGCCAGTGCCCGATGACTCTTTCTGTGAAGAATTTTTTTCTGATCCCTGGCTCCCCTGGCGGAGCTTCAGGCCATTCCCCCTTGTCCTGTCCTCAGTCACGTGGGAGAAGAGGCCAGCTCCATCCTCTCCACAACCTCCTTTCAGGTAGTTGTAGAGAGTAATAAGGTCTCCCCTCAGCTTCCTCTTCTCCAGGCTAAACAACCCCAGCTCTCTCAGCTGCTCCTCATAAGCTCCTCATAACCCCAGTTCCCTCTACAGCTCCTTGTAAGACTGTTCTCCAGCCCCTTCACCAGCTTCATTGCTCTTCTCTGGACATGCTCCAGAGCCTCAACATCCTTCTTGGAGCGAGGGGCCCAGAACTGAACACAGTACTCAAGGTGCGGTCTCACCAGTGCCGAGTACAGAGGGAGAATAACCTCCCTGGACCTGCTGGTCACACCGTTTCTGATACAAGCCAAGATGCCCTTGGCCTTCTTGGCCACCTGGGCACACTGCTGGCTCATGTTCAGTCGGCTGTCAACCAACACCCCCAGGTCCTTCTCCTCTGTGCAGCTCTCCAGCCACTCCTCCCCTAGTCTGTAGCACTGCATAGGGTTGCTGTGCCCCAAGTGCAGGACCTGGCATTTGACCTTGTTAAACCTCATGCCATTGGTCTCGGCCCAGCAGTCCAGCCTGTTCAGATCCCTTTGCAGATCCTCCCTACCCTCCAGCAGATCGACACTTCCTCCCAGCTTAGTGTCATCTGCAAACTTGCTGAGGGTGCACTCAATGCCTTCATCCAAGTCATTGGTAAAGACATTGAACAGGGCTGGACCCAGTACTGAGCCCTGAGGAACCCCACTTGTGACTGGCCTCCAGCTGGAGTTAATTCCATTTACCACCACTCTCTGGGCCCGGCCATCCAACCAGTTTTCCACCCAGGAGACTGTGCGCCTGTCCAGGCCAGAGGCAGACAGTTTCTGAAGCAGAATGCTGTGAGAAACTGTGTCAAAGGCTTTACTGAAGTCCAAGAAGACTACATCCACAGCCTTTCCCCCATCCAGTAGTTGAGTCATTTTGTCATAGAAGGCAATCAGGTTAGTTTGGCAAGATCTGCCCTTTATAAACCCGTGTTGACTGGGCCTGATCACCCGGTTCTCTTGCATGTGCTTCATGATAGCACTCAAGATTACCTGTTCCATGACTTTCCCCAGCACTGAGGTCAGACTGACAGGCCTGTAGTTCCTCGGATCCTCCCTGCAACCCTTCTTGTAGATGGGATGCATGTGTTAGACTTGGCATCCGAACAGCATTGTGGACATTCATTGCTGTCCATCTTGAATGCAGAATTACCAGGGGTCCTAGGCAGTATGGACCACATCAAGCTTTAGTCTACTTCAGGTTCTTCTCTTTGCTGAGCGCAGGTCAGGGAGAGCAGGAGTCTCTTCCAGAGAGCCAAGATTTCGGGGCAGCCAGCCAGGTTAAGGGACTGATTATTGATATGACCTAACATGAATATGGATTTTGTGGTATGTAGATATTTCTAGAACTGTAGAAATGTGGGGTGGAAAGCACCTCCTGGAGGAAAAAATCTGACTCTCTACTAACCACTGATAGCTACTTTGTCTGATGCGTTCACGTATTGATCAAGCTCTGTCACAGAGACTGTTGCCTCCAAAAGTCTTTCTGAAAGGCTGTCAGAAATTCATTTGTAGAGGGGTTAAGCACCTAATTTTATCCCTAGACAATACAGTTGCTTCCATGCAGTTCCCTAGGAACAAACAGAAGAAGCCAGTTGAGCTCACAGTCAGGTATTTCTGCGTTCAGCAGAACAAGCCACATTCTTCTGTTGTTCCCTCATACAGTAGGCTAATCAGAGGTGAAAGGATTGACTATTTCTTCTCTAGATCTTCCACACTGTCTGGTCATACTTGAACATGGACAGCCAGAATTACACTGTACATCAGAGGAGCATGCTTTGTTCTGTAGCACCCATATTTCCATGTGCCTACTCGGAATACATCAATTACGCAAGCATTTTTCACACCTGCATTGCATTGGTAGCTAATATACACCTTCTGAGTATCTGGTACAGGTCTTTCACCAGCAATTTCTGATGACTGAGACCAGTGCATGGCAGAGAGCTGTGTTCACACGCTGAAGACGTTAATGGCTAATTATGTTTCTTCTGTTTTGGTGTGAAATGCCTCAATTTCCTGTAGTGTACTCTGTGTGACAGTATTCCTCTGTGCGACAGTGTTGGCCAGTTTCGTCACCAATAAACTTCCCTTAGAATATTCCTAATCTTTTTTGTGACACTCGTAAAAATAAGTCCACTACAATGCTTGCAGAATTTCTTCAATAACTCTTGCAGCTTCCTCTATTTTGCCAGCTCCTTTATCATCAGACTGTTTCTGTACAGGCTTTTTTGTGTTTTCCACGTGGTGCTCTGTCAGCAGGTTTCCTGAAGGGAACGCAGATGGTTCCAGTGGTATTCCTGTGGTATAAAAAGTGAGTCAGCTTTTCAGAAAGAGTTATTTGGGTTAATTTGCAATATCTAAGCTTCAGTAAGCCGTGTTGCATGGCTTTATCCCACTTCCTAATTACCTCTGTGCCTTCATTTGATACAGCAAGTGAGGCCAGCTAGAAAAGAATATTTTTATGTTAAGAAAGGACATCTGTTTAAATTAATACAACAACTTTTTGGTTTCATTTAGCAGCAGTAATGCAGGCAATGCTGCTAAAGATGTACACTGGTGATCTTGATTTGGAATTAATGCTGTTTTCAAGTTTTGAAATTAGTGCTGGTTTTCCTTTCAAAACATTTTCATATTATTGTTGCATTTTAATGGGACATTATGAGTTTAAGAAATAACAGTTAAGATAATACCTTGCTGATGGCTTGCTGCCAGGTCTCAGCCATTCCAAAAGGTGGAGGCAAACAGCTCATACCCAGTGGGATACTTAACTGTAGATCCTACAAGAATTATTTCTTTTCCCCAATAGGTGGGGCTTGGTTTTCCATTTCTGTTGGCACTTTATCAGCTTGGACAGTGAAAAGAGCATCAACATTTTCTAATAGATTTTACTTCCTTATATTTGCTTAAACAGTGAATTCCTGTAATGATGCATCAGGGGCATATTTACTTGTGCTGTCATTAAAATATCCATTTGAATAAGAAAATGTTTTCTTCAATGCATCTTCAACATGTGTAAATTTATTTCAGAAGCCCTTACAGATCTGAATTTATCATCGAATTCAATCAAAGTAAGTTCAGCTTACTTTGTCAGGTTAGCACAAATGGGAATTTGGCTGTGTTTGAGCAGTCCTGTTGGGAGAGAAGGCAGAGAATGCAGAAAGGACATTTTGTCATTGCAGCTTAAGCATTACTTTGCTTTGAAGGATATTCTTAAGTGTTCTTTGTATAATGTAAGAAAGTAAGTAATACTGTGTAATAGAAAAGGGCCATTCTGTTCTACCTTTCTGTGCCTAGCAGGTCATGAATGGCTTTTGAATGCCCCTCCATGAAGAGAGGAGATCTAGAGCCACTGAAATGTTTGGCAGCTTCCCCACTATTTTTGTTGACCTGTGCCTGGCAGGTATGCCTAGAAGGGGATGCCTAGGCATCGTGAGGAGTATAAAACATAGAGATAGAGCAAAATAGCAGCCAAAGATGAAAGAGGATGAGAGAAGGTTGGCAGAACCTCCTTAAAGCAGTTTTGTTTATTTTTCAGCAGTAGGTGAAGATATATACAAAACCTGTTTGTGCCAGAGGACAAACCTCAGCTAATTTCCTTCAGGAGAACACATTTGCTTTTGAAGATTTGCTTTGTTTGCGCTTATTTATGGGTTTTGTCTCTATTTATGTCTCCCTGTATTCCTTCTTTATTTATCTTCTTTCCGTTCTTGCTCTCTCAGTAACAGGGTGTTCTGCTGTGCTGTCAACTGTAGCACAAAATAGCTAATAGCCAAGCCTTGAACGGTGCTGGCAATAATATTTATGTGTAGTGGGGTCAACGCACTTGCATTGTGGAACAGTTGTTCTCACCTGCTGTCTTCCCGAGCTACATGGACCATTTCAGAGAGAGGAAAACTAACTTTTGAGAACTTTTATTATATGTGTGATGTACCCAGTGAGCAGGTAGCAAGAGCAGACCAAATACAACATAACTGTTCCAAACTTACCAGGCTTCTTTTATGTTAGTTTTCAGCCTCGTCTAGGATGTGCTGATGAGTTTCTACATTTTTCCCAGTGAGGGCCAAGAAGGTACTCGCATCAAATTCTCCAGTGCTGCCATGTGTGCAGTGATAGGACAAGTATTGTGTGATGCCTGCTTGTTACGGCTCCTGTGGGTCAGTCCTCTCCAGTTTTGCAAAGCTGTGACCCTTACACTCAGTCAGATGAATTAATTCTCTCCCTGAAGGGGAGGCGTGTGCACTTACCTCAGCTTTTTTTTTACGACAGCTTCATGTCTCAGCGACATGATTTATTCAATATGATGTATTCTTGTAATATCTTCTACCAGGACACCCGTTTATCTATATGTATCTTAGCATTCAGCCATAGTTTTTTGTCTTTATGAATGGCACAGATCTTAAAGTCTAAAGAAGTCCAAGTTGTTTTACTTCTAACCAAAGTGTGCTCCTCTCCCCAAGCCAGCCCAAGCATCTGGAGCTCCTGATCGTCTGTTTTCTGTTGCTAGCTATTAAACAACACTACACTGCTCTGGGAAGACATGCATCAAGTCCCTTTTCAATGTCTACAGCACGGAAATGTTTGTTTGTTTCTCCAGTAATTTCTTGAGTAAGATCTAAACTGGGAACTTGGAATCTAGGAACCGAGTGATCTCAGAGTCAAATCTTGTTGCCTGGTCTGTCGGGATGGTGTAAGGGTAGAAAGGGTTAGATGTACATGATTTGCATATGATTTCTATGATTTGCATTTTGCAACGAGCTCTTTGTAAAGGTAGATTTATATTACAGAATGGTATGTGTTTTTTTATTTGACAGGACATTCATTTGGTACTTCATTCACGTCATGAACAGTGTTTGAGTAACCTATGGGTCAGTCAATTTCAGCCCTTCTGTGCTTAAGTCACTATATATCTGAAATATCTTTTTGAAAGCCTGGCCGTTTTGGCACAAACAAAAAAGATTAATTCTTGTTAATTCTGGATTTTCATGATTCTTGAGGTGGCTTGTTTTGCCATGTTTTCTACTGATAATGAAGTCATATCTACAGCTGCAGTGCAGCGAAATGCATAAAGTCTTCCCCATGTAGAACTTGTAACAGAAGTAACAAGATTAATGTAAGTGAAGTATGTATGGAAATGTCTGTACGTGAAACCTACATTAGAAACAGCAGAGCAAAGATTAAAGTAACAGCATCTGTTAATTCCTCTGGAGCACCCTTTGTATGAGTTGATACAAGGAACTGAAGGGCAAGAGGAAGAAAAACCTGCTCTAAAGACAGCATAAGAGGAAGAACAGGACTGGAGCCATAAGATGCCCAAATAAAGAAAACAAAAGACATGTGAAATTCAGGAATTTTTGCTTAAGACTTCTGAGAGGAGTAAAATAAAATAAGGAGGCAGGAGTTTCTGAACAATATTTACCCCTAAGTGGTGTGGAAGATGAGCCCTAAATCAGTTTTGTATGTCCCATGAAGCAGAACCCAGGAGATGTTGCGCAGACTAGGCAGCCAGTATCTCCTGACCTCTGTGGTGTGTGTACACAGGTGATTCTCACCAAACTAGTTGGTTGCACACATGCATCTTAGTGCTTATGAATATTTGAATATGAGAGTGTCAGCAAGTAAAACCAGCTTTGGAGTTTTATGAAATAAAATCACTTTTTGATTCCATGAAGTCTCACACTGAGTTTTGTTACACTAATCTCCTACACCTGCAGGCAGAGCCTTGAAGTCCAAGAGAGACTTACAGGTTGAGGAAGCCAGTGATGAAGCAGACTCTCTCAGAGAAATCCCTGTTAGTTGTTAGGGCTGTCTTCTTCTCCAGAGTTTGACATTGGAGCACTGTCTGTTGGTAACACTTAGATGGAAATAACATTTTTTTGAAGAAGCAGAACATACTCAGGCTGTTTGTCAGGGCTGTCAGAGCTGGAGGCAGCCTTTGGTGTAGATTTTATCCCTTTGAATCCTAGGAAAATACACAATTCCCTAGCTTTGTCTTCTGCAATGTTCAGGCAGCAGAGGTCCCCAGCAACCTGGAATGCTTGGAAGCCGGGAGGTCTGTGTGAGTATAACAGATATTAAAATGCAGCTCTTTATATTTTATATGTTAATTAAGTAGGAGGATATGCTGCTTTTGTATTCACATGGACTTTGGAAGTGAAAGCACTGTACTGTGTGTTAACGTGGTTAGTGATACGAAATAGAAAAGGGATGTCTAGTCTTTTCCCATAGTGTTTTGTGTCAAGGTTTTTATTTCTTTCATTGTATGTGTATGTAGCTTCTTTATTTGCTGTTGTCTTCCTCGCTGATACTGCTATTATTTTGTTCCTGGGCTGCCAGGCTCCAATATCTTAAGCTCTACATAGCCCATTTGGTAAACCACCCTGTCACGATTGTGTTGTCCTGGATTAACAGTGAGCATCAGCTACAGCCAGACAGGATGACAAATTTGGAAGCTACATCTCTGCCTGGAGCCAGTCACAGTATGGTCTTGGTGATAGCTGCTAGCAGCTGGTAGTAAGAGCTGGTGAAGTAAAATGGGAAAGCTTGGTAAATGCATGGAATTTGTACAGCTCATAGTCAGTGGTTTAATACCTTCTGTTCTCGCTCACTAGTAGGTGGCTCCCCCGATTGGAGCCTTTAGATCATAGATGAGACTTGAACAAGACTGACTAGCAACAGCACAAACAGGAATTTTGCAGCAACTAGTCAAATATTCTGGGCCATCTCATTTAAATTACATATTACCTAGAAGGTTGGACCAGATGATCCCTGAGGTGCTTTTCAACCTGGCATTCTATGATTCTGTGAAATGAAATAAAACAGAATGGCTTAATATAATGATAGTAACATTAGCTTGCCTTACTGTTAATATGAATGTTAGTAGGATAAATATTGAATATCTGTAAATAAACTATCATTATACTAGTGTGAAACCTTCATTCAAACTGTAATTCTTCTTGAGAAAGAGCCAATAGTTTTCTTTAATCTTTTCAACAGGCACTCTACACTGAATCATTTCATTTAATTGCTGTTCTAAAACATATAACTGTTTTTTAATGCCTATTTTTTATATTTATCTTTTTACTTTCCATTAATTGCAGTACTTCCATTCAAGCTTGAAAATGAAATTACTTCCTCAACGTATTTCTTCTCTGCTGTATGTAAACATGGACTTTCTTTTATTAGCCCTGTTTCCAGTGAAGCTGAAAATGCACTAGTGGCTAATGCACAGAAGGGCTTTTGTCAGTTGTCTGAGTTACAGGCGCTTTAAAGGAAACTCAGAAAAGCTGCCACGAAGAACAAATCTTATCTCTTTCTCTTATTGTGGGTAACTTATTTTGTGTTTAAGGGATTCAAGAGCAGTACCAAGAGTCTGTGGGATGGCTGCCTTTCCAGCGGCTCCTCTGGGTGGCTTAGCAAGGTTTTGCTAGTTAAAGTCTGAAACTGTGTGTGCAGGAGCTGGGGATCATGATAATGTCGTCCTCTCTCCTTTGTTTAAACAGTCCCCCTACTTCATTTATTTGCCGTGATTGTGGAGTTGGTTAGTGAGTATTTTAATGGTATATCAAAATCTGATTAGAGCTGAACAGATTAATTGGAATAAAGAAGTCTTAAAGTATTTAACAATGAATCATCTTTCATAGCTATAAGATACACAAAGTCTGGTACAATTTGGTCCTTCTATCGTTTAGGACATCACTGTTGTAGTTTCAAGAAAAGAAAAAATGAAGGAGAGAGGAGCAAGTCAGACACCTGTAAATCTTTCACTACATCTCAAATAGCAGGAGCATTCCTGCTCAGAAGTTTTGAAGTGTTTCACTGGTTTTGACAAAAGACGTTTTGCAGGCCAGATGGAAGTATATAAGTGAGCCATTGCCTCTCAGGCTCTTCTGAAGGGACTCACAGCAGTTCAGCTGAGAAAAATCAGCGTTAGTCCCTGTGCTTCTAAAGGATTTGTGCCAAAGCTTCAGAGTGGGATGAGGGAATACTGCATGTGTCCCACAGCTTCTGAATCCACACCAGAACGTAAGCTGAGTTTAGATGGTGGGAAACCTATAAGCTGTTCTGGCAGCCTGACCATCCTGTTGGAGAATTGCAGTTCAGTTTGTGTCTCAAAAGAGTAGTAAAGTAGGAGCAGGGCAGTTACATGTGTCTTATTAGCTATCTGGTAGTGTCAGCGGGTATTATGATTACCTGATATTTTCTACTTCTTTATTTTCTTTTAGTAACACCACACAGTTTCACCACCTCAAACATCTGTGTTTAAAGTTTTTGTGCTGCTCTGGCTGACTTATTTTGGGTTTGTTTCAGCCAGAATTTAGCAGTTTGAGTGCAACGCTAGATGAAAAATGCAGGGTTTAGTTGACACGAGAACACACGCAGTTGTACACGCATACTCAGAAGTGTCAGTTTTTTCATTAAGCGATGTAGCAAAAAACAACTTATGTGTGAGGGATATGCTTTTATTTTCACACCCATGCATATATACAATACCCACAAATGCAGGCACTCCTACATCTCAACTACTTAAGAAACTGTATGTGTTATATGTGTAGTAATATAAAACACGATTCGGTTGTTTCTTTTAATGTAATCCAGGGACTTTTGATAAACAATTACAGGTCATAAACTATTTTAAAATAATATTTATAAACTATGGTGTATTGGCGGGGGTGTGTGATCATTTTGAATTTTGGTTCTTGGAAATATTTTTTCTGTTAATAAGATGGTGTACTGTAGTAGGCCAGTTCACTGCAGTCTTGTGCTAAATGCTAGGGCGTACTATGGAATTGTAGCTTCTCCTATGCAGTCTTCAAAGCTGCCTTGTCACTTGCCCCTTTATGCCAGCCTGTGCAGCAGTTATCTTTTATTTTGCTGAGGGTAAGGATATTCTGATCACATAGCTACACACACACAGCTGAGCATCATTTCCTTGAATATCCAACTTGCTTGTGGATAAAGAAATTATATCCTTAAGAAACCTGGATAGAAGGGAGTTGATGGTCACTCTGGCTAGCAGCTGGTCTCACCTAAAAGGTCCCTGACATGCACATAATTGTTTCAGGGGTGTGTGTGTCAGATTATCTGTAGGCAGTTGCTGATTTTAATGAATGTGCATTCTAAAAAGGCACACTTGCATATTTCATAAAACTTTTAGAAGTTAGGAACAGGCTGCACATGGTGTCTGTTTATTCTGTGGGCTCTGGAGGAACTGACAAATTTAAATTTCATCAGCCTTCTTCCTCCGTCTTTTAACTTAAGAGGATAGGAGTTGACAGAACAACTATAGTTATTAAATCCATCTCCCAGCAGTGCAGGAGACTGAGCAGATCATCTGCACACCATAGTCCATAGGAACGCCTTCCTGTTGGGCTTCAGGGCAGTTATTTCCTTCCTCTCTCTAAAATAAAAACATTTAAGTATTAAAAGAGACTTCTGGCTTTGACTTTGGCTTTTTTAGTAGGAAAGGGACATGAAAAACAGCAGCACACAAATGAAAAACAGAGCAGTATGAAAAATTTGTGTAGATGCTGAGTCAGAGTGCCACACCTTGACTGGGACAAAAATGGGTTATTTTAGAGTGGAAGAAACCATGGTTTTGCCCTCCTTAGCCTTGTTTTGTTACCTTTTTTCTCTTCCTTGGCTGCATTGCTTCTGGCATTTGGGAGGAGGAGCAGTAGCAAAGGTGTGGGTAAGCGCAAATGCAGTTGGTTACAGAGAACATCACTGGTTTTGGAGGACTGACTTGGGCATGCTGAAATGAGAATGCTTGCTTTCTCGTGATGGCCCATGTGCGTTGCACAGAAATATAGCGGGGAACTACCATATGTTATACTGCCTGCCAAAAGCAGATCTGTATCCACCGGAGAAATTCACTACAGCATGGTATCCGAAAGAGCTGGAGAGGAAACTATGACGTACGCAAAAGGAGAAATGACTCAGAAGTTTCAATTATGAAAGAAATATGTTCTTTCGAGAAAAAAAAAAAAAAAGGGCAATCAGAATGGCAGTTCTCAGCTCATTCTGAGTATGTTTAGGAGAACGTAAATAACCAGTCATTTTCCATAAAATGAGATCAGTACATTAGGGCTTTAGTTGCAATAATAACATCCTTTTTAAACTTTAAACATAGCTGTTATCAGACCATTACATGTGCTTCCAAGCAGATTTTTGCATGGATTGAACTGCAATGAACACTGCACCTGATGACTTTCTTGGCAGAAGTGGCCTGGCACTGCGCAGGAGGAGGCTACGAGCTCCCAGCCCCGAGGCTTCCCTTTCACAGCCTCCAGCCAATTAGGGATTTTAGCAGAGCCCTCTTGCTCTCCACTTGTGCTGCTGCTTCGCAGCCTCTATCCCGTGGGTGAAGGGATGAAAGCTTCCCGGCTGTCATCTTTTGCAAGCAGTGGTTGTGCTGCTGGCTTCACCTCTTTCCCTCCTACCTCACTTCTGCGAGAGGAGGAGGCTGCTCACAACCTCATTACTCATATTTCCACCTTAAATGCATTCGTGGCTAGTGCGTGCCTGCTTTGTTCCCAGCATATTTGTCCTTTGGCTTAACTAGCTCTCTCTTGTCCTTGTTGTGTAATCCCTTTAGCAGGCAGATTCATATCCCCTTACCCTCTTTATCCCACTTCATGCAAGTCACGCATCTCACTTCCTGCTAGGGACTCCTCATTGCCTCCTTATCCTGGCAGTCTTTCTTCGGTACCTGTTGCACTGTCACCTCACCTTTCTTGCGTGGAGATAAATAGACTTAACACCCACTGTGAATTGCATTCAGCCTTGTGGAAGGGGCTCACTGGTACCTTATGCAAATGCAGCCTGTGCACAGCCTCTTCTGGAAACGCACCCTTGTGTTGCATGTGCCTTTTTCTCTCTCTGTCTAGTGTGAATGGTTCCCCATAAATCCATGGTCAACTGGCATTCAGAAATCCTTTTCCTCCACTAATATTTGCAAATTTAGGAAAGTTCTGGCATTGCTCCCAGAAGCATGACCTTGAATTTGGTACTATTGAATTTTATCACATATCTATTATTTCACATTTCAATGCTGTATTCTGCTATTTCTGAAGGTTATTAGGAGCATAGACGATTGAATACAAAGTGGTTCTGAGAGAGTTTCACACTACTGCTATTGTGTGCAATGACTAATGAGCTTGTAAATCACTTTTAAATTCTTTTGAAGTTTTCTTGCTGCTAAATCTTACCTTTGTAAGATCAGCAGATAAACAAACTGATAGCTCTGCGTTTCCTCCAGTTCCCACAGCCAGCGAAGTGAGAAATCGCTTTGGGTCTTATGCTGCTGTGAATGTCATTACTGCCTCTCGTTATATTCAGAAGGCAGCTGTGTAAGATCAGTGAAGTCATAATTACAGAAATATAATAGCCATATGGACAGTAGCAGACTAGTGTCTAGTTAAGGATGGAATTGGGCTGGTACTGCTCTGCATCTGCTGAAGAGTTTTTGTGCACCTAACAGGCCTGGTTGCTCCCTTTACCCTTGGGCACATTGCTGGAGGTGGTGCAGTGGCGAATCCTTTCTCCGTGTGCTGGCTATGGGTGTGTGTTAGACAGGCGCAATAATTCCCTGGAGGACCTTCCTCTCCTAACATGCATTGCAGGAACTCCCCTTCAGAGTTGTTTTGCAGAGTCTTTGCTGACTGTATCTATTCTGGCAACTTTCATGGTGTCTGCTGTCATTCAAAGTGTGTACTAGTGTGAAAGAGTATGTTTTTTTCTGAACGTTTCACTCAGGATGCACACATTACATCTTCTTCCTCTGTCAAGCTGGATGAACTGTGACATATTCCTGTTTCAAAACATTTAGTTATGACTATCTTGCATTTTTTATCTTTTCAGGTCTTACAGCTCAGTAAAATTAGAGAACTGTTTTAAAGTTTGAGGTCAACCTGTACTACTCTGTGTAAGCCACATTGCAGTTATCTTTGTGTATTGTTACTGCAGGGATTTGAAAGTGTGAAATGAGAGACAGCTGCTGCATTTAAGCTTCCAAAAACTTTCTAGTCCACCAGGTAAATATTCACTGACCATATCACTTTGGTGATGATCACTTTGGTGATGATTAGTTAGTTCCTTCTGTTGTGCTATATACAGTACTAGATCTTCAGAACAACCGCTATTTCTTTGGTTAGGAGTGTACTTTCTCATTGATATTGAACTACATACATGCATACATAAATGTTTAAAGTTATACTTGTTGAAGGCTTGGCAAGGAGATAAGGACATCTCTAAAAGAGATGGACAACTGGAAGAAAGTAAACCTAGTCTGCCCTAAATATTTGTTAAACAAGCAAGTAAATATGAAAAAGAAAACAAACCACACAGTGGCCATGAATTTCAGATGTGAAAGTAGACTCATAACTTTGTGGGGAGCCTGCTGGTTTGTTCAACCAAGCGAATGTGGAGGATTGAGTAATCTGGAAAGGCGTGATTTTGTCTGTATCCACCTTGACAAGCTGTTGACTTGTGGTCCTGCACTACCAGTGTCATCCCATGTGCTCACAGGCAGGGCAGCACTGCCCGTGCAGCCCCATGAGCTCCCCAAATGCGATCCCAGTCTCAAGAGCAGCAATGCAGCAGGGCAATTTCAGGCCACAGGCGATGCTGCACTCTGCTCTCCAAGCTGATGTCGGAGTAGAGCTGTGCCAGCAGCTCTGAGGTCATTGATGGACAAAATTATTCACTCATTTAAAGGACAGGCTGCTACAGGGCTGCTTTGTCTGATCATCAGAATCTTCAAAGGGGTGGGTTTCCATTCTTCACCTGAGACCAGAAGGGAGAGCCTGAAAATCCAGTGCTGAGGCTGAGAGGCCACCACAGGAAATTGCTCCAGTTCTTGAAGCCCGTCAATGAATGGTGAAAAGGCAGAGCTTGAAGAGGTCCACTACTCTCCTATGATGTGGCTCCTGTGGAAGAGTCCTCCTGTAGTCTAAAATGGTAGTTTACTGGACATCAGTCCTGACAGTGACTCTCTAGCTCTATGGCAGTGTTCTCATCCACCAGTAACAGCATTGCCCAAGAGGAGTAGGAAGAGAGGTGGGAATTGTCTTTGAGAGCAGCAGATGTAAACAAAAGTCTTCTCTGGTAAAACAGACACTCTCTGAGAGTGGTTGATGAGGTGAGATGCTCTCTTTTCTGTGTTCATCCTTACCTAGGATGACAGGGCTAGATTCCTCTGTACATGCTCTGCCCACTGTCAAATGTAGATGGTGAGTCTGTTGCCTGTCACTGACCTCTCCCATCGCAAAGGCTGCCTGAATCGTTAAGACTGGTTTTAATTAGATTTAATCGGAGTGCTATAAGGTTTGCTTTTCCTTTTGTCATGTACTAGAGTATCGTCTCTGCCTTCCCGTCTGTTAGCCTTTTGTTGTGCTGAAAGTCAGTTGCAATGTGGTGAACACTCCTTGAATGCTGCGAGTTTGGATCACATTCATGGATGAACCATATCCAGACTTTGGTAGCAAGAGCAGATCTCTGGCCGAATACAAAACAGACTAGGCCCTCTTCAGAGCAAATACACAATAAGAGGAAGAAGGATATTCAGAAAAAAAAATTGAGGAAAGAGCGGCTTAGCTGCAGATGAGTTTTCAGCAGTGCAGGTGCAGCATTTGCAGAGCATCCTGGACATGTGTTGAGCAGATGCATGCTGCAAAGATGCTGCCTCACTGCTGCATCTGTGGTTAGCCTTTGCTATCATCGTGTATCTTTTGGAAGGGGATGGAGGCAGGGAATGTGAAACACGCATCAATGCAATGTCAAGCTCCAGCAGCCTTCTTGGTCCTGGCTTTGTGCCTTAGCCTTTGTCCAGCTGCAGGCCCTTGAAAACTGAGCTCTGTGAGCCCGATGAGTGAGAAAGCAAGCTGCCTGCTTTCTCTAATCACAGCTCAACAGAAGAGATGCTGGTGAGGAGAGGTGAGAACCAGTCCTACTTCCATCATGGCTTGGTCAAACAGGTGACTTGTGTCTCGCCACCTCCCTGAGGTGCATGGTCCTGCTTGATGCAGGCTGCAGCTCTGCAGGTTGCTGAGCAGGTCAAAGCTGAAGCCATCCAGCCACTCTCCAGAAACAGTCTGTGCCCCCTCTATCCAAAGCAGACTTGCCCCCACCAGCATGTTTTTTGTTCTGGTGACCACGGACCACCATGCCACTTCTTCACAAGTGACCACAGTTGACATATACAGGAGTTGTGGCATGCCTGATACATCAGTATTCGGGAAGCATGAACAGATACAGGGCTCTAAGCTGTGCTCCACAAGCTATTGATGGGTGCTGAAGTCACCTCCTTTCTCTAACTATGTGCTTTAGCTTGCAGACTGGGATGCTGCTTTTGATGTCTCCAAACTATAAGTTCTTTTTCCTTAGACATTCAGCCATGCATATTTAAAGCTACATTTCATTAAATTAGGTCTGAAAATTCCCAGCAGAAATGTATTTTTGCGTTTTATTTTTATCCAGAGATGACCACATTTTTGTGTCCAGCAGACTTAGAAGATACATCAATTAATAGAGCCACTGATGACTAAATTGTAAACCAGAATATTTTCTCTCATTTAATGAAGTGTCTTGCATAAAAATAAACATAAGCCTCATGATGAGGAATTTAATTTTACTAAGATTTCCAAGTGTATTTCCTGTAAGTGCAAGGTATAATAAAGCTGAGATTTCACCATAAGAATGTGACTGTCTACTATAACCACTCATAATATTCATGGCCTTAGTATGGAGACCAGGTCATCAGTCTCATTATCCTTCCTGAGCCTTCCTACAAGTGGCATGTAATTAATTAATTCCTTATAGGAAAATTCTATAAAAATAGGTATTTGCTGCTGTATTAGCAAGAATTTATTAGTTTGGAGCAACACTGCAAGGGTATTTTCAAGCTCTTGTCTTGCATATGTGTCTGTGTCCCACACCTGCACCCTTTGTTAGTGCTTTTCAGATTTCTTGGGCCATATCCAGTTCTTCATCCTGCAGCAAACAAAATGACTGTGATATTTTCTTCGCTGCTGTTCATTAAATGGTCATTGACCTCTTCTAGTCTATGATTTTTTAACCTGCTCTCCTTACAAAATGAGTGACACAGCCCTGTTTGGTTGTAGTTTCTGCCCTAAGCTGCATGGAAACTGTCTTTAAACCGTGGTGTGCGGTTAGAGTATGTATGGGTGGGGGTGCTGGAAAACAGCTGGATTGTATGTGCAATTTGCGTTTTCCTATCAGAGGGCATTTAGCTGTACTTCCTTGATGGAGGCACTGTTAAGGTTAGGGATAAGTACACATTCTGTTGCCTGAGAAGTTGGTGGTGAGTAGCCAGGTCAACTCCGTGATAACTTAGTATTCACTTTGGCATCTATCTGAGAGTTGGTGTTTTATTTTCTTTCCATAATTTTTTACCAGTGCTACAGTTTATGCTCTGAGGACATTAATTTGGTGGCAGTTTACTCAGAGCAGCTATTCATGTAATAGTGACCCAGAAAGGAAAACCACTGAAACTTAAAAAAATTTATGGAAAAGATAGTCCAACTTACAGAAAGTAGCTGTGCAAGAACAGGTTGTTAAGCTTGACATCGACGTGTCTAATCAAACCTCCTCCACTGTATTTCAGGGACAGTCTGGTGGCTATCCCCTGACCTGGGTACACTACATACTCAGCTCTGACCTGGTGGCAACTTGAAAGCAGAGGCAGCATCCCTGTTCTCTTAGTTTGCATGTGTTGGCATCTCTGATGATAGTTTCTGCAGGAAGGGTATGGGCAAATAGTTTTAATACATAGAAATTGCAGCTTTGGATGGAAATGGCAAGAGCTATGGTAGATAATGAATTTTTTGATAGCAGCTAGTGTAAGATGGATGCTGAGCAGCAGGGATCATAACTCAAATAGATAGCTGGGATAAAGCAACACTCTTTGTGCTGGACATCACACGTGTGCAACAGGAAGGCACAACCCTGAGCCCAAATTGTTGCAGCCTACCCAGGTGAGACAGGCAATGGATCACGGAAAGAAATGTAATCTAACAAATTAATCTTACGGCATTTTTTCTTTAAATCTTTTGTCTGGTGTTTCTTGGGAAGGGATTACTTAGATGGGGAACTCTGTCAGGAAAGGAGAAGAAGAGGAGGGACAGGACTGAGTAAGAAGAGCAGGGAAACAAAAAGTCATGTCAGGTACTGAGGGATGTATTGAGAGGCTGATAAGGTCAAGGACTGGAGTATGTTAGAGCAGCTATGTACCAGAATGGCCACTGTTCTCCTGACATAGTGACCTTTACAGATTGTCTCTCAGTTTGCAAATGGTTCCGAAATGGTTATTAATTGACTTTTAACGTTTTCTTGAGTAGAATTTTCCCTGAGTGGAATATACTTTAGTGGATTTAAAAAAAAAAAAAAGAAGAAGAAACAAAATAAAAAAAAAAACCAAGGAAGTTTTACCCCTGTCTATGATCAGAATTTCTTTTTTTTTTTTCCAAGCAGCTTCATTTTTAGGGGAAATAATGGCCAGTGCCTTAGTGACTACACCTTTGGTGGTGATTTTGTGTTTGACTTTTTTCTATCTATGTACATCCTTTTTTATTTTTTCCGGAGAGGAGGAAAGGGCATGAAAGAGTTGCTTTCTTCCGAAGATAAAGCTCATGACATCTCCATTTCTTATTAACTCTGGCAGAGGTTGATCCTGTGTTAGAGGTTAACCTAGGTTGGCTTCATAAGTGTAGTCATGATCATCGCATGTGAGAACAGAGAATTCCGCTGTATTGCTGGCTTACGTGCATCTCCATGTTATAGCATATCTTCTCTTATTGCTTTGCTCCTGCTTGTGAAGAGCTCAAAGAAAGATTTATGTTTGTTTTAGTCACCTGCCTGTCTGATGAGACCGCAGAGGCTTAGGCAAGGGAAGAGTCAAAGGCATTCACTCCTATTGCTTGGCAGGCTGTAAAGCAGGAACATTTTGAATGTGATCCCTTGCCTATTTTGGGAAACTTATAAAATTTTCAGAGGTAGGCCAGTTATTTTTAAGCCTCTCTGGACATGCTTTTAATGCAGGATTTGTTCTGGATGCTGTCAAGGTCAACCATTTGCTTTGTGAAAAAATTTCCCTCCGCTGGGGAAATATCTGGAAGATCTAATTAGTTGTGTGCCTTGGTCCTCTTTCATTTCCTCACAGCCTGCTAAATCCATCACTAGACCTTTCAGCTTCAGCCAAGATGGATTGCATTGGTTCTGGTCTGGCTTCCCCTGGCTTCATCCATTTTATTTGCAGGTTTTCTGTGGACTATTTGAGGAGAACATTGCAGTACAGCTGTGCAGAGACAGTCTACCTCTACCAAAATGCAGGGAGGACGGTGTTTGGAAGATAAAGTCTTGAAACTGAGGAGCTGAAAATATCAGCAACATGGGTATTTTCCTTGGATCTGACTCTTTGCTGCCACCTTGGATCTCTTATTAAGTTGCACACATTTTACATTCTTTTAAGTAGTGTTGTGAATATGAAACGAAATAGAAAATTGATGCCTACAATGAGACCCTGATTAATGAAGCTTCCCTCCTGCATCTCAATTCTGTGGAAAAAGAACCCATCCAGGGAAATGCTGAGCTCTTCCCACTGCTTTTGGAAGCAGTAGGGATTGCTGCATGCTCCATATCAATTGGATTTGGGTTCTGAATTTTATTTTGCTAGAGCTTAGGAATCAAAATAGCTGACATCTGTAATGAACAAGAGGACACGAATTATGTAGACAGATAAAATATCAGTTCCTGCTACACTTTTATCTTCACCTCTGCAAATGATAAACTTCAAATTTCCCATATGGAAGCCCTGTGTATAAATTAATTTCTTGATGTTTGGGCTTCTTGAATCTCCATGGATGCTACATGTAGTAGCTTTCATATCTCCTATCTCAGTTTTAAGGCAGCAGCTCCCTTTATACCGTGGTAGCAATGCTGTGTGAGATTTGGGATATGAAGACAATGGACTCAATTAGGATAGAGCGTGAGTTCAACTTTAAAGGACTGTGTAGTGTTTTCCTGACTAATTCTGATGCCACTGAAGATAGTGCACTTTCAAAAGTTGTTCTCTGAATCCTGTTCTCTTATTTACATATTTTGTCACTGTTACCTAGAAGGAAAAGGCTGATAGTTTAATCTTTGTCCTGGCACTATTAAAAGAAGTAATTCTTAGACAATTTTCTGTTGCTTTGTATAGAGAAACTGTATGTTTAGCTTTACTTCTGATTTCAGCAATGCCCAGCACTATCAGAATATCCTGCTCCAGCCTTCTGTAGTTTTACACTCTTGTTTTAATGCTGTTGGCCACATCTTTGTGTGTCTCTTAAAAGCAGATGGTTTATTGGACAAGTGAAGTTAGACCTAGCATTCAGTTCAGGTGTGTTTCTGCCTGTCTGTAGCATGCTAACTTTTTCATGACATCTAATCAGCTCCAGAACTGGGGTAATACTTCAGATAACATTGGAAATATCTGTACTAATGCTGAAGGAACACAAAAGAGCCGGACAGCCTGCCTTGGACTGGAATAGTTACTGGTGGGATGTATCTGTGATACCTCACTTGAGGAGAGGCAGGACAAGGCAAGGAGGGATGATTGAGCGGTCCATGTGCAGTCTTGCTGTCATTGGGATTTGGTCATGATGCACATGGCCAAAAGAACGGGTGGCACTGGTTGGATTTTTTTTCCAGATTTTTTTTTTTAAACCAGAACATGCTGATTTATCTAGATTAAAACACTCCACGACTTGATTTCAGTGTAGTTTTTCTTAGAAAATGACCAGGTGGCCTGCTTGCTTAATTTCCTGCCAGTGAAGGGTTTCTGGGCTGTGTTTGCTGAGCCTAAGTTCAGACACAATGAAACGTGATACCTGCTAGCACTAAACAATGCAGTTTGTGGTTGTGTGTAGCCTTTACAATCCTTGCCCTACTTAGATATCTCCTACGTTGGGTTTCTTTTAACCTTTAAAACTTTTGACCTAAATGAAGGGCAGGACTAATCGTGTTTTATTGAATGCTACGTCTCCGGTTTCCGAGATGAGGAAATGTGAGTCTAGGGGCTTCCCCAACAGTGAATTTCTGTAAGGAAGGCAGGATCTACTTTTGATGAAATCCAGGATGAAATAGCTTTCTAATAATGTTGAAGGCTGGAAAAAGTGCACAGGAAAGAACCAGAAATTGCAGGGTGGGGTTTTCTTTTCCTGGTCTCCCGAAGAGATAGTGATTTGAGGTTGCTGGTCTTGAAAGGTGGGTGTAGTAATGGTGTATAGAAGCGTGTCTTAATTTTCTCAGCTTCCCTCTTTGGCATGTCTTAGCCCATGAGCATGGAGCAGGTATCAATAACTGGAAAACCTGTGCTCTACTGCAACTGACGGTGACTTCTCCCACACAGGGGCAAGCAGGAGAAAAGAGCTGCAGTGCCCAGTCTGGCAGGGCTGCTTTGGTGGTGGCTCCTAGCAGGAGGTGCTGTGGGTGGTGTCAAGGATGGGGAATGTGTCAGCCAGGGCATGAGACTTTCGGGGCTGGGACGCTTCCTCGTTAGGCCCGGGATTCTCCTGACAGAAGCCATATGCAAGGCTGGAAGGAGAGTGCTATACAACAGAAGGGGAAGTGAAGTGCTCTGGCCTGAAACACACACAGAAAGGGAACATCCATTAAAATAGTGTGAGAGGTGGTTCAATTTGCAAGAACGATAAACCACCAACAAAAAAACATCACAAACAACAAGCCCTTGCATGGGCACAAAGCCTGTCTGAGTTTCTGGGGCTTGTTGTGGCAGTGGGAGCATGGATAAACCAAGCCTGCCCTGACACCTGGCGCAAACCTTTCTCTCATGATGTCATCTCTTTATGGAGGGATGCGTGCCTTGACTGCTTTATCCAGGTGTGAGACATTACTGTTTAAGCCAAGGTTTGTATCAAGTCCAAGGAAAACTTCAGAGCTCTTTTCTGAATCAAAGCATGCAGTTATATTTGTGACAGGCCTTGAAATCTGAAAATTTGTTTTTTTTTTTTTCTCTTTCCCTTTCCCTTAACACCAGAGGACAGGACAGCACAAAAAGCTGGGTAACCTCATCGTGTAATAATCACAGCTTCTGTTTTTCCATACAGGCTGTGAGTTTTATGTCTGTACGCACTGAGGGTGCATTTCACCTGCCTGACTCTGGTTGTGTGCAGTGTAAATGGCTCAGCCTCAGCCCCCCTTCCCCCCCTCCCCCGTGTGTGTGGCACTCAGCACTGTGACAAAAGGGGTGGTCAGAGATCCACTTTAGGAGGGCAAGGTCTCCATATCTGGTGTCCCAGCAATAGCGGTGAGTGAGCAAAGCTTCTTGACGTAGTTGCAAGCCCAGGCGCTGCCAGTCCAGCCCTGGAAGTTGCTCCATGAGCTTCATTAATCCTGCCCTGAGGGCAGCAGTATGCCCACAGGATGCTCCTCAGCCCTCTGCTCATACCAGGGCTCCTGCCTTGCACTGCACAGTGGAGGCGGACCCAACATTAGCTGCTGAGCAACGGGATATTGAGGTACCTGACTGCTGGTGATTATTGAAAATGGCTGAGCTATCCAGGCAGCCCTCCCCTGCGCATCCTTCCCCCAGCTGTCTGTCTCTGTGCATATTTAGACTCTGAGCTTGAAAACATTAAAGAAAAAAACCCTAAAAACAGTCCTTGAAGTCAGAGATGCTTGAGGGAGGTGGGAGAATCCAGGGCTGCCTTCATCACATCATGCTTGTCACAGCTGGTGTTGCATAAAATGGGGCTGAGTCTCCAAGAAGTTGCTCTGACCCTTCTGTCCCCCAGGGACTGTGGGGGGAATGAAGTCCCAGCCCTCCAAAGAGCAGCTACCGACAATTCTTCCACAGCTCCTAATGTTTGGGCAGGTTTTTAGAAGCAAACTTTACTTTTTTTTTTTTTTTTTTTCGGCCCTTGCTAGTGCTTGTTTTTCTGTACCACTAAAGGTGTCTTGTTTGGGGCATCGTAGTTTCTGCAGCTGCCAGTTTGGTTCTTCTGTGTCTGCTGAGGAGCTGGGGTGGGGTTGTGCCCTCTGTTTAACACAGGCTGTAGTTGTCATACTATCATCAGGACAAATCTTAATTCTTGGAGGGGCTATGTGAAGGCCAAGTTTTGCTGTAGAAGTCCACCGGTGGAGCAGGACTGCTGCTCTGCTGCTCCACCTGTGCCAACTGTTGCAAGTGTTTATAAATAAAGCTACTCTAGATAGTGAATTTTGGCTCAAGGAGGCTCTAGAAGTCAAAAGACTTATGGTCACTTTCCTCTGCCTTGCCAGGATATCTGAAATATTTCGTACATCTGCAGGAGAAGATCATATTGATCATATCTATATGTCTACTTGCCGCTGTTCATCTTCATGATTTCCTAATAATTTTCCATTTGGCCCCTGAACTATGTGATCATAGTCTGAAGGGAAATGTTAAAGTGGGAAAGAAATGGGGAAGACTGGGGAGAGTCTGCATTGCAGAAGGTGCACAGATTTTCTTTTTAGGCCTTTCAGGTGTGAATGGACCCACACTGAGTATTGGGCCTGATCCACGGGTCATGCTGGCCATAGAATTAGGCTGGTGTCGTGGTTTCTAGTCAAATGAAGGAAATGCGTCATTAATCAGGTACAACCATACAGCTCATTTCCACAGCCTGTTGGGGTGAGAGGAAGAGTAGGAGAAGATGTGTGTAGTGATGGTGAATGGCAGGAGCTGAGTGTATTCCTGCTGCCATGTTTTCAGGCCAGTGCTATCCTGTTCTTCTATCTGCCCTTGTCCCTCTTACTTCTAAAGAAAACCAACCTAAAAACCAAGCCAAGCAAGAAGTCAGTACATTCGTTGTTCCCTTGATTGCATGATGGAGCAGAGAGAGAGGGATAAAAAGCGTATCTTGAAAATAAGGAAACAAGGTTTGCCTTCAGGTAGGCATTAGTTATGCAGCTTGTGTTCTGTTAAATAAAGGTCATGAAAAGGTTTGCAGAGAAGTCCTCTGTTTTTTCCTCTTCATGAGCAAAATTCCAGTGCTGCAACCCAAGTCACACAACTGTGGCCTGTCTTTGTGAAAACATCCCTTCTTCACCGTGCCAGGCTTGCTGGGCTTTCAGACATCGCGAAGAACTGCAGGATTTCCTTAAACCAATGTAAAGAGCTCTATTTAGAAACAGAATAGGAATGAGCCATCAAGAGGCTTTACTCCTTTTCCCCCCCTCCAAGTCTGTATGTACCATAAATTGGATAGCCCCCCTTGAGGGCATGGGGAAACCACACTCTTAAAAAGCATAGTAAAGGGTTAGTAATTGTTTCAAACAGCCGACTAAAAATGCTTTTTATTACAAGGCTTGAGTTCTCTTTCAATTGTGAAGCTACTTGTTCATTTTGGCAGTGAAGGCTGCTTTTACCTCTCCCTGGGGACAGTGGTAAAACTTTCAACAGCTCAGGCACAGTAATAAGCCTTTTGTTAAACTGGAAGTGAGAAACCAAAAGTTGTTCTGCAGATTTCAGAGTCCCCCACAGCTCACTTTTAGACTTTGCTGATAGAACTACTCCCTCTGAAAAAGCTTTTGTTAAGAAAGAAGAGGAAGAGAGGTGAAGATAGTGTTGTATGTTGATGGAACCAAACACAGGGGATGCCTGTGGGTAGGTGAGCTGCACTCAGCTCTTAGTTGGTGGGTAGAATACCAAGAATTCAGCAGTTTTCACACAGTTGCGCTGAAAGATGGACAGGGGCTGGATTTATTCGTATTGCCACTGTGGGCAGGAGAGCAGAAATCCCTGCTAATCCTGTCCTGAAGGTGTGACAGAAATGCCAGCGCCTGTCGCAGCTGGTAAGGGGGAGAAAGGGAGGCTTAGGAAGACAGGGATGTGATGTGTTTCCCTGGCAGTGCTGCACCCTCGTGTGCTCTGAATGGGAGCCTGGTGGGGACATGTCTTCCCTACAGCTCTGGGAGGTGTGTAGGAAGGAGGGGAATGAGCTAGGAAGAGTCAAAATTGCTGGGTGAGATTACTTTCTCTCTGGTATAGAAAAGATCTCCGGCCTCTGAGGACACGTTAATTTGCTTTTGTCTTTCTGGTCTCCTCTCTTTATTCTCTCTTTTTGTGGTTTCTTTTCTTTCACTGCATCTTTCCACCTGTATCCTTTTTCAATGCATCTATTTAGTATCCTTCCTCGCCCTGGTATTTTCCTTAGGTGGCTCTGATTATTCAGCAGTTCTTCTGAATGCAGTTCCCTCTCCAGAGAGGGAGAAATACTGCACCTGCTGCCACTGCCGCAGATATAGGTCAAGCAGAGGACGGGCTCCTTTGCCTGACATTGCTGAGCATCAGGATGATGGAAAGGGCACAGTGGGAAAGCAGTGATGGGGGTGCACCCTGCATAGTGCTTTTTAAGCCAGCCTAGGTAAAAAAAGTCTAAAAGCTGCTTTCCTTTTTCCCTTCAGGAAGGCTTTGCCTGAATTAATTCACGCCAAGTTGTATGAGAAGCAGCTGAAAAGTCTTACAACATAGTTCAGCGGGGATTTTTTAGGGGCAACATATCTGTGAACAGGGATCCCCTCTACAAACATCAGCAGGGCAAACTTGGTGTTACAGTGTTGAATTTCAAGATTTCACAGCAATATAAATATGTTCACAAGGAAAAAATGAGGAGCAGACAGAAGAATCCTGTCAGGACATATCTTCTGCTCCCGCCCCTCGACAGTGGGCTGGAGGAGCTAGTAAGTAGTTCTGGGGGAATCCAGAAAATGTTTGCAGAGCTGGCACTCAGGGCTGGCCCTTCATGTCCCGCCTTTGGCCACGCCATGGGAATGAGTTATGTCTTTACAGCCTTGAGGGAGGTATGTCAGAGTCAGATGATGATCAGCAGCCAGTGCAGGCATCATCCCTGTCATGGCCATCGTACACGATGTCAGTGTATGGCACAACGTGGACTTCCCCTACATCCTTGCTGGTGGTGGGAGCCTGTGTACCCTGGCTGCCCTGCCCCGTGTTGCCCTCTGCTTGGGTGTCTCAGGCAAGAGGCTGGGCACTGGTGTCCCACTGGTGTCCTCCAGCCCTGTGTTGGGGAAGAAGCTCGTGGGCAGCCAGGGGTTTGCTTGCTCTATAGCCTGGGGAGTATTCCCAAAACTGGCATTAAGAAGGACGGGACGTCGCACAGGTGGTTCAGGTAGTTTTTTTTGTGGTTCAGGTAGTTTTTGTGGCAAAATTCAGGAGAGGTGAGGTTGCCACAGTTGTTATTAGCTTTTGTTAAGAGTGATGGAATTGGCCACCTCTCTCAGTGAGCAGAAAGTTGGTTCCTGTAGGTAGTACACTGTATCCTCTCTTGGCAGTCATCAGCTTTGTGGTGATGAGTCCAAGATATTTGTCCTCCAGTGACAATTTTAACATAACACTTCCAGATGCTGGAAATGAATTTTCTCTGTCCATCCCTCTGGAGTAAGTGAGTTTTCCTTCTGCCAGCACAACAGCACCAATGAATCTCTTCAGGATCACTGTGCATTAACGTTGGATGCCTTCCCTGCCAGGTCCTGAAGGCTTTCTCTTCTTGCTTTGCAGATCACAGGCGTTATCCTTCTCGCAGTTGGCGTCTGGGGCAAGCTCACCCTTGGCACGTACATCTCTCTCATTGCTGAGAACTCCACCAATGCCCCCTATGTGCTCATCGGAACGGGTACCACAATCATTGTCTTTGGGCTTTTTGGCTGTTTTGCCACTTGTCGTGGCAGCCCATGGATGCTGAAACTGGTAAGCATGCCAAAGTGCCTTAAGCAAGAGGTGAAGAGTGTTTGTTGATGTGCTGGGATTCCCCCAAACCCCTGCCAAGCTTCACCAGATGTTAACGTGGTGTTTTAGGCACATAAACTACATTTTATTGATCTTAATGTTCAACACGTGTGTCTTTTGGACAAAAAAGGGGAAAAAATATTTGCCAAAACCAGTTGTTGATTGAGTATGAATGAATTTTGCTACCGCAGAACATACAGCTCATGTGTGGTTGGGAGCAGTGTGAAATGCTGCTGATGAATTACTCTGTGAGTAATTCTACAACTGTTCTGTTTTTCTGTCAGCCAGATATATAGGTATATTTACAATCTTAAAAATGTCTGAAGTATCATAAATGTGAAATTCATTTGAAGCATATTTTAAAGGAGTCATTTTAATACCCTGATGTGAAATCTATGGGGAAAATAGTTGGTACCTTCCAAACACACATCAGCCTTTCTTTTTCTCCTAACATTCACTAGAACAAAACAAATCAACCACAGAAAACAAAGCTCTGTATTGTATGTTTGTCCTCATCTCAAAAGCACCATAGACTCGAGGTATACCAAGCAGCTGTCTCTCAGCCCAATTTAACCTTTTTTTCTATATATTTCTCTGTTCTGAGTTTTCCAGCCCACCTTAAAATGCAAAGTAACTGTAGCTAAGGCAAACCTATATGATAAAGTGTATTTCTAGGAATATTAAGGTGAAAAATCCTACATGCGCAATGCTTTCAAGGGTGGGGATTGTACTTGTGATGCCCTGAGATAGTGGAAAGGGGCTTGGCAATGTATCATCTGCTACAATAATTTGGGGCTGATTTTTCTAAGGAGATGGGATGATTATTCTCCAGCTTGAACTGGATTTTTCAAAAAGGACATCTTAAAGAGAGTTAACTTCCTCAGTTGATGACACAGGAGGAGAGAGGAAGCAGCTGCATATTGGTCAGCAGGTGTGTGCTGTTGGCCAGTTGGCATGTACCTCATGCTGTTTTAAGCACACCACTGCTGTCTCTTGCTGGTGATGTGCTGTCACGGCACGTGGAGAGCCTTGTCAGGGTAACTGCAGTCCAAATTGGGAAGGGATAAAGGAGAAAGATCTAAATCCGTAGGAATTCAGGCTCTGCTAATCCCTCTGTAAGTCATGTAACTTTTTTAAAGGTATACCACTTAGGCTGTCATGTGCTGTTCCAAGCACATTGTTTTACTTTCACTGTATGCATAACAAATATTCAAAACTTTCTTTGTCTCATGAACAGAATACAGTGAATTGACAGCTGCATTAATTGTATACAATGATTTTTCTACTTCTGCATTCACTGTGTCCATTAAAAATAAATTTCCCTCTTGCCACTAAATCCTGCAAGGACTGAATTTAATTTAAAATGTTTCCTTTTTTAATTAACTGTTATTTAGCACATGGAGAAAAAAGGTAATTTTCCCTTGAGACAATTAAGCCTCATCTTCAAATTTTACCATCCTACTTTGCATTTTTTTCTTTACCTTTGTTATATCTGTTTAGATGTATTTTTAATAGTTTGTGAGTGTCTACACTCAAAGCACTGTTTTATTTAGCTCCAGATCCAAATGCTGGTCCTCACGCCAAACACCAGCCTCGGCTCAGCGAAGTATTTGAGGCATCTGTCTAATATTACTGTGAGAATATTTCCAGTGAAGTCAGTGGCTCAGTTCATTCATTGGAGAAGCTTCAGTAATCAGGCAGCAAATCCCAGTCTAGCAGTGAGACAGATAAACACAAACCAAAACACCTGGAGAAGCCTATTTGCTTTAGCAGAGCACCGTGCAACCATAAAGGGTCTGTTTGTATTCTTTATCGCAAGATCAAAACCCAAGTGACTTGGATCCATTTCTGTCATGTGAGTGTGTTTTAGTTTATATAAGAACACTAAGAAATGTGGGAACAATGTCAGAAAAAAACAGAAATCAGACAACAGATATGTTTATGAGTTGTATAAACAACGTATTCAGGCAATAACCTATGTATTGCCTCCAAAAGACCTTTGGTTTATTGACATCCTTAAAGGATGTCTAGAGTGGAAAGTTAAATTTTATGTGGTAACTGAGCAATATCTGTGCTGAGACAAAAGCCTGTCACGTTCTGACTTCTCTTGCCTTCTTCCTTTTCAGTATGCCATGTTCCTATCCCTGGTGTTCCTGGCTGAGCTAGTGGCTGGCATTTCAGGGTTTGTGTTTCGCCACGAGGTAGGTGGAAATGTGCTGAGTTTGTATATGGCAGTGCCTCCCTGGGCAAGGGCTGCTGAGAAGTTCTCTGGAGTGTGGAAAATGTGTAGGCTGCTGAGCTCGGCAGCTCCATATGCATCTCCAGGGATGTGGCTGTTGTGCAACAACAACATGTACAGCTCTTAAAGACTGGTGTGAATCTGAATGAAGGGATTTAGCCAAAGCTCTTGGCCTCAGCTGCTTGATAATTTACTTTGGAGCTATCGAGTTTTGTGTGTCCATCATGTAAGATCTTCTTTACTCTTTTACATATGCTGTGGGCTGCAAAATAGATTAATACTTTTCTTAAACTCAGTTTCTTCAGCCAGGCAAGCCCTTGTTTATTCAAGGCAGAGAGCACTTCTGCATCAGAACAGACTTGTAATTTTTTTTTTTTTTTTTTTTTTTTTTGAGGGGAGGGAGTGGGATGGGATTTTGTTTCTATCCTGAGAATAAGGAGAGATTAGAAATAGAGTGAGGTAAGAAACTGGGGCAAGAAGAAGCTTTACAAAAGCATGATGGTCCAGATATGTAGTAGCACTTCTGCTTTATCCACTGTCGTCAGGTCAATTTCTGGCTTTAAGTCCATGGACGTACATGCCATTAGTGCCAAACCAGGACAACCCTAGAGACCCTCTTTGTCACTTCATTTTGTATGAACTGTTTTTCTAGTTCGCACTTTTGACAGGAGATTTTCTTTGCTATAGGTTTTTCTGGTGTCTACTCTTGCAAGTGGTGGATAGTTTTTAATTTAATCCTGAAATACCTGTCTCTCTGCTGTGGATTGAAATTTCACCTGGCCTGACCTGTGGCAGCCTCAGTGTCAGGTCAATGCTGCCTTTTGGGCAACACAGTCTCTTGTGAAGGTCACAGCCATGTGCGTTGCACAGATTATCTGCTACCCAGCCCCTTCACCACCCATTCAAAGTGGGATTTTTTTAGTGATGAGCCTGACCTTCTCCAGCTGAGAGATCTCTGGTCCTTTATGCAATGGCCTTTGGTGCTGGGGGCAAGGGCTGCCACCTGGTCAGGGGATTCATATTTTCTTTTGATGTCACTGGCTTGTGTCACCAAGGAGCATACACAGGCTTTGGCTCCCATCAGGCATCTATGAGCAGAGAGAAACACACAGCCTCCTTCAGACTTAGTGCCGGATAAAACTGTTTGGGGAAAAAGCATCAAAGGATATCTTTCTTACAGCTTAAGTAATTTTCTATTTTTTAAAATTAAACACTTTGCTGGGATAGTTTTCTTCCTATGCCAAATAGACTCCACTTGGAAAATGGCATGCATGACTTCAACAGTTAAAAGGGAGCTCTGCCAGCTCTGAAAACACATTTAAAAATGAGTGAGAAGGTCTAGCTTGGGTGCCTTGTTAGGTCTGGAAATATATTTGCTTCCTGTGAAAACTGCTGCAGATGTTACGCTTTTTGTTGCTCACATGGGCTGTTTATTTCCTTGCCCCCACAGATCAAGGATACTTTCCTTAGGACATATACTGAGGCAATCCAGAATTACAACAAGAATGATGAGCGAAGCCATGCAGTGGATAACGTACAGGAAAGTGTAAGTCTAAAACTGGATATTAAAAATTAATAAATAAAGAGAGACAAAGCGTACATTCAGATTCAATCATAGAGCATGAAATGTGGATAGCTCAATCTGCAAGGTGTATATTGCAAGCAAAATTAGAGGGTGGCAAAGATGATCTAAAGAAGAAGTGTTTCAGCTGATATCCTTGTCCAAGTTGCCTAAGTTTTAATGAATAATATGTCTGATAGAGACAGGGCCTGTCCTGCTTGTTTATTGTTAGTCCTAGATCTCGAATAGGGCTTAGGAGCCAGTTTTATCCCTTAAGAACAAGGGATTATGAAACGTTGTAAATTTGAGCTGAATGAGACAGGATTTTATAATATAGCACCCTGTGTCACTGGTAAATTGCAGTAATTCTTCTCACAAACAAAATGAGAGGCTGGCAAAAGAGGCCTAGTCAGTTAAGGGAAGAAACAGTGTATTTTCTCCAGAGGAAAAGGGCATGGACAAATGTTCTGCCGAGGTCAGTGGTGAAAGCTGTTCTCTGGCCATGCTGGAGGGATGAATTGGGTGATTGGTGGAGGAGTCTCTCTGACCCACAGGGTGCGGTAACAGGGCAATGGGAGGTTGTCTTGCCTTCTGCCAGGGCACACAGCACAACCAAACTATCTGAAATGCCAACAACAAGGGACGAAGTCCTCCAACTACAACACAGAGCAACAGAATTCACATTTAAATTTCTACTGAAACTGTCTACTGTAACAAGAAGCTATCCCCTCAACTCATAGTATATTCTATAAGCCAGTTTGATTTTCATATGATTGTAACTTGTTGGATGGTCTAAATTTTAATGTAATTGTATTAATGGCTATTAGGTCTTGTTTAGAAATTATAGCTATTTTGTTGGGGACCCCTCACTGTGATTGAAACTGTGCCTCTAACCTGGCTTCTGCAGGTTAACAGATTGTTGCAGTGCTCTAAAGGGAGTATATTCTGCCATCAAATTGTCCTGTTTGCCTAATGTTAACCTGTATTTCAAACTTCTCATTCCTTTGAGATAGCTAAACTAAATAGTTTTGAGTATCTGTTCAACGTTTCGGCCTAGCAAAATGTTAATTTCATTTGTAGCTCTGTTTTTACAGGAGCTGTATTTATAAGCCCTATTCATGCAGAAAATTCAGCACATATTCCATATGGTTGAGTGGCTGTCTTCTAGCTTAGCATCTAGAGCAGAATATCCTTCCTGACTTACAACTGATTTCATAGACACACTCTATGAACATATGGTGTCGCCCTATTCATGTCTCAGTGAATTTTCCTAGAAATTATTTCGGTAAGTTAGAGAGCCTTGCTTCACCTTAGCAGTTTGTACTAGTTTGACCCTCTATGTGTTACATGTAATTCTATGCAATGCTCTGGGTTTTTTCAAGGCCATTTTTTTTACTGCATTCTGAGACTCTGTCTGGAATTTCTAGGATCATCTTCACTCAAATAAATAAATAAGCAAAGGAAACAAACAAATGAAAAAAAAAAACAACAGACCTTCAGCTAAAAAAGATGGCTTTATGGCTGAACCTTTGACAAATGGTACAAATAATAGGTCAGCTCCTAAAATCTGGGTTTTTTTCATAGTCATCCACTCCCATCTTCTGTAAGTGACATTCTTGATACTTTTGTGATATACGAGTTGGAGGGTGGTATCTACTTTTCAAAATTGTAGGTTACCTGTCTCTATTTTGATTATGAGCTTATTAAGCAGGCAGTGATGGTTCTGTACAAATTTTAATTACAGTTTGTTTTAAATCTGCCTCTTATTCCTCATAGCTGAGCTGCTGCGGCATTCAGAGCTACACCAACTGGAGCACCAGCCCTTACTTCTTCAAACACGGCATCCCTACAAGCTGTTGCATGAACTCCAGTGATTGTAATACTCAGGACCTGCGCAACATGACTGTGGCTGCCACTAAAGTAAACCAGAAGGTACCAGTAACATTGTGCCAGTGGCAATTGTTATGAAACCATCCAGTACACCAGTGACGCGTATGACTGCTTACAATTGTATTTCATTTCAAATGATTGGTTGATAGCATGTATTGGGCTGGAGTGATGGTAAGGATGGGCTTTGCCCTCCACTTGTTTTCAAATTCTTTAATGTGGTCTTTCTCAAATGACCAGGTTCAGGGATGTTTCTTATGAGGAGGGGTTTTCTTCTACTTCTTCACAGCAGAGGCTGAGGTACAGCACTGCACACAGAGGCAGTGTTGGCCAGGCACAGGACTATGAGCAGCACATGCTCTCAGTGTCCTTCAGAGTTAGGTTAGTCAGCACTTCCCTGCTTCTCTGCTCACTACTGCTGAATGCAGTGGATTTGTGTCAAGCACAAAGACATAGCAAGGTGGAGGGAAAGACAGGTTTTACTTTTGCTTATTAAAACAGTAACTTCAGTTCCGAAACTGTCATCCCAATCAGAGAAAACATGGATGATGGACAACAAGCATTGTGATTGGCTGACACATTTACTGTGACTCTTAAGAAGATCTTCGAACATGTGCCGTGGCAAACATAGTGCAGCCAAAATGACCCCTCCTCTGAAGGAGCAGGTTCAGGAGACAGAATAGGGCTGGGAAAGCAGGTTAGGGAAAGAGGAAGAAAAGGATAGTCGAAGAATAAATACACAGAAAACTACAAAGAAAGGGAGGACTAAAGAGAAATTAATGCAGCACATACGACAGATACCACACTGCAGAAATACAACTCAAGTTATTGCTTTAAGTGCTAGTGCATCATCAATTCTTTCTTTCTCAATTGAGATTTGCAAGAGGGGCAACAGACAGTTTGTTGGTAAAAGGAGTATTGTGGCCTAATCATAAGTTGCAGCATAGCTTAGTCAGACTTAAGTATTATTTTCTTTTCTCGTTTTGTTTTCAGAGTTGAATTTAAAAAAAAATAATAAATAAAAGTCCTGAGTAGATAACAGGGGAAATATGAAAATGCCTATCTGACTTTCTGTCTTTTTAACCTCAGTCACCTGTGAATCAGGAGGTTGGGGTGGTAGCTGAGAGTAGCCTGAAACATCTTTCTTTGAAAACGGCTCATGTGGACAACGTTTTCTAGCATGTATTTAAAACAAAAACAAAAACAAAAAAAATACTAGAGGATTATTTTCCACTAAGCCTTTCTTTTCTGGAGTAGTTTAATGAAAGCCACATGTTGCAGACATATGTGGAACATTAATGACGTCCATCTGTTACAAAACTCACAGTCACCACTGGCAAAGTAAATCTTGCTTGGTTGCATGAGCATGAAGGATGGGCCACTCCATTCAGTTGCACTTTGTGAACTTATACAAAAGCTTTCTGGTTTTGTAGAAGTGGAAAAAAGGTCAGAGGCAAGACAGGGTGGATCTAGGTGAAGTGCAGTGCAGCCAGCATCTGCTGCAGGCAGAGTTTCTGCTGGGCAGCTCATCCGTATCCCATGCTTCTGCCCACCTTCCTAGCAGGAAAGCTTTCTAGTGTGACTGGTACTCTTATCAGCAGGTCCCATCTTTTCAGTTCAGGATGGTCATGCACTCTAAACCTTTCCTAGCTGTGTGGCTGAGCAGGTGCCATTTGCATTCCCCGCGCTGATCTGGTGTTTCCTGAAAGTGCAGGATTTGCTCTGCATGTGCGCAGCAATCACTGTGCACTTGCGAGTTCCTGAGCAAAGGATGCCTGCAAAATTGCAGGAAGCAGCTGAGGGATGAATGAGCTTGTGCTAGTCACAGAATCATAGAATGATTTGGGTTGGAGGGGACCTTAAATCTCATCCAGTTCAAACCCCCCTGCCATGGACAGGGACACCTCCCACCAGACCAGGCTGCTCAAAGCCTCATCCAACCTGGCCTTGAACACCTCCAGGGATGGGGCATCCACTCCTTCTCTGGGCAACCTGTGCCAGTGCCTCACCACCCTCACAGTAAAAAATTTCTTACTCATATCTAATCTAAATCTCCTCTCTTTCAGCTTAAAACCATTACCCCTTGTCCTATCATTGAAATCCCTGATAAAGAGCCCCCCCCATCTTTCCTGTAGGCCCCCTTTAAGTACTGGGAGGCTGTAAGGTGTCCTCTTGCTTCTAAGCATCTCTCCTGCAAATGCACAACTTGCCTGATAGAAAAGGAATGCTAATTCTGCAGAAAGCAGTTGACTTAATTGACTTGATTTAATTACTGAGCGGAAGTTTGAATGTCCTGTGACATCTGCAAAATTGTGTCCCATTTTCTAGAGATAGTCATTTGTAATCAAAGGTTGTAAAGATTTCTGTTCAACAGTTGCAAGATTTCAGAGTTGTCCCAGAGGTTTGAGCAAGATAAGAAGTTTCTGAAAGGGGGATGAGAATAAAAAGCAAAAAGGGGAAATATTGTGTAGCCCTATGCTTTCACTTCAGACTGGAAGCAAATGTCGTTGCCTCAGGCCCAAGCACCTTTCTTATCTTGGAAATAAGCACTCTGGTCTGTGTGTGTTGGGGGAAAAAGAAAATATTATCTGTGTGGTGGAAGACCCTTGTTATGTTTCTGTGGATAGTATATTTGGAACATCTCTTTTTTGATGGATCTTGCAAAACTATCATTAAGACATGTTCTTGATGAGCTAATCAAATTACCAGCAGTTTATGAGGACTAATGATTAATCATCCAAAGAAGATTAAGCTAATGATCTAATTGCAGGAATGAAAGACAACATTCCTGAGTTTTCTTTGTCAGCTCAACCACTGACTTGCTTAGTGACCTTGGGTAAATCATATAGTCTCTATCTGTTTCTTCATCTCAGATTGGGCCAATACCTAACTTTAAGAGCTGTCGTTAGGATTAGCTAATTAATGTTCATGTAGGGCTTTTAATCTTTGGAGCTCATTACCAACAAACCTCAAGAACTACTTCTCTCCAAAATCTTAATAAAGGAAAATATGCGTGGAGTCAGGAATGATCAGATGCTTGGTAAATGGTCACTTCTGTCCTCTGAGTCAGTCCCTAGATGTGTGCACTCAGTGTTTCACATAGTTCTGTGCTATATATGCAACTCTTTGGTGATTCTTGCGCTCTCAGCCTGTGCACAGTAAGGACTGAACAATCAGGCTATATTTAGGCGGTATACTTCAGGAAACAGATGATTGTGATTTGGGAAAACACAGTCTTCAGCTGAGGCGAGCAATCAAAACTCTCTCACTTGCATGTTGTTTAACGAGATCTTCTGTCTTCCTTAAATTACCATTGCTGTTAGATGTTGCATCTCTTGAAGGATGTTGAACAGAACAGATTTTGGAAGAACTGGGAGAATATTAAGCCATGTCAGACAGAATTAAAGCACTGTTTGAGAAGTCTAATCTCATTTCATAACATGTAAGATACACAACTATAGCTGCTTGGTGTGTTGAATTAACAAGATTGAAGTGTACATACTATACTCTGTTGTAAGACGTAATTAAGGGCTGATATGTACGCTTAAACATTTCAGAAATGGATTACAGCTGTGCTGGTCCTCAGCTACTGCTACGTTCACCATTTCATTTCCCTCAGGATTAAATAAAATGTATTCTGATACTACAAAAGAGGTTAAAGAAATTGTGCAATTTACTTCATGAAGTGATGGAGTTGTGGATGGAAGTGAAATGTGGAGACATTTCTCTTATGGGATGGGAGTCCAAACTCAGAAAGGAAACTCTGTTATTTCTGGTTTTTCCCAACTTCTGATAAAAATATATAAAGTTGTAACATTAAATAAAATGCCTTGGGACTGGCCTTAAGCTGAGAGTGGTGTTGGTCATTTGAGAGAGTGTGGTACAAGGGGCTGAGAGATGGCTTTGGATGACATGGGCAAACAGCTTAGTAATAAAAGAAAAAATAGTTGTCATCTTTCTTTTTATTTCTTTGAATTTTGAGTCACTTGTTTAGATTCATTTAGACACCACAAACTAGGAAAGCTAATTATTTCAAAGACTTTTTTGAGGGGTAGAGCAGCTGAGGGGAGAAACTTGGTGAAAATTATCATACCGAGAGGGGCATCTCACAAAAAGCCTATCCAAGGGAAGGGCAGAAATGTGTATGACCCTTCTGTCCCCAGTGTGGGCTGTGAATTGAGGTATGAGACAGCAAGTCAGTTGATGGAGTCCAGGTCTGAGGCAGAGAGAGAAATTAGGTTTGGGGAGCAGTACAGGGAATTCTATTTCCAAGAGCAAATGAATCAAGAAGCTTTATATAAAATTCTTGATGACTTTGTTACATGGTTTAAAGTTATATACTACTCAGTACCTTGCCTGGTGTCCTTTGACAGATGAGGGCATGCAGAGTGCCTTACTGGACGCCTGAGGCATGTTTGTGTTAAATATCTGAAGTATTAAGAGATCATTATAATTTATGAGACCTATATTGTATTATAACATTACCTTATATTGTAACAGGTTTGGTTTCAGGTCAAAGCTATATTACTGTTTTAAAATAATGCAAACTGACTTTCTTTAAATTAAGGTCTTGTAAAAATGAGTGCAACTTCACATTCAGCTTTTAAAAGTACTGAAATACGTTTGTTTCTGAAAAAAACGTTTTTTGCCACTACTTTCCATCATTCCCTCAGAATTTGTATTAAATAGAAAGAAAACATTGTCGGAAATGACAGCAGAAATTTTGTCTAGCCCAAGTCCATTCTAAATGAGAGTTTAGAATGTATGCATTCATGGCAGGGAAGGTCAATACAAGGAATGATTTTGTTTGTTTTCCAGGGCTGTTATGACTTGGTGACCAGTTTTATGGAGACAAATATGGGAATAATAGCTGGAGTGGCTTTTGGGATTGCGTTCTCACAGGTAAGTGTGTAAATGCTTCCCTTCACCTCCTTTTTTGCCCTCTCTCTTTTTCTTGCCCAGACTTCAAGGAAGGAAGGATTATGGAAAGGGACTGAACTCAGCATGCTCGTTAGTCCAGAGGTCATCTGTTCATTGATTTTCTTTTTTTCAACTTAAATGAAGTTTCTCCTTGGGAATATCAGTTACGGTTGAGCTAATGACTAGCTCAAGGAAAACAGCTTGTCCCTCCACTGGGTCAAATAGAGGTTAACCCAATAAAACATTGGCTTAAATGGAGCATAAACAGCTAAGAAGACAAATAGCTTATCCATTGTTTGGATAGGCTGCTATCTTCTAAGCATTCTTAGTTTTTCTTAAAGGAGTCTAGAAAAAAATTCAAATAAAAGTATGGCTTCAGGCCTCCCCATCCTGGACCTGGAGCCTGGAGGGGGCACCTAGTTCTGGTGACCCCTTTTATTTATTTATTTATTTATTTTTCCTTTTAGCACTGAATACTGAGCAGAGATCTGCCAGAATCAAATTATTAAACCAACTCCTTGCCTGCACCAAAAGGACTTTGGCGTGGGAGGGACAAGGGAAGAGCTAAGAAGGTGGTTGCAGCTCCCCCTATAGTCAAACTGCCTTTACCTAGACAGGCACTGGGAAAACTAAAGGTCTAGTCAGAATCTTCTGAACAAGAAGGGGCAGGAAAACACCTGCATCTTTCAATAAGATGCTCCTTTATACTAGTCGCTTCATGTGTGATGGCAAGGACTACCCCAGAAACATGCAAAAAATGAGAGAAAGGAAGACACAGGCAATGCGAAAGCCTGCAGGATGCTTCAGCTAAATGCATAGCGATGTGTATGACACTTAACCCACCCCTACCTCAGAGACAGTGTGTCTTCTCTCTGTGGAGAGTACATAGTACAACTGTAAATGTTGTATTCAAAAGCTAAGCAACTTTAATTTGCTTCATTCACACAATATTAAAACTCTGGGTCCTGAGGCAACACTGAAAATATTAATATGTCTGTTGGATGACCTATGTTTATGCAATGGTTGGAAAAAATGAGATGCTAGGAAAACTTATTTGACTTCTTAAATCTCATTAATTTAGTTAGCAAACCATATTTTTACACTGTGCTGCTGCAAACCAGTGATTTGTCAGTGCTGTTGCCAGTGATGGAGAAGTGAATGAAGGGCAGGGCTGTGATTGCCCTGTTACCCCTGCGGCCCCATGCAGTTAGCTCATGTTTGGCTGTACAGTGTTTTAGTTACATCTGGCTGAGGTATAACTTGCTCAGCAGTTGCAATGACCTCCAGGTTCTTCAGAGTAACTGTCCCCAACCACATCCTCTCAGTTAACATACACACAACACAAGGGAGACCTATTGGACTCAGACCAGCTGACTACCCTGCCCTGAACATATCTGGAAACCTAGTGCCTTCTAGTCTAAATGTCAGACGTAAGATGCCCATCATCTGGCCTGTCAGTCCATTTATTTTGGGCGTAACTGTGGGTTCATCATACCACCAGCCACCCAAAGCCTGTGTTTGGGTATCAAGTCTTCAGAATCCAGAAGTGGTGAAACCACCAGTCTGGAGCTGTTGGTGTGTGGAGCGGGACGGGGGGGGAGTTCTGTTTTGTTGTTGTTTTTTTAATAGGCTGTTCTAGTTCTTGTTGAATGGTCATAGTTGTCTTGATACTCTTCTCCAACCTTGATTATGACTTGATTACTGCTGTAGGACTCTGAGTGCATATTTCAGTTTGGTTTCTAGACAGCCAGCAGGCTATAAAGCATATTTTATAATGCTTCTTGTAAAACTATCCAAAAGAAAAATGACATGAGCAGAATTTTACAATTCATATGTCACTGGGACAAATGCCTCAGTCAGGACCAATGCTACCTGAAAGCCTTTAATTAGTGTATCGTATGTGTGATAGGCAAAGCATCATCTTCTCTTGCCTGAAAGTTGTTTGCAGCTGGGAGGGAGACTACAAGGAGAGTTCAGCCAGACGGTTAATATTCTGGCACATGCCTAGATATTTGCTCTAGGTCATCAGTTGTTTGTGAGCTTAACACAGAAAGGCAAGCAGGCAGTGCATGCAGAGTGTGGTCCCTGGAATGGGGGCCCCATTGGCACAAGGCAAGATTAGCGTGACAGGCTCCAAGCAGCACGGGTGGGAAGGCGCTTCGCTGCTGCGGCTCTGAGTGAAAACCAAAGTATGTTTTGATGTGGCATTGGCAGCTCGTGCTGCCTGATGGCAGCGTGCGCCCTGCTGCCAGCTGGGGATGTTGCTTCCCTGTGTAAGCGCAAAGCTCTGGCACTCTGAGCAGATATCCAGCTGCTTGGGGTATTTGCAAATGTGCAAAAAGGAGAAGAAAGGGAAGGCAAGGGAGAAAAATGCAGCTCTCCTGGGGTGTGAAGAATACGCAGGCAGCCAGTTATCATTTACTGCCTAATCTGTTTTGCTGGACCCAATTAGGGAGACGGTGTTTACAAATTGATTTCAGGTTAACCATGGCTGGCAGTAATGCCAGGCACTCCTCCAGCTGGAGGCAAGGTTTTTCTGTTCCTACTGAGAATAGTTTTAATCTAAATAAAAGACAAATTAGATCATGTTGCTCTTCTACAGTAAAGCATGCTCAAGGGCCTTTCCTTCACATGATTTGTTAGGTGTTTACTAGCATGGGGAATGTGCTGAGTCCCAGAAATAAGGAAAGTTGATGTAATGGCATTGCATGTCTTACAGGCCTGGCATAGACCTCCCAATTGAGGCAGAGTTTTAAAAGAAAACTACTGTGTTGCTGACATTGTCTGCACATTGAGAAGCAGGCTCTGCTCCTCAGGTTTGAAATAATAATAATAATAAAATATAATATGATTGGTTTTGGAACCAGATGATAATGCTGACTTCCAGCTGGAATAATTGCAGTTTAGCAGGTGCTCTTCAGAGTAGCAAAATGATGACTGTGTTGTGCCCAACAGAGAATAAAATTATGCAAGCAGAACAGATGATGAAAAGTTTTGCACAGATAAAACTACACAGCAGGCGTTGGCTTAAGAGGGTGCAAGAGGCAGAGTTTTTGGGGCGGATTATAGGCTGTGGTCGCAGTAGAGTCCTTGAGTGGGGAAGTCTCAGTGCAGTGTTAAGGACAAATTATTCCCTCTATACTGAAGGACTGGAAGTCAGGTGCTCTTTGTGTGCTCAAAGCATGTTGAGCATGCACGGTTTCTGTCATTTGAAGATATACATTCTCATGAAGCAATAGTCCGTCTCTACAGTGTGACATCTACCTGCCCTCTTTACTGTTAATGTTAATGTGAGTAGCTTTGCCTGCCTGTGAAAGCAGTTCTGGTGCAGATATCATCTACCTAGTCTGCTGCAACTCCTGTCTGAGTATAGTGAGGGTGAGTCTTGGCTCTAGCACAGGATTATACCTCAGTCACTCCTTGCACCTGGGTTAGGGAGTGAGATCCATGTTGGGATCCAATATTTGACTTGAAATTTAAGGCTGAGTTGCTTCTAAAGATTAATCGCTGTGGATTCAGAGTGGAGATAGGACCTGTGCCAGGGCATACCATGGCACAGGTGGCTGACTTAGGTGAGTGACATATGGCGTGGAAAAATTTGCTGTCTTCTAAAATGGAGCTGGAGATGTGGATTCTTGAAGCTCGTCATGTTGAGAATGTGACAAAGTAAATAATTCAAGTAAACAATTTTTCTTGATGGATTAAAAAAACCCCACAGTTTTAGCTTGCTTGATCCACTGATGAATACCAAGTTAGTTCAACACACTTCTGTTTGTAGAATTTCTCTCAAAGAATACAAAATGGTGAAGATACCAAGACCCGAAATAAAATGGAAATTCAAATTGCACTTCAGTTTCTCTTCAGTATAATAAGATGTAATGAAGATTATCGTGCAAGACAGCTTCCTGTCAATGTTATCTCCTGCAAAATAGCCACATTAAAATGCCTGTTTGTGACAGGAGATGAGATTGCTAGGAAGCTGCTGTGGATGGATTTCAATGGTCAGATCTGAGGCATGCCCAAGATGACTACTAGAAACCATGGAGAGGTGAAGAACACACACACTGCATTGTGCTCCCTGGAATGAGTTTTAGCCAATAGAATGATAGTAAAGGAGATGCACCTAAGGGATGTGGGTTTCCCAGGGCTCTAAATTAAAAAAAGGGCCAGCATTTTCCAGTTTCCTGTGCCAAGACCAGAGGTTCCAAGGCAAATTCTCAGTTTTCTATATAATAGTTTAGAAGACCAAGATGATCTTATAAAAAAAGGAAGAAGGCGGGGAAGTGAGAGAAAATACAAATGCAGAACCAAATCTAGCATCTTAGTACCTAAAAAACTGTGACTATAAAATAAAATATAAAATATTCATAAGCGTATAAAAGTTGAGATGGGGGATTTGAGAGACAATGGGAGCAAAGGAAAATTAATGCAACTTCTAGCAGCTAGTTTCTTTGCAGGAATCCTTTTATGCTGATTCCTCTGGTTTTTCAAAGGAGCTGTGGGGACCTGCTGCACAATAGGATAAGGGGCTTCCTCCTGCCTGAAGAGCAGAGGTTGCAAGTGATCAAGCAAATGCAGAGCAAGGCAGGGTGGAGAGCACTCGTTTGTGTTTTGCAGACTAGAACCCTCTAGCCTGATTTAAATACAGAGGGCTGTAGTTATGACTGTAATGAAAGAGCACTGTGAGGAAAGTTTAGCAATTTAATACAGTACCGCCTCTTCTTGGCTACAGAAGGAACAATACTCTTGTGGTTAAATGTGGAAGTCTACACACCTTGGAAAATACGTGCGTTTATATGTGTTTAGAGTGCTTCTGAGATATTTATTAGAGTTCTGCTGTGTCCTGGTATATCCTGTATAAAATGTGTATGCAGTGGCTCAATATGCGTGCCATTATTTCTAAAATATAGAAGTTTAAAAGTTTAATGCAGTGATAATATAACTAGTTCAATGCGTAAACCAGCATATGGTCACAGCCAAGCATTAACAAGTGGGCCAAAGATCTGAGAACAGCGGAGGAAGGTAAGGGATAGCTGAAAGATTCCACAAACGTAGAAAAGGGGTAGCAAGGTGGGTGGGACAGAGCCACCCAGAGGCACTTACTCTGTTCTGCCTGTCAGAGCACAGAGAGATACATACTATGGATGTGCTATGGGAAATCTCATTCTCCAAAACTGAACTAAGCTAAAGAAACATCACGTGAGTAAGCAGAGGGACTGTCAAACTCTCTCTACAAAAAAAAAACCAACTCAGAATGTGGTGGATTTTCAGCAACACTTTTCAAATGGCCAAATTGATAAAATCTTGCCAGTGACCAGAACATTTAAGCTTGGCAATACAAAACCCAGCCATAATATGCCGGCATCCTTATCATTGCCAGTCTATGGACTACTGGAGGAGCTACTAAATACGTTTCCTCCTGGAATACCTGTCTAGAGAAATTCAGTAGGAAAGACAACCAGCTAGCTAAAATGGTTTCAAGCGAGATTTTTAAAAGCTGAGTAAGGTTTTCTGCACCCTTATCTCTTTTGGCAACTGTGAATATGCAGTCCCCAAACCCTGGTAGCTTAGGTTTTTATGGAAGTTTGGTCAGGACGTATTATCTGTGGTCCACACCTCCTTGTAACCAGGGAAATGTCATCCTTGATATTTGATGCCAAAATAAGGGGGTGCATGTGGAGGACAGGAGGGTTCAGCCTACTTTTATAGGTGAGTCTGTGCCATTTTGAGATGCTCAGAACAGTTCTAGTAGGCATTGAAACAGGAGAGGGAGAAAATTTATGGCAAATGAAGCATGACCTGACCAGAAATGTGTCATCTTAGAGGCAGAACATGGTTTATCCATATTTGAAGTACTCTGGCTTGGTCTTGCTCTGGGCTGATGTCATCCCAAATCAAGAAATTGGCTGGTAGAAAAGATGTATATTTTGATGATGATCATGTTAACAGAGAGCACTGACGATCTAAGGGAAAGGATATGTGATCCCAAGCATGAAGTAGAAGGAGCCAATTTGGATGAGCGGTTACCCAGGCATTATCTATGTATGCTCTGTGGGGTCTGAAGGAGCTCCACTGCTGCTGAATGGTTGTGATCCCTCTTCTTAAACACTGCTCCTTTGTGGTGCTCTCTGCCCACAGCAGAAGGAGATGGGCAGAGGTGGTGCCTCGCAGGCACCAACGAGTCAACTGGAGCAGCTGTGACAGCCCTTGCTTGGAGCCCAGGGAAGGCTGGTCCAGCTGCAGAGACAGTTCTCTTGCCTCCCCTCATAGCCAGGAATAAGCTGTAACAATCTAGATATGCTCATGAGTTAATTAATTGACCAGTCCAAATGAGAAAAGCAAGGTTAAATTATTTATAGTATATTAACACTCTTGGCCTATGCAGGAAATGCTAACAAACTGCAATAGGCAAAACCTTGAAATGACTGAGTGCGTATTGACGAGTGGAAGCCAGGGATCTGTTTTCAATAATCTGAGTGACAGCCAAGGGAATAGTGAAAGGCTTTTTTGAAATTTATTTCCAGATTTATAACGCTCATTTCTCTGGTGCTGCATCATTTGTAATGAAAGCATAACCACTCTGGGGCATTAGGACGCTTTTTCCCAGCACACTGTTAACAAAATTAAGGGGGCTGTCATTTCTTAGAGGCGGTGGGTGGTAGCAAGGGAGCCAGGTGGAGCTTGTGAGTGAAATGCAGCCGGTAGTGTGGTGATATCCCTGCCAGTTTGCCCATCCACATCTGACTTGGCCGGGCAGTGACAACAGGATTGAAAAGTAGTAAAAAGATGTGCTCCTTGTCAAAAAAATATGCTCTGATAGCAGTCAAGAGGAAGATCTAACATAGACAGGAGATCTTAATGCTGTTTTATTGATTGGAGTAGTCCTTAAAATAAGGCATAAAAACATTGTGCGTAATAACTCCAGAACATTAAATCTTTGCTCACCATGGTCTCTCCTTTGTTCTGCATTCATTTAATTAAACTTCTACTTCTATTCTTGTCCAAACAGTTGATTGGGATGCTGCTGGCATGCTGTCTGTCCCGGTTTATTACTGCTAACCAGTACGAGATGGTGTAACAAGGTGAGCTTTCCCTTCTTTCCTTGTAGTATGCTGTGTATGCCCCATTATATTGTGGCTGTGCTGCTTCCACTGAAGACAGTGGGCAAGTCTTAGATGTCCATTAAGAATTAAGTTTTCCCACAGGATTCTTTGCTTTAGGATTTTCATCCCAGTGTTCTGTCTGGTGGGGAAAAAAAAATGAAGAAATATACTGTTGAATGTTTGGTAATTTCAATTTTCTTCTTGAAAAGAGAAGGCAAAATACCTGCCATAAATGCTGTTAGCAAGCAAAGCAACCCGCTTCTATTCTTTTTTATCACCCCTGCTCTCTAGTCTTTCAGAAATGTGAAGTCCAGAGCCTGTCTGAAGATCAGGAGCTGCAGAATTGGAGAAAGACTGAAACGAATGTTATAGCACACACTGTCTCTCACACGCACGCACACCCACGCCCCCACAAGCAAGCACGTGCGCACGCACACTCGCACCCCACCTCCCGAACTCTGTCCCATGCGTAGTGTACCATTCTGTGAAGTACCGCGGTGCCACTGAGAGCAGCCAAGTCCCCTCAGCCTCTGGACCCAGACCCCATCCCTGCGGCTGGGCGTAGGACGGCACTGTATGTATGTTCTTGGTCACACAGTAGTTGCATCGTAAGTTAACAAAGGTAATTCATTAACAGCGTTGATCGGGCTGTGCATGTAGTGACTGGAGGGCATAATTAGCCTTTCACCATGGTTAATAAGTGTTGCACACGTTCATATAAACCGGTATATGAAATATATATTCTTCTGGTTTTATCTTAATTTCTTGTTTTGTTTATTGCTTTACTAAGGTTTTCATCCTTGCACCTGTCCCCCTTCCCCAAAAACAAAGGAATCAGTAACATAACATAAAGATACTTGAAAATGATGTTAAAATGTTGTGCTTGAAGGGAACTATTATTCCTAATGTTCTTCTACATCTTTAAATCTTACTCAGTGTTGTATGCCTAGTGCGTATCCCGGTAGGCTTTGTCTAGTGCATTTTGCCTCTCAACCTGATCCTGTGTAATACTGTTATTAAGCTGTGTTGTTGCTTACTGTGAAGGCAGGAATTTTGCTTCCTTTATTTTTATTAGGTAGTTATGAACTAATTGAACTGTGCTGTACTGCGGCCTTCACACTTTTTTCCTGTTCTTCCTTTTTCTTTCTTTTTGCATTGAGGTTGCAGCCACCAAATACATTGTTGAATCAAATAGAAATAAAACACACACACACAAAAAAAAAAATCACAAAAAAACAGGCATATGAAATATTTTTGGGGGAAAGCAAAAGTTTAAAATCTTTTTAAAAAATAGGACTTTTTTAATAATGCCTCTGTCTAGCATGCCAATGAGAATGCATTGATATTGTGAGTATTTGTGATATACGTATTAATAAATGGAACCATTACGGATTTCTAGCCGCTTCCTTTTCGTTCTTTATTCATAACAAAACTCTTTCAGGGAGGGATGTGAACATGAAACACAAGTGCACAGCTTGGAGTGACATGTCTTTATGCATATTTTAGCAACTAACTTCCTTGTGACAGAAAAATGTTACTACTTTGGGAAAAAAGAGGAAGAGCTGGAATTGTGTCAAATATTCTAGAAAAACCTTTCACAGCTGGTTTCACTACATGACAAATACATACCCTCAGATTTGCAATTTTGCTTCTTGTGACTGATAATGATCTGCAGCGTTTAATTGTCCCATCCCCAGTGCTGCACATGATTTTGTCATTAAGCATTTTGTCTGATTTTAGTGAGGGTGCGGAGCAGAGGAGTCTGGGGTTGAGAGGGGTGGGTAATAGCCATCTTTGCTGCTTTTTTGGAAAGGCAGGCACTTATGTCCTTCTCATATGAGTACGTGAAGTGTTTAAAATCTGATGGAAAGCCCATGAAAGGTTCAACCTGGAAGTTTTGGACCATGCCCTTACACTGGCAATGTGGAAGAAGAGGAGGGAAGACCTGTAGCCTTTTACCTGTGGAGGAACTGTGCAGCACCTGTGTCCTCACAGCCTGTACAGCTGCCAGAGTCCCAGCCCATCCTCCATCCCTCTGTCCATCTGTCAGTGCCACCCACCCACAGTTACTTGGACCCTCCACCCGGGGCAGGGTTGCCCTGTGTGATGCTTCTGGTATCAGCTCCCAGTAAACTTTGGAGCAGTACTGGCATGGCAGGTGTGCTCTCACCTACAACTAAAATGGCTCGCAGCCGCCCAGGAAAAAAACAGTCAGCATATGCCAAGGCAGTATGTCTTAAAAACCTCAGTGGCATCTTTGTCTTTATTCAGAGAGCACTTCCAGAGCAGGGAGGGGTGGGACCCCGGTTATTTTGCCAGGGGAAAATAGAAAATCCTTACTGTGTGTTGCTCTTCAAACGCAGGTCATGTGTTTTATAGATCTGATCCACTGCCAAACCAAAAAGTTGCGATTTGGTGCTCAGTCTCTGCTTCTGTATTTGATTGGAGCTTAGAGCCTCACATTTAGCTTCTGTCACAGTTCACATTTTTCAGCCCAGCTCTGAAATGCTCAACCCCACCATATGGAGTCTTCGGCAGGTTGTGTTCCTGTGGTGCCCAGGAGCTGAAGCTCTGGCTGTGCTGATAGCCAGGCATGCTGTAATGCCATTCCACAGGTCTGCTTTGTTCCACGAAAAACACAAACAACTCGTAATTTCTTCATTACATACATTTCTCCCTGGTAAAAGTTGTTGGCAATAGGGACAAAAAGGCTTAGTATTTTTATTTCAGAGGGGCATTAAGCTTTTATGGAGTCTGAAGTGCATTTTGTGTCAGGATGCTGTTATGTCTGGGGATGCACTGACTTCTAGTTGAAGACCTGTTTTCCCAAGGTTTTTCAGGTATCCGAGGTGTTCCCTTATCACTGTAAATTAATAGGATGTTGTGAAGTTTGTAGCCCTTGTCCTATGGAAGCGTGGAAGTAATTTAACTGTGCTTTTTTTCCGTACCAAGCAAATGACTTTACCTCAGAACAAGTCACAAAGTCACTCACAAAGGAAGTGGTCCACGTAGCTCCCCTTCCCCTTCTCCCCCCACCATAGACTGTCCAAGGGATTCAAAACTAATTTGAAATAGAAGTCTGTAAATAAGAGAAGTGGAAGCTGATGCACAAATTTAAATCTGCCCTCAATAAAGCTTCTCCCGTGAAGAAGTGAGACGCCTTTAAATGTGGAGAATGCTGACACACGTAAGCATAAATGCTGGGCAGTGTGCATGTACTTTCGTGGGGACAAAGCTGCTCAGCAGTGGTGACAGCCCTTCACAATTGCAGTTTCTTCCGAAGGTTTGAAAGCAGTTGCAGCAATTGCTTGGTTGCCGGGGCTACCCGTTGCCCTTCTCCCACAGGCACAAGAAGTTCAGGAGAGAATATTTTTCCACACCAGAAAGAAGAGGTCCACAAGCCGTCCCAGTTTTCCTCCCTTATTCATCCCTGGACAGGTCTCCCCTCTGGAGCCACCAGTAACCTTCCAGAGTGGAAAAGCACCAGCTTCTCAGTCTTCCTTTTTTTTTTTTGTTTTTTTCCTTTCCTTTTTCTTGAAAGAAAGAGTTGTTTGTGCCAAGAACTGTTTCTTTTGAAGATGCTGATGTTGGTTGACAGGTCAGCAGGCCCCCAGACTGCTCCAGCTCGCCCATCCCCATTCATTAAAGCATGCGTTCAGCTTTAAGGCATAAGTGGTGAATTCAATCCATTCAGCAAAGCCCTTCAGTGCGTGCTCAATTGTTTCCCTCAGCCCAGCAGCACTCCTGCTTGTATGGGGTAGGTGTGTTAATCCGGCTCTGTACAGCTTCTGTGGAGAGGATCAGGCTGCTGAAGGACCCGCCAAGGGCTTCTCCAGAGAAATCCCCCTGGCTCGGGCTGAGGCCACACAGCAGTTCCAGCAGGGAGGGTTGTGCTAGTTGGCACTGTGGCATCCCTTGCCCTGCACACAGCATTGATGGGCTTCCATGCCTCCCTCCTGGAGGGAGAAGCAAGGCAGTAGGAAGGGAAAAAAAAAACCAGAGCTGCTGAGTATGGATTAATTTCAGCTGGGTGTAGGTGCAAGAGATTTTCTCTCCAGAGCTGAACCTGCGGTTACCAGGGGGGCTTTGCCTTGAAGGCTGAGGTCCACACTCTGTCATGAACTGAATCAGTGGTAGAGGAGGGGTGGTTCCCACTGGGCTGGGCTGGCTCAGGCTGCCTGATCCCTTCCAGAGCAAACTGCATTCACTACAATCACCAGACCCAAGCTGGGCAAAAGAAGGAGTTGGCAGGTTTGAGAGTTGAAACGGGTGATGGGACAACTGGATGAGTCCCAGGAGGGGCAGGAGGAATAGGGCATAGCTGTGGGATGAGGAGAGTGGGTGATGGGAGCGGACTGTGGGAGGAGGAGGCAGGGGCATTAAGGCTGTCTTGTTTTCTCCCCAGTAAGCTGCAGTTTGGTTTGGCTGCAGGGTGGACCAGCAGCCTTAGCTGGCATGTGCATTCCATCCTGAGCTGCCTCCCAGGGCTTGCTCCTGCTGAGGAGGACATCCGGAAGCACTGCCAGGAGGATAACGTGTTGCCATGAAAGTGATTTTTCACACTAGCATCAAACTGCAGCTCTGGGAGCAGGCGGCTGTGCTGGAGGGCCATGCTGGCTGCTGCCAGCCTTGAGTGAGCATTGCTGTGGAGGAGACCGACTTTGCAGGACTGCTTATGGGATTTCAGCCTGTTACTCCTTGAAGGACTCAATGCAGGGGCTAACAAAATTTTATCTTCTGTGACTCTGCCCCTTGACTTGAATGGCTCATTACCATTCAAGATCATTTTAAGTTTAGCTTATTAACTTGCTGCCAGCCAAGCCCTGTGCTTAATTTAGTTAATGCTGTATAAAATAACTGGCATCCCACTGGAGAGGCAGGATTATTGGAATATCAGACTTCTGCCAGGGCTGATTTAGGGTTGCTCTAGTAAAAACCTGTATAATAAAAATAGAAATCTTCATGATTCGACATCCAAATGACACTCCTGCTTTTTTGTAAATAAAAGTGTTTTGCCCGCCAAATGTGTGAAAAATCTGGTCAACCTTCTGCAGGCTTCTTTTACCAGCCTGGCCTAATTTTGAAGAAAAAAGCTGTTGCTTTTGCCTTTTGCTTGTCATTGCACCTGCTCCTGTTGCAGCCAGGAAACGTTTTATTCAAAGGGGGGTTCATTTTTGCCCAATGTGATCAGAGATACCTGGTATGCGTGAGCTCTTTAAAAGCAAGCTGTGCCGAGACAGCAACTCCACAAGCTCTGGAGTCTTGTTCTGCTCCTCAATAACTGCAGTGTGACTATTTTTGGTATGTGCTGAGCTCTCTATAGGAGACACCGAGTACTTATTCTAGATTGCAGTCCTTCCTTGTAATCAATAACTGAGGTGTATATATACACGCAGCGTGTATATGTACACACGCATATATAAGATCCCTGGAGCGCTATACAAGTGTAACTCGAAATGTGACGTACATTCCCAATGCAACTACTGAATCACCAGAATGCTATTTTTTATTCACTGTGCTCATATAACACAGCATCTTGGCCAAGATTTTCAGAAGCACTAGATTTTGGGCAACCCCGTAGAGGTATTTTTAAAATGCTTTAGCTTTCAGAAAGTGCTGAGTGACCTGCCCTTTGGGAATCTGGCCCTTTCAAAACCTCTCAGGGCACTCAGAAGTGAAAAGCCATTTTTGAAAGTCCTATCTGTTCTTAAAATGGAGACTATTCATCCAGGTAAAAAACATGATTTTTTTTTTTTTAATTGCTATTGTTTCCAGAGGGGAAGCAAGGACAGCTTTCTGGCTTGCAGAAACTTGGAAGCTATGGTTGTATGCTTTATCTTCATGAGTAGAGAATCAGAAAACATGATGTGAGAAAAGGAGCACTGGATAGGTGGAGAGAAAAGAGCAAAAAATACATAACTCTCCTATTTTCAGTCAAAAGGCTTTGGAACAGAAAATATTTCAATCTGATTGTGTGTCCAACATGGTGGTGCAGAGATCTCCAGCTCTGAGCTGGGCAGACTCGGAAGTTCAGGCTGGCAGCAGAGCGGTCTGCAGTATGGTCTGGAGGGGATTGTTGCCTGCCAAGACACCCCTTCTGCCCTCCTGATGGTGAGAGCAGCCTTTAGTGGGAGCCTGCAGGCATGAGACTGCTAGAAACTACCATGGTGCACGTGCAATGAAATTCATGGCCAGCATCAATCTGTGGCACTACCTTTACAGCAGCAGTTTGATGCTGGTAGTTTCCTACTCTGGCTCCCACGGGCTTATTGTGCTTCTGTGGGATTTATTGTTAATGTCATGTTTGTAAGTTATTACTTGTTCCAAACAACTTACTGCTTATTTTGATTACTCAGTATCCTCAGCCCTGTAGTTATTTGTAATTAAAAGCAAACAAAAAATTGCCCAGAATTTTCTTCACCCTGGAGTTCATTGTGACACAAATGTCAAAGGAGCAAGTCCTTCTCCCAGGAACATTGTGTCCATGGGTTATTGCTGTGTTCTAGTCCGTTTACCTTCATGCACTCCTGGTACTTGCAGGGCTGGGGATGCCGCCTGCCTGCAGGACAGGGAGGGTTCAGCCCTGTGGGGAACCAGCCTGTGCACTTGCTCCCTGTGCCGTGCTGACACTGACAGCCTGCCAAAATCAATGCCAGGCCTTGGTGGGGGGTACGGAAACCAAACTGCTATGTGGAAGCATGAGGCAGCTTCAGGGTAGGAGACTCGGAAACCCCTGGATGGCACCACACCAACCTCAAGCACTGAACTAAACATAGACTGGTGTAGTCCACTGGTCTTTGTAATGGTGGGGTTTCTTCCCAATGCTTATCCAGATAACCTAGGCGCTCCCTATTTGTTTGGACTATCTATTTTAAGTGCTACAATGTGAAAGGGAAATCAAAAAGCCAATCAAAATCATCTCTATGAGACCCATTCAATAAAAACGTTATTGGCAATTAGCACAGTTTTTTATAAAAAAGTAATTAGCCCTCCTGCCCTGAGAATTAATGAGGGCTTTTCATTATACCCCAGGGGGTAGTCAACCCAATAATAATCCACTTCAGATGAATGTTGTTCTAAAACAATGCTGTTTGACAATGCAGGCAGAAGGACGGTCACAAACAGGAGGCAATCCTACTCTGTTGAACACTGGAGTGGGTTGCTTTGAAATGGAAAGCCGTTAATTTCTTGGATTAGTGCAATATGGTAACTTCTTACTCATTAATGAGAAGAAGCAAAGCATAGAAAAAGACCAGTGCCTCATTTGTCCCTGGGTGCAAAGCTCAGGCAGCCAGTGGAGATGCACTGATGCTGGCTACTAGCTTTTCCTAAACACGTCTGCAAAGCTTGACAGGGTGGAAGATGACTTGGCTGCATGGTTGTCTGGACATAGCAATTTTATTGCCTAAGAGGTTTTTGGCAAGTGAGTGGCAGTGGGTTGTGCATCCCTGCTGTCTCCTCTTCTCTGTTCCCCATTGCTCCTATTTGAGTGTTGGCATTTTCAGTGAGATATGCATTGGTGCAAATGCAAAAGCTGCATAGACTTCTCAATTCAGGGGCTGTTCTGCTTTGACAGCCCATCCGTGGCCATCACAGTTGCCTGGTTCTTCTCAAGGTGGTAAGGCATGGCAACAGCAGATGCTCGCTGGCAGAGGAAAGCCCTTAAAAAGCCAACAGATGAATGACAATTTCCCTTCCCCTGCCCTGGAGGCATCCTGGCCACTACCTGGGGCAGTGCTATGCTCCAGCCCACGTGTCCCACATGGCTGTAGCTCAGCCTGGAATCAGTGGGGACCCAGGCTGCTGCTGCTGACTTTGGGGAAGGGGGGGAGGGGGTGGGGGGAAAGCGGTGGCTGCTTACATAGCTTCTTACTGCCAAGCTTTAGAAGCTTTCCCACTACATTTACAATCTTGAGGATTCAAGTGAAGAGCTGAATCCTCACCTCCAAGCTGTGCTGCCTAATTAGGAAGAAGTGGTCCAGCATGATAATGGGGAGATTGGCCCCTAGGGCTCTCCCCATGGGAGGTGCAGGTAAGTTCTTTGCGGGCCACTTCTCCACCTGCCATCTCATGCTTATTTGCTACAGAGCCCATTCCCACCTCAAGGCCTGCAGCCTCGCCTCCTTTCCAGTCCTCTCCGCACACTTCTGGAGCAGGGACCTTCCACACTATGGTAGGGACAAGGACTCCTGGGACACGGTGCTGCAAGTCCCGAGGGCAACATGTGAGCACTGGAGACACACAGGATTTATAGGGTGAGTATGTTTTGGTTCAATAGGAGATGTGATCCTGTACATAGGTGCACTTAATGAAGTGGGAGGTGCTCATAAACGCTCCCTCTAAATCACCTACTCTGTAAAACTCCAATTAATATAGCACTTAATGAACCTTTGCCAGGTAGGCACAGCAGTTGTAAAGCCTTGATGACTACTACCTATAAGCTGCCCACATCAGCCCCTGGGCCAGGTCTGGCAGCCCCTGGCAGCCAACAGGGTAGTCCTAGTCCTTCCCAGAATGCTGCCACCAATGTGGAGTAGCATGTCCAGCACCTCCTCTTCCCCTTGGCTCCCCATGTGGACAGATTTTCTGGGCTTCTTAAGGAAGCCATGTATGGCAGCAATTCAAGAGCACGGGCTAACAGGATAAGAAGATGGAGACCACTGCTCTTTTTTTGTATTCTGTCCTGAGTCTTTCGATAGCTTCCTTCAACTGAATGCAATGTGCCTAAGTTTTCCTATTAGAAAAGGATGTAGTGATGGTAGAGTAGGAGATCCATAGACATGCAGGCTGCATGGGCCACTAGAGTAAAAAGCTCAGCTCCTTCCAGCTACAGAATTACAGTCTCCCTCAAAAAAAAAGCCAGGAAAAGAAACAAAGTCCCCCAAATTATAGTGACTTCTGAAACTGAGCTCTTCTGTTGATATTTTTCTTTTCATTGTTTCCTAGTGGTTCAACTGATGCTTGTTTAAATAATGACAAGCGTGGGTCTTTTTGGATAACTGAGATGATTAATATCTCTTTTCTGGAGTTAGACCGTGTTTCTGGCTCAGATGAAGTCAGTGGCTGCAGCAGCGTCGCTACTGGCTGAGCTATGGGCTCCAGCCCCTGGTCCCCAGTGACCAAACTCTTGCTTTCCCCCTAAGCAGCCTATGTCTGGACACTCAGAGAACAGTCGTGTTAAAAATGAATGGTGGAAATGGCATGAACTATGTCTTTTGCCCTGAAGTGACAGCAGTGTGACAGTCCATCAGAAGGTTAAGCTCAAACTGTCCAACCAGCAGTCAAATGATCACCGATGTTCTTGCTGCATTACTACCTGCAATAAACTTGCCTGTAGCACTGAAGGTAGTTGCACACAGCTGCCTGTCCCAGGAGAGTTTCAACAGTGGACACCCCATGCAGTTACAATAGTCAGGAGGCACTTCCCAGCTGAGGCACAAATGAGCTATTGTTTTTGCCATTGGCTTATTCCCAGAGTGGACAAGCTATGGCTGTTACTGCTCTTCAGCCTCCCTAATACTCTCTTGCAGACTCGTATCTTGTATTTAGGAATAATAAGAGTGCATTTTCTTTATAAGTAGGATGTTCTCCAAGGCCATGATAGTCATCTGTTTGTGGCCACACAAGGCATGCTGCATGCACAGGTATCCAAAAACTCACAGCAACTCTCTTATCTCTCTAGGGAAAAAATAAGCTGCTTTTAAGGCACAGATTATAACCAGGCACTATATGTAGTGCCTTGTTGCTGCCCAAAGAAGGGAAAGATAGATTTATCAGGTGAGTAAGGAGGCTGTTCCATTTGTAGGGTCTCATTTATCCTCTGTCAAAGCCACATCACTCAGCTGTGCCAAAGGGCCAGTGTGTGGCATAGGGTGCAGTAGCCCCATCTCACCTGTGCTGCTCACTCTGGCACTGTCATGCCAGGGAGCTGCTGATCCATGGCCAGGGAGGGTTCATCCTCACCCTGCAGGAGACTCCAGCACTTCCCTGGCAAACCTACTGGCTGGTGGAGAGCAGCACTTCACCTGGCAGTGTTATGGTGTCCCAGTACCCTGAACACATTAGGAAATTCAGGCCTTTTGTGTCAAGTCTGACAAAATTGGATAGGAGCAGATAGCAAAGGGCCTGGCTTTTCTGCCATGCTGGAGTTAGTGCAGTCTAGCTGACTAATCCTGAGTCATGGTTTGGAGGACACGACCCGCAGGCCCAGCTGCAGGGGTCTAAAAGAGATGCATTTCTCAGTACTAGCAATCCCTTCCAGCCCCATGTTGGTACCAATGATGCAATTTTCAACACCACGTTGAAAGACCAAGCTTTTTGGTTTTCTCCCCCAATTACCGTTCTCAGTATTTCAATTCCTTGAGAAAAACGCACCTGAGGAAAGTACTAGTGAGGGTGCACATCTTTGCATCTAAGGCATGGTCTCAAGGCAACAACCAAGGGGGTTTGTCTAAACTGAATGTATTAGTAGTAACTTAATGAAATGTCCTGTAAAATCTTTAAACTGGAAGATGGCCATGATACACTTGCCCTTCATGTGAACCGTATCTTCTGTGTTTTGTGCAGGTTTGTGAGCAGAAGAATCCCTAGCTGTGAAAAAACCTATATGGACTTTCCAATTTATCAATGTTCTTCATTTTTACTGCTTATCCTTCAGGGAAGAAATGTGATCAGATAAACCATGCTAGGTGACCTTTCATATATTGAGTGTATGTGTGCGGTAGTACTCACATCTGTGTATGTGTGTAGAAGACAGCTATTTTGCCACGTATCATCATCATCATCATTGTTATTGTATAACGTATCTGTATACCTTATACTCTGACTGAAATTTAATACATCTTTTGCCTTATGGGAAGGGAGATTATGTGGCAAAGGAAGGGCAAGTTAAAAGCAACCGAGTGCTTTTAAAGCTGATTCGTGTTTCTGAGAGGTAGCTTTTCAGGGTGGCAGAGAGGTATTTGGTAGGTCAGCAGAGTGGTCCCAAGCATGGGCATACCAGGCCATTCTTTGAGGTAGTCCCAGTTACAGCAGTCCTCTGCTTGTTCTGGGCCATAAGCAAAAAAGATGCTGAGTTTCGCAAGCTCTGTGCGTGAGCGCGGAATTGTTGCATCCTTGGATGCCACAATGAAGCCATGAGGCAGAGCCTCAGTGCAATATAACATTGCATCTCCTGCACACCCACACAGGAGATCAGGAGATCTAATGGCAGGTCTGCTAGCTCTGACAGTGTCCCTTTCAGCACTACTGCAATTACACCTGTTACACCACCACTCTTAATTCCCACTTAATGTATTGTGGCACTTGTAGTGGTGTTGCAACAACAACTGACAGATCCCCTGCCTTCGCAGATCTGCTCCTGTCGAGTTGCAGGTTCTTGCTAATCAGATAATGCTGTTGTTTTGGTTGCACTCACGTTTTTCTCTGCTAAATGATAAGCAATAGCTTGTACTCTGCTTTCTGGCACTTCCTTTTCAAGCTTCACAGTTGTACTTGCCATTTCACCTCCTGAGCGTATCAAAGTTGTTCTCGCTGCTTTGTGATACCCTGGCAGTTCAATCATGGGGAAGGATGTGCGGTGGTACTCCCCAGCAGCACCTGGCACCCAGCAGCCCTCATTAGCCTGTCACAGAGGCAGCTCTGAAATTGATGCAAAACAAAGGGCAGTCTCCTGAAACTGGTCTCAATTTGGTTTCTGCTGATTGCTCTGCCAACTCCACTGAGGGAAAAGAAGTTATGTTGGATGCCAAATATTTGTGGGTCCACTCCCTTTATCCCAGGAGCACTTGCAGTTAAGAGCCAAGAAGGTAAACGCAGGAAGAGAGAAGTCCCCTCTCTCTGGCAGTGGTTGGTTCTGTAAATCTTGTTCTTACTGATCAGGTCAGGTGTAAATGAAGTACAGCTGAAACACACAGACACTCTGGTCATCCTGGGGGACTCAACCCCGAAATTTCAGGACCAAAACTGCAAGCTTAAAAAAAAAAAGATGTCTTATTACATAGTGATGATTATAGGCACATCACCAGGGGTTTTCATATTCCTCCTGTTAAAGAAACTTATTCTTCAGCATTTGAAGCACATAGCGGCTCCAGCCTTTCCCAGGAAGAGCTCTGCACATTGCACTGCACAGCCAGGGCTCTTTAAGGGCTCTCTCTGCAGGACCCGAACTTTTGTGCAGCTCGGGTGCTTCAGAGAAGACTGCCTAATCAGGGAAGAGTACAATTAATAGCTTGCCCTCCTGCCTGAGATCAGAGCAACTAATCTTGCTAATAACACAACTTCCCACTTTGTCGCAGATAAAGGATGTCTCATTTAGTACAAGTTAGAAGACACTGCAGACTGCAAGGCTCAGTCTCTGCACACAGAGGCAATCTCCAGTGGAGCCCACCAGCAAATCTGAAGCAACTACTTTTCCTAGTGGGACACCCAAGTTTCCAGCTAACCTTCACAGTTTCTCAAACATGGAGTTAGGGAGCAGCACCAGAGTAAAGCCAGACTAGAGAACAGTGGTATTGGAGGGCTGCTTGCTGTATGACTTGCTTTGCTTACTTATGAAATCTTACTCACTACGTACAGATCAGCTGTCAAGCTTAAAAGAATAAATATAGGGAACATGGAAGGGTAGTTGTTGGTTTTACTGCATTTGAAGCTGAGAGGGAAGAACATGACTTCACCGATGACACAGTTACATAAAAGATCCACTGAAGATAAACATTCTCCATAAGAGTTCACAAAGAAAAAAAAATCCTACGTATTTAAAACAGACTTAAAAGAAACAATTAGCCTTGTTAATCTAGCATATTAAAGAAACTCCATAACTCCAAACTGATCAGCTCTTGACACATCTTTGTTTAGCACTCTGTGAGTGTGCAGAATGTCTCCTTACTGGGCTTACAGAAAATAAAAATACATAGCAGCTTCTGCATGGGTGCAAAGACCACAGTGGGCAAAGCAACATGACAACAGAAATGAATAAGCCAAACTGTAACACGATGTCTATGAAGTGTCAAAAACCATGTGGCTGGAAATGCCAGAGTAAAGCAGATAAAATACACACAAAATCCAAGGGAAAAGGGGAAACCTTTTCTACAGGGAGTGATAATGAGACAGGCTGGATGCATACTTCAAAGAGCTTTCAATGGGAAACAATCACAAAAAGTTCAGAGTGGGAAAAGCTGGGAGGTGAAGGTAGAATCACAGACTGGTTAGACTGGAAGAGACCTTAAATCTCAACCAGTTCCAATCCCCTGGCCATGGGTAGGGACACCTCCCCTTAGATCAGGTCACTCAAAGACTCATCCAACCTGGCCTTGAACACCTCCAGGGATAGGGCATCCATAACTTCTCTGGGCAACCTGTTCCAGTACCTCAACACCCTCACAGTAAAATATTTCTTCCTATTATCTCATCTAAATCTCCCCTCTTTCAGCTTAAAGCCATTACCTCTCATCCTATCACTACACTCCCTGATAAACAGTTCCTCTCCATCATTCCTGTAGGCCCCCTTTAAGTACTGGAAGGCTAGTGTAAGGTCTTACTGAAGCCCTCTCTTCTCTAGGCTAAATAAGCCAAATCCTCTCAACCTGTCCTCATTCAGGAGGAGCTCCAGCCCTCTGATTATCTTTGTGGCCCTCCTCTGGACTCACTCTAACAGATCCATGTACTTCCTTTGCTAAGGACTCCATAACTGAATGTGGTATTCCAGGTGAGGTCTCGTGAGAGAAGAGTAGAAGGGGAGAATTACCTCCCTTGACCTGCTGCGCACACTTCTCTTGATGCAGCCCAGGATATGTTTGGCTTTCTGGGCTCCAAGTGCACATTGCCAGCTCATGTTGAGCTCATCCGCCAATGTGGAGAGTCTTTACACAATGTAAAGAGTCTTTACAAGAAAGATATAAGGAAGTTCAAGTGTAGTGAGAAGACAATCTGCCAATTTTTAAGGTTCTCACTAGTGAAAATGTATAGCAATGGTCACAGCTGATCATGGCCACACAAGCAATCATGGGACCAGAAAACTCAAGAAATTTAAAATGAAGACTAAAACTTATAATGTCAAACTTACCGATGAGGGACATTTCTAGATTGGGTACTTCTTACTAAATTCCCTTGTCAATTAACTTGACAAGGAAAAAACGGAACATGAGATTGTGTGTAACTGAGCTGTTAGGCCTGAGACCAAGAGGGTGCCCATCACCAAAAGGTACAACAATAAGTAGCAAAAAGCCTTCCCAGGAGCAAGAGGCACTAATTGTGTCCTTATGAAAGGCACAGGGCTGTTGCCAAGGGTCATAAAGGCGTGTAATGGAAAAGACAAGTTCTGTTCTGTTACCACCTGCAATGTTTCACAAACCTGAAATTAACGGACTAAAAGAAGAATTGCAGAAGACAACAGATAGCATAGGTTGTAGCATACAAAACAAGCGAAGGCTTCATAACAGTGGAGGACAGGAAGAGGGGCAGAAGGGGTACCAGGTTTTGTTTTGACCTTTAGGCAAGGACATATACAACAGGAAGTGGCCCAATTCCTTCACAGATCAACTATTTTGGCAGGATTTTATGAGATGTCGAAGGACCAAGGACACTCCAAACCAGAGCTCTGGCTATCTGTGAAGGTGAAGGCATCAGCTCTGGAGAGCTCACAGCCCTCCTGCAAGGGGACAAGGACCCCAATAAAGTGCTGTAGCTTGATGCAGTCCTGCCGGAGGCTCCAGCATGAACAACAGGCACCACAGCTGAGACTAAGTCCTGAAATAACCTTCCAGAGTGCTTTGAGAGCCAGAAACACTTCACAGCATTATTGTAGGCTCAAGAGAGTCTTGCAGGAATTAAAGCACCCATTGATGATGTGCCATGTAGGGCCAAGGAGTGATCAGAATCCCAAATCAAGGAGGACTTTGAGGCAGCCAAGAAGATACAACCCAAACCTCAGCAGAGCCAGATGTCAATCCCAGACAATTTAATTATGTTTGGAGAAACTAACCACTAAGGCAGTAAAGCCTGGTGATTATAAGCAACAGTGAATAAGCTGAGAATGAAAGAGGTAAACAGAGAAATTTAGAAATTGCAAAGGAGGTTGAATTAGGTCAGTGTGTTCACACCCAGCGATGCAACTCAAACCACTTATCAAAGAAAATACATTACTCAGGTACAGAATAAGCATGACAGCTAGAGCAGTGGATGTACAAAAAAGGTGAAAGCCAGAATCTGAAGCATTTACCAGCATTGCCCTTCACTGTTTCCTACTCCTTCTCCTTCAACCACTACAATCAGGCTCATGCTACAGGCCAAAATGCAGCTGTAAATAAATAACAGAACATTGCCAAGCTATTATGACTGTAAAATGTTCCATGGTCTCTGATTCATTTCTTCACAAGTGTCTATTTCATTAGGATGGCCTTGTTTTTACATTTAAACTGTAATCTTTCAAAAAGTGTGACGTTTGTTGATATGCAGGACACACTTAACATGCTTGGTGAGGCTGAGATGATGATCAAGTGTCTCTGCTTTTGGAAAGCTGCTAAACTGGAGAAAAAAAAAGTAATTGAAAGAAAATAAGATGTCTGTAAGGAGAGCAAACGAAAGGAGAGGTGGCGTGTCACCCCAGGAATACAGACTTGAGTAGCTGTATCCTGTAGTGAGCTTTGCAGGACACGAAAGTACAAGGAACCAGTTTGAAAAGACACGGCAGGCCATGTAAGTCACTGTGTAGTTTTCTGATGGTCAGCCCCTCACTCTGCAGCATCCCAGTAGAAACTGTTCCTAAACTATCGTATTGCCATAGAAAAAGATAAGGCAGGGTGTAGCACCCTGTCAGGTAACTACCTGTCAGGTACCTTTGGGTGTAGGTTGAAAGTTTGGAAAAAGAAAAATGTCAATTCAAAACGGCAGTTAGTTTGCCACCTGATAATTGTCAGCGTGTTTAGCTTGATGAGATACAGTCAATTGATTTGCAGAAAGCAGAAGCCTTCCATGTGAATAGGATAAAGCCTACTGTACAAAAGGGGAGAGAGAGGAAAGAAACACTGTAACCAGCAACAAATACTCAAAGAAAAAGACGGTGTAATCAATCCCTCTACATATTCCCACCATGAACATCCAATCATTTAGGGAATATTCATTAAAAGTGTGAATATGGTACTTCACGAGATGCTGAAAAAGGAAAATGTGAAAGGGGGATTTTGGGAAAGTGCTGGCAATGACTGACATTGAAATGGAGAGAAAACAGCTAAAAATCCTGGAATGGACAGTGCAAAAAACCTCTTTGTCTACCCTGAAAGGCAGTCAGGTCTGGGCTCTTCACCTTGAGGCAGCTGACTGGGAGAGTCAGATCCCTGCAGCTCCTTGTGGCATCTCAAGTACTTCTGCAATGCTCATGCTCAAGCACCCTAGTGATGCTCCCAGATATAATAACTCATATCTCAAGCACAGGAGTGCTGTAGAGTTAACTAAACTACAAACTTTTAATGTAAGACTGTGTCTCCTGGATATCTGTGGCTTTTTTAGATCCAGTCTGCTCTGGGGCATTGGTATCTGGGATTTTATTACAGCCTGACTATCACAGTCCTTTCTAACTACCAAAATCTGACTTCTGAAAGGGCCCCCACCTGTCACCCATCTTATTTTAATTTACAAAATTGTGCCACCTGACAATGGGCTGGAGTTTTCTTTTGTATTGCTTTACTTTATTTTGGTTTGGGTTTGTTTTGTTTTGTTTTGTTTTGTTTCCCCCCTTGAGTTATTCAAGGAGACACAGAGCTGGCTTAGTACACTTAGATCATTCCATGTCTCTTAAAGTCATTGCTAGATTTATTTGAATAGGGATTAGCAAGACTAAGAATGTTTTCTTTAAATGAATACAGCAGCCTACAATTTTCTACTGTACTTTTTTCCATTATATGAATTTATAGTTAAGGGATTTGATATTTTTCACTACCAAGAAAGCAGTGAAGTACTGCTGCTGTGAAAACCAAATTTTAGAATGTTGTTTGAGACTGTGATATAGCAGATGCACAAATCCCATTGAAATTCAATGAAAATTGAACTCTCACTCCAGTAAGTTGCTTGAAAAGCTAATTTATAGAACTTCCAGAAGTAGCTTTACACACAATTAGTATTTCCTATCAAACATTCTTCATACAATTTAACATAATTGGAAGAGCATTTCTGACACAGCATTACCAACATTGAAAAGTGTTTCATCCCTTCTGAAAAGTGCTTCAGCTCTTTCCTTGTCTGTCTCTCTGAAGTCCTACACTTCAGTTTAGTTATCTGTGGTGCTTGCATCAACAAAGTAGAGAAGGAAACCTCAGTCTAGTTTATCCTTCTATGATCTCAATTTCACCTCCAGTTAATCCATTATTTTATCCTGTGCCCTTCCAAAGGAATAACTGAGCTTCAGAAGCTCAAAGGAGCTTTGAAGAAGCCATCCAAGTTTTATTTATCAGAAGAGAACTTTTGGAGGGAGAGCTGACTAGCCAGGATCCCATGCACAATGCTCCATCACCTTCATGCTTAGCACATCACAGCTGGCATTAACACCAGCAGCTGATGTAGGCTTACGGTATCTGAGGTTGTTCCAGCATCTCCTAGCTGTCCTTGTGTCTAACCCAGGGAGATGGACATGGGTTATGTTATTTACTTACTTTCCTATGAACCCTGGGAAAGCTAAAGAAGCACCACTCCTTTCTCCCTGTAATCCTTGTAGACCTTACCCAGGTGTTGACCCATACGCAAGCCCAATACACTCTACTACTTTTGTCAGGCTTTAGGTGTTCTTGGCATCGACTCTCTGAGACAGATTAGGTCAGTGAGCAAGCACTGGCTGCATGCACCCCCTTCTACCCTTGCCGGCACACCGGTAAGCTAACACAGCCATTAATGCCTTGTTTCTGCAGTCGCATTATCTGCATGTTTGCAGGCAAGACCTAAGCTGGGCTGCCAGAAAGGAATGCTTAATTATTTTCTGCCTGTCTCCTGCATAAGGTTCTGCATGAAAACCATAGGATTTTATTCTTCTTGCTGGAGGGAATGGGATGGGGAAAATGAAGTGCTTCAAAACCCTTTTCTTTCCCAATCATGCCATGTCTGTCCAAATTATTTAGTCATTCTCGGTGCACATTCACTAGGAGAAAAATAGTAACAATAACAACAACAATGGCAATAATAATACTTTAGTGAAATACTGTAAAGGCAAACTAATTAGTATGTGATACAGTACCCCTTCTTTTGCTAAACTGCAGAGGAAGCACTCATGTCTGTGTGCTGAGGGCAAGTGTGTAACGAGAGCTCAGACTACTTTCAACAGATAACTACTGCCAACTTTAGGATCTGTAAGGAGTAATATATAAAGCATTCAGTAATCTTTTTTTCTCTACCTTTTTGCATATATATCCTCATAGACTTCATAGGTAACATTTCTGTAAGAATACAAATCAATATTACCCATCCTGTCCTAAAAGTTAAACTGAGTTGCAGCTCGGCAGCAATACTTTCAAAGGCTTTTTGATGGCCACTTTTCTGTCTTTGAACACATCTTTGACACTGAAGTCCTTGGAAGAGGGGCATTTACAATTACATCTGGGTCTGAGGCATTATCTGATGCATGCTCTTTATCTTTTAGAATCTGTGCAATCGCACATCACTGCACATCTCATAAAATCAGCTCGGTTGTGCTTATGCATTCACAGCACAACTCCAGCCCACACTGATCTCATTGTATTGACAGGAGATTGGCTTTGGGGTGTCATATCTACAATAATGTTCACAGTTTGCCTAGTCTAGCCAAGAAAACACCAAATTAGATGTCTACCATTCAGCTGTGGTTTCCTTGCTTTAATATGAAAGAAACCTTGATGTTTTATATTGGGGCAAGTATCTATCCAAATGTTTTTGTCTAAAATTTCCTCTCCCTCCACTGATGAGCAGTGTGATACAACTGATGTGATTGCCTTTGTTCTGTCCCAAGAATGACTGGACTTCAGAAAAACTGCGAAAATGTAGTGTATTTTGAGAACACCACTCTAAAAGCAGAAAAAAGAAGCTTGAAAAGCACTTTGAGATGTAAGCTATTACATAAAATGTCGACTGTTATCATTATTACTTTATTCTTCATTACTGTATTTGTCATTATTGTTGATAATGATGAAAATACTTCAAAAAGGTAATCTTTTCTGCTGTGATTCAATCCCATTTTGAAGGCTGAAGTTTTAATCCCTTCAACTCTATGTTGATTAACTTTGAGTTTACTAAGGAAGCAAGACTAATTTAATCCATTTGTTGATTTTCAGTCCAGGTAACTTCAACAGTTTTTAAACTCACTGGCCAATTTAACCAAATGTGACAGAAGGCCAAAGATGTCCAAAGACATAAATTTCCTGCGGTTTGTGTGAAGGTGGATGGAAAAGACCTTATTAATGTTCCCAGCTGAGGGAAAGCATACAATGTGAGTGTAACTGCTTTTATGCAGTACAAAGTCCTCTTAGGTGCTCAGCCTTAAGCCATGAATCTGCATCAAATCAGGTCTCACCGGAGCTTGTCTTCAAACACTTCTTTGTTATTCTCTCTTGATAGAGAACCCAATAACCTCTTAAGTAAAGATTTGAATTGTAGATGACAATATAGCCTGCGCTAGCACGTAAAATTAAACTTTGGTATTATGCACAGCTCTCCAAGCCTACAGGGTGTGGTATGACTTTACCTGAAAGCTGCCAAGTTTTCCTCGTGGTGGCATGGCTGTTGCCTTGTTTTCCTGTGCAGTGACAGAAGTGTTCTGAACACACCTCACTGTTTATTATCATTGTTTTTGCTCTTTCTGGCTACTTCTCAGTACACAGCTCAAGTCAGTTTCGTTTTTGCTTTGCCCCATCATCATCTGCTTTTTAAAGTGCTTTGCATGTGGTTTATGTTCTTCTCCCTCGCCCAAGCAGAGCTGACTAGACCCATGACAAGTTCTTGTGCCTGTGAAGACAGATGTGTGGACCTAGCTGGAGAAGGAATATTTACATAACAAAACTAGAAATTATTTCTAAAGCTTCTCTGGAAATTTGTTACCAACAAAGAAATTTCTTCCGGAAGAAATGGTATTCAAAGCTGAAACCTGCCCCTCCCCCACGCTCCTCCCCTCACCTGCCTAACATCGGTCCATGAAGCATGAGACTTTTTAGTTCTACGTGCTTGGAACTGATTGTGGGGCAGCAAAAGTAATTTATCTCTGCCCTCTCCATTTTAGAGGTGACTAGAATTTGCTGAAATTAAAACTAAAACAAAAAGCTTCAGCAAATATTAATTTGTATTTATAGGAAATTAGGTTGGACTGCACTGCAGGCATTTTTTTCATATCTAGTTATAGTCTTAAAAATGTCACAGACCCAAAGTTTGTAGACACAGCACAGTCTAAATGAACAGGCGAGAATTATTTCAGAATGTAAACCATAAATTCACTCATGTGAGTAACCCCCGTGTGTCTTGACTGAAAGGCTTAGTACAGTGTTTCTGTACTTCCAGTCAACCAGCTGAAAACCCTTTGACACCAAGGCTCTCCCAATAAACTGCTTGCATATCCTTTAAGGATGCCCTACGTGTGCTGAAATTATTCACCAAATAATTCAGAAGAATGAATAAACGTGAGAAAATCATGACCTACTCATGGACAATTACCAGAGGAGGGGGAGGGCTCGCAAAATTGATTACATTCATTACTCACTGTCACTGAAAGCAATTCACCTGGCTCAGCTCCCAAGCCTCCCTGTGTAAATCACATCCCTTGCAGCCCGAAGGAGCCTCATTTGCCAAACAAGTTGAGCCGTGGCAGCAGCGCTCAGCTAATGGCTTCGAGTCCATCACAGTTTCAGCGCTAAATCAGGAGATCTGAATGACACTAAAGATCTACTTTTAGGCAATAGCTAATCGGCAAGGGAAGGGTTTCCCAGTGAGACATTAATAGCTCCTGCGGCCACCAGCGATTTATCCCCTTCCCATCGCTCTAGACAAACACAGCCTTTCGGAGCTGGGGCTATCCAGCCATTACGGCACATAAAATATTGATGGGAGAGGAGAGGAGAGGAGAGGAGAGGAGAGGAGAGGAGAGGAGAGGAGAGGAGAGGAGAGGAGAGGAGAGGAGAGGAGAGGAGAGGAGAGGAGAGGAGAGGAGAGGAGAGGAGAGGAGAGGAGAGGAGAGGAGAGGAGAGGAGAGGAGAGGAGAGGAGAGGAGAGGAGAGGAGAGGAGAGGAGAGGAGAGGAGAGGAGAGGAGAGGAGAGGAGAGGAGAGGAGAGGAGAGGAGAGGAGAGGAGAGGAGAGGAGAGGAGAGGAGAGGAGAGGAGAGGAGAGGAGAGGAGAGGAGAGGAGAGGAGAGGAGAGGAGAGGAGAGGAGAGGAGAGGAGAGGAGAGGAGAGGAGAGGAGAGGAGAGGAGAGGAGAGGAGAGGAGAGGAGAGGAGAGGAGAGGAGAGGAGAGGAGAGGAGAGGAGAGGAGAGGAGAGGAGAGGAGAGGAGAGGAGAGGAGAGGAGAGGAGAGGAGAGGAGAGGAGAGGAGAGGAGAGGAGAGGAGAGGAGAGGAGAGGAGAGGAGAGGAGAGGAGAGGAGAGGAGAGGAGAGGAGAGGAGAGGAGAGGAGAGGAGAGGAGAGGAGAGGAGAGGAGAGGAGAGGAGAGGAGAGGAGAGGAGAGGAGAGGAGAGGAGAGGAGAGGAGAGGAGAGGAGAGGAGAGGAGAGGAGAGGAGAGGAGAGGAGAGGAGAGTTCTAGCTGGGCCATAAAAGTGGATTTCGTTGAGAGTCTGGCATGCGGGAGCGGAGCGATGCGCTCTTGCAATCTGGCCCAGAGGCACTAGATGGCAAAACAGCGTCAGTTTTGGCAGCGCATCACAAGCTGCGGCTCCCGGCCCCTCCCTGCTCCCCAAAGCGGATCCCGGTGGGCACAGCCTACCCTGGGCACCCTAGGAGGGATGCTGTGCACCCCCTTCCCTGCTGCCTGACCCCCCTCCCGCCTTCAGAGCACAGGGGTCACCTACGACCCTAAAGATCAGATGTGGCTCTTCAATACCGTAGGTGAGGAGACCATAAAGGCCAGGTAGCTTTTTTTTTCTTATTGTTGTTGCAGGCATTAGATGTTTGCGCTGCAGTTGCCCTCAGGAGCTCTAGATCCGGTGAAAGACAAACAGTCCTCAGTCCAAAAGAGATTACCCAGCAACTGGGTGGAAAAACTTGTCTCCTTATTGAACAGAAAGAGATTTACATCTAGTAGTCCCATAGTGAAACACCCCTCCTCTCAATTTTATGTCAGTCTATGCATTGGCTGTTTTACTATACGAGGGAAAGCTGCAGGTAAGCTGCAAGGAATTTTTATTAGTAGTCTGTTCTCCTCTTCCTTGGGTGCAGATAATACCTGTTCGTGTTAAAAGGAGTTACAGAGGAAACGTTGGGATGCCTAGCATCCAGTTTTGGATCAAATAACCAAAATCTTCTAGGCTTAAGTCAAAGAAAATACTGATCTCTGGGCAGGCAAATAGCTTACCTTTCTTTTTTTTTTGTAAGGGACTTAAGGTTATGGTCGTGTCAATAGACTCCTCACAACTGCAATACTATTGTTTATCCCAGTTTAGAGGTAACTTCTGTTCCTACACCATATCTAAGTGTTGGAGTCAAAGAGCCAATTTAACTTGGAGATTGCAGCTTTTACACTTTCTTCTCAAGGCAATATCCAAACTGCTCTGTTCTTTTAATAATTGGGAACTCAAGAGAGCTGATGGCACAAGCACTTCTCCACTCCTCTACAGCTTCAAGACAATGTGTGTATAAAGCTCCGGATGCTAATGGTCATGACGTGACATCCTTGCAGATGTCTTATGTGTAATGTCTTTCCTTGGGAGCAGGTGAGCCCATATTGCTGAAGTGTTATTTCCAAAATGGACTTCCATTAAGTTTTGCAGAAGCTTTCAGCTGTGTCCCTCCCTTTAATTTTTCTCTCTGTTCTCACAATATTCACTCCTTCCCCCTCTCCCCTGCCTTTGATGAGGTGTTGGTCAGACTTTCCCAAAAATGACATTCCCCTAGGAAGCTCAGCATAACTGTTCATCAAACAATAGGGCCAAAGAGATTCCTATAAAACTTTTCCCTTGGGGATTAAAAGGCAGCAGTAAGCCTGAGTGAGCAGTGTACACATGGTGACTGAAGGCTGTTTTCTCTTCCAAGTTGAAAGGAGTCGTGACAATTGCCAAATCAAGATAATTTCTACCTTTAGGACATGAGAGGTGTAACATGAAAAAATCCTGCTTTCTGCTGGTGTGGGCTTATGGCAAGTAAGATATATTATGTTCATCCTTGGCTATTTAAATAACACTGTCTCAGTCTGTATAAAACAACTTGTAATATGAATGAAAAAAGCAGCTATGGATTGTGAAGCAAGTCGGAATGGATAATCAATTTTTATCACTAATATTGTATGTAAGACCAATAACTCTGAATGAGTTATGGAAGTCCCTGCTCTGAGCAGATGTGTCTCCTTTCCAAGCAGTCTCATTTTAGCCCAGCCTTAATAACAGAAAAAGTGTTGAGTCAAACACATTATAGCAAAACAAACATTTATTTTCATTGTCCATCATATTTCTTTTCAAAATATAGGAATGTGAAATTCTCACAGGTGGGCAGGCCATGGGAGGCACAATAACCATGGACTAGAAAAGCCTTTCAGCTTTACAAACATGGGTTCCAATCAAGCTTAAGTAAGTGACAGGTGAAATGGGGCTATTGATTTCAATCTAGTCCCGTTTGGCTACAGCAAAAAAACTCAGCACAACAGTGTCTGAGCACTTAAAGGGATGCCATCAGCTAAAAGATAATGCTTCTGCTGGAGAACATTTGCAGTGTTATTTATACCAATTGAAATTACTGGAATAGTTGAGACTTCTAGGGCTGAAAGACATCAGAGAGTAAATTTACTGTCCCCCATTTGAGGAGGTCTGTTTACTTTGTAGTTTTAGCAGTGCTTTCTGCCAGATGCGTGCCCCAAATCTCCTTTCCGGTTCCACGGTGGAGCAGACATGATGCATGCATGCAGGTCAGGGTAGGAAACACATTTTCATTGAAACTGGTCTGTCAAAGAAAAAGATTCACTTGGAGACAAAAATCCTCTGATGACCAGGTAAGGTCATCACCACACTCTTTACCAGGCAAGCAGCAAGGTCTATCTGATTTTCCTTTCAGCTCATGCATCCATCTGACCAGCAGCCCGTGTGAAAATCCGCTGAGGACCTTTGGCTACCAGGTCTGCAGCAACCTGCAGTGAATAGTGATGGTGGAGAAGGACAGTGTTGCCCTCCAGTTACGTCACATTGGGCAGGTTCATCTCTGCAGGATTTACACTGATAAATCGGGACTCATGTCAGGAAGCCTGTGTGGAACAAGATGATCTTTTTCAGCCTTTCTGCTCCCATGAGTAATTTTGTGTTGTTCAGACTAGACCTTTGGTTAAAGTCTGGTACATACCATGATGGTCGAGGATATACTTCCAGAGACACTGGTAAAGAGAGAAGACAGAGCTTTATATGAAATGAAATATAAGCGTTGGGCCATAAAACCTACCATGAGGGAGCACAGTCAGGTGTACTTCCTGAAACCCTTTGTAACTTCACATTGAAAAAACTCTAGATACCAAATAGAGAGAGGGCACATTGACAGCATGGGATGGAAAGTATGGTGCAGAGGTCCCTAAGCTAGTCCCAGGCAAGCCGGCACCCCTGTGCAGTGTAGTGCAGCACCACACAGAGACACGAGCGCACAACTTGAAAGCAGTCAAGCCCTCCAAGCACAGCAGTTTGTACCATCCTTACACGGAGGGCAAATCTCCACACCAATGCAGCTGGGCTGCTCTTCATTACAGTGATATGCGAAGTCCAAACGAGGCACGTACCGCAGGCCCTGTTCTTGAAACAAATGTAGTGCCCAAGGTTGTTTTTCCTTGCAGTCGAGAATAAATAAGGAATCAGTCCTTGCCTTGCCTGAGAGGTAGCAACAGTAGACCTGCAAGTGAGGTGTGCCTACAACTCCATTGCGAACTTGCGAGATCAGACCTTAACCATCCTATTTCAAAATATATCAGCATGCACCATCAGGACTTGATTTTTAAATACCTTGGTGCCCTTTCGGGAGCATAAGTCAGGTCTATGGGTCTCAGGAATGAGCACAGGGATCTCTGTGTAAAGCCTCACCTTCACTATGACTGTTTAATGCCCAAGGTTATTTAGGACTTAGAACCACAGCAAGAGTACAGTTGGGGTTAAAATGCAAGAATTTCTTGCTCCCACACTGCTCTTTTATCTTTCCCATCTGGCTGCTGGTTCACCTCTGCTGCTGCATTTTAAGGATACAGCAGGACTCAGCGGGAGGCTGTGTGGCTGCCCTCTCATTTTCCATATATTGGGGTATTTGTGTCAGAAGTTTGGCATCACCTAAAGTAATTTTGAATAATTTTATAGTTCTAGGTTAATAAACTGATTATCATCATAAAGGAACGGAAACATGCACTGCTTCAGTTGCTACAGTGGACCTTTTTCTTACCCATGTATGTAAAATGCACAGTTTAGAATGATTCTTAATAGCCCTACATTTCCAGATTCACATTTTCAATTAAACAGCATTTGCTTTCTTTTGTTTATAAATGGGCATGCAATGCTGTTTAAATCTCATAGACTTCCACAACTGGAACATCTCAAACCTGGTAGCTGCAAAGCTCCACTCTTGCTGCAGAGAAGAAAATATCAGAGAACAGTGAAAGAGCGTAACTCACAGCAAGCTACCTCTCTGTGCAGGTGTGCTTTTTTATAAATTTCATGTAAAAACATTGCATCTATTGAAAGTCTTTTCATAGTGACCCAGCTTCAACATTATCTGAAGATTATGTTCATCCCTTATTTAGTGAGGCTATTAGTTTAGGGAGTGAATAGCCTGGAAGAAGTAGGATGAGTATAAAAAAAAATTCTGGTACTACTGTCTCCAACATAGTACGGAGTAGTAGTATGTAGTATGAATTTTCTTACACACGTAAGAAGGCTGGATTCCTGGTGCTGTTTTGAAAATGACCTTAAAATACATGCAATAATCTGTTGATATATTGAGATATATCCCTGTATTTTCCTTGATGCTGTGGGAAGTCAAAAAACACATTGACGGAAGAGATTCCTTTCGGTGCCTTGGACTGCTGAACACTATCTGTCTCTCCTCTGAAATCACCATTTACTCTAGATTGAGGCAAGGAATTTTTGTTTAGGATTTTTTACTAACTTTTCTTAGGTGCGACCTGGGCACAATGAGTACAAGGAGACTGCTGATTTACCTTTCACTTGGAAGCTGAAGAGGAGCCAGCTTTTGTTCTGAACTATGCTCAGCCCTTCACCCCACAGTAGTGATGGGGAGTCTGGCAGCTCGTCTGCCCGCTCCCATTTCTTCCTGGAGGCACCACGTTATATATCCCTCACAAGCCTGACCACAGCTTTCAGAAATGTCCAATAAATCAACAGTTAAAAGGGAAGAGTAGACATGGGGAGCAGGTGCTTATTATCTGTGCATCTCTGGAGAAGAATAACCCACAGTGTATTTCCATGCCCATTTGAAATGGAATATGACCATGACCCTGCAAGTGGCTCTGCTTGAATTGTTCCTGGCATCATGTTTTACTCCTAATATTTTCATTGTCTGCCTCCATCAGTTTTACCTCCCACTGTAGCATTAATTTTGTATGTGAATATGGAGGCTGTGCTTTAAATAATACAGCATATGCTTTTTATTTGCCATGTAGAATAATATTTTTTTGGCTGATTTATGTTCCACCTGGACAAAATTATTTTTTATGATGGGTTTATTTCATTTGCTCCCACATCCCCAAATAGGGGGGGAGGGGGAGGAAATCTTTTACTGTAAACCACCAATAATGGTGGACATAGAATGCTTTGAAACACAAATTTACTGCAAAAACCAGATTCTCTCCAACCATGCAAATGAAAAAAATGCTATTGTAATAACTTTAAGCTTGCAAATGCATGGTACTATGGGAGAGAGTAATCTTCAGGCTATTGTATCATCCCCTGCACAATGCTGGGAGCATGAAGAAATTCACTGACAGCTATAAGCTATTCCAACAGAACAAAATTACACATATGGCTAGTGCATGGATTTAATTTAGCTCTTTTCAGAACTTCATCAAGAAACAAAGTCAGGACAAAACCCTGTGGTCTTTCGATCTGCAGCTTTGCCACAGAACTTCATAGGCTAAGCTGCCAAAGCTGCCTCATTTCCAGTTTTCACAAGGACTGTGGAAAAAGATATTACTTGCTATTGAAACAACTTAGTTTCAAACAGAAAATCTGAGTAACAAAAAAAAAAAAAAAATATGTATGATGTACCTTGCTTTGTGTTTTACAGTCCTGGAACAGACTGGCAATATTTTTATGTTAATCTATCACCTACAGAAATACTCATTATGAACAGATTTATAAAAAAAAAAAAAAAAGGAAAACCACCACCAAAACCCATATGTAATCCTTAGCACAACTTCGTTCTGATTTTGCCTTCCAGCTTTCAGTGCTTTTGTAAAGCAACTAAATATTAATCATAGAAATCCATAATAGTCACAGCAGTTGAAAAGCTCTAGTTCTATTTTTGGTTGTAATAGTTGTCTTTAAGCATACATCCTCCAGTCAAAACCACATTGTAATAGGAGTGCATATAATAAGGACACGTAACGCCTCCATGTCAGCTCTGAACTGCCGAGCTGGGAAAAGCAGGATATTCTTTCAGAGCAGCTTCCCTTTTAATGCTGAATGTAACAAGAAGAGATAGGACGTTCACAGGAAAATCCTGCTGCCTCTAGTCCCACTCTGTAACTCCCCATCAGAGGGTAGAAACCCAAACTGATGTCTCCTCCTTGGCACATACTGGCAGCAACTGGAAGATTTGTTGCCATGCAGGCCCTTTTCTATGCACACAAAGCTTCGCTCCAGCCCCTTGTCCTGGCACATCCCTAACTCTTTCTCCATCAGCTAGCACTAAAAGCTTCAGTGAAGGCAGGCCGCCTTTGTTCTGCTCCATCTTCTTCTCTTTCCGAGCACTGAGTGTAAAATTGATCAACAGCAAGTTAGGCACCGAAGATCAGGTCACCGGTTCAAAACGAGGATATACAAGCTGTAAGATGGGTATGTGTTATATTTGTTTCACCATCGTCCCAGCCCCAGGGCTTTCAAACGAAACCAGATCTGTTCTTCCACGAACTCCTCGGGCTGAAGGCGGCTCCTGCAGAAAGCACCAAGCCTTCAGATGTGAAGGGAAAGGAAAACAGTATAACAAAGCTACAGTAGATGGTGCTAGTGAGGTGCGGAAGACACCAGCTAGTCATTTGAGGATACCTGCAAGATTTACCCCTAAGCTAAGCGGTTTAGAAAATGTGCAATTTAGATTTATCAGTTCAGAAGGGAGATTCAGATAAAAACAGTTGAGCTGGTGAGATTATTAAATGCAGAACCCCATGCTGAGACAATGCTCACCTTACTATACGTGATGATGAAGTGAAAATAGGGCGCTGACACCCACCTCTCCTGCACCCAAGTCAACAACGAAGGGAAGCTGCTGCAGAGTGAGGGGAGGTGAGGGGCCAAGCTGCAGGCAGAGATCTTCCTTCTCTATGGAATTTCTCCTGGGAGCTTAAGCTGTCACCCTTCCTGTTTGTTGGGATGCGGACAACAGAAACAGCAGGAATGCTGCAGGTTACAGTCAGAGCGGAAAGCAGAGATCGGTATTTCCCGATGTCAGCCCCTGCGTATCAAACCATTAATGTCACAGAAAGGTGGTCTTGTGTATTTAATTTTATCAGGCGGAAGAACTCTGATATATGCTGCGCTCGGTTCACCGCTCCCGTGCAGATTTACTCGGCGTTTTAGCATGCGTGCTGCCTCGCTGACAGAGATTAAAGGCTCTCCTCAGAGCCCCAGGTATTATGCTCAAATGTATAAATCAGGGCTTAATATATAATATTTGTCCATAAAAATCTATCATAGTGGCATTCGTTTGGCTATCTGCATATTAAATACCGTTACAGAAAGGCACGAGTTTATTGAGAATTATTTTGCTACGCCAATAAGGTCTCCCGCCATCCTAAACAGGTATCTTTTCTGCCAGAGCACAGGCAGGTCTGCAAAGAGGAAAGAGGAAGGGGTAGATTTTGCGAATGCCATTTATGACCCCACACATGCCCTAGCCACGTGGCGCTGCAGTGGGAACCCGCTCCCAGGCCAGCCCCAGGCTCTGGCTTACCAGCACTGGCCAAGCAGGGCAGGGATCATGGTGAAGATGACACCGCAAGCCTCTAAAGGAGAAAATTGCATGATGTATCACCACTCAGGAGCACTCGCCAGAGAGCTGTTCAGAGTGAGATTACAGTCTCAGAGGAGACTCTCAGTCACAGGGTTACTACGATGATGCAGTTGCAGCTTGTATGCAGGAGGTACAAGGGATTTAAATGATGTCTGGAAAGGAGAGCTGGATCAAACCTCCACAAACCCTGTTCAGATTAACCCAGATTCCCAAGTACCCAGCTTTGAGGGACTTGAAATCAGCCAAATTGATTCTTTTCCCTTGAACAGAAGAAGAAAAATGGGAGGGAGAGGATAAAGTTTATACTTTGGCCATGAGTCTACATGCAGCATTTTAGACTAAAGGGAAACAAAGCTCCCCAAACCAGGAGTTCATGCAGTCCAGAGGTCTTAATGATACTCAGGCCAATTCTGTATTAGCACATCTATATGGAATTATCTGCATTTGCTGCTGACTTACAGAGATGTAAGGAAGAGAAAATCAGACTCATTTGCGGTCTTCTCCCCTTCATTGTTTTCATATTCGAGATTTTTTTTCCTTGCAAATTCCTATTATTAAGACAGGAGACAAAAAATATCCCTGGGATCCCTGGCGCATCCTTGGAGTGGCTGCAGCCTCATCGTGGATGACTAGACAGCCGCCACTGTGCCACATAATGAGAAGCACACACGTTGCACCAGGAGATACTAATGAGGGAGCTGCAGCCCCCTTAGCCCTCTCCAGTAAATCCATGTCTGCAAGCCATGTTTTATTTATCAGGCTTATTATGGCAGTGCTAAGAAGCCATTTGAAAAGGGTCGCCGTTGTCCTGGGCACTGCACAATGCAGTGCCTGCTCCAACCATCTTCCAGAGGAAACAGATGAGGCTGGCAAAAGGCAGGGGAGCGGGATGCTATGCAAATGCCACGTGAATAATGCCATAGCAGCATTTGTCCCATCAGTTCCTCCAGGGAAGGTTTCCAGCCTGTTCTGACCCTCTGGTGCTTGCTGAGTGCTGCTTAGGAGGAATCCCAGGCCCTTGAAATACACAGTGGCTGGTGAACAGATTGAAGCTGAACTTGTGATGATTGCCAGGAATGCTTCTGAAGAAGCAAGGACTTGGCAGGCCTGGAGAGATCCAGGTGCAACCTACAAGGTGAGGTGACTCAGAGGGGCTTCACAGGAGCCGACTGAGATGGCTGCCTCTCCACCCAGCACTGCTCGCTGCTCCTGCTCCCAGCAGAGCTCCTGCTTTTCCCATGCTTTTCACCATGCACACAAAACACTGCTTCGCTGCGGAGATGTGACGCCACTGAGCCCTTGTTGTGCTGCTTCTGGCAGCAGGCAGTCTCACTCAGATTTGCATGTGTGCCAAAGGGAAAGGGGATTTACGATCGCTGCTTCCTTCTCCAAACGTTCCCTTCCTGACCTCTCTGCACGCCTTCCCAGAGGTTTCCGTCCACTTTGGAGAATCGCTCCGCTTGCAGAAGACCAATAGAAGCAGGAATAAAAGGCAGCTAAGCGAAAGATAAAAGAGCGATGAGTAAATCTTTGCAAAAGTTATACCGCAGATCTCAGCAGGACTCAGACAAATTGGTCTACATTCCTTTAACGTATTAGATTTCTACTTACCCTGATCATTACCACATTAAGCTACAAGGGCTCATTATATGAAACTCATGGAGAGGCATCAATTAAGACGATAAATTTACATACATTCCTCCTGGATGAGAAATGATGGGTTTCCTCGGTTTAGAGTCTGGTAGAACTGGACTTGGTTTCAGAAAGAGAAAGGATGAAAGAAAAGTGTTAAATACGTGCATCTGTACTGCAACCCAAAATGGTGGAAGCCATTCAGAAGTTTGAGAAAAAAATGTATGTCAAATAGGAATAGAAAGAAATGACTCACAGTTTCTGAGGCTGAACTATCATCTGCCATGTCACATTGACAACAACTTACTTATGAGAGGAAGTGAAATTCTCAAGAGATGTTGTTCTTCCAAGGCCATTCCAAATGGTGTTCCCAGGCTTCAGAATGCAACACTAAACATTTGCACATATTTATCACTTTTCACCCACACAAGATCTCATCTTATTTTGCAAACACTATGCAGCAGAACAACTTCCTAACAACCAAAGTGTAGCTATCACTGGTCTGCAACGTGCCAGTGGCACCTAATTCATGCCAGCATGCGTCCTGGGAAAACTGTTAACAAAGGCGGTTTGTTATTCTGTTGCCTCTGAGGAGAGAATTTAGATAGGCCTTGCAAATGTTATGAAAACCCATGCATGTTGACAGAATCATCTGTCTTTTCTTGAAAATTACTGCGCAGCTGCTAGTGTTGCCGGAGGAGACAGACGACTAGCAGCATTGTTCCTACAGCTAGTCTTTGTAGGACTAACGTTAGTGCCGCTGTGGCTAAATACTGATGTACAGCTAAGTTAACTAGTAAATACTAGTATTAGCTCAGTAACAGCAATAGCTGAATAGCAACAGCAATAGTTCACCCCTGTTCTTCTTCAGGAGTCAGCCACAAAAAGAAGGCCCACATCTACAAAGAGCTGAACACCACCAGCTCTCATTCACTTTAGGGAAAATCAAAGGGTTCTAGCTAATATAGTAACTTATATGTGACTCCTCCTTTCCTGAACAGCAGTACAAAATCTATTCAAGTGGAAAGGTGTTTTCACCCCCACACTGCTGGGCTTGTACGTCAGGAGCATTGCACCTACTTGAGGAGCTTGATAAAGACTACCTTTGCATGTCATCGTTTTGGTTTCCTTATCTAGGACCCTGTGCTGGGCGAAGGTAAGGGTTTACACCTTCTTAGACTGCCAGATTAGACGTGCAAGCTTCCTCATTGCTCAGGACATGAGATAAGGAGTTTCCAGACAATTCCCTTTCCAGAAGTGACATGGTGATGATGATCTGATCATTCTGAAGGAGAAATATTTTAAACAAATGCTGCTTGCATATAAAAGTTTGTGCCACAAATGGATCATCCTTTCTTAACAGGAGGGGAAAAAGAAAAGTGTCATTTCTTTTCCTGTTGTGTGCACTGCCATAGCAATTACATACCACCACAGTTAGAAATACATACTCCTTTATTTTGTTCTAACCACAGCACAATCAAACCCACTCAAGCTTGTGTTAATGATATACATTATACGTACCAGAGACATTTACACTGCATATCAAAATTGATCAGAACATAAGGAAGTTTAAAAAAAAAAGAGCCGATTGCCTTATGCCGTGAAGTTCGGCATGCGTATGACCTATCGCAGTCGAATGAGTTCAACACATGCCTTCGCAGGCTATATCACTGCATTTTGTGCTGTCCTAAAATGAAGTAATACTTAGAGCAAAAAGGTAGAGGCTCCATTTACAGCGGAAGCAGACCGTGTGGCTACACATTTTGGGAAACAAAAAGGACAAGAAGGGGTGAAAACAATGTTGTGTTCAGGTCGTAATTTACATGTTATCATCGCACTGAAGACACAGCGTTCCTTGTCTGGTGCTTTTCCTAGGACTATGTTCTTCCAGCTTGAAACTGGGTTATTTCTGCCAACCTTTTCTCCTCCCCAGCCAATACGTTGCAACCACAGCTAAAGTCTTAAGTTTTCATTTGTTCAGATGTTTAATTGTTTTGTTTTAACTTGGACAGGACAACACATACAATAAATACAACTCATACAATAAAGCAACTCCTCTAAAGATTTATCTCTTTTTTTTCAATTTATTGAACGTTCTGAATGCACTGTATTTCATGTGAGACAGCGAAACTGTTAACGGTGTATTAATGACACACCGCGTCTATATAAAGATGCAAATATACGTCATGGTCAGTTTTCTGGCCTGGTAAGACTATTTTTCCTTTCTGCAGTGAATTATCTGCGAGCACATCAGAACTTTATACCAGCTCCGTATCTCACTCCTGCTTAGGTGCAGACATATGATGATCAGAGGGCTGGAGCACCTCTGCCATGAGGACAGGCTGAGAGAGCTGGCGTTGTCCAGCCTGGAGAAGGCTCTGGGGAGACCTTATAGCAGCTTTCCAGTGTTTAAAGGGAGCTACAGGAAAGCTGGGGAGGGTCTTTTTACAAGGGCATGGAGTGATAGGACAAGGGGTAATGGCTTTAAATTGAAGAGAGAAGATTTAGACTGGACATTAGGAAGAAATTCTTCACGATGAGGGTGGTGAGGCAGTGGCACAGGTTGCCCGGGGACGCTGTGGCTGCCCCATCCCTGGAAGTGTTCCGGGCGAGTTTGGATGGCGCTTTGCGCAGCCTGGTCCAGTGAGAGGTGCCCCCGTCCATGACGGGCGGGGCGGAACTGATGGGCTTTAAGGTCCCTTCTGACCCAAACCACTCTACGATCTGCAGCACTTGAGAAGCCTGAGCTCAACCGGTGCGAACGCGGTCCATGGCAGCCCCGCCCTCCCCGCCCGGGCTTCCCCAGGCGCCGCACAGCCTTCCCCCCCCCCCCCAGCTTCTCGCAGTTGGTTGATCCGTTGCCGCGGCAACGCGCTCCCCACGCCGCTCCCCCTCCCCTAGCCGTGCTGCCCCACGTGACCCGCGGCCGCTGTCGCTGCCGGCTCCCCTGTTACCGGGGCCGCGCGAGCCAGCGGGGGCTGGCGGGGGGGGGGGGGAAGTGTTGTTTCCCATTGGCCGCAGCCCCAGGCTCGCTGATTGGCAGGGGGCGCGGAGCCGATTGGCTGAGCCCGGAGGTGAGGCCGTGGGGTGATGGCCGCTGCCCGGGCGACCCCTCCGCAGCCCTGGCCTATAGACAAAAGCCCGCCCGCCCGCAAAGGGGAAGCGCCTGCTGCCGCTCTTCCGCTCAGGGCGGGGAGAGCCTGGCCGGGCTGCGCGCCCCCCCCACCCCCCCGCACTGAGACACGCGGAGGGGAGGGGCGAGGCTCCACGCGCGCCGCGCGCCCGGCAGCCAATGAGCGGCGCGGGGCAACGCGGGCAGCACGCGGGGCCCGCGTGTCCCCGCCGCCTGCCTCGCCAATCGCTGCGCGCGGAGCCACGCCCCCGCCTTCCCCCTCCCCCCCACAGCTGGCGGCCGCGCGCTAAGGGGGGAGGGGGGCGCGCGTATCGGGGCCGCGCGTTCTGCGTTCTAAAGGGGGAGCGGGGCGGCGGGGAAGGGCTTCGCGATCGCGGTGCCGTGCCCCCTCGCCGCCCTCGAGTTACCCGGCGCTCGGGAGGGGGGAGGGGGGGGGTGTCTGTCTCTCTGCAATCGCCGGTCCCTTTTCGCAGGGTGGGGGCTGCCGCTCGGGGGTGGCCGGAGGAGAATCCGGTTCCACAGCGCCGCAGTTTGCACCGCGAATGCCAAACCCACGCCGCGGGGTCCCAGTCGGGGTGCAGAGATGCTCGGGGAATGCGATGGTCGGGAAGCAAGGATGTTCGAGGAGTGGGGATGCTCGGGGAACGAAATGGTCTGGAAGCAGGGATGCTGGATGAGCGCGGTGGTCGGGAAGAGGGGATGCTCAGGAAGCAGGGATGCTGGAGGAGCGCGGTGGTCGGGGAGCTGGGGCGCTGGAGAAGCGGAGATGCTGGAGGAGTGCGATAGTCGGGAAGCGGGGATGCTCGGGGACCGGGGCTGCGCCCTCCCCGCCGCCCTGCCCTCCCCCGGTGCGGGGCGAGAGGCGGAGCCGGCGCGGCTTTATCTGCCGTGTCGGCGCGGGGGGTGGCACTGGGGAACACCTTGTTTGAAGATAGGCTCTATAAATACAGCGCCGGGGATGGGAGCGCGGCCACGGGTGGCGGCGGGCTGACATCGCGGCGGGGAGCGGCTCCGGAGCACGGTGGGTGCCTTCTTCCCCTCGGCTGGGAACTGCTTGGATTCTCATTTAGCTGCGGCTGCCTTCCCCAGGCTCCGCTCCTGGGAGGAGATGCAGGGGAGGAGGAGGAGGCGCGCACGCATTCTGCCTCTTTTTTTACACGGAGGGGAGCGGCATAGCAAAGGGAGCCGGCGGAAGGCAAGGATGGGGTGGGAAGGCGAAGAGAAAGGACGGGAAACCTGAAGGAAAAGGAGAAGGGGCCGCGGATAGAGGTGGGTGCGGTGGAGGAGGAGGGGATGGCGCTAGCGGAAGGCAGGATGAACGGTGGGAAGGCGAAGAGAAGGGATGGGAAACCTGCAGAAAGGGGATGGGGCAGCAGTTAAAGGCGGTGGGGGAGGAGGTGATGGGATGGTCCGGGAGGGCGGGCTGGGGGGAGGGTGGGACAGCAGCCCCTAACCCGCCACCGCTCCCAGCAGGACTCGCTAGCAGCCGCTGAGCCAATCCCGCGGCGGAGGGCGGCCGGGTGCGAGGAGGAGGAAGAGCCCCGCGGTCCGAGCCTGCCCCGGCTGAGCTCTTCCCGCCGGCATGATGCAGATCTGCGACTCGTACAGCCAGAAGTACTCCCTGTTCAACGCCATGAACCGGTTCATCGGCGCGGTGAACAACATGGACCAGACGGTGATGGTGCCCAGCCTGCTGCGGGACGTGCCGCTGCTGCTGGAGGAGCTGGACGCGGCGGGAGCCGTGTGCCCGCAGCGGGACTCCGCCCTGCCGCCCGCCGACCCCGGCGCCTACTTCTCCCGCAGGGACATGTACAGCCACTACATGCTGCTCAAGTCCATCCGTAACGACATCGAGTGGGGCGTGGTGCAGCCGGCGGCGGGCGAGGAGGCGGCCCGCAAGAAGGACAAGCTGGGCGGCGGGGCCGCCGAGGAGGGCGAGGGGGAGGAGGACCTGGAGAAGCAGTTCCACTACCACCTCAGCGGACTCCACTCGGTTCTCTCCAAGCTCACCCGCAAGGCCAACGTCCTCACCAACAGATACAAGCAGGAGATCGGATTCAGCAGCTGGGGGCAGTGAGCGCCGGGGGGGAGAGGGGCGACGAGGGGGCGCCCAGGCTTTCCTGCACCCTTCGGGACCGCAGCCGGTTTTCTACCAACGCACAAGCGAGAGAGAGATGTAAATTAATCGATACTAGTTTATTAATTTTTTTTTTTTTTGGTCCCCCGCTCCTTTTCTTCTTTTCCTTTTTGTATTGCACGGCTGCCGCGCCTCCCCGGGCGGGGAACCCGAACCCCCCTACGTGTACGAGGAGGTGGCGGAGCTGGCAGATAAATAAGGAGGCTCTGCACAAGCCGATGAACTTAACGAAACTGGCATAAAATTGCTTCTCTTTACCTGGGAGGGGACCCACAGTGGGCTAAGGAGTGTGCCTGTCGCGGGACGGATGACAGGTCCCACGGTTGTACATGTACTGGAGTTTATTTAAAAGTTTTTTTATTCAGATGTAGAGTATATTCTAAAATAAATGCAAATGTACTAACTAAAAGTGACTTTAAACTTTTCAGTATGAAATACATTTCTTTAATTAAACGATACTTTTAACATCTGGAATTCTTCTGTTGTGCTAAGTTATTTCCAGAGCTGCCTTACAAGACACAGAAATCTCTGAATGTGCAAGAGAGGGGGGGTTTGTGCCTTTTTTTTTTTTCCCCAAAGGGAGCAATTAGGTAGTGATGATAACTCTGCGTGTCTAAAGCGGATGAATGGCCGAATTAACTGCGCTGTACATGGCCTGAGTTTTTTTGGTAAACTGTTCCCGACCAGACAGTCCAGTTGCTCTGTGTGACTGCTGGCGTGAAGGTCAGTGCCTCTTTAACAAAAGCCGAGAAGATCCAGCCATGGAGCTTGGAGCAAAGCCTAGGAATGACTTGCTTTTTTTGGGAAGTATCTTAATGTACTGTAGGGAGCTCTTTTTTTCTCTCCCTTTGAATAGGTCTGGGATACTTGCCTCCCCCATCTCTTGCATTGGTTTCTTTCCTCTGTAACCCTCATTGGATATTAGGAATTAATTTGATTTATGTTACCCAAATTGTAGTGATTTCCTTCTCCCTGCGTTATTTTTTTCATTTGCTGAAGTAATGTGCCTTGGAATTGGGTCTATATCATGTTCTAATATTAAAAGTGTACTTACTGATTACAATATGATGTGTGCATATCACAGAGGATAACCATTTAATAAATATGTGTGTCCTTCCATAATGGAATGTATGAAGTTTTCTTCCCAAGCAATGAATTGCTAAATTTGTAGACATCTAGTTATACTGATATTTCACCTTTTTATTGCCATGAAATTTTGAGCTTGTTTGGTGGTTGGGGGTTTTTGTCTTTTGAAAACAGAAGAATTTTGCTCTCAGCTTTGAGGATGTTTTTGCTTAAATTCAGATACTCTGTAGCCATTTGTTTTTCAGGGCAACTGTTAGAACACTGTAGTAAAGCATGATCACTGTAAACATGGTACTAATTGGCAGATGTCTGTGTAGTTAAAACAATCAGCCTGCATGTGTTTTGAAATGGATGTTTTAGAAGGCTTTTCCCTTCTAGGGTAAAGAAAAACTTTGTTAGGCCGCATGATTTTTTGGCTTGGCAATGCTTGTTCTCTCCATAATGTTTTTAACTTCTCTTCCCCTCCCTCCTTGGGAAGACGCCAGGAAAAAAGTCAGGAACTAGGAGAGGGATTACCCTGGTTTCCTAACATGTCAGCTCACCAATCTTACTGCAGTTTTAGCTAATGTATTGAAAAAGATGTGATGCCTTGTGCTGGACAGTAAAGTTTTGTTGTGAGGGTAAGAGGGGAAAATCTGTTCTGCTGCGTGGTTCCTTTCTGCCTTGTGCTCAGCCGGCTGAAAACCACATTGCAATCTCTGCTTGGGAGTGCTGGTGAAACCTCAGACAAAAGCAGCTAATGCAGTTTCAACAGCATTCCTTTTGAAGTCCTGGTAAGTTCTCCTGGTTTGTATTTAGGCAATACTGTTTAAATGTTGCATGAGAAAAAAAGTGGTGCTGATTTGAACTATGAGTAACTTTAGAAAAATAGTATTACGTTAGTGCAGTATCACCGTGAATACTACATGTGTTCCCTTTGCATCTAAAAAAAAAAAAAGATGAAAAAAAGTTTTGGTGAAAAAGCAGCTAAAAACTAGTGCTGTTTGGCAGCAAAAGTGGCGTTTCCTTACAAGTAAAGCTTTGGGTAAAGAGGAGGCAGGGTGATGCTGTGACTCAAGGGTTTGCCTTGCCTGAGTGACTAACCCGGAGTCGCTGAGCTTCACATGGCTCCCATGTGGGGCAGCCACATGGCTGCCAGCAGCCCGGGTAATCCCAGTTCAGCTGCAGCAAAAACTGCTGAGGCTCACACCAGCAGAAGAGACACCGCCACCTCCCACTTGGGAGCTGCTCTACGATTCCCCCTTTTCAAGGTCATGGGAAAGGTTTAAGGCTCTGGAATCAGGGAAGCGATCTTGTGCAGGGAGGAAAAACCTAGCAGATACAACCAGGGATGTATTTCTTGTGCAAAAGACATGGGATGGGACTTTGCTGTTAGCTGCTGTGGAAAACCATTTGTCCTAAAGGTGGGGTCGTTAGGCAATTATATAAATGCTTGCTCCTGACATTGCAGTAAGCAAAGATGAGATTGCAGAGTCTTAATGCACAGACTTTTCTATGTTAGATGCTGAATTGGGAAAAATCTCCATGAGCAGTGCTGTATAATGCATTTAGGTTTATTACTAGGATTTAGATTTTCTTCTGAAGAACTGGATCATTTTAAGTGCCCTTGATTGGATACCAGGTTCAGCAAACCTTTAGTCTGCTCTGGTAAAGTGACTCTGATACTTGTAAGTGATATTGACAAGTGACATCAATCTAATGTAAAAGTATCTTTATGATGTCAAATACTTTGTAAGTGGCTTTATCTCCAAGGCACACATGAACCAAAAGATAACTTGCCAAGCTACTGTAAACATGCACAAACCCCAGGAATTTACTCATGTACTGTGAGAAGCAGTTGTTTTTAGCTTGCTTAAGTGAAGTAGACTCAATATAGAGCAAGGCAGACATTAGAAGAGTAATAAATAATAAGATTCAGGACAGTTTGCACTTACAAATTAATTACAGTAGAAGGTATGTTACAGCCAAGGAGCCTCAAGGGTATTGCTCATGGGATGCATCAGTCTATATAAGTGCCCAGTGTATGTCATTATAAGTTAACTCTTATTTCTGCGTATACAAAAGAATAGGAGAGGAAATGGAGAGGTGAGAGCCAAGTTTTGTCTCAAGACATGTATATATATGCATATAAAAATAATGGCATCAGGGATGAGAGTGAGTTCCATGGGAAGAACAGTCTTTCAAAGGCTGCTTTGGCTGCTAACTGCTTTCCTGAATGGATAATAAATAAATCTTTTTTGCCCTGATTATGATCAGTATCTTGACACCCACTTGGACTAGGCCCACCTGCTGCAGTCTCTTGCGCTGGATGGATTGCTTTCTCTTCGTCCTCCTTCCCAGTGCACAAGCTGCTGCTGCAATGGGCATGCCCTGGTCAGGGTTTGGTGGAAGGGAGCAGATGAAGCTGAGTCAAGCTACGCTGTCATCTTCGTACTTTCCCTCTGAAAGCTTTTCTTTTCTTTTTTTTTGCAGAAGGTTTTAAATAGATGAAGATATCTGCATTTTGTGGTTAGTCCTCCCTCCAGCTCTTGCACCAAGACATATGAGTCATCAGTAGACTCCCTTTGCTGAAAGATGCACTACTGTTAGTGGCCAGATGGAAGGTTGTATTATGTTCTCATTATTATGGAATTATGCTCTGCACTCTGTTCTGCCAGGAAAAAAAAAAAAAAAAAAAAAAAAAGAAAGGGATAGAAAGTGTCTCTTCTTTGCGCCTGTGGGTTTGGTACACAGCTTATCTCTTTGTGCAAGTCTGCAGTGATTTTCTCCCACAGACTGACTTCCCTGACGCACCAAGTATGGGAGTGGATAGTCTGGAAGTACTGCTTTTTATTGTTTATATCTTTAAATTTTATATCTTTTTATTATTTATATCTTGCTAACAGTGTGCTAGGTACTATATTCCAAAGAGCTCAAAGATCTTAGGTGATAGTACACACAGAAAAAAAAGAAAAGCATGATGGGTTATAACCTGTCATAAAATCTGAGGGAAGTGCAAGGAAGGTGAGAATTGCAAAACCAGTTTCAGCTTTGCATGCGTTTTTCTGTTATTTGTTATTGTCACCTCTAAACAAGCAGAAATATCTACTTTAGTTCTAATGTTGCAAAATCATTTACCTTCCAGACCACAGCTTGCATGACAAGTTTGGCTCAAAGTTAGTTCTAAGGAATGAAGTTATAAACTCCTTTCCAAAAGGAAATTTGCAAATAGGAGTGCAGTAATTGTATATCTTTTTGTTGGTAGCCAACTGCCAGAATTAACACTCTATAAAATATGCCTTCTCCTTTCAAACCCACTCATTCTTATTTGACCTGGAGTGATGGAATGAGGAAAACACTTTCTAGTTTTTGTGCTTTTGAAATTTGTTCTGGAAGAGATGGCACAGAAAAAGCTTGGAGAGCTTAGAAGGAAAACAGGTGCCTCTGTATTAAATTACAAAGCAGTAAATGAGCTTACCTTGTGATGTTTGTAAGGTTTGTCATACTATCAATTAAAGTGTTGTATCTTTTTATCACGTTTATCTACATACGTCTGATTCTAATAGAAGTATTTCTTTTTGTTCTGGCCTGTTTTACCTCATCAGCTTGGGTTACAAACAAAAGAGTTGATGTCCCACAGGCACAGACATGCTACTTAAGACTAGCTGAGCCCTTTTAAGTGCATCTCCTTTTTCATCTTTGTTTGAACTAAGAAGATGGGCAGAGCACCTAAAGTCATGATTCAGATTGTAGCACAGCAGCCCCCTTACTGTGTGCTTGCTGTTTGGTCATTGGCATACATGCTGGAGTGAGAAGAGGGATGCAAGGTGAAGCTTTCCTTCAGGGATTTCCTCCAGATCATACTGTGGTGGGGAGGGAGAAAGGGAATTGGGAATTTTCACACCCCATAATCAACATGGATTGTCTCTGTCGGCAAAGAAAGGGAAATGCTGGAGCATCCTTTCACCCATCCTGAGCAGGAAGGCTGGTGCCCACACACAAAAGCTTTCCACCACGCTCTGGGCAAAAAAAAGATTTCTTTGGGATCCAAGTTGACAGCTTTTGTGGTTTATCAAAACACCTGGGAGCTGACAAATTAAAGACTTGTTGAGTCAGCACTTGTCTACCAACAAGCAGATGTTGCATGGATGGAGGCATGATGCAGGCTGATACACTACACTCTTCCTGCTTTTTTTATTGGTCTGTAGGAAGCCTGACCAGTCAGCTGGTCTCACTTATGTCATGCTTGAAGGAGATTTTACTGAAATCTGAAAGTGATTTCTTTGGTTTGGTATGCAAATAAATAGTTTTAGTTCTCACTCACTTTAGTGTAACATTCTGCTCTCCTCGTCTCTTTTGCAAGTAGATGGTCTAAATGCAGATCCAAGGAGACACAAGGTCTCAATTAGATCTACCTAAATGAAAGCATTTTTTTCAAATTTCAGTATCTGTGTTTCTGAGGTATTGTATTTCATCTTACTCACACTGGAAATGGCTGCTCCAGATTTGTCATCACAAAGAGTGGAATGAGTGTTCTGCTCTGGAAGTCTGGAACTGAAATCTGTTTTTCTTCAGTTTCCAGGCAGGATAAACAACTTCGGAACTTCCTGTGCTCTGCACCAAGTTAGTTTGAATGTCATCCTTATTATCAGACCGTTTGGAAAGGGGAATGCATGTGCTTCTTGTGGCGCATACTTTTTGAGACTGATCGTATGCCACTGACTAAAAAACCTAGGCAGACATGCACTAGTTAGAGTACACTGATGAGTACAGTGGTATTTGGCTTTTTTGCAGGGCTAGTTACAAACCTGCCTTTTAGATTGCTGAAGCTAGGAGCCAACAAAGCCATTAACTGAATACAGTTATCAAGCTTGCTAGCCACAGAGGAGCCTGCTCCTGCAGCTGTGAACAGTGCCGCAGCCTTTCTTTGAGCCAAACATCTATCGACTTCACACAGATTTTTTTACCTGAGTACTCACCACTGGGTAATACTCAAGCTGTCTCAAGCCATGTGCCATGCTTCTTGCTTTCCCATGTGTGCTGTCCATCCCTTTCTCTTCACATACTCTTTCTTCATTCTTTGCAGGCTGTTTCTCCTATGGACTTGTTTTTGTGTCCTTCCCAATTTCCTTTCCCATTTCTCTGAGACTTTTTCTCTCTGAAATTTCTAGTAAACCAAGCTCGTTTCATCACCCAGACACGTCTCAGTTTTGAACTGAACTGTAATTGGTGATAACAGCTTATTAGGTGATTTCATGGTATTTCCTTGTTTGAATCATGTAATTAAACCTGGCTTCTTTTATTAACCCATTATTTTTCATGTAGAGGCACTGCCTTTTTGAAAATCTTTTGATAGTGATGGCTGATCACCAATCCATACTTTGAGAAATATCAGAGTGGCTAAATAGCTGTGCTAAAGGCAGAGCCAACAATGCAGAGAACTAATTTCTGTTGCTAATGTGTGCTGTGCTCATCTTTTGATGTGCCCTAATAATTGCCATTAGTATTAATTGTAGTGTCACACTCACGCTGAGAGGAAAATACACCCTGTAGTGAGCCTGTACAGTGACAAGGAAGAACAAGGAAGCTGGTGGATCATGGCCTTTGCATTTATGTTGCTGGCTTTTGTATTCAAGTTCAGCATAATGCAAAAAAATGCCTCATTTCAAGAAGTTGAGAAGTCTGGTTTTAATGAAACAGATAATGAGTTTCTTTCAGCTTTCACTGATGTTGCCAGTACAATACTTAGCAAAGACTAAAATAATTCCTCATCGAGGTGAATGCAGGCATATAAGTCTTATTTTTAAAACCAAGCTAAGAACACATGCAATATTTTTGAAAGGCTATGTATTTTAAGCCCCAGAATTGGCTCTTTCTTGCCTGGCTTAAGGCTATGCAGTGCCAAGAGGGCTGGTCCCATCTTGTCTTCTGTCCCCAAACCCTGGCCCCAAAAACTCTCTGTTTCCATTGTGCTGGTGCCAGACCTCCTGCAGTGATGGAGTTGCCAGACCAGGGAGCTGATCCAGCTGAAAATTAGCAGAGGAAAAATGCTTTCAGCTGTACTAATTCCCTTATTCAGCAGAAGGTGTAGCTGCATTAGCTGCAGGACCGGTGTGGAGGAAGGTTTGGGAACACGCTGTCAGAAGGTAGAGTGGGACCTCCCTTCTTGGCAGCCCCTTTCATGTAGATCAGATTAAGCAAGTTGTGAAAGTGACATCTGAGTCCCATATTCAGAAGAGATGTGTATGCTGATGAGTTTGAGTATCACTGAAACCAGTGGCTGCTCAGGTCGATATCCTGAGTAGAACTTGGCACAGCAGCATGCAGTGATGTTCTACCTAGCTCCTAAGTGCTGGCTCCTTGTGCCAGGACCTGCAGTCCCTAAGGAGGCAGCAAGGGTTCTCTATGCCATCCTCCAGTACAGCTAGAAGCAGGACTTGGTGGGGCAGCATGAACCACTAGGTGCAAGTGCTGAGGAGACAGGCTGGTTACACCTCAGCCCTCTGGAACTCAGATGCCTCTCTACGCAAGGTGGGCCTCACCAAAAGTAGACACTTCCACACGGTTTTTAAGAGAGAGACACTCAGCTCCTTCGAAGCACAGCCAACAGGGATAACGCTGCCCTGCTGCAGCTGCCAGATGGCTTCCCAGCAAGGGGAGGCCAGTGTGAAGTGCTGTGTCCCACCTTCCTGGAGGCCACCTAGAAAGTGTTACGGGACAGTGATGCTGAGTACACCGTGGCAGCAATTTTGCTTGATAAGGAAGGCTTTAATATTTAGGGAGTGCATGGGAGGGAAAGAGGAAAGAGCAACAAGAACACTGGGTTCATCTTGTCTGCAGGCACTGATGTACGCCAAGTCCCAGATCCTGACACAGGGTTGCGAGCCCAGGAGCTGCCGTCCCTGAGAGCGCCCTGAGCACAACGTCTCTCTTGTGCTCTAATTAAAGGGTGCCATGCAAAATATGGCTGTGACCAGAGGGCTGTGAGCCAGGAAGGCAGGTAGCTCCTGAAAGGACTGAAACAACTCTTCAAGAAACTTCGAGAGGTGAACTTGAGGCTACTCAGAAGATTGAAAATAAGGTCTCTGCTAGCCCTCAAAGCTGCATAAGAAGACAGAGTATTTAATGAGGAAGCCTTCTCAGCAAATGTGCCCCAACATGACTGACAAGGTTGAAATAATTTCTCTTAGGGATTGTGATTTAGAGGAGGGCAGATTTCTGCATGGTTCTCTCTTGTGGCTCATCAGCTTGCCTTCTGCAGGAGGTAGGATCTGGCTGTGGTACAGGAATAACTGGGCTTCTTCTCTTGCTTCCACTTGCTGTGTCAGGTAGAGTTTTCTGTTGCTGCTGCTGCAACAAACATGGGTGGAGAGCTGAGGGAGGCAGCCTCTCCCAGCAAATTTTGCGGGCTGGATAGGCAGCACTGCGTGGGGATGGCTTTCTCAGCCAGCCTCCCTATCGTTCCCTCCCTGTGGCTTAGAAGTCTTGCCGTGCCCCGCTCCACTTCTCCACCTCTTTTCCCTCCCTACTCTTAGAGCAGCTGCCTGGAAAACATAGGAGGGTGCAGGCAGGAGCCTGTACCATTAGGAAAGAGGAGAATGGTTTGCCTGTTGAGTTTGCTGGGGGATGCTGCCTTCATGGGGAGCAGAAAGGAAGGGGGAGCAGAAAAGAAGCTGCTGCAGTAGGAACAAGGATGCTATTGAGCAGTGCTATTCCATCCTGATTTCTCTCTCCCAGGTCCCGAAGTCAGCCTTGCCTAGTATGTGAAGTCTTTCTGAAAGAGATGCCGAGCAGTTCAGTGCTTGCAATAAAAAGATGATTCTGTCAGGCTGTAAACATTTCAGAGAGCTGAGAGCTTTTGTATGAAAGCACAGATAACTATGTTCCTTTGCACTGTCATGACTTGGTGGATGAAGAGAGCGGCATAAAAAGCTCGATATTTTGAGATTAAATGTTTTTATACTGTCTTTACATCCTATCTCTGACCTGAAGCAGTGCCTAAGTGGATGTTGTGAGGCTCAATGTGCCCAGAAGTCCCTGGGAGCTGTTGCACAGGCCAGGGAGCTGCTGTAGAAGGCTACGTGTCTCTTGCTAGTCTTCCTGCCCAGATTTTTTTCATACAAAAAGTGGGAGGCAGGGGAGAATGTGGTTCACTAAGCCCTCATCTGACATGGAGTCAGCATGTGGGGTGGGGAAGACACCTTCACATTAATAGCGGCCTTTTGCTCTGCATGTATGTAATGACTTACCCAGAAAATCCTGGGGAAGACTTCCCATCAGAAATGTGACTAAGTGCCCTGACCTGCGGGCTGAACCAAGTAGTCATGCAGGGTGACAATGTTGATGATATTGATGGTGGTGGGAGCCTGCCTTCTGCAGCAAAGGCTGGGCTTTCGAGACTACTACACCAGCTCCCTCTTCCTCCCCTGACTTAGTGGCCAGGGTACATCTCTGGGTGCAATGGCTTTCTCTGCAAAAGATAGGCTCAGTAGAGACTGGCTGTCATACTCTGAAACTCTTGCTGCTTTTGACTATTTTGGACAGGATCCCTTTCCATCTGCATTGACGCAACTATTGTTTGTATACATGATTTTAAGAAGGGATTTCCCTTCCTTCCTGCTCCTTTTAATATCATGTAGCAGCTAGAAGCAGGGAAGAGAGACTGGCACCATATGACCAACCAGCTGTCTGTGGGCTGTCAGACCATATTGTGGGGAACACAATGTGACTACCTTTGATGCTTGATTGTTCAGTCTTTGTTGGCTAGGCTATATGCTGGGTTTTTTTTTCCATTCAGTTACCCCGAATGTCATGTGCTGGGTCAGTGTGTGGTTTACGTGGCAGTATTTTGCGTGCAAAAAAAAGGTAATATGGTCCATCTCCAGTGCATGGTAAGAGAACCTTCCTAGAAAGGCAGACTTATACTGTCTGAGCATCTACTCCCAATTCATCCTTTCTGTTGCAGAGTGATGTCTTTGCATTTCTTTGTTTCCCTTTTCTAAATTGTTTTTCTTGAAGAAAAAGAGAGCGGGCCACCTATGCTCCAGCCTCAAGGTAGGAAATGTAAGTGGTTAGGAGTGAGAATACAGAAAGATGTGGAACAAAGCTTAGATGCCACATGTTGACTAACATCACTGAGATGGAGAGTTTTCTTTGACTTCAGTCCTCTCAGTTTTGTCTGCAGAGGAAACACAAATGCATTTTTAAAGTCTTTTCCATTATTTGTGAGTGGCCAAAATATGTGAAGAGGCGTAAGTATCCTTCAGTTTCCACTAGGAAATCAAGATGTTCTTATGGAGGGAAATAAAAAAGTACTCTAAGGTGCACCAAGAACATGGTCCATGATCTGTCACTTCTGCTGGGATACCTTCAGAACACAGCAGCAGAGAAAGGCAGTTTGTGGGCACTAGGGGAAAAGCTATACTCTGTGCCACTTGAGGCATTTATCAGATAACGGCTTTTCAGAGGATGCCTTCTAAACTGTGGTCTCTGATGTAGTCGATCTCCAGAACTGTTAGGCACGAGATCTCCAGGCTAAGGTTTAATATGTAGAGATCCCCAAGAAATTGACTTAAAAAGGGAAGATCCTCTTTCAGAAAAGAGAATAAAGTCATTTCATTACTAACCAGATGAAATTACTAATTTCTGGGAAGCTGCACTTTCTCTGAATTGGCAGATCTGAGTTCCCCCAATATGCGGATGACAGTATTATACAGTGCTACTTTGCCAGCAGACATACTGCTTTAGTTATTCAGAAATATGTTGTGTTTTATTTGACATGTGGTAAAAAACATGGTCTGCTTTATTTCTCTTTAACATTCTGATTTTTAGGCTACTGAGCTACGCTCCTATGCGTTCACCTATTCAAGGAGGATAGATTCTCATAAAAACTGTATGATGATTGTTATTGATTTTTACCAATAATATGTTCTTTTTTCTTCTTCCTTACCTCTTGCATTATTTATACTGCAATCTTTTTTCCTTCTTGATCACATCAACATGATTATCTTTCTTCCCAAACTACACATTGCTGCTTTTCAAGTCAACTGATTTTTGCAATCAAGTTTCCAGCTATTATTTTGGGGTTGTGATTCATCTGAATGGGCATTGAATTATTGTCTTTTCCTTTCTGCAGATATTTCTCTGAATTTATGGAAGTCTGTGGAAAACCAGGCTAAATTAATCCAGCATTAGGAACTAGATTAGGACATGCAGCTAGTGTCATGTTGTACCTGCTGCAAAGCCTCAACATGGCAGAAAGTTGCTAACACCACCACCTGGAGTAGAAATCTTGAGGAATGAAGAGAGAGGAAATGGTGAGTAGCATACGAGTAGAGTTGTTCATTATTTCCATCTTGGCTCCTGCTGTAGGAAAGGAAGAAAACTGAAACATGCAGAATCCTAGTTTTGATTACAAAAATATCGTAGCAAATACACATAATTTGCTGCTGATGCACTTAAAGAGCTGTGGTAGCTAGATAAGAGAAGTCAAAGCAGTTCTATCTTACTAGCACAATTTATTATGCTTTGTAACATACTGATATTAATTTGGATGCATTAAGAGATTTCAAATTAAATTTTCTTTGATCCTGTTTTTCCTTCCTTCTTTCTCCTTCTACATATTCTTCTTTCTTCCTTCCTCTTTCCTTTTCCTTCTTAAAGGAGCTGGTTGGCAAGTTGGCATGGTTTTCCCATCTGCATTTTTTACATTTAGCTCCTGTGTTTTGGAGAAGTCCTTGCCCACAGCAACTTAGCTAGTCCTTCAAGGCCGAAACACGCTTTCTAGAACACCTATGTAGATTTCCTTAGTGTTTGTCTCTCGTCCACAGTGGAACAGAAGAAATCTCTAGGCAGCAGTGCTATGTCCAGTCCTCTGCTTCCCATGTTGCCTCCAGCACGCTACCCTAAATGTTACTGGTTTTCCAAGATGGATGCTTCACGGCCCATGAAGAGACCTAGAAGAGGCTTTTATCCTCACTCCCTATCTCCTCTTCTCTGCCATTGCTAGGAAGAGGATAGAAGGTGTTAATATCTCTCCACCCTTCTTGCTAATTTCTGTTGTTTCTATTCCCTCCTGGCCCCTCAGAAGGAATCTGGACTTCCGCAAGAGTCTCTCTTTTTCTTCTCCTCCTGATTTTGGGGACAGTGAGGAGCAGGATCCACTCCTTGTTTTTTTGTTGTCAGGGCTACTGAATCCCTTCCAGACCCACTTGTACCTCCCCTGTCAACAAGTTTGGGTGAAGCACAAAGTTGCCTATTTCTGCTTTATTTCCCAGAATAGGACAGATATTTGGGAGAAGCAGCAGCTGTGGGAAAATGACTTTCTTATGAACTACAAGAAAGAAATAGCTGAGATCAAGATGGGTGGATCCTCCTTTCTCTAGGTCACCTTCCTAGAATAAGCCCTCTGGAGAGTGCCAATTTGTTTTAGTGAAATATGAATTTCAAGGGAGATCCTGATTACATGGGAGAAGACCATGTTTCAGGTAATCCCTCTATCTTCTACAGGCCTCTCTCACATCCATTTCTTTTTTTTCACACATCCCTTGTCAATCTCTCATCTCCTAGGAGTCTGTTCCTGCTCCTGGAAAGTTTAATCTTAGTCTTTCCATTGACTCGGATGACATTACATCAGGCCTTATGTCCTCTTTCGGGGAAGAGAGAGAGAGACAGTAAAGCTCTCTTGTATTTAACAGTTTAAATACTAACTACAGTTTTCTGTAATCCACATCTCTGCGTCTCTGTTTCTCCAGGAGAGATAGGGAGCAGCATGAAGGGAAGAGGGAGAACTACTGAGAAAAACCACACACCAGCCTTTTCAACATAGTTTGGAAAGGAAGAGGGAAGGAACGAGAGAGATCCTAATCTTAATATATATTAGGTGCTCCCATACAACAGTGGTGGGTGTGGACCGGAAAGCTCAGTATCTGTCCAGATGGTAGATTAGGCATATTGTTTGCCTTGAGATGGATAGATGGATAGATTGCAAAAAGCAGGAAAGACACGAGGAGGGGCTGGAGCAGAAGGGCGTGAGGTGAGCAATAGAAAGAAAAGTTCAAGCAAGTTGCAGAGAAGATTGAGATAAGAGACAGGAACTGGGATGGCGAGGGCAGACAGAGGATGCAGGGGAAAAAATGATGGGAAGATTAAAGCTGTGGGAGTTAATTCACCTCTTATTAAAGTTGACAGCATTACTCTTCAGAGACAGTAGGCTTGGTTCATAGGGAGATTTTGAAATATGACAGAAGAAGGAAAGGAGAACTGGTAGACAAAAGGCTGGCAAAAAGAAAGAGCAAGGAGAAGGAATACATTAAAATGGAAATAGAGAAGAAAGAGTGTTGAACATGAACACGGGGAAGCACGTTTCATTTATTGGCAATAAGCTGGAAAAGGGAAGGGAGATTGAAACCAGAGCAAAGAAAAATGCATGAGATCATTTTGTGATTTCAGATTTCCATCCTAGGGGATATGAGAGTCCTGCCTGTGGAACTGAGGCCTTGAGAAAAGCTTGTGGCACATGCGAAGATGTGTGTGGGGGGGAATAATTATAAACTACAAAATATATTATTTTATGAAGATTAGATGTGACTTCACTTTCCTCTTAAGCATTATAGCCCTGAAGAGAAGCAGACTGGTAGGGCTTGTTGGGGTACTGGGTAGGGAAGATGAGGAGTAACAAGTAAAGGGGCTAATGACTAGATGGTTTGCTACAGATCTGTGTCTTGGTGTTGATTAACTCTGCCGTCTAAGGAAATGAAAGCTTCAACAGCTCTTCTTGAAGCTGGGTCACTATGAGCTCTGTCTACATTGTATTTTCTCTGGCATGTGGGTTCCCTCCTGACAAAGCATGACCTCGTGCTTCAGTCTTTGCACCAGGGAGAGCTCGAATACCCAGCTGCCTATTCCCACAAAACCTGCAGAAGCCGGGTATCTGTGGCTGTGCCTGGCTGTGAACTTCACAAGCCTCTGTGTTTCTGAGTCCCGAGACCTTAATCTCACTCCATGCAGGAGCAAAACACTGCAAAATGTCAGTGCCCCTGTTCCCTCCGGTCCCGGGCTCTGGTTTCTGGAGGAGGGAAATATGCATGTGGGGTATGTGGCACACTCCACTGAGTACCCCAGTACGTGCCACCTCCTAGGTCACTTAGCCCAGCAGGTAAGTGCAGCTGGAAATACCAACTCCTTTGTCAAAATTTGGTAAAAGGAGAACCAGGCATTCATGCATGCACTGAACAAAATCGCATGGACCTTTTTTTTCCTGGAAACCAGGATTAAAGTAAGGCTCTTGATCTGGCATCCTCTCCAGAGAGAGAAGTCAGCAATAGGCTGCCTGTCAAGGGAAAGTGATCTGCATGAGTTGTATGAGGTTCTGGTCCCATGCCTACAACTAGGAGAAAGCAGGTTCCAAACCTTGAAGGGGTTCGCTGGCACATGAGAGTTGACTGCCTGATCGTCTCCGGGATCAGCACCGAGACCTGCAGGTTGCAGGCTGAGTGAGGTCCCAGTGGTGAGTGAGTTGGGACAAGGAAAGACTTGCTTCGAAGTCTAAGCTAGACCTGTGCCTCAGGGCAGCCTGTTGGTTTTGCTCCAGTTCTCCACTCCTCCAGGACTACATCAATACACTTGAGTGTGAAGGCACTGGCTCCTATTCACTGCAGTCATACCTGGAGTCCTGTGGGGAAAACTGTCCCTGGAGTGGGCCAGACATGCTCAAACAGCCACGGTTGGGCTGTTAATGTGTGAAATATCACCCAATCCCATGGACTGGTAATGCAGCTGGTATTCCTGTGGAAGAAAACCTGTCATAACAAGGTGGAAGTTAGCTCTAAGATGAGGTGCTTTTCCATGTGCTCTGTCTTCTTCCCTACGCATTTTCATGATATGAGCAGGGTCTGGTGAGATTATCTTATTTTTCTCCTCAGCATCATAGCAGGCATTGATGGGAGTGGTATATATAGCTTCACTGCCAGAACTGCCTGTGCTCAGCCTGGAGCTTAAAGCACATCCTCAACAGGAACAAAGAGTCTTACAAAAAAAAAAAAAAAAAAAGGGATTCCACACTTTAAGAAACCCAATAGGTTTATGGCAACACATTTTGAAGACAGAACTACAAGCCAATAAATGTATTCCATTACATATGCTTGTTGAAAACTTGGTATCTTGCTGAGAGCATCCCATGTGTACACATCATGGTTACAAACTTCCCAAAGCAAACTCCTAAGCCTCCTCTTCTTTTAGTGTCCCTTCCCACCCCATCAGATAGGTATAGCCCCTGAGAGTGGTAGAAGACAACTGCACTGTCTCTTCAAGGTTCGATCCGTGTCCTAGAGAGCTTGCCATGAGGTAGGATATGGGAAATAAACTCTCAGATCTTTTTTAAAGTCAGGAAATAAAGATGTGTGGTGTTTTGGCCACAGCCAACTACAGTTTTAGATCCCTTGATTTTTCTTTTCCTGGGACAATGCAGCTTTATAAGCAGCACAAATTCCCCAAGACTGGAGGGTTTTTTGTTTCATTTTCAATCTTGACGCATTTTGTTTGCTGTTCTTCAGTCTATTTATTGATTCTGAGCGTTTTTCATGACTTTAAGTGCCTCTTACTTTGTACTCCCCCTTTAACTCCCTTCCCCCAAAACACAGCAGCCTGCATTCTTTTAGGCTAAATCTCAATTTATTTGCTGCCTTTTTAGGAGCATGATTTTTTTTCCTGAGTCTTGCTGAAAGAGTGCTGTCCATTAAGGTTTTCTTTCCCACTGCAGAGAAGGCTTTGCCCTGTTTTCTCATGGTGTTTGTGGCAGATGTGAAACTGCTGAAGACAAAATGTGCTTTTTTCATCAGTATGGTTTTGAATCGTTCAAGCTGAAGCAAATGAAAGCTGTGTGCAGGCAGATGGAGGAAGGGTGCCAGTGTCTGAGTACTTTTCAACTCTGGGTCAGGGCATACCAATCTAGCAAATAGTTGCTAGTGCCTGTTTCTGCACGGGACAGTTCTCTATCCTCAAATAATCCCCTCTGAGTGCCAGTGTTGTTCGCCTGCTGAACTTCCCAGCACTTGAATAACTGCTACAAAGCAGCTATTCTAGAAACAGCATTGCTGTGAGACGAATGAATTTATTTATACTTTCTACATTTTGTTGAAAAAGTATGGGAGTAATACATGAAATTTGCTCTGTGTTGATGTTCGTGATAAGGAATAAGATAAACCTTTGCCAATATTTTACTCTCTTATCAAAGAAAATCAATAAAAGTGCTTCCTGGTAAATAGCATGTTTGACATGTGGCCTGTCTGTCGGGGTATTCAAAAGGCTAACAAATACCCAGTATCCACAATGCTGTGCCTCCCTGGAAGACGAACAACAGCTTGGAGGACAGAAGGGGTTGTACAGCTCTGCAACGCGCCGTGCCTTTGTCCTTAGCATGTGTTGAGACACTGCATGTCTTAACACACCAGTTGTGCTCCTCCCTCTGTGCCCCCTTTCTTTCTACTATTTAGATCAGCAAAGGAAACACTGCACCATTCCAGACATAGTCAAGCTGGTACTTACCCATCAAGGACTTTTCTGCAGTCTAGTGCAGACTATTAAATCATGATTTATTCATGATCCTAAATGTGCTTACAAGTTCAGGTAACCCTTTTCAGCCAGTCTCCTTCAAATCCCTCCTCATCCCTCCCCTCTATTTCCTACAAGCCATGTGTTACTTGCCCTGAAGTCAATGCAAACCTGAAGGCACAGTTTTGATGGGAGGGATCTACACTGTCTTCACACTTGCTGGTGCAGGTCCAGGTATGTTCAGCAGTGCTTTACTCCAATCACATAGTGCTCTGCAATGTGTCTTCTTCATTGCTGTTTTTGGTTAAGGTATGCTGAAAAAAGCAGAAGTGATTGGGTTGCTCTCCCCTGATTATCCTCCTGCTAACATAATTCATTGTCACTTAGAACATAACTTGCTGCTAAGGATCTGATTAGCTTGGATTAAGACACCATTAAATAAACAAGGCTAGATAACAGTAAGCAAAAAAAAGGCAAGAGCCTTTGTGCATCAACCCACATCTTGTAACTAGCTGTGATGGAAAAAGAAATACCTAAATATTTCTTAAGGGCTAAGGGAAGTCCTGAAGCAATCTATCTACAATTTTAGAGTTAGTTTGAGTGTGATTAGTCATCTTAAAAACAATAAGCATATAATGATTGACTGAGGAGTGCCTGCATACCTCCCACGCATCTTGATGGTTTCTTCATCCTCCTAACCTAGTAAGTGCTAGTGTAGTGTTCACTGGACGTGACCATCCAAATGTCTAGTTGAAGCCATGGTTCTCAAGTTCTGCACTACATGTCCCATAAAATGGGAAAGTTTAGGGAAGTTAAGTCTCATCCTTTTTGGCACCCTTCTCTAGAATATGTAGAGGTTGAGGTGGTAGTTTATTGACCTTTCAACAACGCTATGAAGTCAAGGAATCTATAGCTTCCACCCATGAGTTGAAGGATGAGTTCTGCTTCAAGAGCTTCTGATATTCACATTTCTATTATACTCCCGTGGAATATTAAAATTGCCATTTTTCCAGTGGCTGCAGAAATATCTTAAAACTGCTAGTCAAAGTTACCATGGCCGTGAGCAGCAATAGAATACTGTTAACTAAATGTAGCACCAAACCTTTATGTTACACATCAAATGAGAGTTTATAACACTTTCTATATGTCCTTAGTGAGACCTAAGGACAGAATGCATAACTGTAAAAACTGGTCTTTTAATTGTCCTCAGTGTAAATCTCTTTGAGCTCAACTCAGCCTCCCTTACAATAAGAAAGTAATGTGGTTTTGAATGGTTCAGAAGGGGAACTTCCAAGAAAAGTTGTCTGTGTAAGGAGGAATTTAAGTGGGCTCCTAAGCATTTGTTCTGAAAGTTACCTGACCTGTTGCCTTTTGTTTGTATTAATTTGGCTGTTAAAATTGATCAACAACTTCACTGGGAATAGATCTCTTAAAATTCTACCTCTGCCCAAAACTCAAGAGCAGCATAAGAAACTGTTTAAAAGCTACAGGTTTTGACAGTGCTCCACAAATTGTGACAGCTAAGCTTTCTTCAGGGTGTGTAGAAGCTCAAAATTAGTACCTTAAACATGGAGCTGGCTGTTATACTTGGTAGAATTAACTGTGGATTAGTCTTTTTTGCAGTGCTTTTATGGAAAAACATAACAAACAAGAAACTTTTGTAATGTAATTTGGCTAAGTGTGTCTGAGCTAGAATGAAATGTGGTCAGTCTATATTTTTCCCAGTTTTAAAAATTATGCTTTTAATAAGTCTGAATGAACTCAGTGGTATCATTTGTTGACCCACCTACAATAGGTGACCTGCCAGGTTTGTTGACTTTCCTGGAATAGCTGGAGGAGGATGGCAGGGGGACAGTGACCTGCAGACCAAGACTTTTGGTGGAATATAATCTTTCTGTGTTGACTTTTGTGTGACATTAGATATGGCAGTGCTATTCATTTACACACTTCTACTAAATAAGCAGATGATTCTTGTGTTGCCTTAGGCCTATGCAGCACAACCACAGGTGCTTTGGATATATGCAAGGATACAAGAAGCATGACTACTCTACTTTGGAGGGACAAGGGGTGGAATGCCTATTAGGAAATATAAAAAACCCAGTTATGTCTGGATCCCTCAAAACTTGATTTGAACAGGTGACATTCCCTCCATGGATACAACTGCATCTACTTCCAACAACAGCGTAGAACTAAATCTTAAAGGAAAAAATTCGAAATGTAATATAACAGAAACCTTGAGAGGAAACTGTGCCTGTGCAGCGTATGGTAGACCTTTGGTATAACCCTTCACTTGTTAGCATTGCCCAAGAGACTTGTGAAGGAACCCTAGAAATCCACAATTGTAGCATTTTACAGTACAAATATGCCCTGAAAAGGGTCTGGTTAACTTCAGCCTCAATTTCTTTCTTCCTGCCTGTGCCCAAACTGGGACAGCTGATTTTAATGATAGTTTTTATGATTTTGTTGCTCTTTCTCTAAACTAGATGCAACTATGCTTTGGAAAGGTGAGCTGGCCTTTGCTCTATAAACAGGAGCATTCAGTGGATTCTAGCTGTAGCAACTTGATTTTTGGAGTAGGTGAGTCAGAAACCTTCCATACTGATTAAAGGGTCAGATCACTGGTAGAACTTGCAGTATCTAAATAGTGGGAGCTGAGCACACTCTGCAAGCTGCAAGAAGGTGCAGGTCCGCAACAGTCCTCTTCGTGGCCTTGATTACAAGGAAACCTGTGTACACAGGCAAGCAGGCAGCTGCAAAATGAGCCAGTCAACTATGAGGACCAAGACCATGGTAAATAGAGAGCGGACTTGCCTTATGCTTCAGATGGAACCACAGGGGAGCAGGGTGTAGCTCTGTCTGCACAAGCGCTCCAACCAGATCAAGGTCTCCGTTGGTTAGACTTAAAACATGCAAGAGAGGTGCACCAAAGCTGGTCGTGTCCTTTCTGTGCTGGGCAGCTCATTCAGGGCCGGCTGGGCTGGATCCAGGCAGTGCTGCTCTCTGCAGCGCAACCAGATGCTCTGAGCCCTGCGCTGACCTTTTCAAAGCATCGTTTCTCCCTGGACAAAATTGTACCTTAGCACTTGCCGATGCTTCAGTTGCAGCTGTCTTCCTTTGTTTGTGACCTGGGGATCTCTATGGCAGCGAGCAATTGTAGTGCTGCAAATGAGAGAGGGTGACCTCAGCGGCAGACCGGCAGGATCGCTGCTTGACTTGTGCCCACTGCTGCCATTCGTCATCAGCAACAACAAAAGCCTAGTAGATTGTGAGTTTGCGTGAAAGTCCATCTATTTCTATATACCCCGGCACAGATCGCCAGGAGCCTGTACTTTCTCATTATAAAGTTTGCTGTGATGTTTTAAATTGATCTAACTTTCCTCTAGACTTCTTCCTTTAAAAAGCACAAAAGGTACCTGTACAGAGGAAAACCAGAAGTCTTGGCAGGACTTCGCTGTCTGAGAGTTTGCTTTTTCACTCTTATCCCCAGATGGGGAAGACTCACATTTATAGTGGGCCAAAGAGGTGGTAAAGTGTTTTACAGCTGCTTTTACCCAGCCCAGAACCAGAGCTCGTATCTTGCCTCTGTAACCCTGTAGCTTCTGAAACCAGAAATTCAGATCCCACAGGCCCAGGAATTTTGAGAGTGTAACATTTGGATCTGAAATTAAACATCACAGTGTTGGCCCTTCTCAAATTATTTTATTTTTTATTCTGGGATCTTAAAGGCAGATCCTTTTTCTCAATGGAAAATTTTAAGCTATTCCCACCAGTGACATCAAGCTTTCCCCACTCCCATGGCCACAAAGGCCTATATTGATAGGCATGACATTTTCCTTTAATGCTTTCATTGTTTCCAGCATTTCATTTGGGTTGTTGTTGGAAGCCAGAAAAAACAAGACAAAAGGCAAAGTATGTTAAGAAGGAGACCCAGCCTGTGTGCAAATATGGTGTGAGAGAGAATCTTTGGCTGCAGGCTATTTTCAGGGAATTTGCTTTCCACAGGACTTCTCCCAAGTGACTTAAGATGACACTGTCGTCCAAGCCCTCTGAAACTGCCACCTCCTTAATGCAGCTTGCTGCAGTCCAATGCTTAGGTTTTGGTGCACTGTGAGGGAGCTGGCATGGGGTTTTTAGAGAGTTTTTAAAAAGTTTGTGTCAACTGCATGGAAGATACTGTTATGGTTGTGGGAAACCATGCCAAGTTTACCTTGTAAACTTCTCAGGACCGGGACACCACTTCTTCAAGGGATATTTGTGCATGTGCTACAGGGTGCAGCACAGGTGAAAGCACCATGTGCCTTTCTAAAGTAGAGGTCAGAGTGGACTTTGCACTCTCTCGCTAGCAGAGGTCAGAGTGGACTTCGGGTTTGCTTCTTACAATATTGATCCAAGTTCCATATTGTTGTTGAAATTTTGCAGGGGGATTCGTAGGGGTACTGCGTCTCCTAAACTCATTAATAATCAGGAAGGAGAGGGCCGATGAGCACCAATGATTGAGGTGAGCTCCCAGGCTGTGTGTGAGGATCCTTGCAAGCTGCAGCTCCTTCCACAGTAAAGTAGATTTTTTTCCACACAGTAATAAGCACTTCTGTAGAGGAGTCTTCTGGAGTTTTCTGATCATCCTACTCTCCTCCCTACTTGCCTCTACAGATGATTAATTTTTTTCTTCTGAGATTTACCAACAGCACTTCCAACGAGCTGTTGTCCAGAACATGGATGTGTTAGTTTATAGATATATATAAACAGACTGTTACATATTTCATTAAATATTCCCTAAGAGTTGCTTTGTGTCTAAGGGAGTTTGCAGACATCCGTATAGACCCCTCTTAAAAGTTAATTTGTCTGGAACTCTGGACAAAACAATACTCCAATACTCCAAAGGTTAATAAGCATGAAATGAATGGCTTGGTAAACCCAAGCTAAATGATCATTTGGAAAAAGGAGCAGCTACTACTCTATTAGATGCTGTTGCTGTTAAACCTGAACAAACCTTCTACTTAAATGAAGAAAAGCCCAGAAGAGAGGGGCCCTAGGTCTTGTCTCTCAACAGCCTCTGGCCTTGAGCTCACATAGTGCTTGAACTGCTTGGCAAAGTCGTGAGCTCTGCTGGCTTTGTGTTTTTTCATGAATCAAGACCCAGCTAATCAAGATGTGGTGTGCAAGCACCACGAGGGTTTGCCAGTGCAACTTCTGGCAAGGAGGGGAGACTGCAGAATGTGGCTATGCTAGCCCAGGCTTCTCAGGAGCCACTAGAGGTGCTGGGAAGACCACCAAAATTCTCTTGAAGCTTTGCTTTGCTGTTTCCTTTAAATGTGTGTGTTTGTGTGTGTCTTATGTTTTTTGTGTGTTTTCTTTTTTTTTTTTTCCTTTTAACAAAATACATCTGACACCCCTCCTCACCTGTTGCTTTTTCCTAGCTGAGATGGAAGTAGATTATTTCTTCTTAGTGTGATTGCTGCAGTGAAATCACCTGTTGCTGCTGAGAACCATGAGGAGGAGGAAGACCCTCCTGGCAGTAGCCAAAATCTCCCTATCAGGCAGCGGGGCAAGATCTGCATCTTCAGTCAGAAGCTCTGTGCTGCTCCCACTCATCCCCAGTGGCTCTCTGCACTAGGTATACATAAGCAAGTTGGGCAGCAGAGGATACCAGGGCCAGGGAGAGAGAGTGTACAGAGTGGGCTATGCATCCCTAATTGCTGGCGGTTGTTAGAGATGACCCACTGATGTCAGGGTCCCTCAGCTCCTGACACTGAGAAACTTCCTTCCCCTTTTCTGACTTGCACTGATCATACGTGGCTGACAGATTTTCAAGTAACAAACATCTGACTTCTGCACACACTCCTACAGAGACCAGGATGGTGATAGCTGTGCTTGTGTTCCAGTGATATAACAGCATATTTCTGCAGAAATTGTATTTATGATGGCTTTTCCCTCCCCTGCAAGACTGACTCAGAAGTTAAATCAAACTTGTGGTCACGTAGAGTTCCTGTGCTTTACACGGACCGTTTATTCTGCCTGAGGTACTGCTGCCGAGGACGACTCATTCCATCTTGCCCGCTACCAACACTGAAAAGGACCAGTTACTTTATTACCTGATTGTGGGGCATTTGTCCAATGCAGGTAGCATCGGTCTGGGCACAGCAGCTACCAGCATGGGACAGAGGTCGGGGCAAAGTGGTATGCCATAACACAGGAGAGAGGTCTGGGGGCATGGCTGGCATGAGAGGGTGAGATCATAGAATCACTAGGTTGGAAGGGACCCACTGGGTCATCGAGTCCAACCATTCCTAACACACCCTAAACCATGTCCCTCAGCACCTCGTCCACCCGTCCCTTAAACACCTCCAGGGAAGGTGACTCGACCACCTCCCTGGGCAGCCTGTTCCAGTAGACAATGACTCTTACTGTGAAGAATTTTTTTCTGATATCGAACCTGAACCTCCCCTGACGGAGCTTCAGGCCATTCCCTCTTGTCCTGTCCCCTGTCACTTGGGAGAAGAGGCCAGCTCCCTCCTCTCCACAACCTCCTTTCAGGTAGTAGTAGAGAGTAATAAGGTCTCTCCTCAGCCTCCTCTTCTCCAGGCTAAACAACCCCAGCTCTCTCAGCCGCTCCTTGTAGGACTTGTTCTCCAGCCCCCTCACCAGAGATATGAGGGGAGATCTCGCAGCAAGGCAAGGTAAGGCCAGGCCAAGCCATGGCCTGACTTACAACAGCCTTTATCACATGGCAGCAACAATTCTACATGCCCATTTTATTTTACTTCTTCTGTTGAATTACTTTAAGCAAACAGAAGTGAACCAGAATGACTTTGCCTTTTGTACTGACTTTGGCTCAGGGAACTGGCCCTTCTCCAGTGACTCTCCATAAAGACAGCTTGTGTCTGTGCCTCACGTGTGCTCCAGTTTATCCTACTCCTTGCCAAGCTCTGGATAAGTTTGTGGATGTTTTAATCTTAAATCCTGGACACAAACAACGCAGTTGTTCATGTGCATTGTCAGCTCTGTGGTGTCCCCATGCATAGCTGCTTGTCTGGAGTGAGGTTGCATGGACAAGGGCTAGAATAATGGCCAAGGAAGGAGGCTGGGCCTCTTGTCCTGCCCCAATGCTGTGTAGCAGGTCAGAGGAGCCCCCAAAACTGCCTTCAGCACTAAAAAAGCAGGATACCTGTCACATTTCCTGTCCTGGACTGTCCAGCCCCAGGAAGGGGCTTCAGGGCTTGGCAATCACAGCTCAGGTCTGCATCTCCAGGATCTGAGTGATGCACCTTGACTGAAACCAGAGGTTTCAGGATCTTGGCCAAAACAAATCAGATAATAACCCTATAAAAGCTGGTGCAGCAATTTCTGCTAAAATTGCAGGTCCCATGTGGAAGGCTACTTGACAGCTCAGGAACCTTCTTGTTGATGCAGCTGCAGACCCAGGAGACACCAGGCAGGGCCTGGAGCATCTGCCCTATGTCCACCTTATTTCATCTCTAAGCACTGAGACCCTTCTCGTATCCCTGGTGCTTGCCAGCAGCCAGGGGTACTGGCCCGGGGAGCTGGCAAGCCCCAGGGGTTTAAATGAAGCACAACTAGACCTCTGAATTAACAGCTCTCTTCTCCTCACGGCTCCTTTCATCTCCAGAAAAGGAAACCAATTTCCTTTGCAAAGAAATATGAGCTCCAGCAGTTAAAAGTGCTGTTTAAAGAGCTAGGCGATGTTGCTGCACAAGGAGCTTACAGGAAGGAGAAAGCTTTCCGCCTCAGTGTGTAAAAACTAGGCTAATAATGTTTTTCTGCCTCACACAAGCTGGTGAGAATCAATTAATTTTGAAAACATTTTGAAACACAGCCACAACATAGGTGCTACATTTTACTTTTTAATATTCCATATTCAAAATAGAAGACTAATTACTTATTTGCAAGGTAAAGAGTTAATTTACTATGCTATTAATTCAGTCTTAATGATTTAGGTAGTACTTACGCTAATCTATAACTCCAAAAAAGAAGTGTTGCACAAGATAAAAAATTACGTGCAGGGCTCTCCTAAGTGTGATCTTTATGATGCTGTTTCAAACTCATTTCATGCTGAGCTCGACAAGACCAGACATCTGGCTTTTGCTGTAGCATGCGATGCCTCCTGAGTTGCCAACTCCCTGCCAGGAGGAGGAGGCTCAGATGTGCGTGGAGGTGGAGGGATGGGAAGGAACCAGATTCGGTCCCTGTAGTTTTGTTGTCAGTGACAAGAAGCCAGAACAGGTTTGTGCTTGCTGTGGAGTGGGTTGTGGAGCCCATGTAGGTCTCTGAGCTTGGGGTGTAGAGGTTTTCCATATGATAGGGATTAATAGGGATGCAGGGACACATGCTCACCCGAGAGTTTTAGGCAAGTCTCTGGGTATCACATGGTCTTTGCTGATCCTTTTCCCCCTCTGCAGTTAGACCTTATTTCCAAAGTTGTAACGAGTGATTGGTTTACAAACAAGGTGGTGAGATCTTGCAAATGTCTTTGGCCATTTTCCAGTTGAGCCAGAACACAGATTTAGATTTAGATGGGCTTAATTATTTCTCTGTCTATCAATAGTTTAGGGAAGACGTCCCAGTTGTACATGCTACGAGGTAGCAATTGTCTCTTCCTACACACTTGTATAGTAATTAATTTAGAGGGGCTTGGCTCTGAGTGGAGCCCCTGGTAGTGAATATGTTCCTTGTCCCACTCTAGGGAAAATAATAATTAAGAAGGTCAGAAATGAAATGGAAAAATAAAAATATTCTTTGGACCATTTTGTCCCTGCCAGGTCTGATGAATTTGGGGATGCCACAGGAAATTTCTGGGAAGTCTAGCTATGGACAAATTGTAGCTATAAGAAGTTATAGATATATCCCCTAATGTATGTTGGAGATGTGAAAGAAGTTCTCTGCTCCAACTTACCTACGAGTTTCAGCAAACTCTGATGCTTCCTAGAGTTTCGATCCTGTGCACAACAAGGATTTCAACTAAAGACAATAGATATCGATAGAAAGAATCCCATTTGCTCCCCTCAGCTTTGAAGGGTCCCAACTGGAGTTCAGGGAGGGGGTCACCAGGTTTAAGGGGAATAAAATTTAAATGCATTGAAAGTAAAATGGCCTCAGTTTGGGTGATTTCTTTCAAGAGAAATAGCTCCCAGCGAAGACAACTTGGTAATGCACAAAGTTCAAATTCAGTCTTTGCTCTGAGAGCAAAAGAGACGTCTAAATGGTGATACAAAATTATAAACAGAAATTGGAGAGGTGCCCATTGTGATAGTCTGAGCTCAGCCTAGTTGATAAAGAAGGAAAGTTAATTTTTAACTTTAACTAAGATTTTTGCACATTAAAAGACGTGTCATAATTCCCTGCAATGCAGGAAAACAAGAAACAGAAATATATTCAATGATTTCGTGTTTGTCTCATAACGTGTGAATCTGAGACTTCTGTGTTGATTGTTTTTCACTGGATTTTTGTCTGTCTCATCCATGCTTGCCACTGCTTTTCTGAGAACTGGTATTTGCCTCCAGATAAATTCATATTAATACTGGCTCTCCTTTAGCTAAGCAAGGGCAAACAGGAGGCAGATTCTCTCCATTCGAGATGAAAGTGCCCATATGCCGATGGATTCATTTCACTCATCCCACTCTAGCTGATGTCTCCCATGGGCTCAAGGGAACTATCACTGCCCAGTGCCCACGCAAGCCCCTCTCTCAGTTCCTCAGCACCTGGGTCACAGTGGGGAATTTCCTTCCAAGGGACATATTAGACTTCTTCTTCTGTCTTACGGGGTGATGTGCATTTTCTTCCTTGATTATATTTTCGTTTTAACCTCAATTCATGATGACTTCATTTCCACCTTCTGTGCATGTTGTGAGCTGAAAAAGAAATCATTAGATGGTTTGAAGCTGTCGCTGACTGTAAGGTAACTAGAGCTGACAGTAGGCTTGTGCACGCACAGAGCTGTAAGTCACTTTAAATGTATTGTACATAATTTCCTGGTGCTTGCTGTCCTTGAATGTCAACACCACATGCAAGCTCCTGCGGTTGATGCTGCTTTTCGTTGCAGGGGAAGTGGGGCTCCCCTCTACTGAGACGAGGGTGAATGGTACCAGCTTCCACAGGGACACCAGCTGCCTGACTTCATTGTAGCCTTTCCCTCTCATAGCCTCAGAGATCTTGGGCTTCTTCAATCCCACAAAACACCTGGTACTGTATTTTGGCTGTGCAGGGCAGGTGGAAGCTCTCTTTTCAAGTGCTGTGTCTTATATGGGCAAATTTGTGGGGAAAGGTTCTCTGAGTGTTTGAGGGCACTGTTTCCATGTGTCCCCTTCTCAAGCAGGAGAAAAAAGCTCTCCATTTCACCCTGGACCTGTCTGGAAAAGATTTTTATTGTGTTAGTTACTAAGTAAAATTTCCACGCCCTTGCTAATACATGCAGATCAGCATTTAATAGTTTAAAACAAAATGCAAGCCGACTCTGCAAGGTAAGAACAAAAAATAGTTTCAGAAAATCTCAAAGCAGTCATTTTTTGAGGTTATCTGTCCATGCAATCATCGTAGCTTCTGCTGAACCACCGAGGTGTTAGCAGCCAGCTGGAGCAGTGGCTAGCAATGGTGGCTATCGCTGGAGAAGCAGCCATTGCCACTCTCGGTAGTGCTGGACTCAGGGCGGCACAGTGGCACCACTCCCTTCACATTGCAGGCGCTTAACCTGCCGTGCTTGCTGCAGATCCAGTCTCACCTGGCTCCAAGAGCTGCCAGCAGATCTGGATACCTTTGTGAACATAGCTTTGTTTTTTTTCTTTTTGTTTTTTTGGGGGTTGGTTTTCTTTTCAGCCTGGGCATGTTATACAATTACAATGTGTATTTATTTCTACCCTCATTACTTCCTCTTGAAATTATGCAAGCTGTTTAAATCTCTCTGGCATTTTCATGGAAGGGTGGATTCTGCGGGATGTGGGTGTGTGCGTAGCAGCTATATAATTTCCTACCACTGATTTCCCCTGGGGAAGGGAGACCAAGCACCAGCACCATCTGCACATCTCAGGAGGCTTAAGAACTCGGCACCCTGAAAGTCAGCTGAGTGGGATACAGTGCCTCAAAGACTGGGGGAATCTCAAAAGGGAGCTAATTAGTCTCTGTCCTTTTGAACTAAAGAACCAGGAGTGCTTGACAGTGTTTGCGACAGATTTCTGTCCTTCAGGAGCTGGGCATGAGAACAGATGGGGCACGCGAGCCAGTGCATGAAAGAAACACCTATCTCGGGTCAGTGGTTGCTCTTTGTATCTGTACTGAAAAGCCTGATTCTTCCCTAAACACTTATTTCACAAAACATTGCAAACATTACGTTAGGAAGTGCTGAAAGAAAATCCAAAAATAATCTGCATGTAGATCTTGCTCCTGCTATCAAGTGACACTGCCTGGTGGGCACCGGGTGAGACAGCAAGCTAAGGTGCTACTCAGGGTCAAGAGGTGAGGGTGAGCAGGCAGGTGTCTCTCATGCTTTGCCTCCTTGCTTGTAAAGTTGCATCAGCCTCGGAACTGACTGCCTTCAGCCTGCCTCCACATGGCTCATGGGAGAAAACTGTCCATTCCTGCCTGCTACCTGGTCTTTCCCCTCAAGATGCTAAAGTATGCTAATAAAGTAAAAAATATAATAAAAAATAAATGATCAGACTTGTATGAGGTCCTAGCTCTTCTAGCGATGACATTGATGATGAAATTGAGGTGCAGCTTGCTTGCACTAACTCTCTGCATGAAAAAATTACCTCTGTGGACAAAAGCTTCCAAAGCTGGCTTTTTAAAGATAGGCTCCAAATTTTCTTTCCAGCCAGCTAAGCATGGACAACCCAGGGCAGTCAGACCTAATGCACCGTCAACATATCTAGGTGAGGGAACAAGCCACCGTTGCCCAGCATACACCCTGTGTGGGGAACAGAGAACAATTTGGGGAGCTCCCTTGGTACTGAGCCCAGCCCCTCCAAGCCCTAGAGGTTTCCATCACCTTTGTCCAGGCTGTTGAGAGCTCTGCTCTGCTGGAAACAAAGTTTTCAGCATGAAGCAAGCAAAGAAAGGGTGGATCGAGGCACTTCCCTCTGAGCCCCACAGTCTTGGGTGCTCTGGACTTAAAACTGGCAGTCCTTGATGGAGTCCCTTGCATCCACCCCACTTCTCTCTCCTCTCATGGCCTGGTAGATGAAAATAAGACAACTTCTGATCAACCATCCCCCAAAGTGCCTGTGCCTGTGCCTTCAAAGGCTGTAATAACATCAAGCAGTACAAGCAAATACCACCAAATGATACTTTAGAGCAAAAAAAGAAAATAAAATTCTGGTTTTGAGAACCAGCTTGGCAAACTTTTGAAGGACTTACGACTTCCCTTGACAGTGTGCTACTAGTCTGGACAACCAGAGAGGGACCCTCTGATCTCTGTGTTTCCAATGTCAAATACAGCATTGCTGCTGGTCCCACGACACAGAGGGGGTGTGTGCTGGAAAACCACCTGATTTCTGGGGAGTGTGGTGTTGATGCAGTTCTTTCTCCTCTCTCAGACCTTTTACATGAATAAAGCAGCTGAAGCTGAACTTGTTGAGGGAAGCAAAGTATAACAAGAAGGGCTTCTATGTCAACCAGAAAAGCAAGGTTAAAGAAAGCGTACCCCCACTGTTGAACAAAAATGTTGACCTTGTATCAACAGACAAGGAGAAGGCTGAGGTACTCAACAACTCTTTTGCCTCAGTCTTCACTGGCAACTGCTCTCTTCATCCCTCCTGGGTCAATGAATGACGAGATGGGGACCAGGGAGATAAAGCCCCTCCCACTGTAGGGGAAGATCAGGTTTGTGACCACCTGAGGAACCTGAGCACATGTAAGTCTATGGGACCTGATGAGATGCATCCCAGAGTCCTGCTGGAACTGGCTGATGTGATTGCCAAGCCACTCTCCATGATACTTGAAAAGTCATGGCAGTCGGGAGAGGTCCCTGGTGACTTGGAGAAGGATGATGTTGTGTCCATTTCTATAAAGGGTAGAAAAGTTGACCCTGGGAACCACCAACCCATCAGCCTCATCTCTGTCCCTGAGAAGATCATAGAACAGATCCTCCTAGAAGCTATGCCAAAGCACATGCAGGACAGGGAGGTGATTCATGACAGTCAGCATGGCTTCACCAAGGACAAGTCCTGCCTGACCAACTTAATGGCTTTCTGTGATGAGGAAACCACCTCAGTGGGCATGGGAAAACCAGCGGATGTAATGTATCTAGACTTCTCTAAAGAGCTTGACACAGTCCCCCACAACATCCTTGGACTGGAGAGATGTGGATTTGATGGGTGGACTGTTCAGTGGATAAGAAACTGGTTGGATGGTCACATTCAGAGAGTAGTTGTGAACAGTTCTATGTCCAGATGGAGATCCATGACAAGTGGTGTCCTTCAGGGGCCCATACAGGGACCAGTGCTGTTCACTATTCTTATCGATGATATAGACAGTGAGATCGAGTACACTCTTAGCAAGTCTGCAAATGACACCAAGCTGGGTGGTGCAGTTGCCACACTAGAAGGATGGGATGTCATCCAGGGGGACCTGGACAAGCTGGAGAAGTGGGGCTGTGTGAACCTCATAAGGTCAGGGCAATCCACGGTTTCAATGCAGGATGGGGGACGACGTGATGGCAAGTAGCCCTGCGGAAAAGGACTCGACAGGAGCTGATAACTTGTTCTTATAGCCCAGAAGGCCAACCATATCCTGGGCTGCATCGAAGAAAGCTTAACTACCTGGTTGAGGGAGGTTATTCTCCCTCGTTGCTCCACTCTCATGAGACCCCAGCTGGAGTATTGTGTCCAGTTCTGGAATCCTCAAGGTAAGAAGGATATGGAACTGTTGGTATGGGTCCAGAGGAGGGCTACAAAGATGATCAGAGGAGTGGAGCACCTCTGTTATGAGGACAGGCTGAGAGGGTTGAGGTTGTTCAGCCTGGAAAAGAGAAGGCTCTAGGGAGACCTTATAGTGATCTTCCAGTACCTGAAGGGGGCCTCTGGAAAAGCTGGGGAGAGAGTTTATAAAAGGGCATGTAGTGATGAGGGGGAACAGCTTTTAATTGGAAGGCGAAAGATTTAGATTAGATGTTAGGAAGAAATTCTTCATGATGAGGATGATGAGACATTGGGACAGGTTGCCCAGGGAAGTTGTGGATGCCCCCTCCCTGGAAGTATCCAAGGCCAGGTTGGATGGGGCCTTGGGCAGCCTGATCTAGTGGGAGGTGTCCCTGCCCATGGCAGGGGGATTGGAGCTGGATGATCTTTAAGGTCCCTTCCAACGCAAACCATTCTATGGCTCTGTGATTAAGTCTCTGCCTCAGCATCTTCTCAGATGAAAGGGATGGGGAGGGAAAGGGATAGAACAAGGAGAAAGGAACGGAAAAGCCAGATGTAGGACAGGGCTAAATAGAAAAGGTCAATCTTTCTCTTTGCCTAAGTCCTCTCCAGAAACTTCTCCAGGATGTCCAAAGGTCCCTGCCGCGATTGCTGCTATACCTCCTTTTGCTGACTGGCAAACATGTTTCTGTAATTTTGCCAGGCCACGTTCAGAGATCAGGGGTGGGGCAATGTGTCTCTCCCAACATCCTGACCTGCCAGGGAAAAGGGAAATTGCCTCTGTTCAGTCCCTATTGACGTTTTCCCCCCGACATGCCTTTGGCTTCCTATTTCTCTTAACTGGCACCTCCGGCTTTTAGTTACATATCATGGTTATCTATAAAATGTTTTAATATTCTCGGCTGGGCTGCACTTGTAGAGTGAATACCATTCACCCTACAATACACAATGCTTGTTAGTGCATTCCACAATTTTTGGTACAAGAAATTTCAATTTGGTTTTCCCTCACACTGCGTGGTTTTAAAACACCACAGGTTTTAAACAAGTGCCTGGGACAGAGGAATAGGCATGACAGCCTGGGACCAAATGTAAGTCAGGAAAGAAGCCATGCCCTGCAAGTACCTGTTTGTCTATAAAAGGCCAATGAAGACAACTACAGACCTGGTATGACTCACTTGATTGCATCACGCACTGTAGACAGGTAAAGCTCCTGTACCTGAGTGCAGATCTCCCTAATTCCTGCTTTTCTTTGCATGGCTGTGAGGAGTTTCTCCAAGGCTGGGGAGGCAGGCTGCTTGGCTGCAGCAGTCTCACCATCTGGGAATCCTCCTCTCTGCCTCTGCAGAATATGTATGTTTTCTTATTTAAGTCAGCTTAACCAGGCTGGCTTCAGGTGTGTCGGGCTACTCTCCCACACCTGGCCCTCAGGTTTCCTATTGCGTGGAAGGATCCTCATCTGCCTGACATCCAGCATGGGCCCCTGGCTGATTGCTGTCAGAAGGTAACAGGGATGGACATTAAAGCTGCTGGTTCCCAGCCCACCTAGACAGCTCTATTTATCTTCAATTGTTAATCATTGCAATCTAGATGCATCGTCCTGACATGTATTTATCCCTTCTGGAAATAAGTTTAGCCTCCTGAGACTGCGTGACTAATGCTAAAGAGGAAGGAAAACTTAGAGAAACTGAGGTGAGCATTTCTCGTGCCCATGTGTAGTAGATCCATACTATCAGACCTACGGCACACCTAAAGGTCTCAAGTCCATATTCTATGGTAGGGCCAGGGAGAAAGCTGAGCATATTTGCCACTCGGAGACTTGGATCAACTTTCCAGAGTTGAAGTCCTTGGGGAGGAAGGTGGGGAAGGCACCATGTTCTCCCTTCGAGGCTCAGAGATGTTGGGCAGGTGCACTACCACAGATCAGTTGGTGGCAAGGTGGGGTGAGACTCAGGTCTCATTAGATTGTTGTTACTTTTATTCATCTCAAATATATAGAGAGAACAGAACTCTGTGCAGCAGTCATCAGTGCCCAGAACAGGGCCAAACTAGAGAGAAGTGAGACATTTTTCATGATACGGGTGGTGAAGCACTGGAACATGTTACCGAGAGCGGTGGTAGAAATCCAATCCCTGGAAACCTTTTAAGTCAGATTGGATGGGGCTCTTAACCTGCTCTAGTTGAAGATGTTCCTGCTCTTGGAGGGAGGGACTGGACTAGATGGCCTTTGAGGGTCCCTTCCAACTCAAACCATTCCATCATTCTACGGTTTGATGATTATATGGTTCTGCGATTCTGTGATTCTGTGACAGGGCTTCCACTTGGGATTCCTCAGCTTCTTCCTGCAAGACAGAGCTCCCTCCTCTGAGGAGAGAGCAAACCTAGGTCTTGTGTGGTCTGTCCTCACTCCCATAATGCAATAGCTACTTCAGGCAATGTGTGAAGCTGCTGAAAAAGTGCAAATGTCCATTTTTGTGCAGGGGAGCAGAGACTGCTGATTCTTCCTTTGAGAATTCTTACAAAACAGAGTGGAGGAAGAAGCTGGACCATCACCTGATAGGTGTGCTGCTGGGAGTTTGCGCTGCCGCTGGAGAGTCTTGAAGGACACATGTTCAGCTCTAGGACACATTTGAGTTAACAGCAAAGGGGAAAAGCAATTGCTTGAGAAAAAATAATCTGACTTAAAATGTACAAAGCAGCTTTGTTTTGAGCACAGGACCACAAGATGGAAAGCATGGATGTGGGAATCACAGGAGAAATTATTATCTGGAAGTTGATAATATTGCATGAAAGAGACCCATGAATTCTTGATCCCAAGCTCTCCAGTCTTGAGATTGGTTTATTAATCACAGCTTAGCTGTAAACCAGGAGGACTTTTCTTTGTACTGGTAGGTTGTTACAAAGGACTTTAGAAATCAATTATGTTATATCTTCAAATTTATCTGGCCTATAAAGAATTTTTAAATGTTTGAAGATGAACACAGATGAAGGCCTTGGAAGAATGCTTCTCTTGTTTTAAAGAAAAATCTTAGTATAGGTAAAAACTTGAGGCCTTAGAAATTTGGCCACCTTCAGACTTTTGTCTTTGCTAAAAATAGTGTCCTTGGTATGCAAGCTTGGGGTACAGCTTGAGAACTGGGTCCGATCGCTGCAAGTGGTCTTGTTTTCTCTTTTATGAGCTCATTTTAGTGTTGTTTTTTTAATGCACTGGTGAATTCTGACATACAGGCATTACTTTACTATGATGGGCCAAATACATTCAATATGTACTAAAGTAATAAACCAGTATATAAAAGGTACTGTTTTGCTATTCTCTTCTTTGGTTATTTGGCATTCTGATAGGTTTGATGTATATCTGTACCTCCTTTCAGCCACTTTATTTATTTATTTATTTAAACTTTCTTAATACATAGACAGGGGATTTTCTCTTTTGGTTAGAAACAAAGATGTTTTCATAGGAACGAAGTGGAGTTATTCTGCTATTTGTGGGAATGCCAGTCAGAAAATTCTTACAATATCTTTTAGAAAAATGTGTATTTTCTTCGCAAAAAATGTTTAAATGTTTTATAATTCTGCAAAATCTCTAAGATAAGAGTTAAAGTAAACCTATTTAAAGGCAAAGAGGAAAAAAGAAGTGAAGTGATCAAAAGAAGGCTGAAATGCTCATAAAATCAAGTATCTCCAGGAGTGAGTTTTTTAGCTGACATACGAAGTGTCACAGAGCTTTTCATAAAAGCCTGAGATCTTGTTGTGTGGCTGCTAACAAATCAAAAAGTGGAAAAACATATTCTCAACTAGGGATAGTTTTACCTTTAATTGAAATCAGCAAAGGAAGAAAACTGTGAACTTGGACATGCAGATCATGGGCTGGGAACAGGATAATCAGCCTGCTTGATTAATTTTGCAGTGATAGGGGTCTAGTTGCTCTTCTCCTCAAGGAGGGACAGAAAGGCAAATCCTTGCAGGGGATGCCTTGGTGGTGGACCGTGTCCCCATGCCTAGAGAAGGTCTCTGGAGAAATCAAGTGTCCTCCGGGTTGCAGGGGCGCTAACTAGCTGACTCAAATTTGGCAGTGGGAGGTAAATCTCTTTGGAGGTCTTTTTGCTTTGGAAAGAGGGAAGATAGTCCTTTTAAAGAAAGCGATGTACTCCTGTTCTTCCTTACCCTACCTTAGTGCTCCTTGGCCCTAGACAGACCAGAGCTGGTGGGGCAGACACTTTTCATATGGGCAAGCCCTCTGCATGAGCTGTGCCCTGCTCAGGCATCCTGAGCCCTTGTATGTGGCTGTACAACTGCAGGGGAGTGTCATCTACTCACTGGAGTTAGCTGTCGTGGGAAGGAAGCGTTTAAACTCTTGCCTGCTGTAGAGGCAGCTTTTTGGATGAATAACAGTATAGATGTGGGTTGCCAGTAATGTATGAGGGCAGACTGGAACTCAGAGAGAACATTGCACTTTTCCAGAAAGGCTTTGTGTGCTTCTGACAGGTTCCTGAGTTTTATTCATTAGCTGCATTTTTAGTCAATTTGGGTTTAACCAGATTAACAATGATTTTAAATCCGGTGAGCAAGAAGTGGGTAAACAACAACAACTACAGTGGACACAACACCCTTTATCACATATTGATAAAAGACAGGGTGTTGTTGCTCACCTAAAATTAAATGAAGCCTATGGTTTGTTAGCAGTGAAATTCAAATATGAAATGAAATAAATGTTTCAGGTTTTGGGCAAAGCCTATTGCTGAAATCATCAATGTAGTGAAGTGCAGGAGTGTGTAACCCAACTTCCCTGCTTCTGTGCTACACCCGCTACAGGTAAAGGCAGGGGGTGTGTTACATGCCCTTGACAAGAGGGCTGGGACTGAGAACAAGTGGCTTTTCTTCCCACTTCTCTGTTTGACATGCTCCTTACTCCTGAACCGTGTAAATAAACTTCTTTCTTCACTTTTCAATCAATGGGCTTGACTCCATGGAGTGTTGTGATACTTAAAAGGAGCTGGGCAAAGTGGCTGAAATATATAATCTATGTGTGAAGTGCTTTTTCTAAGATAATAAAAGTGTCTGGGAAAACCGGGTGCCTGGAGCCCTGAGAAATGATGATAAAATTAATGATGTCCATATGGACAGCCAAACAGGAGCAAACCCCACTTTATCCTTGCCCATTGGGAGCACAGGTATAAAGTTTCTGGGAGGGGAGCTATGGGTGTTTCCAGATTCTCACTAGAAGTAAATGCTTTTATGGTGAAGCAAAATTTCTGTGAGAAAACAAAAGAGGAAAACTAAATTTCCATACCTCTGTTGAATGTGAAGAAAGCTGGAGTGTGCTCCTGCGCAGAAAGTGAGGAGAAACTTGAGTCCTATTTAGGTCAGGCTGTAAATCCACTGAAGCCAGAGGTTATTCACAGGAATTACAGGTCTAACAGCACGAATCCTGTTGTAAAATTGAACTTTAGCTTTTACTCATTTCTTGACAACTGTTCTGTGTTCTGGCCATTTCTCAATATTATCTTAAGTATTTTAACTTGGAATAGAAAATAGTTACATTTTCATGTAACTAAATATTTATCCTGAGACATTTCAATAATTAATATGCTTTTAATCTCTTACTTATGTGATTGAACATGGAAATACAACTGCCTAAATAACTAATTATATCCTTGAAATCAGGTTTTCTTTTCCCCTACTATTTTAGAGACATTGTCCCCAAAACAAAGCTCTGTTATCCTGGCATTCCCTGCCAGCCCTATCAACCTTCCAGTTTTCTCTGCAAGCAAAGGAGTGCTCTGGCCGTTGGGAGTGCACTGACCAGGAGCCAATCCTCCAACATAAAATTTCTCCTACAAATGAGTCACTGGGTAGCGAGCTCAGTGGTGTTTATTTTCCCTGCCCTGCCCGATAAGGGATGACGTGTACTGCAGATCTTGAAGCCTCTAATGAAATTTAAACCTGATTTCAACAAAGAACAGAGAATAATATCAAACTTCATTTCAGTTCAACAAAGGGAGAAGGTGCCATCTGTTCTTTATATTGCCATTAATGTATATGCAAAAGGAACAGACCCATTCACAGCTCGAGCAGTAGGGCCACCGCTGCACTGCGCTGCAATAGGAGCAGCAGTGAGAGCAGTGAGAGCAGTCCCCAAAGGGACATTCTTGCAGTGTGGCAACAACCAGTGGCTCCCCCCAGGAAGCACAGTCACTGGAAGTCAGACCCTGAGTTAGGACCTGCATTTGCTTCAATGTCAGAGAACAGCTTTAAACTGGAAAGGGGTCAGGAGGTCTCATTAATGCAGCCAGACCCTCCCAGAAGGAATCAAAATGCTGCAGGCATGGAGAGCAGCTGGAGGAGACTCAGCTACAGCCGAGCACTACACACAAGTAATTGGTGCCAGAAAAAGAGCTCTTCTGCTCCTTGCGGTAAGCACTGCATTCCTAATCATTTGCAATTAACTCAGATTAGCTGTGAAAATGCACGGCAGAAGTTTCAGCGTGGTGCATGTTATGTCAACAGAAAACAAAGAAGATGTGCGTACATCTTTTTGCATGTGTAAGCAAGGAAGGAATGGTTGATAAGTGATCTCGAGCTGCAGAAACACCTTTATGATTTTAGGAGCAAAGTCTATGATAAGATCATGTTATAACAAGAGTTGGACAGACCTTCTGGGAGAGATTAAAGTAAAGGCACAGAATTAATGCATGACAAAGAACGAAAGGTTGTCAAGAAGGAGAGGTAAATCATGGAAGGAGGAGGACAGTGTCTTGACAGAAGGGACAAAGTAAAAAATCAGGGTCCTGCAGGTAAAGGCTTGATGCAAGGGGTTATGTGAAGTTCAAAGTCAGACTCTAGCAAAAAAATGGCATGTAAAAAGGCACAGCCTGTGACAGCCAGCATAAACTAACCTCCCAGTAGGTAATGGTTGTGCAAAAATATAATGCATTACATTGCTGTGCAGAAGAATTTTCAAGAATCAGTGATCATGCATAGCCTGGACAGAGAGAAAGAGGAGAATACTCCTAGGTATCCTGCAGAGAAACTAAACAAGTGCAGGCTGACAGGACTGAACCAGACATCTGAAGGAAGAGGAGTTATCTGTGGATCCCAAGTTGGACACACATAAGAATGGTGCAGATGAACTGTGGTGGTTGAAATGATCCAATTTCCAGCAACTGCAGACAGAAATGTTATTTGAGTTACAATGCTGTCACGTCTCTGGTCCCATCAAAAGGATGCATTCATACTGAGCCAATGCAATGAAGGAGGCATTAGAGAGATGTCCTCCAGGGAACACGGGTACTCTGAATCCAAGGAAAAGATAGGAGAACTCACTCAGTGGGGCTTTGCAGGGCCTCCTGGTACACTATGCTGACCAGCAGGTGTTCAGAAATTGAAGCACAGTCTTTGGTTCTGCGTATTTTCTGAACCACAGGTTCAGGTATTTTCTTTTCACTCAGCATGTCAAATCTTGAGCTCAAGCTTCAGGAAGAAGATCATCCCTCAGTGTGACTGGGCAGTGTCTTTGTGCTGTAATTATATGTTCAAACAAAATGGAAAAGGGTCACGTCTGAGCACCCCACTCTTGTCCCTCACAGCGGCAGACCCGTCCTTTCCCTTCCAGCAACTGCAGGGTACCTTTGTGGTAGCACCCTCTGCCCTCTGCCCCTGCCCTTCTGTCTCTGTCTTCCAGACAGCTGCATTGTTCTCATGGGTCCCCCACAAGCAGTTTCCAATGATCAGAACATAAAGAATTTTTTTCTCCCCAATACCACATTCTAAGAGATTTTATTTTCTTCTTTCCCCCCCAGACTATTTGTTTACTAAAATACTTAGTTTAAAAATATATGGCTCCCTAATTTATTCATCCATTAGAGAAAACTGCATCATGTCTGAAATGCTTTATCTAAGGCGAGGGATGATCAAATAAATGATAATTAGAGCGTTAGTGTGGCATTCCCAGAACCCGCACCCTCTTCAGATGTCAGTATGCCACAATAACCAAGCAGAAGCAGAAGCTGAAAGCTCATGTAATGCTCTTGATAGCCAGCTACTAGCAGTGGCTGTTCCCTGTTGGACACAGGTAGAACTTACCACAACAGTGCTCCCAACTTCCCTAGTGACCAACATTTAATGAATTAGAACACCAATAGACTCAATGGCATGTGTTGGTTCTTCAGTAGGCTTTTCCTAGCTACCCTGGGTCATCACTGAACGATAGTTGAAGATGAAAATTCATAGTCTCTGGACAGTGGAGGGCCAGTTATGTCATGAGACAGCGCAGCAAGAAACCAGGTCACTGTTGGTAAGAGAAATCTGAGTTTGAGTATGCAGGCTGGGGGAGCACAGGTGAATTTTCAGGCAAGGTTTCCATGCCTGTGTGCAGCATTTGCTCTACCTTGGGGCATACCTGCATGCAGAGGGGATGAGTTTTCCACTGGTGCTCCAGTGCACATGGAACCCCTGCTTTTCTCCCAGTTCCTCTGTTGTGAAAGCCACAATCTTCCTAGGAATCACATTTGTTGTCGGGGCTTTGTTAGGACCACATACCTCTTTTACAGATGACTTTATCCAGAGATTTCTCTGTAGCACATTACATTCCTCCAAGGGGCAATATTTGACATTGATCACTACAAGCCTCAAAAACTAACTCCAGAAACGACAGACATATCCATAGCTGCAAGTCTATGTCCCCTCATGTCCTCAGAGGAGAAGCACTCTGCTCTGAGCTCTGCCTTTGACCCTGGCAGGTCGGAGGGGTTGCTTCCAGCAGGGAGCGAAGGGGAAGATCCTCTGGGTGGGGCTTCTCACAAAGATTCTCCAAGTCTTCTCAGGTGAAGGAAAAGTTCTAAAGGTGGGCTGGAAGGTTGGGGAAATCAAGATTTCCAGTGGACCTCTTCCCAGAGGCTGAGACAGGATCCTGCTGGAGTATATATATTGCAAACAGAGAAGAGTATCTTCCCACCATGGCTTACTCTGATAGCACAGCCTCATACAGCCCTGCTCCACATCGGCCCATGCAGGGCCAAAGGGTTCCCAGGTACCAATTGCCTCAGATTAAACTGGGGTTTGAGACACCTTCTCCATACTCAGCCATACTGAGCCCTCTCTGTGGCAAGGTCTCCAGTGAGGTCCCTCCATAGATCTTCATCTCTCTGCCTTTGCCTTGTACTGAAAATTCAGCAGTTACTTAATATTTATGATCCATTGAGGCCTAGATGGTATTACACAGTGTGTCAAAATACAAACATTATTTTATGTCAAATCTAGTGTTGAGTCCACTCTAATTCTGCAAGTAATGTCAGCTCTTGCACCTTCATCCTCCTGATGCTGCATGCTGCTGCTGAGGAAAAATAATGGGTTTGCGCTTTGTGGGGTAGGGCTGATCTACTGGGTACTTTTTAAAAATAGAATTAGCCCTTCTCAAGTGTTTCTGTTGCTGACCAGGATCAAAAACATATGTGGCAACAGCATGGGCAGAACCCACAGCACTGACAGTGGCTGCAGCCCATCTCAGTTACTCTCTTCTGCTGATCCATACCTAAGATAGCACATTTTTCCAAACACAGAGGAAGATACGGTCACTGGTCTCTGTTCCTCAGACACTCTGAATGATCACACTGTGATTAGGACACTCAGAATCACAGGATGGGAGCTAAATGCTAAGAATGTCAATGGAATTGCTAATGAGGGTCTAAAGATGACATGGTGAATGATAGCAGATCAGTAATTGCTTTTTCTCTGTAGTGACTTAGCAATTAGAAATGGAAGAAGAAAATCAAGATGAAATTTGAGAGCTATGCTGTTTAGACTACCTGCTTCTGTTTATTTTTAACCCTCACTTTTATCCTACCAATCCCCTCTGCAATGTTTTTGCTCCCTAGCTCTGTGCAGTGCTGCATTATATTTGCAATGCCCTGTCATTCGCGTCATGTCTGCAAGCTGTCTTCTTCAGACATGAGCCTACTTAGACAAGTTGTCAGGCTGAAGCGGAAAAATCTTAAATCAATGTATTTCAGCATGCAATCATATATAGGCTAATTTATCTGCTGCCCTGTACAGCCTGCCGGTTTAAAATGAGGTCTTTCAGGCATGGTGCCTCTGAAAGTCTCCTGATTAACAGAGCAATTTTTATTGGTAGGATGACAATGCGATTGTTTTATGGTAATTGTTATCGTTTGGACCTGTGTATTTGCAAATGGGAGAGATTAAAGTAAAGAAAATATAAAGATGATGAATATACAGCACATAGCCCAGATGGCAAACGGATAGAAACATTTGCTATATTGATGTTCTCTGCCATGGCCAGGGCAGAGAGGAGCTGGCTGTCTCTCCAGGGGCAAGGAGGTCCCATCCCACAGCAGCAACCTGTGGGGCATCTGCCTGCATGTGACAAAACCACATCCACTCTCAGTCTCTTGTTCCGTTTGCTCCATGCCCCAGCTTTCTGCCCCCATGACTTATTAAGGTATCTGTCTCTCCTCCCCTCCCTGGCAAAGGGCTTTGCAGATGGAAAGCAGATAAATAGACAAAGAAAGTTTTTGGGTGATATAAAACTGAGAGGAGGCTCTACTGCTGTTCAGCAAGATCCGGACAGGCTGGAAAGCTGGGCAGAGAGGAACCTTCAACAAAGGTGAGTACAGGGTTTTGCACCTCGGGAGGAATAACCCCCTGCACCAATATAGGATAGGAGTTGGCTGGCTGGGAAGCAGCTCTGCAGAGAAGGACCTGGGAGTCCTGGTAGACAGCAGGTTGACAATGAGCCAGAAACGGTGCCTTTATGATCAAGAAGGCCAATGGTATTCTGGGGTGCACAGAGAAGAATGTAGAAAGAAGGCCAAGGGAGGTTATCCTCTCCCTCTACTCTGCCTTAGTGAGGCACCATCTGGAGTATTGTGTCCAGTTCTGGGCTCTGTCAACAAAGACAGGGAACTATTGGAGAGACTCCAGTGTAAGGCCACGAAGGGATTGAAGCATCTCTCTTATGAGGAGAGGCTGAGCAAGCTCTGTCTACTTAGCCTGGAAAGGAGAAGACTGAGAGGAAACCTTATAAATGCTTGTAAATATCTAAGGGAGAGGTGTTAAGATGATGGGACCAGACTCTTCTCAATATTACCCAGTAACAGGACAAGGGGCAACAGGTACAAACTGGAACACAGAAAGTTCCACTCCAACATGAAGAAAAATTTCTTTCCTGTGAGGGTGACAGGGCACTGGAACAGGCTGCCCAGAGAGGTTATGAAGTCTACTTCTCTGGAGATATTAAAAACCCACTTGGACACATTCCTGTGCTACTTGCTCTAGATGAGCCTGCTTTAGCAGGGAGGTTGAGTTACATGATCTCTAAAGGTCTCTTCCAACCCCTAGCATTCTGTGATTCTGTGATTCCATGTTTTTGTGAAAGACAAAAAAGGTGAAACAGTACAGTCACGTCAGTGCAAGCAAGAGTTCTTGAGATGGCCCCACTAGTCCTAAGGGTACAGCCACTTTCAGAGTGGGTTAAAATGTCTTTTCAACTGTTATCTTGCTGGCTTTCCTGTTAATTACTTCTTATCACTTTTACTTCTCTCACTCTTAAGTGAAATTTGGGTTTGTGGAATATGTTGCCTCTATGGGCATGGAGATCTCTAGCCCTCATTGGCACAAAACCACGCAGCAAGACTGCCCCACTGATATATCTAATTCCTTACCTGTGAAGAACTATCTCTATGAATAAAACATACTCCAATTTCTGTCCTTTCAGCTCTACTGCCTTGAAATCAAAAGCAATACTCCAGTGACTTGCCCAAAGAAGGCCTGGTCCCTCAGTGCTGTGGCTTTCTCACTGAAACCACAGCAGATCAGGAGGACGCAGATGCTCACCAAGCCTAGATCTGCCTGCTAAGAGCTGGACTGAGATCAGCAATTCACTTTAGACAAAGCACTAAGCATGAGATCATACCCTTTTTTTTCTGTCTTTTTCACATTAGGTTATTGAGGCTTACAGAAGGGGAGCGGGACAGAGAATTTTGTGTCTATTAAAAACACATCAGGCTTTTCCTGCTTTGCAATATATTTTGGTATCCATCTGAGAGAGCAGGTCCAGCAGTTACAGCTGTGTAGCCCAAGTCACTGCAGCATCTCTTTTTCTCCATCTGCTGTAAATGAGGAGACCGGAATAGCCCCTCCATTCTTCTTCATGTGCCGCAGTCCTCAGCTAATTATTCTGGCCTGGCAAGCATTAGCTCCTAGCTCTCACAGCATCTCTGAGCTGCCAGTAGCTGCTGTTTGCCTGCTCCATCTCTTTCAGGAGAGCTGCTAGAGTATGAACTGACTCTGCCTTGCCCAAACACTCCAAAGATGACTGACAGGAAGGTGGGCACAAGAAGGGTCATGCCCAAGCTCATAATGCAGCCACAGAGGGGATTGCTCATCACATTTGCAAAGGGTTGCAAGTAATTTTTCAAGTTTACTGACATTTGCGCCTGGGCAGATAAGTCATGCAATGCTTCAGTGTCAGGGATGCTCTATCTTCCACCAAGTATTGACTGGCTGTTCGGGAGTCTGATCCGGTCCTTGAGGTCAGGGGAGGACATGGTGAGAGTGCACGTATTCTGTAAAAGCTTAATTACTGCAGCTGCCCAGTTGAGAACCAGTGCTTACAGAGGAGCGGTTTGTCATGGGTGGGAAAAGTTTAATATATTGAAGATGTATTTCTGTTTGCTTTTCTCTCCTGTTTCATTCCTCTTTTCTTGTGTTTCAAAGGTTTATTTACAGTTATTTCCTTATGAGCTATTTCTATATGTTCCACCCTATTGCATTTTTATTCACCATAACAGAGCACCTGTTTGGTTTGGTGTTTTGTTCAGCTGCTGTGTGGGTTATGCATCCAACCATGCACCCAGTCAAGGGTATTCTCTTACAACTCCCCTGCCTTACACTCCAGCTGGCAACACCGAGAGAAAATCTCAATGCATCTCCCTTAAGTGGATAGGATGATAAAATTGCTTTGTCATAAGGGGGGATACCTCCAACTCTCTTGCATTTACCATCACACAGCATTTTCCTTGGATGTTCTTACCCCAGATCAGCTGAAATGAGGTAACTTTCTGCAGTCCTGGTGAAACAGGGACTCCCCCACTTACTGTGCTGTGTGCTGATGGATTGCTTCACTGCCTCCTGCCACCTAATGCAAGCTGCTTCTCTGTGCTAGGCTGTACCATCTGCAGGAAAAACCTATCCTAAACCTCTCACTGCTCACACAGTTGGTCCATTTGAGGTATCTCCTCTAAATTATTTTGCCAAAGCACATCTTTAGTGTACAGTTTCACCACTTCTACTGCTTTCAGTAGTGTTTTCCCTCAGAAGTTGTCATGATAAAGCCTCAGACCCATTCAGACATGCTTTTCTCCTTGAGGAACATTGGCCAAGCTTCTTGCATAAAGTACATTAATTTGTGAAATATATATGCCTGAATACACGTTTCGCAGTTGTGCCTTCCCTGTGTCACTGGCACACATCAGCTTTAGGGATGAGGCAGCACTCCTGTTCAACTCTGTCCTAGCAAGTAGCTAATTGCAGATCACAGTCTAGAAAGGCCGATTTTTTAAAAGCTGAAAGCCAAATTTCTGGAACAAAATTCTACTATTTCAACTGGAAAATCTGTTCAGCTGGAGCTGGGCTGCAGAAGAGGATGATCATCTGATTTTGCATAAGACACCAGCAAGTAATCTGATGATTTTCTGTGACTAATACAATAGGTCATATTTGAACGGTCGATGGAGAGATGAGAGGTTTCATATTCCATTACTAAATCTCTGAGCCATCTGGTTCCTAATGACTTCTTTCAAAACAAAGGGAACAGAACTTCTGAATTGTGCAATGCATTCTGACATCCTCTCTCAGACAGAAGATGTCCGTTGCTTCACATCAGCAAACGAGATCAATGCCTCCATCAATTACAGCTTCCATGCACCCCTTTCAGATATTTCTGACCATGAACTTGTTGGCAAATATATCCTCCTTCTTACTCTACCTGTTATCTTCCATAACCAGGAACCAGAGGGTGGAGAGTAGAGGAAAAATCTACTGCCACAGTGAGTGTTTGCTTCCAGACTGGCAGTGGGAAAATGAAGAGGAAAAAAAAAACCTGTCAGGATGCGTGGGGCTAGGCAGGGGGCTGCAGGCTGTGACACCCATCCCAGATGCAGTGACAGCAATAGACTGTGCTGAGGTGAGCAGCGCAGTAGGGGTCACATTCAGTCCCCATTCCTGTCTTCTGGGGTGGCAGCTGCTGGCTGGCCTCTGCCACCAGAGGCAGGGACTGTTGGCTGACCCACGTAAGCTGGAGTTGTAGGTAAGGAAAGAGAGTCTTTCTTTTTCTCTGCTTATGCTTTTAACACCAGGAGTGTGTGTGGTGTCTGCTCACAGGCTGGCTCCTGCCATAGCTAGTCGTGTTTTGGAGAGGATTCCTCAAAATTACACAGATGCTCACAGATGCTCACCTGCTTAAGAAGGGGTGCCCCATGCCAGCCCAAATCCTGGAGTGGGTGAAATGCAAAGTGCAGACAGAAAACCCTAACAAACTGGTGCTTTAAAGGGGAAACTGCAGTCCTTGCTTCTCAAGGCCAAGACACAGGCACAGCCCTCAGATGCTGGTGCATACTGAGTAGTTCAGCTACGTTACTGCCTTTTGAATTACTGACCCTGAGCACAGCATCTACGGCAGTGACAGCCACGGGGGCTTTTGGCAGCCTGAGCAAAAGCCTGTGGTCACTGAAGCCCATGCCATGCTCACTGAACTGGTAAAATTACTGGAGCTGGTTTGCTTAAGTGATAGCTCAATAATGTTTATTAGTTGTGGTTGCAGTGCAAACCTGCCCCAGGGAAACCCAGGCCAGAAGTTTATCCATCAGCACTTTCACTGCTGTGAAGCGTTCAATGGCATGGAGTTTGTGGGTTGTCTAGCAAAAGCCCCAAGCCCCCTCCATGTGCTGCCGTGTATAGTAACATTGTTTGTGCGGTATTATCTGGGATTGCATCTCCAATAAGTACAGTATATTATCAGCATACTATAGCACTATTATGTATAATTATGTATGTTTATAGATACCCCATCACAGACCAGCATGATTCTTGGTTACATTTGTGATATACTGCTTGTTGCATCACATTCACAAATGATACACTACCTGTAATTAGGCACATTTAAAGATACAGGCTGTACTTACTGAGCACTATAGTATTTGCATCATCAATCAGAGTCATCCTGTTGATAGTCCAGCTAATGTCTATTTGCTTAATGTCTTTGAATCTTTAAACATCTGTCTTTTAAGTAGGGGGTGCCTTACAATGGATTCATCCAGTAGTTAGATCTGACTTCAGGTCTAACACAGGTTGGTGAGGCACTGGCACAGGTTGCCCAGGGAAGCTGTAGATGCCCCATCCCTGGAGGTGTTCAAGGCCAGGCTGGATGGGGCCTCGGGCAGCCTGATCTAGTGGGAGGTGTCCCTGCCCATGGCAGGGGGGTTGGAACTATATGATCTTTAAGGTCCCTTCCAACGCAAACTATTCTATGATTGTATGACTTACACAACTGATTAACATAGTCGATGAAACCCTGGGTTCACGAGCCACTGACGAAGGTATTGGCTGCTTCTGAGGGGCCAGGGTTTCAACACATGCGGCTGATCTTACGCGTCCACCAAATTCAGCTTATTTAGGAAGAGCTCTGTTCTTTGATGGGTTTGAGGTCACTGTAGATATGAACTCTGTCTTCAAGTGAAAGGCTGGATGAGGGGCTGTAACACCACCTAAAATCTGTGATGGCAGGTGTAGCTCCTCTATATTGCTTGCTCAAGGGCAAGGATTCTTGGGTCTCCAAATACCATTGGTCTGCTGAGCTCCTTCGGTCCTTTCCCTAATGTCTATTGAATCGCTTGTCTCTCCATACTACATAATTTAGGTCTGGTTGAGTACAGAGTATTTTATTTATTTATGCATTCAAATTTTTAAAATGCATCTCTAGGCATCCTAGCAGTACACTGGGCGCCTACCACATAAATTAAAAATAACAGCATAAACTTAGACAAAGGACTATCCATAAATAACTCCTCCTCAATTCACACCCTCAGCAATAGCCTTAGCTTGGAACAGGGAAATAGATGGGCTTTACAGCCTCTTGGGAAGGTTAATAAATCTGGGTGCTGATGAACCAAAGGGGAAAATGTGTTTCAAAATTGAGGTGCCCCTCTCTATCCTCTTTGTGGAGACACCTTGCCTTGAACTCTTCACCTATCCTGGTCCTGAGTGTGAGATCAGATCCTGCTGGCCAACTTAGAGCTTGAAACACAGACTGTCAGGGACATCTCACGCTGCTACCATGCTGCAAACTAGGTGACCACATTCTGATCACACGAATATCTTAATTTTAAATAACTTTTGTCCACAGCTTAAGAAGTGATTTAATCTAGCAATTTATTTAGGTATCTAGTCTAGTTCACTTTAGAGATATAGCTGGATAGTCAGAAGATAGCTATTCACCCTTTTCTAAATATGAGGTACTTTTTATAGATGTCAGATTGAGCACAAAAATCACTGGTTAGTTTTGAAAAGGTAAGTCTGCGTGTGTGAGTGTACAGGGGAAAACATCCTCTTTAGAAGTAATTCGCTGAAAACAGTTTTAGTATTTTGTTCCTGCCTATGGCAATTTATGAAACACAAATGAGATATTGTACCAGTAGCAATGCTGAAATAAATCACTCTAAAAACAGAACTGAAATTTTATTTCATTACTAAAGTAAATATAAAAGTGCTTTAGCACAGTTTCAAATTAGATTGGGGTTTGGTCAAGCTTGTTATAAATCCAATGATTGTAAAGCAAATGGCTTGAGATGAACTCTCAGTAGAGCGCTGTTGAGAACACAGCTAATGGGATGCTGTGCGCTGCAGAGCAATAAACAGAGAGAAGCAAACGGATGGCTTTTGTGCCTGCAATACAGGAATCAAAGGCAGTGATAGAGCATGCTGTGTATGCATCTGCTGTCCAGTTCCTAAAAGGATGCTGAGAAAAACAGAGACGGGGACAGAACATACCTCCAAAACTGACTCAGGTTCTGGATAAAATGGTTTCCTCTGAATAAGCAGGGTGGTGGCGGATGAGCTCAAACTGAGGTCCTACAGCCCACCTATAAATGATGCTGGAAGACCACTGAGGAGAGCAAAACATAGGACGGAAATGCCTGCAGAAGGTGGAGTCCTCTGTGCCTGTAAAAACCAAGTGGTGAGACACACAGTGGTGGTTCTACCTCCTCTAGAGCAGGACTGAGAGCTGACTTGGGGTACCCCCACTGGTAGTCCTATACCAGCAACTACCCAGGGCTCACTGGGAGCCAATTGTACAAACTCACCTGTGCAGAGAGATCCTCTGGTACCACAGGCTCTTTCTCAGAGGTGAAAGTGTATAACAACCAGCTGCTGGGAGCAGATGTTCATGCAAGAAATGTGGTGCAACCCACAGCAAGAATATTGATGTGAGAAACACAGTGCAAGCCACAGCAAGAAAGTAGCAACTGGTTGTGGGTGGAAGCTGGGTAAGATTCATCTGAGGGACTTTGGGAGAGGCTTGACAAACGACTGTTGCCTGCAACATTCAGAGTGGGTGCTCCTGCCCTGGTGCAGAGGGATGGGCATGGGGAGCTAGGGGTGCTCCCTCTAGCCTACACGACCATCATCATTTTCTTGCCCTCAGCTTGCAAAGCGACTGCTGAGCTGCTTCAGTAACATGCTGAGTAATCATCTCACTGCTGAAGCCAGTGGTGCCTTGGGTGACTGGGTCCTGCAATGTTTCTCTCACAAGAGCAAGCCCTACGTTACCTGTTAGTGATTGGCTTCAGCTCATTTCTGATTTCTCACAGGGGATGGTAGCCAGCACGCTGCCTGGCAAGCTGGCAGCACCCATGCCCACAGCAGCTGCCCTTGAAGGTATGGCCCCTCCTTCACTTCCATGGGTCTTCAATGGAACTCCTGCTGGAAAAGCCAGTATGACAGTGCTTGCTTATTTGGGGGCTTTACAGCCCTAACGCCAAACTCCCTTCTGATTACTGAGAAGGCAGGACTTGATCTCCTCAGAGAGTTGTAAACCTCTGCTAAACAACATGCTTTTCCTCCTCAAAAGGAATACTTTCAAGCTGGTAGAGAGGGAGCTCCCTTATTGTTATTAACGCACGCTGGGCACACTCAGGGGCTAATTCAGAGCTATGAAAGTGATTGGACAGATGTTTGTTGGTGTGTAAAATCCTGCATTATAATGACCAATAAATAAGTTCTGCTGCTGAATTGGGAAGATTGAAACTACAATTAAAAGCAATGTCATAGCAGGGTAGATGACATAATCCGTGCAAAATTCCAGAACTGCCATGTTTTCAATATGCTGTGCTATACCCTCCTCTTAAAGAACCTGCACTGATGTAAATGAGCATTACACATGTTCATCAGCTGAACAATTAGCTCTGTGGAATGACTGATTCATTATAAAATGGTTTCTTTTGGAAGAAAAAGAAGTTTTTGTCTATTTTTTATAAGTACCACAGGAAAACTCCATTTATTTATGCCTGCCTTTGTTTGACAGTAGTTTCTTTGTTCCTCTCTGCTCAAGCTCTTCCAGTGCCAGTTAGCAGCAACATTTGGCAATGGTACCCAAATGACAGCAAAAGAAAGGAGAGGCAAAACCATTGTCAAGAAGGAAAATGAAATGTATGCCTAACAAATTAGAATTCAAGCTACATGTTTAAGCAAAGAAACTAAAGGCATAAACATTTAAAGTTTTTCTTCAAGCATGTTTACATTTTCTAGTCATTCGAGCCTGCCATTTTCCAGTGCAGGTTTTATTCCTCCCTTCAAGCTGTCCCTAACTCTGTGCCTTACCTCTGGTTGGAAGAAGTCCATCCTAAAGACTGGGCTGGTGTTTTGCTTTACAGCTGTGGTCTAGAAGGAGGTGGTATTTAATGGACACAAACAGATTTGTATCTGTTAGGTCTTAACTGAATGCACGAAGCAATCAGCGATTGTTGTTGACCATGGATACCAGTCTACAGGCTGCTTTTAACGCATCATCTGCTCTTAAATTAATGAGCTGCCCCAGGAAGCCATCCCATAGAAGCTGACACAAGAACCTGATACCCTAGTGCCTTCTGCGACTGTAAAGCCCTGGCACTGGGAGCTCATGCTTACCACCACCCACCACCTCCCTGTCCTAGTCACCAGCAGCTCAATGCAGCCAGAAAGAGCGTTTACCTGGGCAATGCAAACCTGCTTAGCCCTAAATTGAAGAAGGCAGCTCCCTTTTGTATTGGATATGAAAGTTGAATGTGTCTGCTCTTGCTGAGTTTTGGGATGAAGTTTCTCAGACCTAGCATAGTTCAGGGCTTCCCCGTAGCCCTAAATTGATGCGGTGTTTTGTAAGCTATAGGAAAGTCAGGCTTGCAGGCTGAAGTTATTTGAGAGGCTTGGGACACCTCTGACTCTCGTAGTTCACCTATAATTTCTGTACACTGCCTCGCCAGGTGTTTTCTCTATAAAGGTATTCCATAAAATGAATTTCAGGTGAACTTATTCATTTCCAACATATACTGAATGCTCTGGATGTCATCTCTGAGAAGACGTCTAATAACATTGGAACCGCTTGTGTTACAATACTGTCTGCCCACTTTGTAAGCTATTTGTCCCACAAGGCTTTATAAGCATTCAAACAGACAAGTTGTCTCTTCCCTGGGATTAATTTCGGTATTTAAACTCACTATCCAAGAAAGACACAGCCAGGCCTGAGGATTTTTAGATATATGGTAAGGAGTATGTTTTCATGTTCTGAGGTATCTTTCTTTTTTTCATTTAACAAGAAATCTATGGAAAGGAGGGGAGAATTCTCCCAAGTGAGTACAAGAGCACATATCTGCCCACTGACAAATTAAAAGGAAGGTGCTAGACAGAAAAAAAAAGACATAGGTTCTTCCTTTTCAAAGTTTCCCTCTGAAACTTCATAGAGTATTTTCACTAACAGAATAGCAATTCACAGTGTATGGAAGAGGTAGGAATGAGAACAGATGCACAGGGGGGAATCAGGAGCATGCTAGAGTCTGAAAATTTGCTGTTCATCACATAATTCAAGACACAATAGGCATAAATAAAATGGGATGTGAAAAATCAATATAGGTAAATAGTAAAGGGTACTTTGGGGGACATTGATGAAGAAAGGTGTAATTGCTGCTGAGGAATGTTTAGAAATAACTGAGATAAGAGGCATTAAGACAATGGTATATGAGACTGGCTCACAATGATTCAAATCAAAGGCTGATCCTAGCTCTTTTGATAGATTAAAGTATGGTTAAACAAGTTTCTGGCTGGGATGGCTGAGATAAATGTCTTCAGAGGGCAGAGCAGAGTCTACATTTTGCTGTTTCCTGGGTTTCCCTGCATTTACAGCCCTTCCAGCATCCCTTGCAAGTTAACTTTAACCTTTCCTGGGGAGTCAAGCAGAGCTCTGCAGTGGGTCTGGTCCACCACACTCCTTTTCACATCTGTCCAATCACACTGGTTTCAGCCTGGCATCGAGGCAGCCCTCAGCCAGGCATCCACAGTGCAGGCTGTTGGGTGCTGCTCTTGCCCTGCATCAAAAAGGCATTTGGATAATGTCCAAAATTGCGGTCTGACATCTCCCAGCTGTTTGACAAAAAGATCAGCTTAGGGATGAAGGCTCATCAAAGAGCCTACATTGCTCTGCATGGAGGGATGGCAAGGGACATCAGACAGCGTGGCCTCACAGAGCTGTGAGCTACATTTGGGCTCAGCCTGGTGCTCACAGTGCTTGTCAGTGCTGTTTGGAGTTCTCGCCTGGATAGAGGCAGGGCCTATGGTTTCACTAAATCCTCAAGTAAGGTGAAAGCAGTTCCCAAACAGGGAGAAATGCAGATGTCTGTTCGTAGTGCAACTGCTTAGGAAGAAACCAGAAGTATTGATGAGCTTGAGTGATGCAAGGTAAAGGAGAGAAAAGACATGACGTGGGCTGTTAAGAGATGAGAAGCACAGACACAGTCCATCCACCAATTTTATATGCCAAACAGTAATAAATATCACAGGAGATAAAACAGGACACTGTTTAGATATCCAGCACAGAAAATAATCAAGATTTAGAGAAAGACATAAATAAAGTGTAAAATGTCACCCCAGAGAAGGGAGATAGGTGTCACAGGGTAGAGGGGAATGAGTGCAAGGAGTAACATGCACGCATGCGCACACAGAGACAAACACAAAAAAGCAAAAATAAAGAATGAAAGAACTATTATGCAAGAGGTTAAGGTAAATAAGAAACTCTTCAGATATGCAAAGGAAAAGCTCTTGGGAGGAGACAGCAAATTTACTTGCAAGACACAGTAAGGATAATTTATTGATGTGGGTTGGCTACTGGTAAATGGAAAAAAAAATAATTAACTGTTTGCCTTCTCCAGAGGAAAGTAGGATGAGAGAGGTCAGGGCCTATCCTACACTAATTTACATTGTGGGAGGACAAAAAACGTTGGGAGAAAACAAGGGAAGCATGGTCTGACAATCAGACTGCTGAAGAAGTGATGAATCTCTGGGGGGAGGTCGATGAAGTGCAGGAGACCAGAGCTATTTGAATGCAGGTTGACAGGAGGCAGGCATGGAGGGTGGGAGGATGGGGGACCCTCTGCAGCAAGGCTAGGGCATTGCCAGTCTTAATGAAACCAACTATTAAATGACTCTCTGATTCGATACCATAGTACCAAACTTCAGCGGTGTCTGTGGCATTCCCAGCACTAGGTCTTATCCTAAGAACCACCTTCAGCTATGTTGCCACTCCAGCTGCATGTCAAGGGCTGGAGGACTTAGGGAAAATGCGTGCCGATGCCAGTGGGGAGATGAGCTGTGGTAAGACCCAGAAGCTCTGCCAACCAGTGGGAAAGCTTGGTGGCAGCCACCAAGGCAAGGGGCAGGCCAGGATGGGAACAGCAAGAGCGCTCCATCAAAAAGGGGCTGGGCAGTTGTTGGAACCATGCTTGGGCCAAGGGGAGGCAGACGAAAGTGCAGATGGCTAAGTGGCTCTATCTGGAATGGTGATAACCCTGTTACACACAAATTTAAGAATTAATAAAATCCAGTATTGTGCAGCTTTTGTGATCAATTTGGTGAGCCAGTTTATCAGGCTTGCTTAACTCTTCCCTCAAATCTGCGCTATCAGACTATCAGTCCCCCCTTTTATGTCTGTGTAAGCTCCAAGGGCAGACACTCTATCCTATGAAAAGGATAGTGTTCAAGAAACTGGTAAATAATCAGTGCCAAACAGAGGCAAAATCATCCCTCATTTGGTTTTGGAGGACAGCTCCCAACTGTATCTCTGTGTTGGTCCCTGGAATGCTAAAAGGAAAATGTTGCTCATCTGCTCCGAGTTTGGACCCTGCCTCTTGCCTTCTCCAGGAAGCCCTGAACTGGCTGAGGACCATGTTCCAGTGGCTTTCCCTCCCCTACAGATCCATCTTGATGGTAGCCTCACCAGCCGCATGTAGCTCTGATGAATACTGGTAGCAGCACTTCTATTATAAAAATAGTATACTAAGTTGCTGGGGTAGAAAACAGTTGTACTGAAATAAAAGGCTGCAGCACCTCTTGATACTTATTCCCTAGGTCAGCTCCTAAGGCTTCCCTCTTGTTTCATCCAGCTAAATATATGTGTCCAGCTGCTTGTGCAACTTTTGGTGGTAAAAGGCAATTTGCAGGAAAAAAAGCCCTGCTCCTGTGTGCTGCTCCCACCTGCCAGGATGCCTGCTTCTGGACAAGCCCTGCTCTTAAATGTGCATTTTCTCCCTGGAGGCCTATTTCCTCAGCAGTTTCCAGTGATTCATAAACTTTACCCAGACACCAGTTTTCACCACATGCCCTAAAGATTAATGGTGTCACAGTTCTGCATTAGAAATGCTGGGTAAAGCCCTCTCCTTCGCAGACAGGAAACTCATGGAGCTGGGAATCTAAAGACTAGCCTTGCCTTAAGAGCAACTCACATCCTCCCTATAAATGGACCGCTTCCTCTAGATCCACAAAGCAGCTTTCAAGCAGTGGCTCATAATCCTTCGTGCTCTGATGTGTTTCATAGAAACACCTAAGTGGTGGTCTCGCCTTCTGGGGACATAGGAGGGAGGAAAACCTGGGAAGTTCAGCCACTGCCCGGGGGCGCCACAGCCATAGGAGGGATTGGAAGGGAAGGCTTTAAAGCTCCCAGCTCTCCTAGAGACTGTGCCTTAAAAACTTTCCTTTTTATTCTTTGTTTTGTGATTTCTCACCTGATGCTCATCCCTTGAGTCACTTGGCAATACTCTTCGTCCTCTGCTCTTCTCAGGGGAGCCTGTGGATCTGCTAACATCCACAAAGCTCTGACCAGGATAAAAGCATGAGTTTGACTTTCACCTTTGTGTTTGTGGGAAAGCTTTTCGGGTGCAGTCTAAGGTGTGAATACAGTGCAGCTATACTAACATAAGCCACCCAGCAGATACTTCCATTTTGCAATAAAAATGCTTTTTTTTTTAATATAGTTAAACTCAGGAAAGAGATGAACAGCATATGAAGAAGGCAGTTATATTACAATACTAGTGTCCACATGGAAGTAATTTCTGGTCATGTGCTAGACTACCTGGCAAAAATTCCCTGTGTAGATAACGTCTACAGTATTTGATTGTTTGGGATGGAGCCTGAGCTCATCTGAGATGTTCAGACAGTTTTTATCAGACTCTGAAATCTTAGGAGAAGAAAAATAAACCATAAAGTAAAGAGATTCCAAATTTGAATAAGCTGGAAAAGTAAGTGCCTGCACCTCCTCTCCACAAGATACTCTCATCTTTCATTTTATTTGAACTGTTCTGCTACGTTTTATGGTTTTATTTTTAAAATATCTCATTGAGGGAAAGAGTGTATTTTATTTCATATTTTCAGTTTTTCCTGCCCTGTTCAACAAGGGAAAGAAAAATACTGGAGCATCTTACCTCTTCCCACTAAAGTAAGTCCAATCAGGAGGACAGTGAGAAGATGTGATTTCCCATGGGAGCCTTCCCATACCTGGGAACATATGTGGTTTGCTTGTGGGTCCAGCTCAGGCAGGCAGCAGCCATTTACCAGCCCTACTCTTCAGGTAACCACAGCTCAGGCAAAGGCAGACTCCAGCTTTATTGGGATCAGATGTGAATTCTGCTTGGGGTGTGAGGTGCGTCTTTCCCCCATGCTACACTGGGACATCCTGCCTTTTTACCACTCTCCTATTTTTTCACAGGGTAGTGGTGCCGTACCCTCTCTGTGCTTGCCACAAGGATGCTGCATAGCTCCTGTCTGCCCTGGATCCAGTGCATCCCTGCTCTGCTAAATCCCAGTTCATGCACCCTGAGGACCTGGCTTGGTAGGAACAGTGTAGGCATTCTGCTCACTGTGTTCACCTCCTGCATAACTGCAGCAGGCTGGGTAGCCTCACCAGTGGGGTAAAATTTGTGACCCCATGTATCTCGGTGCCTTGTACCCTTTTAGAGGGGTCTAGGACAACTCTCTGTGGCCAGTTCTCTGTGGCCAACTCTTTGTCAGATAACTCTCTGCAGGGACAACTCTCCACAAGGACATTTCTAACCCTAAGCCTGACCTTAAACTTAATGAGAACTCTAACCATAAACCTAAACCTGACCCTATTAACTCTAATCCTAAGCCTAACCCTAATTCTAATGACTTCCTGTGGACAGTTTTCCCAGAGGAGAGGTGTCCCTGCAGAGAGTGGGCCATGGAGAGTTGTCCCTTCCTGCTTTTAGAGATCTGAGAATATCAGAGGTGGGCAGATTCAGCAGAGGACCTGCCGGAAATCCCTGCCCAGTTAAAGTATCAGCTGGGAGTCAAGCGGGGTACCCTGGGGCATCTTGAATGGCACTAGACACGTATAATTAGACACTGGAATCCCACCCACTGAGTCAGCAAAGCCCTTTCCCAGCAGATCCACTCCCTGGTGACAGGGCAGGGCAAAAGCGATGAAGCATGCCAGCATGTCCCTGTGTGTCACTTCTAAGCGTGCCCTGAAGGTAGCCGTCACAGGAAATTCCCGCAGCATGTAAGAGAGAGAGAGAGCCTTTCAACAAGTTTATTTTTAACCATCCTGTAGAGCTGTATCATCGCCTGGGAATACTGTAGGCTTTTTTGGGGATGCTGCCATTCTCAATGGGTTCTTCAAAAGGAAAAAAAAAAATAACAGGACTTTTATATTATTTGCTTTCTCTTTGTTAGACTATGTTGGCTGCCATTTGTAAGTATAGTTTGCTTTTAATACTGCATGGAGTCATGAAGGCTGCCTGGGCTTTTGTTGGGCAGGTATGGTAAAGAAAGGGTCTGCCATCTCTAATAACATGGTACACAGACTATATGAATGAGGAATATATATATTTGGAATGAAAGTTGGCTTTCCTTGGTGTAGGTTGTTTTCTAGCCTCTAGACACTTTAAACATATTGCAGGGGCATGGGGAGTTGCCTTATTTTCTTGCTTTGTGAAGCAAAACTGAAGTGACTGAGCCCCAGAGCATCTTAACCCCAGGGAGTCAGTGGGCTGCTTTAACTGCAGTTACCCAGGAAAGGGGGGCTGTTACAGCTCTCCATACTACTGGTCTCTGGTGCCTGAACACAGCTGTTTAAGATCTGCAGAAGCTGAGTCCTGCAGGATGGGAAAAACCTCTCGTGGGGCTAGCCTAATCTTGAGTGTTTGGGTTTTGTGCCTGAAATGCTCTGCTGCGTGTCCTTTCCCAGCTCCACAAAGGTTGAGTACAACTTTTATTTCACCCATGAGCAAAAAAGAGAAGGCACCAGTGACTTGTGTTTTATTAAAGCCAGGCCAACTGCTTGGGGCCTTCCTGTGACAGGAATTATCAATCTTAAATATATATAGTAGAACAGGCTGGTTTTGCCTAGGGCCTGAAGGATGAGCGAGGCATTGCGCTGCTATGTGCCTTGTGTAAACATCCATCCTTTGGTGCCTGTGTGTCTGGGGCAGGGGAAAGGTTTCTGGCCTGAATGCTGCCCCTTCACCATGAATGTTTCTCCCAGTGATGCTGAGGTCAATTGCACACATGAATGAAAAGCAGCATACAACTCTAAATACAACATTGCGATGGGAAGGGGGTGCTCGGAAGCTGTCACAGTTTCTCAGTTCCCAGGCTATTCCTGCATTCCCCTCGCTCAGGCCAGCAGCCCCCAGGAGCTTGCACCTACCCTGCAGTGAGCTCCCTGAGCATCCCTAGGTTTTTAGCAGGCACCTGCCTGTGCCGCATGGGATCCCCTGGTACCCAGCACAGGCTTCTCTCTTTCCCTCCAGTCACCAGATGCACAGGAGATGGGCTGTGGTTCAGTGGTTTCCTTTCGGCTCTGAGCCTTGGATCAAAACGCTGCAGCACTACCTGGTACTAGAGCCCAGCAGAGCCATGTCCTGCAAAGCCCTGATTCCCTGGGAACTCACTCTGCCAGTTCAGAGTTGCCAGGAGCTCTTTGAAGGCTGTGGTATTGTCTGTCTTCCCAAAGCCCCCACAAAGGCAGCGTAAAAGCAGACAGGCGTATTTTGCTCTTTAGCTACTTCATCACAAATACCCATGCCTGCTGCCAGGCAGGCTGCTAGTGGAGGGAGATGCTGCAGTCGTGAACGGGAGGGGGAAGCACCTCACTTTTTGGGGGATGCATCCTCAGCCAGACAGGAATCTACCTTCTTTTGTTCACAATGCTCTACAGGCTCGGAAGAAGAAATTATTTTTTAATATTTACCCCATGTGAAAGCAGGATCTAATTCCTCCCTCCTTAAATCAAAAGCAGGTTGACAAGGCAAGAATCCAGTTTTGCCTCGTCTCAGATCACCATCTCAGGAGTATACAAGGCTTTAAGATCATTGCGCCTCTGTAGCTTCCAGCTAAGAGAATGACATCCAGAACAAACACCAAAATTGGTTAAAAAAGATCGCTTAGAGAATAAAAGCAGGTCGGGGACAACTTTCCATCCCAGATTAAATTAGTGAAATTGCATCAGCCCTTTCCTCTTAGGATAAAGTTGCCAAGGGGCAGTTTGGTTTGCTCTTCCTTATACACTTGATGTGTTTTTTGGTCTCGTTCTCCAGTCACCACGTGACCTGACGGCTGCCTTTCCTTCTGATGCAAGGGCAGCTCTGAGTGGCTCCTTCCTCTGTGCCGAGTGCCTCCACAACGAAAGGAGCCAAAAGGATCCTTGGCACTTCTGTCATGCTCCTTTTGATGGCTGCACAGCTCTTTTCATGTCTTGAAAGACAAGAGCAGAGAGGGCAGGATGCAGACCTAGCCCCTGGCCACCCTCCTCTTTGCCAGGACAGTACCTTTTTCTGCAGGACAGAGATCAGTGTCACACACCAAATTTCAGATGGTATTTTGCAGCAATGCTTCTTTTCTGGCAGTTAGGATGTGTCCCAGCCATCTGTTAGTGCAACTGCTAATTGTCCGGAGAGCCTCAACAGAATGGCTGATAACAGTCCCAGAATTTCATAACTGCTAAACAAGTACAGACTGTGTATAAACATGGATTCTGGGCTGCCAAGCCGTTAGCTTTTGTTCATTTGCTGGTTAGAAGGCACCTTTAATTTATATTTTTTTTTTTTTACGTATTACAAAGCAAGAAATGCTTAGCATTTATTTAATTAGCTTGGCTACAATACAGGCATTCCATGATTACAAACTGAAGTCAGCAAAAGCCTAATGTGAGTGGTACTTTTTTGTACCACTGGAAATTAAAAATCAGTTGCACTAGGATTAAATTGATTCCGGGTGGTTTCTGTTGAGTAATTATGTTCAAAAACTGTCTGCCAGTCCAATTTGCTATCGAATCTCACTTTATCACTAGCATTCCACCTGCAGGTGCATAGACAATATAAACCAAACACCCTATAAAATTATCATCCTTTTGTAGGAATGTAATGCTGATTGTTTATTATCTGATTTAATTTCTGGTGGTTAAATCTGAGCAGTCTGATTTAGCAACAGTTTAAATCAACCTCACAAATATTTGAATGAATTGATGTAACAATTAATGAGCAAAATAGCATGGAGCAAAGTCAGCTTTTCTGCTGCTTAAATCAGGGGGCCCAATTCCTGTCCCCTAGGAAGTGGGATGTCCCCATGACAGCCTGGTGCTGGACAACAGCTGAAAGGATCTGTGGTCCATGTGATGTCTGGACGGAGCCAGGCAGCCTGGTCTGCTGGGCCATCACTCTCAGCAATGCTGTCCTTCTCCAGAGAAGGGCACCGTCAACATATGGAAACTTCGTGCAACCTCTCCTCTCTGTGGGGCCACCAAGGGCAGCCCTGGGGTGAATGTGGGCCTGCAACCCAGTCCCAGATTTGTGCTAATACACCTTAAAGCAGGATTACAACCCCCAGGCTATGCTGACTGCTGAGGGTGAAGACTGAGGCTGGCTGTAGTGCAGGAGGTAGGCTGCACTGGCACACAGTACTGCTGCTCTGGGGTTTCAGGGTACCTCTCCTTTCTCAGGGACGCTGGAACAAGCTTGTCGAAGAAAATGAATTTATTTACTGAGGGGGTAAATTCAGCCGGGCATTAGAGCAGCTCTAACATAGCACTGTCTGCCTTTATTTATCAGAGACATTGGATGGAGTCAATATTGCCGATATGCTTTTGGTCCTCTGTTCTCCAAGTTGTGAGGTGCCATCCCTGTTTGCAAACAGGTGGAGGCAGCTCCTGTGGTGATGGATGGGAGCTGTGCCAGCTGATGTAGCCAGGATGGGGAATCCCATCTTGCACAACTCTGCAGCCTGGATGTTTCTGAGCATCAGTTGTGACACTTTCAGCTGTCAAAGAGGACTGAGTGCAGACTGTGTCATTCTGGTGGTATTTTTGTTCCTAGTTGTCTTGCTTCCCTTCTATGCAGCACACTGTAGCTAGTAGCAATGTTGTTGACAAAGAGGTGACTCATTTCCACCACCAAATCTCTCTCGCACAATGCATCTATATCCTGTTTAATTTCACACCTATCCTGTTTGCTTAGTTATGTAGCCTTACTGTTCTATTTGGTGTATTTTAGATCGCATTTTAAGGGGTGAGTTTTATATTATATTACATTATACTATATGCTAATTTTTCATTTAATTTTAACTTGGTAATACGTTTATACTGCAAACAGTTAGGAAAATGATTTATAGAGCATTTTAACTAGATGTGTAATTTGAGGATACAGATTCAATACGCTATACAAAGCCTTCTGGGGCAAAATTGCTGTGCCCTTAGTTAGGTAAATGGGAGTTTGCTTAAGCGAAGAATTATTTGTAACCCAGGGAGTATTTTGGGACTACTGTTTAATTACGATAACTACTATTCATAAGTCACTAACTCGGATGCTGTGCATCCTGGCTTTGCTGCAGATGTGCACTGCAGTATTGAGCAAGGAGTACACAACCTGAGCTGCAAATCTCTTACTCACCCACACAAGTGGTGAGTACCACTTACTCATGCTACTGAGTTTTCCACAGGAGTAATGAGAAGATGAACACCCCCATTCTCAGCCAGGAGTTCCTCAGGTGGAAGGGTGCTATCAGAACAGAAGTCACATTGCTTCACTATGTTGGCTATTCTTTTGGCCTGAGCTAATGTGTTGCACCCTGCAGAGGGTCAACCTCAAAGCGCTGGGAGCTTTGTACATCTCCCTGTCAGGACATCACTCAACCTACCTGTTGAACATCCTTCTACGAGCCAGAATCCTCCTAGCTTTGTTTTCTTTATCTTCCCAACCATTTCATAGAATCATAGAATAGTTAGGGTTGGAAGGGACCTTAAAGATCACACAGTTCCAACCCCCCTGCCATGGGCAGTGACATCCCACTAGAGCAGGATGCCCAAGGCCCCATCCAACCTGTTCTTGAAAACCTCCAGGGCTGGGGCATCCACAACATCCCTGGGCAACCTGTTCCAGTGTCTCACCACTCTCATAGTGAAGAAATTCTTCCTAATGTCCAGTCTAAATTTGCCCCTCTCCAGTTTATACCCATTCTTCTTGTTCCAATCCCCACAAGCCTTTATGAATAGTCCCTCTCCAGCTTTCCTGTAGCCCCTTCAGGTACTGGAAGGTCACTGTAAGATCTCCTCGGAGTCTTCTCTTCTCCAGGCTGAACAAGCCCAACTCTCTCAGCCTGTCCTCGTAGGGAAGGTGCTCCAGCCCTCTGATCATCTTTGTAGCCCTCCTCTGGACCCGTTCCAACAGCTACATATCCTTCTTACATTGAGGATTCCAGAACTGGACACAGTATTCCAGATGAGGTCTCACATTTGCTACTCTGGAACACACTGAAACTTCAGAGCCTTTAGATTACTCCTATACTTACTATATATACTCCTATAATGGAGAAGCTGAAGGAATGGAAAGGGACAAGGGGAAAATCAGAGGGAGATGCTTATATTATACTGCAGATCTTGACAGTCTATGAAGGCCCCATAGCAGGCTGGATGGACAGTTTCCAGTCTTCCCCACTGTGCCTGCACTATATAGACTAAAAAGTTGCTCTCTTGTCTCTCTTTCTGTAGCGGATTTTAGTACTGCAAATACTGATCAGATGAATAACAATGAAAGAGACTGTTCAGAGCACCCAGAGGTTTTGTAGGTGGTATAATTTGGCTTGCTGTGAACACCTGTATTTAAAATTTCCAATTTCGGTGTGGAATTAAATTTTGACCCCATCAGCATACCTGACTTAGCACTACTGGCAGGTTTGCTAACCCTTTATTTAATGTTCTGATCTACTGTTTGTTTCAACTTTAGCAAAACCCTTCCTTTTCTTCAGTAAAGTGTAGCAGCCAAACTAAACAAATATCAGAAAATCCTTTTAACTGCGTCCACTTCTTTAGTTTGAATGCCCAGAGCTTCCCACCCTGTCATGGCACCGCTTCTATGCTGCAGCCTTGCAGCAAAGGGATCTCATTTCTGCTGAACCTGGCGTTCATGACCACTAAGAGCCCTGCTGTGCTCGAGGAGTTTGACTTTCCCATTTCTGTTTACTCCCATGTAAGCAGAAGAGGAGCATTTTAGCAGCTTAAAAAGTCGGCTTCCCTGCTTTCCCACCAGGAGCTGAACAGCAGAGGGTCTAGCCTTTCAAGGCACAGGATTGGTGGGAGAACCAAGCCCCTGGATGCAATAACACTTGGTCCACCCCTCAGGGTGAAGATCATGGCTCAGCTGCCCCTAAGCCGGGCAGCTGGGCACAAAGAGCCATGCAGTGAGTTGCCTTCTGAATGGGTCCATGGAGCAGCAGAAGCAAGTTTTTAGATTTTGGGATGGCTTGGAAGGAGCCATGCATGTAGGGCAGAAGGAGAATCCCATCTGGGTGCCCCTTCTCCTTCACCCAAGGCATCTGCTCATTCTAAATCCCCCTGTGCAGGCTAGGAAGTACTCTCAGAAGCCACGGTGAGTTAAGGGATGTGGTAGAGCATGTACAGCGTGGTGGCCAAACTGGGACAGGCTGCCATGAAAGGGGCCATTGGGAGACACAGACACCTTCCTACCCACTGGAATGCATTGCTTTGCACATGGCTTGGGTATGACCAGAAAGTAGGTGTCCTGGAACTGAGCTTTCTACAGCCCTTTGAGACTGGCCAAAATCTGCCCAAAGACCTGCACTGAAACATCCATTTCTCTACTCATAAAGTGGAGAGAGGCCTGAAAATGGTGATGTAACCCCAGGCAGAGCTGGCTGTGTTTGCCAGCAGGTAGGACAGCTCGCAGCAGTAGCCCCAGCAGCCGCCCCACGTGCTGTCTGGCAGACAAGACTAATACCCTGTGAGCTGTGCCCACAGAGGCACCTTGCTCTCAGCAGCTGGGTCCTGCCTGCAAATGGATGCCATACCTCGGCTCCATGGGTTTCAGGTAGCTGCTCATTTCCTTCTTCATTCCTGCTCTGCTGACCTTCTGGTTCATGGCCTCAGTTCCAGAGGCTGCATTTGCAGTCATCTCTGAAGCACAGGATCACACGCTCCTAAATTAAGTGTAAAGTCAGAGGCTAAGCAGAGATTAGGGATCAGGTATTTTAGTCAGTGGACATCCTAAGAACTTGATCTGAATGCCTCGGCTTAAAATAAATAACCCATTTTGAATCAGGTTTTGCTTGTGACAGACAGACCTCCACAAACATAGGAGATGAGGAGCAGGAGAGGAATGAGGCAAGGCTTTAGAGCAAATCCTCCACAGTCATGCATGGCAGTAATACCATACAGAGCAACACAGATTCACTAATACTCACGTTTCTCAGTTTAAGCAATGTGTCCCCGTTTTTCTTCTGCATAGCATGTAAGTACCTCTGTTCCTCTGACAGCTTGGGTTCCTGTGGGACCGTTCCCATAAGGCCAGTCTGGGAGGAGAAAACTCAAGGGAGTAAATGGATTTTTTCCCAGTGGTTTCATTGGCTTTCAAATCGAGCCTAAATTGCTGCTGATGCTAAAAGCACACACACTTTTGCCTGCACACAATTAGCCATGCTCCTTAATAACTTGATCTGATCCCTTTGCAGAACAAACAGTAACACTACTGTTGGGATGATGCCAGGTGATGACAAACCATCCTAGTTACACTTCAGTCGTTCAAGAACACAAACCTCCACTGCTCCTGAATAAGAAAAATAGATCCCTTTTAACTCTAGCAACCAATACCTGCTCCCCTTTAACCTACCTGGTGCTTTCTCCCACAGGATCCTACCTTCCATGCTCTGTGTCCTGTGGGATTCTGAGTGTGCCTGCATCATCTGCACTTACAGCTCAGCTATTAATTTTGTATCTTTCCCCTATGAGCTGTGGGGACTTAAAAGTGTCTTGCAAACATGCTGGTGCTTCAGTTGCCAGTGACAGGCCACTTGCACCGTGCTTAAGCCTCTTTTTTTGCCTGTCCTCAGCATGGCGCACAACAAAGTTGGTTGTTGTGTGTTATTGTGGCATAGAGGATCCAAGGAAAAGCCTCTCCCATGGGCAGTCTGTGATGCCCATGCACAGGGACAGTGCGGCTGGGGCCCTGCTGCTGTGTTACTTTTGTAGATATCAGTTGTAATCCAGTGAAAGAAAAGCCTCCTCACACAGTTTCTGCACCTTTCCTTTGGTCCTGTCAACCTCCCACTCTCCTGGTGCTGATATTCGCTCCTCCCCTGTGCACTCTAACTCATAGGTTAGAGCTTAGCCTCAGTGTGCTCACTTTTGGCTAGTGTTTTTTTTAAGTCAAAGACCAAAAATCTTCTCATTCAACAGGTAGCTGTTGAGGCAGATGCATTTACCAAGTAACACCCTGCTTTCCTTCCTGCAAGACCCAGGACACATATTTCACGGCAAGCTGCTTGTTCCCTCTTCATGCAGCATGCCAGTGTTACCGAACGGATCCAAGCAATTGGCCAGCTGGAGCCACGGGAATCCTGTCTGACTCTTACTGGAGCCAGCTGCCCACAAACGGGTAGTTTGCAACATGGCAACGTCAGCACAGTGCAGACATGAGTGAGAACACAGCACGAGAGTGGCTTGCTTGGATGACAGTGGAGAAGGCAGGAAGAGAAGAGAAGAGAAGAGAAGAGAAGAGAAGAGAAGAGAAGAGAAGAGAAGAGAAGAGAAGAGAAGAGAAGAGAAGAGAAGAGAAGAGAAGAGAAGAGAAGAGAAGAGAAGAGAAGAGAAGAGAAGAGAAGAGAGAAAAGAGAAAAGAGAAGGAAGGAGATTTGCTTTCTCTTTAGCTTGCTGTGGTTCCCAGCAGCATACCCTTGCTGGGAGAGAGAGGAGTCTCTGGTGTTAAGAGATGGTAAAATATGCAGACTAAAAGGTAGACCATCACAGTGCCTTGCTCTCAGCCAAATCCTGCTCTCTTATAGCATCTTTATTGCCTCAAGGCAGCAGGAGCCTTGCACTCATTTCTCATCTCAATTCACCTGCCCTGGCATGCCATCTCTCCTCCTCGCTGGCACCAGGAGGGGGTCTCCCCAGGGCTCCCTGCCTCCATGCAACCATCTAGACAGTTGTGTCATGATACGTTACAACAGCTCTAACCGGGTTAGCCCTGTTAACCCCTCCGAGGTGGGAATACACTAGTGGAAGGGATGCAGTGGTGCACAAAGACTGGTGGTAGGAGCAATTGTGGAGTCAGCAGAGACATTGCAGGGTTTACAAGAAGCATGGGGGAAGGCAGAGTCAGACTTCTAGTCCCTAGGTGTTATCACTGGCGATCGGTTTCTGGGACTCCTGAGGACACTCTGGGACCAGCTAAAGTCCACATATTTGAGCCCGAGGTCTCCAGGGCTGCAGACACAACTTGAGCCCACATAGAGTCCACACCTCACCACAACCACCATGTACAAAGAGGCTCAAGCCTTGTTTCCACTCAGAGGGTTTCTTTCTTCTTCATTGATGTATTGAAAAGAGTAGGATCTCCTGGCATCCCTCAGGACTTCTAGGAAAGGTATTTAAAAGAAAAACCCTTGTATCTGTAGGTTTCCATCAAAATAATGGCGCCTATGATGACAGGGAGAGTATAAACGCTTAGGCAGACAAAGATAAGCATTGGTACTGTGGCTGCCTATTTAAATCAGATCCCTACAAATGCCAGTCTGGACAGGAGAGACCTAAAGCCTTTCTTGCTTGTTATGTGAGCCTAAGCAGAAGACCTTTATTTGAAGCTTTTTTTTCTGCTTTTATATGTCACAGCAGCAGTATTCTCCAGCAGTGGAGGGCAGCTTTTCGCTAATTTTAGATCTTTCTCTCGGAAGATGGCAGCTGACAACGGAGACAGGCCTCTGAATAGGACGGATTTGAAGGCATGCCTTTTTACTAAAGACATACAAGCTGTGCAGTGCGGCAGTTCTTGCAAGATCAAACCAAGTGGATTTCAGATTCAAATCCCACCCTACTTTGAGGTCAGGCTCCAGGCAATGTGTCCCAAGCTGCTTGCCAACGGAAAGGCAGGTGACTTTTTTAGTAAAAAAATACAAATAGTGAGAGTGGAGGAGGGGAAACAGAGGCTGGGATAATGCATTTACACACAGGTAGCCCACTGAGGAAGTCAAACAGATGCTTTATTGTCTCGGAGGGCTCCTGTCTGGAGGTATTTGTTTCTAAACAAAGCTTATCCTATCTCAGTGAATTGTCAGAGGCAACAAATTGTCCTGCAAGGTCCAAGGCAAAGCTTCTCTGTTTCCCTCCTGAACAGCTCATTGCACCTGAGAAAAGGCAGAGCCAACCCACTACATGGGCAGAGGTAGGAAGAAGACCCACCAGCTCATTTGCAATCCCCTCATTTTTCTGTCTACGCTTTGTCTGATGAGCTTTCAATAGTGAGCTTAGGAAATACCTCAACAAGCTACTTTACCGCATCTCTGACTTGTTAAAGCAGTTCAGTGAAAACCTTGGTATAGAAACAGAGCAGCTTGAGTGTGTAGCCTCACATTTTGTAATATTTTGCTATTTAGAGCAAAGTTTCCCCAAATACAGAGTCAAAGTGGCAAACAGAAGCTACCAGCTGAGTTACTTCTAGGGGATGAGTTCATCTTTTTTCCCATGGAGCTGCTCACAGATGCGTCATCCTTTGTGTCCTCCCTTGGGGCAAGTGACACCTTCTCTCCAGCACTCTTTTTTTGTCATTAGAAGGCAATGTAAAGCATGCGTCTATGTATCTGCCTAATCTCACTCTGGCCATTTCTGTGATGCTCAGATAACAGATAAGGAAATTAGAGGTTGTCTAAGACACAGCTTTACTTCTGAATGACTTCTGACAAAGAGTGATCAATTTGTATGGCATGTAGGACCAACAAACAGACAGTAGCCTGGAGACCAAGCTTCCAGCTTCCATATACATTTCCACTCATTTCTATGCAATTTTAAAAACTAATTTTGTATTAGACTTTGTTCAGGTGGGTGTTCATCATAGATCACTGTGTTGTAGAGTTGTGAACTTTAAAGGGATGTTGTTAGGCTAAGAAAACATCTTGGCCAGTTTCCCTTTTGCTAATCAGTTGCTGACAGCTGCACGAGCTGAGTGGGAAATGCTTGTCTCTTGTTTGCAATCCTTTTGCACAGGACATAAAGACGAGAAAGAGTGTTATACAGAGCTTCCTTGGGAAGGGCTGATGCAGGGGGACATCCTACAGTGTGGTTCAGAATTGTGGACTTTAAGTATATTTTTTTTGGAGTGTTGAGCAATTCCTTCTCTAACGTAACAAAGAGAATTTTAAATACGTAATTTAGCTTTAAGCTGCATAGTATTAGCCTTTTTTTCCCCCTTTCAGTAGAAAATGATAGACAAAAACCCAGGTTTCCCTCTATATGCAGGTCTCTAGTTAGTTTTCCTTTGCAGTCTGATGCACAAAGCTCTCTTGTAGATTTACAAACACTGCTGGAGAGTGTCCGTTTATGTCAGAACATGCTGCTTGCAACTGAAGTTTTTAGACCCCTCTCCTTCTCTATTAATTTTATGCTGTGAAACAAAATTGTGCAAAAATTATACATGCAATGATTTTGACAACAAACTAAATAAAGGGCCCTGTAGGGAATGATGTCACTTATTTAGCCCATTTTGTTTAGCAGAGAAGAAGAGGGGGGAGATTAGCTTTAAGAGAAATCATTCTTCAGAGAATGGCAGATGGGGAAGTGGAGGCTGATAGGGGCAGTGGCTGACTGCAGAGTACTTAAGTTTGGGGACAAACACCTACAGGCAGTTGCTTTCCCTTTGCAGGGTGGGGAGCTACCTGTGCTACTCTGCCACCCAAAGAGGAAGAATCTCTTATCCTTTGAAAAAGAACTTTTCCAGTGGCACATTCTCCCCTGCCAGAAAAAGCAAGTGACTGTCTTCATATTCGTCTTCTCTTTTGATCCATAGTGCCAGGCATTGCCAGCTCATCTTTGAAATAACTTAGAGGGAGTGCCTATAAGAACATCTTGGAGGAAAAGGGAAGAATACAGTGCAACCCATCGTGGCGAAGACTGTTTTTTTCTACAAAATGAATCAAAGATCTTCAGGTGGAAAAAAATGCAAATGAGAAAACAAAAAAAAAGAAACGCACAGCCCATTTATCATACAAATCTTATGTTTATTTGTGTCCTTGGGTCTCCTATGATGAGACTATGGAGGAGAGGCTGTTAATATTGTTTGGATAATCACGTCATTCCCCTCCTCTACTTCTTCTGAGAAAAACACCAAAGGTGGTGGAGAAGACAGCTTTTCCAAGGGCCAAAGCACAACCCTTTCTGGCTCCAATGAAGGCATACCTGGGCAACCCCTCTCTCTGATCTTATTTCACTGACCATGAGGTGCTCTCAGCAGTGGCATGTCAGTCCTCACCCCATGGTCACCATGGGGGGCATATCCTGCTCAGTACCTCTAGGACGGCTCAGGAGAACAGAGCTGCTGCCTGCTGCAGGAGCTGCTTGTTGTGATATTTGCTTCTCCACCAGTCACCAGTGCCACTGGCTAGGGACTGTCACTGTTCTGCAGTCTCGTTAGCACCAAGCACGTTACTGGCACTCACAAATCATCCTCACAATAATTAGCAGTAATCAGTGACTTAATGGAGTGTCTTTGGGGATTCCTAAGTGTGCCTTGTGAGCTCAGTTGTTTTAGGATGGTGGAAGTTGAGAAAGCCCTCAGGAATGCTGGTGACACCTGTCACAGCAGCCATACCTTATCTCTGTGCCTGCCTGGATGAGTTTGCTTGCGCAAACCCTTCCCAGATATCACCTCACCGCCCTGCCAGGGTAAGGTCACCTGGCCGCGTGGGGTAGCGTTCCTGGCCGGCCCCAGAGGAGCCGTGGTGGACCTCTTCTCATGGCTCCCACCTCACCCCCAGCCCTCCTCCTGGCATGAGCCCATGCATGGGCACAGAGGTAAAGCCCCAGAAGTGTGGGGCTAGCTTAGCTGCTTAGCTTGCACAAGGAGAGGGAAAACACCACGAGAACCAGTTTAAAATTAGATTCATTTCCTTTGCCCTGGTTAGTCCTCGGCTCTGCCAAGGCTCAGGCTCCTGGGTGGTGCTGGGCAGTCACACAGAGCTTGCTTGTCAAGGGTGCAAGGCATGAACTCCTCCACCAAAAAACCTCGCCTAATTGAATTTCTCATGCTGAAAACAAATAAGGGTTCTCAGAGGAGACATCGGGTTCTCCCTGAGGTTGTTACTGTTAGGCAGATTTTTGCAAGTCGTTAGCAACCTCAGGAAATTTTTGATCAAATGGCTGAAAATGCAGCTTTCCAGTTTTCCAGTAAACTGAGCGTAGTAAGCTGCTGTGGCATAAGCATCTTCATAATGATGTTTCTGAGATAACAGGAGGGGCCTGGGGTGTTTTAATTGCTTTAGTTTCTAAATAAAGGTAAGGAGATTTGTACACATTTTGGATGCAAATGACCCTTTCCAGACAGGCTACACAGCTTTCCTTTTGGCTTTTTACCTCTGAAAGAAGGAAAAAAAATCTCAATAACGATAGGCTATGAGCATGGCACTAGCATGTGTCCCAGATCATAATTAATGTGGACACTTATTACTTCTCATTTTTAGCAGCCCCTTTATGTCTGCAAACCTTTCTTAGCTGTTTGGTTACTCACCCGCTAATGCAGGTTTTTAAGCACACTTTGGTCTAGCTGAATTTTTTCAAGGTTTTTGTGCTGTTTCACTGGCAAATGACAAGTGACATGAAGACACATCAATAGAAATTGCAAACTGCACAATTACAACAGCTCGATAGATAGATGACTCCTAGGTCAGTATGTAAATTGCCTTTTTTTTTTTTCCCCCAGAAATTACACATTTTCCCCTTTCATGTGGGATCTCATCTTTTCTTCCTGTAACTACAGGGATTCTGCTGTATAATAGCATCTAACACTGCATGAAAAGTTATTTCATAACATGTTGGCAGCAGTTTCGATTGCACAAATCGATTCAGGCACTGGAAATTTAAAATATAATTTTTACCTTTAAGGCCTAGTTCAGTTTCTACCTATTCTTTGCAGGTGCACAGCAAACATTAGTCTCAACAACATCATTTAAGTCCAAATTCCAGTTCCCTACTTGCTTGGGGTAATTTTAATTGAGCTGGCTGAAGGTGAAACACGCTCTAATGAATAATAATAATACCTGTTCTTTCAAAAGAATGACGGAGATGAAAATAGAATTAATTCAGAGATCCGATCCCATGGTCTAGCCACTGGGCACGCATTTTCCAAATTTGATAAGACATAATGGGATGTCCTTTGAAATTAACAGGCAGACAATTCAAAACAAATGCAAAGAAATGTTTTTTCATACCATACGTAGCTGAACAGGGCAACTCACTGCCACCAGATAATATGGACCCCCCCCCGTCCCCCCCGTCCCCGGCAAAGTATAAACAGGTTTCAACAGGACTTCACCAGATTTGGGACTAACTGGTTCTGCAAGGCACAAAGGTTCAGCTGCAAGCTCCAGCTCAGACAGTCCTTTAAATTTCACATCTCCCAGAAGCTGAGAAGGTGGCAATGAGATGGAGCATTCTGCGCACTGTGTTTCTCTTACTCCATCCCCCTTCTTCCACTCCTGGCTGCTTTTGGGGATACACTACCAGGCTGATCCAGAAATTGTGCTCTGACTCTGTACACCACTCTCATTTTCTGCACGGTGCAGGTCAAGGCGTGTGTTCCCTGGGCACAGCAGGTCGCGTGCACAATGTGTCAATCCAGACATGTTGTTTTCACTACTGCTCCAGAGGCAAGACTTTTCCATACATCTCTCATTTCTAAGTACTGAGGTTTTCAGGCTGAAAACCATATTTTACTGGAAGGGCTATAGCCAAGCCAGAGCATTCAACCCAGAGCTGGTTTTGCAGTGCCTTAGTGACCCTCCAGAGGAATTCGAGGCAGATGCATTTTTTTGCGCGTGTGCTTGTTATCTTATCTTTGAAGTCCTTAGGGAGGCCGTGATTTGCCTTCAGCTGACATGAACACAGTTTGACTGCAAATCTTTGTTTGAGGAAGCGATTGCATGACTTTTTAGCTCACATATAACAGGTAAACGTAAAGACCCTGCCCGGTTCTGTGTCATATTCAACACATGGCTCCTCTATGTATATTGCTTTCACTAGCGCCACTCCCAGAGATGCCAGGCTAGAGCTCAGCCCTCTGTCTTCAGAGAGCCCAGAACAGTAGGTGCTCTCAGACCTCTCCTCCTTTCCTTGATCCACCTACCACACAGGTCAGGAAACAGCTTTTTTTCCAGTTCATCCAGATAAAGCTAGAGGTGTGTGTTTCCCAAGTTGCTACTCTTAGGGCACTATTTTCCCACATACAATCACTCTTCCTGCTCATTTTAGGGCAGTGAGCATGCTGCCAGGGCCTGGAAATGACCCTGCAGTTCACCAAGGGGCAAAGTGTAGATGAACATTTGTGGCAGTGGAGATGATAAGACTACTAACAACATAATATTATCATGATACGGGGGGCTGACTGTCTGGGTCCCACACAGTGGCTGCCTGCACAGCAATATATCATTCAAATATTTTCCCCCATTCATGCAATTCTACTAATGCTCACAGGTATCAGTTTTCCGTGAATACTGTGGACAGGCTCAGGAAAGTGATTGAGGCGTTCGTTTTCTGTATAGGCACCTATATCCTGAGGGCAACAGCAGGAGTGTGGTAGTTTTGCCTGTCTGCAGTGGCACCCAGGAGGCTGATTTTGATTTCTGCTTAGACTCCTTCGCACACTGCAGCTGTGCAAAGGAGGCATGAATTGCAGACTACATGTAGTGATTGTCCACAAACTACCAGCAGTGGGTTAAATTCGCTGGGCCAGGTCTTTCCCCAGAAGTTATGGCGCAGTTTAAACAGGAGGATTGTAGGAGCAGCAGGTCTATAGACTGTGCTGTCATACTGCTGTGCCATGAGAATTTTTTCCATGCTAGCCTAAGAGTCAAAATGAAAAATGATCCAGGAGACAGATCAAAAGGGCAATCAGACCTGAGGTGGGTAAAGAGAGAATGAGTCCAGAGGTATGTAAAAATCATGGGCTTTCATCATCTTCGTTATCTGTCCTGGTAGCAGAGCTTTTGGATGAGATTTTTTTGAGATTTCCATGAGAGATCTTGGCACTGACTGACACAGAGCTAATTTCCATCTTCACGTTTCCTTCTGTGGCTGTGGAAGGTGAGGAAAAATTTCCTGATGTATGAATGGGATCTGGATCAGACTCTGCAGTGCCAGCTGATCAACTTCACCATGGTTCAGCCCTGCTGTTTACCTGAGCTGGTGCAAGTTCTCACCTCACAAATGGGAAGCACTTTGAACTTACTGTGAGGTGATCTTGTTTAACTGAGTTTTTCTAGTATAACGGTGTCCGTTGTGACATAACTATATCCATTCAGTTGTCTTCAGGCTTGTTAATAATTGAGAAATACTTAGTAGCACCTGTTGTGGAAGTATCAATGGCTCATGTCAGCACAACCATGTCCTGTAATGGGCTGGAGTTTATCTACAAATTCTTTTCTTACAGGGGAATAATTATCTGATTAGCATTAATCTACTTGCATGTTGTAAGTATGATGGACTTAGCTCTCCCTTTCTCTTGTAGGAATTGTGATATTCGGAGAATCCACAAAACAGGAGGTGAGGTTGTAAATGAGCCTGTTACCTGGCAGACCAGTGTATGTACTTGTAGTCTTTTTTTTTTTCTTTTAATGCAAGGACTTCTTTCTAAGCTAAGCTTTATTTATCCTAGTTTGCGGGCACTTCAAGGTTCAGCTGTAAATCCAAAGCTTATAATGGTGTTCTGAAGGCAAAATTCAGGAAGGGTCTGATTCAAATCCACCAAAATGAGTGGAGAGACTGACTGAGCTTTGGATAATTCCCAGAAAGCTAGCCATTCAGAAAGGCACTGCAACTCTATTTGTTAAAGACTATTGTCTATGAGGAAACTAGATACCAATGGCACAGGTTCACGTGGGACTCCAATGCAAACACAGTATCTACAAAACATGTCTCTACCCTCTGCACCACAGAAAAGGACCCAGAAGTTCAGAAAGGCATGTCCTGAACCCTCATATGACCCTCAGCCAGCAGCTATATCCCCGTGATCAGAGGTCATCGCCATCATTTGAGACGAAGCATTGCAAAAGAGACCTCAAAGGGGCCACAAGATCTTTTTGCAGTTGGAGAGAAAATCTTTCTCCATAGCTTTGCTCCCTTAGCTACATCATAATTGCCCTATCATCTGGAGTGTGGTCGGAAAGACGTACAGCTGAATGCTGAACTAATTTATTTTTCCAGTTGATTATGCCTATGTATTTATTGAGTATAATTGTGTGTCTCTCTAGCCTTACATGGGCACTCACTTCTTTTCATCTCCCATTGCCAAGAAATAGTTGAGTGTTTTGCAACAGCTGGCTGGGAGCACCCGCAGCCCAGGGTAGCTGGGAGACAAAGGATAAGGATACTGTCCTAGTAAAGGCTGCAAGCAGTGGATCCCATTCCCTCAGGCAGAGAAGGAGCTTAGTCATAATTTCCCCCATCCTGCATGGATGTCCCAGCCACCTCAGACTCTGCCCACTGGCATGTAAGAAAAAATAAAAAAAAATGTTTATGAAAAAGAAAGCTATTTCATACAGTGTCATATAAATCGTCGTTGCACAAAACACAGCTTAGTCCTCTGAGTAGGAGGGTTATACGTTAATAATTTTTACAGTACTGGTACCTTTCGTCTTTCACTCCCAAATGCTTCACTTTTTTAAAAAGAATGGAAAGTGTTTTACCCTGTGAATTATACTCAATGAAAGAGGCAGTTTTTAAAAGCAAAGGTAATCACAATGATTTAGGAGAAGCGGTAGAGAAATAGTACATGTCTCATTGGAACTGCAAAGAGAATTTAAATAAATAAAACGCGTAACTTGTGCTGGAGTTCGGACATGGCAAAGGCCTGGAGTCAATCTAGTACCTGCAGGCAACTTCCTGAACTGATGCCGGGACAATTTATAATACAATTTGTTTTATTAGCATCATAAAGTGCCCTATCTGAATGAGTGGTCAAGATTTAGGAGTGGGTCGATATTGGAAAAAATCTATTAATTGATTACAGTGTTTTTCAAACTTTCTGAACTGCCAGAACTATTTTGTTTGGTCAGCATATCTACAGAAGGAGTCTATTTGCAGAATAGGTGCCTATTTTAAGCCTTCTCCCTCATTAACACATTTTTCACCCAGCGAAGGCTGTAAAAATGCCACATGAGTTCAATCACCAACTGCACCCTGCGAGTGGCAAATTAGACACACCTGCTCCAAAGAGTAGTCCTAGTAGGTAGTTTGTAAGGCCTGCCTAATCTAAACTGCGTTCAAAGGAAGTAATACCAAAACACGAAGAAAAAGCCTCCCAACTTTGTGGCCAAAGAAGGACGCTGAATGCAGCTCACAATCTGACCACCCTTTTTCTGCCTGAGGACTTGCTGGTCTAGGACATTGAAGGACGTCTTCCATAAACACCTTTCTTTACCTCCAGCAGCACAGGGTTGTCACTGCCTCAGCACTACCTTGACTCAGGGCCACTCTGCAGGGGAGATGCCCCTCAAGTCACCAGCACCCATCACCTCCCCTGCAGCTGGCTTTTTTGTAAAACACGCTCTGCAACATTGATTTGGCTTCATTCTTCATCCGAACTTCATCCAAGAACAGCATGAGGTGGTACGGCTGGAGGTGTGCTGTTTTGAAAACATCGTTCATGAAATTTAAGTACTTGTAGGTGATTGCATAGATAATGTGGTCTCATGAAGGAACTACTTGATGTGTCAGTGTTAATACCTGCACCCCTCCATTCCCCCAGTGTTTGTATGCACAGTACATATTTTGCTTATACAATAGAGAGCAAGGTTGTAATAGACATGTCTTCAAGCTACATTTATTTGATGTATTTGTTTTTACATTATTTTTATGCTACTAGTGAATGGGCTGTTTGGGAATCAAAATGCCAAAGCTGAGGTATGAACAGGATCGCTCATCTCCCGTTCCCCCGTCAACCATGATAAAGAAATCAGCGTAGTATTGATTGTGGCAGAGAAGGGAACAGAATACACTGTACTAAGTATGCAAGTCCATACTAGTCATTTAACACCTTGGAAAAGATGGTATTTTTGCCTTAACTTTCTGTGCAGTTTAGAGCTGCTCTATGTGTTATGGGACAGCATCGTGTCTTTTGGGAAGACACAGGGAGAAATACTTTTCAGTAAGCGTAATTAGCAAGCAGCTTCATCAAATAGTGGTGATCACGTGTTCTGCGAGGTTGAAAAATGTCAGGGGAAAGATATATTTTTTAACCAGCACACTGCAGGCTTTCAAACCTCTGCAAAGAGGGATCCTGGCAGGGCTAGTCCCAGGGCTGTCAGTTCCTGAACTGTCAGCAGCTCATTTTGTCCCAAGGGCATTTCTTCCTGGTCTCGGTGACTTTGGCATGTTTGCTGGCTGTGGCTTTAGCGATTGCAGCTCCTCCTCTCCACTCCTGGTTGAGAGGCTGCTGCTACAGCTGTCCTTGCCTGCATGTGGTTTAACACACCTGGGCAGCCACAAAGCATACCCCAGAGTTTAGTTCTGGTTTGGAGATGCCCACACTGGGATGAGTGCTGATGCTCTGTTAGCTTCAACTGACCGCTCTAAAAGAACCTTGATTTCAACCAAAATAAATGCACATTCTACCACTTTTGGCCAAATTGCTGCCAGGCTGTCACTTGTCCCCCACCCCCAAGGCTGTGGCCAGGGCAGTCAAGCACCTCTGAAATCCCAGACCCCAAAATGCCTCTTCCTTTCTCTGTCACAGCTGCTGCTTCTTATAGGTTCTTGTCTTTTTGTCTTTTGTTCTTCTGCATGAAATCAGCCAGACCGTGCCTCCCTTCCACCAGAGAAGATAATGAAGGCCTATTACCTGCCTTGTGCAGAGCATGAGGGATTTGCATTTACCATTCTCCCAAGTGTTTAGACCCTACTGAAAGGGCTCCTTATTTCTCTCACTTATTGAGCAAGGGATGCAATAACTTGCAAGCCCTTACAACACCCAGGATACCAAGTCTGCCATCTCCAAACAGCCTGTGACACTGCATCCATCACACTGGCCTCAGCCCTGCTGGAGCTTTCCTCAGACCAGCTCCAGGCAGGTACCTGTGGATTACGTATCTCTGCTTCAAAGCAGAAGATTTTATTAATTTCTCAATGGTTGTAAACTATGCTCTTAGGTCTGTGTGTGTTTTATCTTTCTGTCTGGCTGGGAAGTATGAAAAACAAAGCCTGAGAGCAAGGATATTTCTCTGTGTGTGTGTGTGTGTGTGTGTAGGTTTGAGGTCAATGTGTGAAAAACTACCGCCAGCTCCTAAAATAAGCTGTGGAGGTGTCACAGTCTGAGATATACAACTGCCTAAGGAGCAAGCATATTTGCACATGAAAGGGGTTGTGCTAATTGCTTTATACATGTACAAATGAGCACGTTCATGTGTGGACAGACCGGTAGATACCAAACAGATAAGAAATGGAAAGCTGCAATATAAATTGACAACAGCATTTATAAAATGCAAGCAGGTGTTGTTTTTATGATGCTTTTATAACAGGCTATTAATAAGCCTGTACCACTCATGGACTAGTGCAAAAACAAAGTGAGATCTGCAGGGAGAAGTAACATCTTTTGTCAGAGCAGCTGATAAGAGCCTGAAAAAACAGGTATATTGGGACACACAAACCCTTGCTCAGGCCAGAGCAGAGGTTTCCGTTCATATCTGACAAAAAGACCATGCACCAATTAAGGCTGTCTTTTTTTCATGACTTTCAGTGGTTACAGTTGCTGTCAGGCTATAGGATGCAGCCAGCAGCAGCAGCTGAGAGCTGGCAAGGGGCCCCACGCAGCCAGGAACACTCACATGCTGTGCTCCCCACTCTCCTGCTGCGATGCAGCCAGCAGCTCCCTGCCAAGGGTCTCTCTGATGCCCAGGCTGAAACCAGGGCTGCCTGGAATATATTTTTCCTTGGAAAATGCGGTAGTCTTGGTCCACGGGTTTAGAGCCAGTACACTAGCAGTCTCCAGCAGACTTGTTGGTTCCTGTTTTCCTCTCAGTGCTCAGGCTCACTCTCTGGAGCTGCCCAGTTTGTCAGGATGGAAGTGGTCCAGAGGGGCTGGGAGCCTTGACAGCATCTCAAAGTTGGTAGCACTTCCTTCTCTTGGACCTGGGCCAATCTGCTAAGGAGGGTGCATCTCGGGGGTCCTGAGTTGAAGAATGCTTATTCTGGAGTGGATGCTTACCTCAGGGGTATTCAGCCCTTTGAGATTTCCCACTTACCAACTGGTGCACCCTCAACTACCTCTACAGTCTCAAAATAGTTTTGAAAGGGTGAAAATAAATTGTTTGGACTTCTGCGGGGGTGTGGGGGGGGGGCAACGGTAACTTCTGTATTGTACCACATTTTTGTTACACCCTAGAAAGAGATTTTTTGGAGTTCCTGAAATTTTGGAATGTCCTGTAAACTCATCATTCCTCAACCCAGTCCTTCCAGAGCCCTCCCTCAGGAGCAGCTCTGCAGACTCCTCTGGGCATGCTGCCAAGCGGAAGAGACGTTTTCGTAGAAGTGCGGAAGAGAGGGGCAGAGGGAGCTTTTGATTCTCTCCTATCTCTATATTTGTACCAAGAGAAGCTAAAAAAAGAAATGCTTCCATACCTACGGTTGCACTAAATATAACCATCTAGCTGGTTCTATATATACATTTTTAGAAGCATGACATGCAATACTCACAAAGGGATGAGACTGGAGAATAAATTACAATGCCAGAGGGCCAGAGCTGTCAGTCATTCCGTGCATGCTACACCACTGATTGATTCAGTCCTAGAGAACGGCTGACTTTTCTCTTTGTCTTCCTCTGACATAACAAACTTACATATTTTGTTTCACAAAAAAACCCACAACCTCTAAAAATAAGAATAATTGATATAATCTGAAATCCCAGGGTGTACTAAGGATGTGGTATAGAGGAGATTTTGGATCACGTAGGGTTAAACCCCCTAGCCAGCAATGCCTGTGATATCAGTCACTAGTAGTAACCTTGTGTAGCTGCATGCATTAAGGTGGTATTGGATGATAAGGCTGAAGAGTGAAGCAATCTGTTGGGCTACAGCTGAAAATAGAGTCACTGCTGCAGAGGGAAAAACTTCATTCCCTCCTTGGTTCTTTCTTCAGAAATGAAAATGCAGGGAGTCATGCTGAGGGAAGGAAAATCTGATTTCCCACTGCTAAGAGATGGGGTGGCACTTGTGAGAAGGATTTCAAGGTCATGCTGGCGATGCTATCGGCGATGACAGGGAGCCAAGCAGACAACAGGTGAAGGCGTTATGCAGGCGGTAGTGCTCTGCTGAGGGAGATCATCCGATAGCTGTGGCAAGCTGCCTGCTGGGGGGCACCTTCAGCCCTTGTCTGAATCTGGCTAGAATTAGGAGGGGCGAGAGGTAAAGCAGTCTTGGATAACGTACCCGTAGGTGACTGGGGTGTTTATGGTCATGCAATGCAAAAAGACTCCTCTGCTTACTTCTTGAGCTCCTTCTCCTTTGTCCCTGGCCACCTCCCTGACTGTGTTTGCAGGCTGGGACATAGGAATGACACAAGCTAGTGTGATCTAGGTAGTGTGTAAAAGCCACAGCAGCAAGGACACAGCAGTAGGACCAGTGGCGTGTGCAAGCACCCAGCCTTTGAAAAGTTCTGAAGTTATCACACTGAGATGATTACATCCAGGAGTGGGCACCGATCCCACCTGTGTGGCATGGGGACTCAGCAATGTTGCTGCAGCCATCCACCATCACACCCACCACACAGTCCTTGTACATCTTCTCTCTGTGCCACAGACTGTCCCAGTAAATCCCCTCCTGCCGCGAGCAGGTCCTGAGATGTCAGCAGCACAGTGTCAGTCTGGAAACAACTACATGTTTACTTTAATTACACGGACTCAAAAGCAAATAAATGAAATGGCAGGCAATTGAGAGTCTTGATAATGGCCAAATGAACTCCAGTGGTGTCTTGAAGACTGCAGGTCTGCAAATGGCAGAAATTTGAAGGCAGGACTCCCTATTTCCATCGACACCTTATTCCTCCATATGTGTTCCACCAAGAACTCTAATCTTTGGCAAGACACTTACCAGCTTGGCACCTCTGCTTACTGCTCTTCATGTGACAAAGAGAAATTCTAAATCACTTCACAGGCTTGCATTAGGGTTTCATAGCTAATATTTATATGGGTCTTGGAGATCCCTGTCTGGGAGGTACCACAAAAGGGACATCTACATCAAAGGCACACATATACATAGAGTTGGTACAGGAAGCACAATAAATGACTATAAGAGACTACTCTAACTGAGGGCAGCAGAGTGAGCAAAGGTTACACAACCCACTTGGGACATGTTCCAAAGTAATACTCAGACCTTACCTAGCTAAGGCCTTTCTAGAGAGCAATGGAAATGTCACCTTTTTAAGAACCGGTACAAGGCATTCAGGAAGTCATTCATTTCATCTGGACCACCTTCCCTAAATGATCTGATTTGGGTGGGGAATTAAAAATGCCACTTAGCATGGCAACAAGCACTCTGACGTACCATTTGTTTTTTCACCAGTCTTTCTTGTCCTTATATGTTCTTGCCCTCCAAACTCCAAAACTAATCTGGACACTTGAAAGCCTAAAGTCAAGGGTTTCTCCGATTATGCCAACTTTCAGCAATCCCACTGCAGAAATACTTACAGACCCTCAGTGCTTTTTTTGCAATTAGGAAACAAGCATATCCTTACAGTTAAAGCACTGGGGAGGTATGTGAGTGATCTAGATTAAATACTAGCTTTAAAAAAAATTTCCTGCAGAAACTTCGATAATGTTGAATCTTTCTGTAAATACTTGTACTCCTGAATATCATGTGGCTCCTATTCCCTGCTCACTGAATTTGCCCCATGACACCTATTTATTTGGTGGTACTGGCCAAGAAACTTGCTCTGTGCCCTCAAATCTTAGCTATGTCTCTTACAGCTATCATTATCTACCTCTCAAAAGAGTATTACTCTTCCTTTCTCCTCCTACATGTGCTGCAGTCCTGAGTATCACTCAGAAATTCTGTGTACAAGTTTTGGATATATACTGATATACCGTTCGTCATCCCCATAAGACTAAGAAGCTATGGGGACTTAAGTAATCTTACAGTGTCAGTGGGAAGAGAGATAAAATCCACCTTATATGATATTTTGTTTTGTCAGAATTTTCCCCAGCATTTTTCTCTGTTTCTCAGCTTTCTATTGCCCCTTGCTGTGAAATTGAGGACTGCCAGGAGCTGACACCAAGATTTTTCCTGGCTGATAATTTGTAGCTTTAAATAAAAAGGAAAGTGAAGCCAACTTTAAGGCCATGTAGGGTTGGTGCTGTTCCAGCAGGGATCAGCAGAAACTCAAAGGCGCTGCTACCCCATGCTGACCTCAAGCTCTGCAGAGTGGAGCAAATAGCTGCCATCACTATGCACCATACCTGCATCCTACAGACCTGAAACACCTTGTCTAGCAAGGTGGGTAACAAGTCCTCTGAGCCCAAAAGTGAAATTGAACTGAAAAAATGCAATCAAGCGAAACACAGCTGCAAAAGTCCTGCTATCCTGCCTTCTTTTGCCCTTTTTCTGGGGTAAGGTCCTGAAGGCCATATCCTGAACAACGGGAGCCCAGCAACTTCACTGGGACCATAACAGTGCATTGGCTGCTGCTTCTGTGCATGGGGCTCCCAGTGGGGAGAGGCTATTGCTTATGTAGAGGCAAAGAGGATCGGAGGAATTATTTAAGAATCAGGATGACTGCAAGCTGCCTATATTTGCTTTTGACCAAGAGCCCTAGCTGTAGTGGGCAGGGCTCTATAAATGTAAATACAGTAAAATAGTCCCCTTTTGGGCATTGAACTAAGTGCATGCCTGGTGAAACAGAATTATTATGGCTGTACTACTTTCACTATTTACTTCCTCAACCAAAACTTTCCTTGTAGCATGGGCCGAAGTCTCTTACTTTGCAGAGCTTTCCAGCCAAGACTGGCATTATGGCATTAAACTAATTATGGCATTAAACAGACAACATCATGTTTAATCATTGAAATCAGGTTTTGCTAGCTTCCAAGCTTGGTCAGCAAAAGGGAGACACCACACCATTACTTTAACACAACAAAATGCTTCAAAGTGAAGTTTAAAACATTTTCTAAAGTCCCTGTTTTAAGAAATACCACACCATGGAAAGCATGCAAATTATTCTTTGTGAAAGAAAGCCGAGAGTGAATCATTTCCTGAGCAGAATCACTGCTCAATGTCTAGCAGTCTACTGTTGGCCATGCCAGGCTGTGGCTTGCAGATCATTAGTGACCTGTGAGGCCAGAAGACATGATCTCTAGCTAGACCGCACGCCCCATCAGGACACTTGCCCAAAGCGGTAAGTGGCATGTGTGGTAGCCTCAGCACAGGGACTTGGCTTCTCCCTGCCTACAGTGACCAGACATGACAGGTATGCCCCAGCACGTGGCAGTGGCCCATGTGCCGTGGTCTGTTTGGCCCAGTGAGCAGTGATAAAAAGGCTTTAGACATCGCTGGTCTAGCTTATTATGGTCTCAAACTGGGCTGAATTCCCAGCCCTGCTCACAGCGTGAATGCAGGAAACGTGCAGGATCAGAGCATGAGACTAGAAACCAGAACTGGTTCAATGTAGGGATCAGTCATGAACTCCCTGTATGATTGGGGAAACAGACATCTCTCTGCTTCACATTCATGCAGAATGAAAACTTTCCCCTAACATAGACCAGGGCTGTAAGAAGTACCTGAGCAAAACCAGATTCTTCCCAAACATCTTGCCATTCTCATTGCTGCACTGCCTCTTTCTGCCATCCAGAAGGAATGTAGTGCTGTAGTATAAAAGCGTGCTCAGGATTTAATCCAGCTGCACACACAGAGTTAAAAAGAAAGTTTGTGGCACCCGCTGTTCCCTGTGCCCCAGCATTTCCACTTCTAAGGGTACCCAGATTTTGTGTTTATCTTTCTCAGAGCCTCTCAGCGCATGCTGGGATTTTAATGCCTGGGAGATGTATTGAGGAATGAGTCTCTTAAGTACAGTCATGTCCCCTCAGGTATCTCCTAGGTCTCCTGTGGGATCAGGTTCTTTTCTTTTTTTTGCCGCTGACATAAGGCTGTGCCGGCAGGACAGCTGCTGCAAGGATTAGACTAGGGCCAGGATTAGCTCAAGATTTTGATTACTGAGGCCAGGCCTTAAGGAAAGCGGCAAAAATCCAGAAAGGAGGCTGTACCCAAGCAGCAGAGTGGGTATCCCGGGCTAGAGTGGCCTCTGAAGGTGTGCCGCACACCACAGCCCAGCACTGCACTGAGCAACACAGATGCACCCAAAGCTGAAACACCAGAAGAGCTGTGACATCTCTGTTTTTCACACAATCTTCCTCAGAAAAAAAAAAAATAAAACAAACAAAATACCTTTTCAATTCTTTTACAAATTTTGGAAGAAAAATGAGAGAAAAGTAGTTAGGGATAACCCAGACCCTCAGGCTGGTGTTGTCAAATCCCAGGGGAAAGGAACCAGGAAAGGGAGAAAGGGAAGTAGGAGGAGAACTGGGGTTCCTGGAATTGTTAGCAGGAAAATTAAAACTGCCCTCCCTTCTCAGCAGCAGAACAATCAGCAATTAAGATACTTTGCTGTAAACACGTAAAAAACATGTATGTCTTCAGTTGTATGCCTACAAGTGTCCCTGATTCCAACAGCAGCCAAGGAAAAGGCTAAATTCTCTTAATTCTGATTTATTTGATGAGATATATACTAGATAGAGATCAAACTGTTAACAACCAATTCCCTCCCCCGTCCTCTCCTATTCATCCAAAATATTAACCATCGTGGAGCCACATGGTCTTAAGAGTTTTTAGACAGTTCTACTGCTTTTATGCCTCACGGAGAGCCTGAAGATCCCGGGGAGCTATAAAGTGAGCTGTCAGCAGTGCTTCACCTATGTTGCTGCCTGCTTCTTAAAGGTGGAGATGTTTAAGAGTCACGAGAGTGACTTCTAATTCTGGATGATTTACTAATGATAAAAATGTTCCCTACCTTTTATTAAAACTATTTTCTAGGTAAGAAATTAGGGACTGGAGGCTTCCTTCTTCCCCAATTACATTTTTCAGGACAGAAAACACAAATGAGCAAAGCAGTTCTTTTGGTTAATAAACTGATTTCAAAATTTCTCATTTCTGATTTGTTTGCAGTTTCCCTTTCTGTGCAAATCATAATGTTACTGCATCTTGAGGTTCAATTTTTTCTCAGTTCCAAAGAGAAAATTAGTTTCTGTCTTGCAACACTTTATGAGGATGCCAAAGACAATACTTGCATGTATTTCATCAATGGCATTAATCTTATCTTCTCCAGAATTTCCAGTAATCTCTGTGAAAAATTTGTAGAATTGTCCTCTTTGTCTGCCGAAGAAAGCACAAGACCAAGAGCCGAAGCAATCATTCTCGATCCCTTAAAGGCATCCTGATTATCAAACATCCTGTTAGATATGCTGGGTCAAATTTAGTCCTGCTGTAAACTAATGTGCCAGTGTTTAGAGGAGGCTGATTTACATCCATTGAGTATCTATTTGGCTTTGTTTGCTTAGATAAATGATCTCATGCAAACTAATATTCGTTTGGGAGATTTCTTTATAAAATCAGCCAATCATCTTTCATATAGGGTTCATAGGTTTAACTCCAATTCTATTGAACTTTAGACAAGTTCTCTTGTTTCCACGGGCTATACAAGAGGACCCTCATGGACACTGCCATTCATCACAGTTTTCATCTCTTTATTTCTTGCAGATTTTTAACTTGGACAAACCTAGATTCCCAAAAGGAACTCATCTACCACCTTGCTGAGGCAAGAATCAAAACAACAAAACAATTTTATTAAAATACAATAGTTTAGGACCCTGGGAAACATGGGCTTAAAGTCTGATCTGCCACAGACTTTCAATATGACACCAGATAAGTCACTTTAAGTCTAGGTTTATTCCACCTAATTCTTGCTATATCACTCGAAGGGCCTGTGAAAGAAACACAATCTAAATTAGGAAGCTGTATTGCCTTGAGGCCCAGTGAAGGGAGCTGAGAGCCTGAATAAATTACCCTCCCCTGTTGCCCACGTCTCTCTATGGACTACACAGAAAATTTAGTCTGCTGGCTTAGACACTTCTGCTAGATGCCTGAAGGGACCTATGAAACGTCCAGGCTTTGACCTTTACATGGAGCTGTTCCAAACGTGTAAAGAGATACTTAGCACTTAGTCCACACAGTAGCATTGTGAAGGCAAATATTAAATATAGTGAAGTAACGAATCCATGTTTCTATTCCAGATAGAGAGGAGCATAGCTATGTAGACTTCAGAATAAAATCTGAAGGCTGGTTTGAATACTGACACAGAAATTGGCCTGAGTCTTTAAACTTGCACAGGATCTCCTTACGTTTCGGAATATTGATGAGATTCTAGAATAATGGCATAAGTGTTTTGTAGCTAAGATGATTGAAGGTCAGAAGACAGAATATTAAGTCTTCCTACAAGCCTTGCCTTACTGTGGAAAAACACAGGTTGAAACTGAATCCTGATATTAAATCCAAAAGTCCATATTTGTGATGTTTTGAGAAATACAGTGTGAGCATTTGCAAAATGCTTGTGTTTACTTTCCTCCTTGTCTCTTTTTATCTGCCATCATGAAGCGCAGGTTTTAGAGCACAACTACAACCTTGCTGCACTCTCTGTGCTGTTAGGAGCTTTTGATCACTTTAATCACTGCACTTAAGAGTAGCTTGATCTATTTTTTTCCAACTAATTTGACATTCTACAAGGTAACGAGGTAATTAGTGATGTCTGCTCTACTGAAATAATAAGGTATTTCATTTGTTCCTCTATGAGATTTACAGTTTGGCTATAGACATTGTTAGATAGAAAACAATGCTTCTTTCTTGAAGAGTGAGAAGTAAAAGACACCTTTGGGTAACCTGATTATGCAACTTGCTCATGTTTTGGGTTAGCTCTGTCTTTGATGCAACACAGAAGAATTTTAGCCTTCCTTTGAACTGGTAGGTCCGGCTGCTGGAGTCACCAGAGCTAGTTACCTACTTGGTTCTCTATTTTGCATGTTTGCTGACTCTCTACTCTTTATTTGGCAATAGACTCAGGTAAATGGCTAAAAACTAGGTTTTCTTGTTTGAGGCATGGTTTTGTGCCCATAGGATGTTTAAGCAGGAGGGTCTGCTGCTTTTACTGCCTGATCTTATCTGAGCCTCCTAGAAGGTACCAGCTATAAAGGATTATCTAATTGCTCAATCTGTATGTGTTTGTGCATACTTTCATAAAAGACAGGAATTGCATTGGAGAGGTAATGCATCCACCTTCTCGAGATGACTCTCTAGCTGTGTGACCTGACAATGTTACGCTGCTTGTTGCAGAATGACACCAGATCTGCTGCCTCTTGAGCAGGGAAGTCTGACCATTGTCTTGATAAACCATCTGCTTTCTCTGTTCTCTCTCTCTGATCTGCATCCACGAAGGTAATGGCTGGCAAAACTTCAAGAGTCTAGAAACATTTAAGCCTGGATTTGCTTAGGTGCCAGGGATCCCAACCTCCCCTGGGAGGTGGTGGTTAAATCAGAACTATCCAGTAAGTTCCCTGGGAGGAAATGCTTTTGCAGGTAGCCAGGCAGTTTTATTTCCTCTGCAATCCAGGCAGGACACACTGCTGAGGGAGGGCTGGATGTCCTGCCCTCCACAGAGATGGAGGCTTCTTCAAAAACTCCTCTCCAGGTTATGATGATCCGTGTGCTTTCCAGCACCAATAGCACTCTGGAGCCTGGTGCAGCGCTTGGTGTTGGCAAGGAATTTGCTATCCCTCCTGCAAGTGCCCTCTCACCCTTGCCTTTTGCAAAGGTCCTAGTAGTCCATCCATCCCCATCAGCCCACAGCTGCACTGCCGTGAAATGAGTTGTTATTAGGTCAGTGCTGTACCACAGAGCAGTCCCCTGCATTGATTCACTCTTCTAAGTGTAATGGTGGGAAAGGTTTGAATGGATTGGGATTTCCCTTTCCCTAGGTTGCTCAGCAGGGCATGAGCTGCCGTGTGTCACTGCTCATTAGAAACTGGCAGGCAGCCAGGTCTCACTGGATGGATTCAGCTAGGTTCAGAGCAGTAGAAGAGCGGGAGGCCAGAGATCCTTAGATCATCAGAATAGACTGGCCGCTGTTCCTCTGCTCTCCCTGGTTTCCTTTCCTCCAAGGACATGAGCTGCTACAGCTGAGAAAGCAAAGAAGTTAGAGGATTCAGGTCCATCTCAAGATGCTGCAGATCTGTCTGAAGGTAGGACAAAAGTATGTCACTTTGCTAAACATCCAAACTTTAGTTACATATTTAGAAGTGGAATAGCCGCTCCTGCTTGTTTAAATTCTGCATCCTCCCTTGCAGGCAAAAAGAGCCTCATATGTAGTACACAAAGGTCTTTGGGCACCACAGGTCTTTAGTAAAGTTTTGCATCTATATCAGAGCTGTATACAGAGCTCCCAATGAGTTTTCCAGGTCTCACTGTGAAGATGCCTGACTGCAACCAAACCCAGACCCAGAGTGGCTGGTGAAGAAGCCAGATCTTCCAGCTGCTTTCACCAGCCAGGGAGTAATACTTCTGATGATCTTGCAATCAGCTGAAGCCAGTAGGGACTGCGTGGGTGCCCAGAGCTGCACACACCACTATGCCCTTCATTTCTTCACTATTTAGCTCCTACAGCAAGGAACCAAACTAGGGTTACATGTTGTTACTGCACAGGGTCAATCAAAGTCCTGGTCTCTAGCAGTCATGGGATGAACTGCTGATTATACCACAAATTTTGTTGTAAATGAACGGCTTAACTCCTCTCTGCCCCACAAGTAATAGGATTTCTTCCACCAGCATATTTTAAGCAAAACAATTAGCCTGACCACTAGAAGGATGGGAGACAGATGGCTGCAAGTGGATGGACAGTTCTTAGAAGAACAGTGTAGGATTCTCCTGATTCAGGAGCTGCCAAGATGTTTGATTGTGTACTACAGGAACTACATACTTCAAAGGCAACAGGATCTAGACCATAAGTAAGTGGAGATGGGGAAAAAAATCAAACTACCTTATCAAATAAACATGTTGCTGGAAGCATGTGTATAGGACACTGATGTATTTTTTTAATGCATAAAAATCTACAGTCTGGCAAGAATCTGCCATTCTTTGTTAAAATGAAAACCTGTGAAGCCCATACTCTTTGCATTTTACACCATCAGAGAGTCCAGGCCCTGAGCTGGTGCCTGTTGTTCCCACAGAAGCCGTCACTGAGACCATACGCTGGGATCCAACCTTTTGCTCCTAAAAACAGAGAGCCAGCCTTCAGCAAGAAGTACATCCACAACACCTCCAGGCCCAGCCCCTGAACCTTCAATGTTACATAAAGAGCATGGTGGATTTTTTACAGAGAAAAGGCTTTACATTTGCTGGCTTCTTCCTGTAATAAATTGGCAGATGATGCTCTAATGAGAGCAATAATGCACCCACCCTACCACCTTCGATCACTTATGTGCTGTTTTGCAGCTTATGAAAAGCTCTAAAAGCTTTCACCAGACAGATTGTCTGATTTTTAAGGAGCGTCACTAGTGCCGTTTACCCCAGAAAGGTAGAAGCCTGTTTTTACAGTGTGTGGTTGCTGGGACAATTAAGGTCAGGCTATGTGACCAATACCTAGTTTGACCCACGAAGTTCCTGATTTCAGCTATTTGTGAGCAATTTCAGCAGCAGAGTCTGTCTCAGACCAGTGTATCCAAACTGAGTGCTTCAATAAACAACTTCATAGGTGACATGTTGGGGTGCAATCAATTGGCATCAAATGTGCTGTGCCATTTCGCACCAGCCGACAGTCAACAATAGCAACTGTGTGTATACTGACACTAGCTGTATTCTAGTGACAAAGTGATCTGTGTTCACAGACCTTTTCCTCTAAACAGAGATACACATGCAAGGGACACCACTGCACTTCGGTTTGCACAATTGTTTCCAGTTGTTCCATTCTTTAGCTACAGTTCCATGACCATCTTTTGTCTTTGTTAAAATGTTATTTGGCAACTCAGATGAACGCCTATGGGAGGTTAGCACCAGCTTGTGATTAAAATCACCCAACAAACACCTGTTTCTTTGGAAGAAATGGATTGTTTCATTAATCTGTAAACCCACAGCAATTAAAATGGAGTTTTGAAACAACAACAACCACAACAAAAAAAGCTGTGTGCGTCCTGTCTCACCGTTAGTTTTGCCTTCTCCCATGTGTTCTGCTTGTCTCAAGTACCTCTTCCTGCAGCATCTCGGTCTGAGTGACTAAATTGACAGGTGATTTTCTGTGACTTTCAGCTTACCTTTGTCTACTTTGGGACCCAAATCATGGTCTCTACTTATTTATGCATCTTTATCTGAAGGGGAATCGACTCTATTTTAATTGCATATGAACAGGATGATAATAAAATGTTAATTGCTTTTTCTGCCCATGAACTGATCTATATCTAACAGAATTTGCCCTTGATGATCCCATAACATTGACATAACTCCAAAAAAATAAACACAGAGATACTGCTCACACTAGAAGAATCCAGGTATCTCTCATATTGTTCCCAGGCTTTTTGATTTCAGCATCTGCATGCAGCATCACTGATGTGGAACTGCTCAGCACATATGCTAATATCACGTATCTGCTATACCGGCCATCCGTACATAGGAGGTTATGTGGAATATCTTTTGGTAGAAGATGATGTAGGTTTTTTGCTGGACTGAAATCTTCATTCTCATTGTTTAAACCACCTAGAAATGGCCTGCTCATCTACCACAGAAGAATCCTAAGTTCACAATACCCTGTTAAAATGTAGAGCTGCTGAAACATGTATCTGTCATCCATAGCTTTCTATGTCCCATACCATACCTACTGCTGTGATAACTGAGCACCTGTCAAGATACTATATTGCTAGCCATGGAAATGTAAGCCCTCTTGAATTTATCAACAGAGAAGCTTACATTGCTGCCTGGCAAGTTTCTCAGCTTTTGTGACTCAACCTTGACCTCTAAGGATCTACTTCTCAGGGCGAGAAAGCAGCAAATTCTCTGTGCAGATTTAATCACTGTCTCCTCTTGCTGCAGGGTCTGATTCATGAGACGGTAGAGATATCTTTAGCCCATACAAAATCATCTGAAAGCCGTCACTGCTATGAGACACAGATCAGACACCTGTGCTGTAAGTTGTCTTTGGCATCCCAGAGTCCCAAACAATGTGCACAGTGAAGTGAAAAACTGCCCACCACCTGAGGCCACTGGCTGACCAACGATGTCACTAGGCCACCTTTCAGACACTATGAGTCTGGACCATATTGGAACTGCTGGCCCAAGTGCAAGACACACTTTATACACTCACTGTCCCTTGAGCTTCAGAAGAATGGTTACAGCCATGAAGAAAAACTCATGTTACAGAGGAGTCAAGAGATGCGATACAGCAACTAGAAAATACCAGAGGTAAGTGCTGAAAGTTTCCCATCTCTTAATACTAAATCACTCCATAACGACTTCCAGCAAAAGCAAATGTGATCTGTCCTGTGCATTGCTGTCTTTCTCAAACAATGCTTTTCACAGAAGTTCAGGTTTGGGTCATCTCCCTTTCTTTTTCTGGGTGATCTGTTTCCCAGAGCTGGAGCCAATTCTGTTGCTGAGGTGCTGCATTTCTCACCTGCTGATTGCAATTACCCACTGCCATCTGGGGCACAGTGAGCTGCTGAAGAGCTAACAAGAAGTGGAGACCAGCATGAGGCTTCAGCAGTGCACATGCTATGAATAAACAAGAAAAGTGGCACTGTTTTCCTGAGGTGGCTGCACTGTAAAACAAGGTTCCCTCATCCCCATGTGTGTGTCAAAGTCTGCATTCAGAGGCTCAGTTCATTCCTTACATCACAGGATGGCCAGAAAGGAAACATAGGGAAATAAAGGTTACTGTAAGTAAAAGCAAACTCAACCTTTGCCTTGTTAAGAAATCCTCCCAGTCACACCTACCTTCAGGCAACATAAATCAGTATAATGTTACTTCTGATTATGGTAGTTGCCTCCGGGGACACACCAGGTGAGCTCTGGAGGTGGGCAGAACCACCCTCATCCCTGGACGCTGGGGTCCTGTCAAGCTGCTGTGTGCTCAGAGGCATCCATGTGGGCTCTGAAGCATGGCTCCCAGTAGTCTTCACCTTGTCTTCACCGACTTGTAAAGAAGCCTATAGCAATGCTGACTTATCTTTTGGGGCCAGGCAGGTTTGCACTTCAGATCTCCAAGGGAAACCTCCCAGCAGGCTGTGAAGATAAGTCAGATTCCCTCTACTTGCCCCAGAAGACCACCTCAGCATTCTCTCAGATGTTTGTTAATTGACCAGTGCAGCAGGTGATGCAATACAGGCATGCACCATGCCATTACTGAAAATATCAGTGCATGCCTCCTGTAATTCACAGAGTGGTTCAACAGCTGCTTTACTCCTGTGTATGTGTTCCTGTGCCTAATTAACCGCCGAGCTTTCCCACTTTATGCCCCATCTCCCAGTCCAGCAAACCTCATACTTGTTCCTCATACTCAGGATGGCTCTGAATTTACACTGTTTCAAAGGGATCCCAACTCCTTTTGAATTTGGGATGCTGTATTTTTGGGTAATGACAATGACATTACTGCCAATGGAGCCTTTCTATATTATGTAGCCATGGTATTACTTCCCTCTAAGCCTAACCTCTCCATGCGAGATACGTAAAGCAGGCCAGAGTACTTGAGGCCATTTTTCTCTGTAATTTGCCCTATTTTGTGGTTCCTTCTTGACATGTAAGTGACTTCTGTCTGCAGATATTTAACTGAACTTCAAGTGCCTGAGAACTTGTGCTAAAGTGAACTGCTTTGGACAGAAGATAAACCTGTCAGATTGTTACCACCAGGGACTCTCTGCAGGCTCTCTTTCAGGAGACCCTCTCTGCTGTATCTGGGCACATTGGTATGGATATAGGGTGGCATCGCTGTGAAGCCCTGGGGAATAAGCTACTAATATCACCTCAGGCTTGCCAGGCTCTCTACTCATAATCCTTGGCAGAAAAATCAGCTCGAGGAAGAGAATTTTGTTCTCATCCATTGCCTGCCTTGTCGGGCCCAGCAATGATTCATGACTTTCTCCAGCTTGATGCCACGCTCTGTTACGCTGTATGTTGTATATGCTCATTGGCTGGAGTTGCTAAGCTGAAAGTCCTCCTGTAACTGGGATTAGATCACCATTATTTTGTAAGTAGATGTACCACTATCACAAGGAGCATCCAGCCAGAACCACAGTCTTCCTTTACATTGAAGGAAGGTCCTTGTTGGTCCTCCTGGTTTTGGTAATTTTTTCACTGAGCGATGCAAGGAAAAGGATATTTCCACTTTCTGATTCTGAATGCAAAGGATTCAGGATGGTTTTAACCTCTTTGAGATTATGTGCTCCATTTAAGAGCATAACTTTTTGGCATTCACATCCCCATCCACAAAGTAGTAGCATCCAGTCCTTTCAGAATGACACAAGGACAACCTAAAGTTATTTCATGCAAAAACTCATTACAAATTAGACTGTTTACAACCACTCTTATGACCTAAAGGATGCAGCTGTGGAAAGAAATGATCACATACAGGTTGACTACCTAGAACATTCTGTGTATGGAAAAGGTCAATCTATAACTCCCTGTAGATCTGTAGGATACTGTGAAAGCTCACTAGGCCAAAGGAATTCCTTGAAGGATTAAACTGTCCACCATTAGGTTTATAGATGGAATGCAGAGGTTTTCACAATATAGCCTCTGCCTGTTGGTAAAAGCATGATGAACTTGCATTTTTTTCTATATCACAGCACAGCTCTTCTTGATATTTGATTTAATCTGGGAAGGCTGCTGTAGCATCATCATTTTGGTGGATATAGAGGATCCAACTGAGAAATATGTAACAATTTATTCAGCAAGTCAAGTTTTTCCCTGATGATTTCCGCCTTTTTCAGGATTTGTTCTCAGGGGAATCACAAGGATGTTTGGACCCATATTGGTTGCAAACACAAAAGGAAAGTAAAAGAGCCTTCTTCCCTCTCTCTCCAGGCCATTCAGCGCTTCGGAATGCACTGTTGAATTATTTGCCCTGAACAGCATTACAGAAGACACATCCATCAGTTAACTTCCTTGACAGCCTTCTCTTCAGAGGGATGCATTGTTGATGATGAGTCATAAGGGCATTGATTTTAAAATTTGCTTTGAATCATAATAGCATTCGTAAGATTACATAGCAGCTCCTAGGGATCTACTGAGTTTTTAAATTTATAGTTGATGACTATTCTTCTCAGTAAAGTACTATATAATGCATAAGATGACCTGGCAATTTTTTATTCTTACACTCATCGCTGTTGGAAAATGGTGTCTTACATCTGGAAAATTGAGTTAATGTGAAAAAAAAGCCTTTGTTTTAAAAAATCCAACATAATGGTTTAGCTGGGTGAAACGGTGCATTATAACTGAAGGTTAACATCCATATCGAGTTAATATCTGAGGAGTTCCCATCATGATTTGAGATCTCGGTATCCTAAGTTGCTATAAATCTAAAACAATGGTTAACAGTATACAACTAAAAAGACATACCTAGGAGTGAAAATGAAGTGCAAGGTCTAGTCACCAGGACTGTGGAATGATAGACATATCATACAGTCCATATCACTATGGACTCATTTATTTACATAAATACTTCCTGGCTATGCTAGGAGGTGGTTGTTGTTGTTGCTATTACCATTATTATCATCTCCCACTTTGTCTTCCCTGACTGAGCTCTCCTTAAAATATGCTTTTCTTTACTTCACTCTCCTCTGCTAGCCTTCACCTGCAGAGTGCTTGGGCAGCAGGCAACACCCCATGAAGATTCTTGAAACCCTCTCAATAGACAGTGGCCTCTCTCAATTTGGAGGCAGTGGTTTTTTTCATGCCCTAGGCAGCCTACTGCCACCATGCTCTGTCATTCAGTGAAAGAAGGTGTTTTTCTAATGTGAGTCTGATAGAGGAGACGAGAGCTTCAGATACACACCAATGTCCACATTTTACCCTGTTTGATGAAAATTTTATATTCTGGGTGAGCACGATAGCACTGGATAGACATTGACTGACCCTCTCATTAAAAAAATGCAGTCTTCATTTGTGTATCTTGCCTTTCATGATCACAAAGCCAGTAAGGAACATTCTGCTTTGGTGCTGAGGTCGAGGAAATAAAGCACTGTCACTTTATAGAAATTACATTAAGAAATCTCTCTTGCCAGCCTTACGTGCACCCCTTTCACATTAATCCACTGAGTCAAAATAATCAAACAAATACCCTAAGGCATCAGTGAGGACAGGAAGATGCTGGGGAGAAGCTGGTTCATGTTAGAACCTGATAGGGACTGATATCTCTGACTTGTTCACTTACTGGTCCCTGCTTCCCCTTTCCATGGATTTTTTCCAAGAACTTTGCGTATTAATCTGGTGAGAGGTGGGAACCAAGATCTTCTTAAGGTTTAAAAATAGACAAGAAGATTACAAAATACTATCATCACATCTCAAAAATATTAGACAAAGGAAAATTCTATCTCTCTGCCCAGCAGAGTACTGTACTTTGAATATGATCAAAACCAAAGTAATTCATTGCAACCTACGTGAATGAACCAGACTGTTTTTAGTTCATCTGGCCTGTGTCTCACAGTATGCAGCTGGACTATTTGTAACAATTTCAGATCCTGGTGCGCAAAAGCCCTAAAGGGCAGGGTCTCTGTTCAGGCAGACGAGGAAATGGGGTAATATAGGAGAAGGTAAAGGGGTTTGAGCCCACTGCTCTGTTTCGTCTGCAAAGATTCTTGGTTTGTGGTTCTAGAGCTATTAAGATTTCGAGTGCTACTTAAATGCCAGGTATTGTATTCCTCAGGCTAAAAGGAAGGCAATCTTTCCTTATCCTATAACTGTAAGGTCAAGGTAAATGTGACTGTTTAGAAACACTGCAGTCCTGAAAACCCTAGGGAATTTTCATGTGTTTTATAAACTTGTTTCTAAACCAAGCTATTAGGAAAACAAGATATTTCACCATAAAGCCTTTCTTCTTCTCTCTTTAGGGACAGTATTGCCTGCTGTACAGTCCTTTAACTCAATCAGAATCATCATTTTTATAAACAGACCATTTTTCATGACTTGCTTGATCAACTTGGGAAGGCAGCTTTTAAGAAGTTACAGTCATACGCAGGTAAAAAAACTGATCTTACTCCATCTGTTGTAGCCATAGGTGTAATAGAAACCATGTCCTTTCCTTAAAGGTAATGCATAAGGGAAAATACAGACACATGCACTTGTTTTCCCTTCCTACCTTGCTACAGTTATGCAATATTACAGTGGGAAAGGAACAAGCTCTTTCACAATTAGATTGCAAAGCTAAACCTTTTCTTTTCATACAGAAGTTTATGGAAGGAGATGCTAATATTTACCAAAGGCTTTGCTTGTATTAGGAGGAGATTTCAAGTTGGTGGCTTTTGAATACTTAAGTTGGGACAAAGCAAGCCTCAAGGACAGACCACTCAAATAACTACAGATGGCTATGGCAGTGCTGGAAGCCAACAAGGACTTGTTGTGAAATGAAGAGCAGCGGATTGCTCAACAGCTCTGGTGAAGAGAGTAAAACATGTATTTACACTGGAGTTCCAGCTGCCCACCTTTGTCTTTATATCTAGGAGGTGGACTGCATACATCAAGTCTTTTGGGACAGGGCTTACTTTTTGTCTCAGCACGAAAGCATCAAAAGGCTGGTGCCCGGGGCATATACATAAAGAACCTGCTCTAAATGAACAGAAGAGGACCCTATCTGCTGACTCTGCCGAGGGGCTGAGTGTCAGCCAGAAACCTCAAGAAACTTCTGAATGTTGTGGCACTGTAAATTGATATCAAGCACTCTCACTGGCCTCAGCAAAACCACACTTTTTCATATGCATTCCTCAGCCAGAAGTGAGGTTTCCTTCCCCTCCTCACACATGTACTTCAGATGTGTAAAATATTCAGTAAAATAAAGATTTAGTGTGAAATCTGAAAAAAAATATTCAGAGTCAAAGTATTCTCAGCCTGAGTCCCTGAGTGCTGTCAGGCTGGGAGTGTGGAGAGAGATCCAAAGAAGAGGGAGTTTTGAGGCAGCTATTTTAGAGAAAATGCGGTGCCCCAGGCCCCACAGAAAGCAAATAAATATAAGAGGAAATATCGGGCTTATCTGAGAGCTAGTACTACTCAAACATAGATTTTGTGACAGGAAAGAGAGGCAAGGTCTGCAAATTTAACTGCTAACAGAATACCTCGGACAGGTGTGTTATGCTTTGTAGGAATGGACCTTGTACCACAGCACGAACCTGATTCCACCCCAGCTCATGGGAACAGAGGGCTTTAGTTCTGTCCGAAATAGAACTTATCAGCTCTTTACAGACTTTCCACGTGGAAAACTCAGCTTTTTAATGACAGTTGAATCTTTTTGAAAGCTTGATTGAGAAAAAGAACATGTGTAGTTTCTTCCCCTTTTATAGTGCCTGCAGCACAGCCGGTATTGGAGGCGGTTAGTTTATTCTGAGTTTATCAGTAAAATGCTAAAATGTAAGAATAGTTATAGAAAGTTACTAATTTTTCCTGACCTCTTACTCTGTCAGCAGTGGACTCTCCATTGCAGGTGCTGCTGCAGGTACTGTTTTTCAATAACGGAATCGTTTATTTCAGTGCATTGTTATCTGTGTTTAACAAACAGCTCCAACTAATATTCTGCATCAAAAGCATTAACTGGGAGGGATACAGCAGAAAGGAGAAATAACAAGAAATTTATCTCTGTTTCTGTACACTGTGAGACAAAACGATTCTGTGCAGTACTGTAATAGATATGGCGGGAAACACAGTGAAAAAACACATAAAAAAAAAGAGGGAGGTATTAGTAAAGGAAGAATAGGAAAGAAAGGGATTAAATTAGCTACATTGGGTATGGTTATTGGAGGACACCGTACATTGTTCTTGAAGTATAAGATAGCTATCTCAGGAGCAGACATTACTGGTGACTTCTATGAGAAGTTACTGATGCCACGACAAACACAGGGAAAATATTATTAGATCATTATTACAGACTGCAAACGAGTAGTATTTTGGTTAGCAGTGAACATTGAGTCAGAAGATGATCATGGGATGTGTCTTAGACGTAATAGGGATGTAAATTAAAAAGTACACTAAGAAGAAATTTGTGAGGCAGAGAGAAAGGTTTGTGTTTCCCGGTATTGCTCAGAGTGCAACAGCCACTCAACATCAGCTTACTCAGGCTGGCATGTTTTATGCCTCTCCCAGGCCCAGTTTACCTCAGCAGAACTAAATGCCCTGTTCAAGGTTTCTCAAGAAGCATACGAATATATAGTTCTGAATAACTGAAAGCCTTCCTATCTCTTAGCCGATTTCCTTAACTACAAAACTGTCCTTCCTGTTTGATGCCTTGTCTTAAAGTGAATCCTTGACCACGGTTGTACTTTCCTCTGCCATGTCATCAGCCAAGCCTACTGTTTCCCTGTTGCCAGTAAACACTTGATTGCATTTATCACATTGTGATATTTTTGCCTCCTTAGCCAAACGTTTCAAATTGCTCAGCTTGCAGCAAAGCCAAACAGAACAACCTCTGCTGCCATTGCTGGTCCTATTTCTTGCTTTCTGAGGTGCAGATGGAAATCTGACCTTCACCTTGGAGTGATTTCCCATTCATCATCAAGATGAATAGCTGTCGATCCACCCTGTGCTGCTTAAAGAGGTGCCTTGCAAGTGACTCGGTGCCTACTTCCCAGCTGCACCAGCAGGACTACATCTCTGCACTGTTTGCATTGGGTGAATAGCGCTCATAATCTGAGACTTAACGTCAAATATTTTCTGCAAGGGGAATAAAAATGTCAACAGGAAGTGAAATGTGACCTGATTAACAGTTAGACCTCTGACTCTGCTTCATTTTTGACTGATGTGGTGTTTTACAAGGATAATAACACCACCAATTCCTCTTAATTGATGGACCCTGATGGAAATATAAATTAAGCAATTAATACAATTCTCTGGGACTCATAAAAATAAACTGTGCAGAGAGATAGTCGTATTTATTTTTTGAATTACTTTAAAAACAAGTGTCATACAAAGCTTTACAACATTTTTTCTAGGGAAAGCCAAGGCAAGTTTGTCCGCCTCAAGAGCCAGAATGTGCCTAAGGAGGCAATGCAAATGAACTGCCACAGACCAGGGCAGTTTATGATAACCCAAGCTGCCTTTTGTCTGGGGAGTTCTGCAAGACCTGATTTTCATGCATTTTGTTTAAAACATAACTAACCAAAAATAATTACTGTTACACATTTACAGTCGCGCCTGGAGGCCCCATTCAGCATGGGGAGCCCTTTGTGCTAGCTAAGAGCATGGCAAACACAGTGGGAGAAACAGACTCTGCAGTAAATGGCTTGCAATCTGACTCCTGATGATTTTAATGGTTTCTTCCATGTGAGGCGGATTTAATAGTGAACAGTAGACCAGTGTGACCTTGAGAGATGCCAGCTTGAAACCAATGGGAGTTTTCAGGAGAGAGTAGGAATTCTGAGAAAGAAAAAATTAAGAGGATTTGCAATATCCAAGTGGTATGAAACAGTATTTACAAACATTTACAAACAGGCTGCTGTAAGATTCAATCATGTTTGCATCCCTCCATGCTTGCACTAATGGGTTTCCTGTGACTGATATATTCTCCGTGTTTCTCGTTTGACTTCTGCGTTCTGAACAGTCAGAGTTCATACTCAAAAGCTTTCCTCTGCCACCATGAAAGCTCAGCAGTTGTGTTAATAGAGGCTGAGATTCTCTTGTAATGTCTTCAGGTGTAAAGAAAACAGCTTGTTCACCCAGAGGCGCTCAGCGCTTGCTGTTCTTTAATTCTCTTTGAAAAGTTACTCCCTGACACGGGGAGCAGGAGCCACACCACAAATTACAGGGAGTGAATAAAGCAGGATTGTTGCACATGCAGTCTCCTCCCTGCCTTTGAAATTTGAGAGCTGAATAATTCGGAAAAGGGACTTGACTGCTTTTAAAATCAAAGTGAATGAGATTTGACTGCTTTCTGACTGTGATTTGAAATGCCTGCAATATAAGTTCTAGTGAGCCAGGCAACTGGCTGCTGATGCCAGAGGGAGAGTTACCACAGGAGCAGCCCTGCCCCACCATCCTGCCCATCCAAAGGTGCACGGAAGTGGGTGAAAATGGGTAGTGATGCATCCATGCATATCCAGCCATGCTGGTTAAATCACAGGGTGCCAGGGGAGTCCTGTGAGGGACACCCCCCAGGTGTCAGCTGTGTGATGGGAACACAGCCTGTCCTGGGAGCAGGAAGGGGTGCATGGTTTTGCCTGCCTACATGAGAGCCCTGCGGCTTACCCTCATTACCACATGGGCTATACCAGCAGAAATGTTCAATAGTGTTGACTAATCAGACAGGTCTGAGCCTGGAAGAGCAGGTAGCACACCCAGCACAGCCCGTGTGATGGTTCCAGGTGTACATAGGCTGAGGAAGGCAGCTCTTGCTGTGGAGGCTGGTCTGTCACCAGGACAGGAGATGCCTTAATGGATTCAGTGTTTTCTCTCTCTCTGTTGAAATGACCAGGAGCAAGAATGGGAGCTACCTAGCTGAGCTGGGGCTTATGCATTTTGTGGCTGCTTCACAAAAGCCAAGCCAGGAAAACAGCTCTGAAGAGTTAGTGGAAGCATTTCTCTCTTCCTGCCTCACTGCACTGGGGCTGTTAGGATCCTGGACTGGCCCTAGCAGCAGCATTTAAATAGCTCTTGATTATTTGTCAGAGATAACTAGCACAATATAAGTTGTTTTTATTATACAGTGTAACCTGCGACTGTCACCATTTTGATATTCTACATTGATGTTTGCCTTTATCTCTCTCCTCCATCTCCCCCCTTTTCATAAGGACTGAACGGAAAGCCTTACATCATGTAAATTAAGCAGGATAACTACCTCCCTCCCCTCACCATTACTCCTGACTAGCTGCTGTAACTACTCAGCCAGTCCTTGCAAACAGCCATGGGGGCAGAGAAGAAGTTTAATCAAATAGGTGTGTGAGGGTGCCAAGCTGCATCACACTGCGGGAGCTGTGGAAAAGCAATGCCCTCCATCTCTTTCCTTAGAATTGTCCTGGTTAGATGAACAGGGCATTATTTCTGTGTTTCTGACACTTCAGAGGAAACAGAAAGCAACATCATTTATCAGAGGGAAAAAAAACCAGGTATTAGGGGTGTTTGGTGGTCGTAGTTCATTTCCTTCAGCCACATGGGATATCCTGCAGGGCTCTATATCATAGGTTAGTGATGGCTGAAAGCATGGCTTTGCCTCTACCACAGTGCCTGCACCTCTGAGCATGCGCCTGGATGCTCAGGCTCAGGAGGATTAGGGCTGTGGTTAGTCAGCAATCTGCAGGGCTTTTTATGGTGGGTACATCAGTAGGGCTGTACTGATCACTTTCCATTTCCAGTCCTAGCTTAAGGCCCCTGAGCCACTCCTACTTTAAGGTATATTCACATAACTCCAGCCCATGCGTCTGCCTTCCTAACACACAAATGGCATTAGTTGCTCCTGACAAGGTTTGTTTGATTTCTTCAGAAGTCAGTTCCATTACAAGGACGTTCCTTTGTCATCCGTTCAGTTTAAATTATGTACTGCTAAACATACAGGTAAACACACCTACACTGTAACTGAGCTCTCACAAATCCTTCACATCTTGAATAGTGCTTATTCATATGCAAAGTTAACAGTGGTGTGAGATGGTGACATGCAGAATTTATGCTTGGGGACAGGTAGGAAGCACTGGGAGAAGACCAAAGAAACAAATGCTCTATCACATATATAAGAAGCTCATTTTTTCGCTTTTAAAGACAAGTAGAAAGGAGGACCAAGAAGTCAAATACTTACAAATTAGGTACATAAGTTACCATTGCACGTGAATCCTTATATTGGCCCTTTTGCAAGTGTACGTTTCTTACATAAACACACTTTAATTATAGCTCACAACTTTACTAAAGCAAAACAAGACATCTTTCATAAGTCCTCACTCTGCCTCTGTAATTTTCCTATACAATAGAAACCAAACCTACCAAAAAAGATGCTACCCAAATATGTCTCCTTTGGCAAAGTTCCTGACAAACCAAAATGGAAGGTGCACAATCAGGCCACTCTAGTGTGAGTTCTGGCTTTGCCCACGCACAGGCATTGCCAAGGAAATAAAAAAAAAATGTGATTTTCAGGGGCGTGTGTGAGTGATGCTATGGGAGTGACTGAATTCACACACATCTCTGCTCTGTGAAACTTTCCCCGCTCCATCTTGATGACAAATGATAATAATTCCAAAATCCTCAGATTAATTCCAGCTCCTAGCACAAGGATAAAAGATTTCAGCAAGAGCTCTTGTTGCCAGACTGCCTGGGCATGGCAGAGACTACTTTTTCAGCTTTCTGAGCAATGACTCCACCTTGCAGCAGAGACAGAGCTGGAAGTACTGCTACCTTGTTTTGTGCACAGAGAGCTGCAGTTGGCACATGTTTCATCCAAAAGGCAAGGAGTCCATAGCTATCAGCTTATTACTGTGTGTGGGGCAGGGCAACTTTACTGGTCATTGTGACCTGTGGAGAGAAGAGATAGTGGGAGAGGCTGGTTTTGCTGTCTTTGTCCCCCAGCTGGCTGTGGAGCAGGAGTGGTGTAAAATGTCTCTGCAAAGCAGAGTCAGTCAGTCACCGCCCTTGGGATCCAATGGAAAATGCAAGTTTATGCTGCTGCTCCCTGAGGTGCCCTGGGCTCTCAAGGACACCGTGTAAATGTTGATTAGGCAGAGTGGCATTGACCTGGAGATCATTAAGCATCACAGCTATTACCATGGGTATATTGGATTGCTACCACTCACAGGCTGAGAGACTATGTCTCCTACTAGGCTGTGCTCTGTGGCAACATTTTTCAGAGCAAAGTCCTTCCGCTCACCGCTGCTGGTGCTGCAGTGTTAAAAATGTTCTTTATAAAGTAAAGCACATGTCCTAGCTCTGAGCAGCCTAACCTCTGGGCTACAGCCTGCAGCAGGGGACTGAACACTCCCCCTCTGGCTCCTTTTTTTCTGAGAGATATGGGAGGAGAGGTCAAAAAATTACTTCTGTGTTCAAACGAAGGGTCACAGCGTGGTAAAGGCTGAGAAGACGGGAGCTAGTCTTTTTGCAGGGCAATTAACAGTTAATGGAAGCTGGGCTGGGGTATGGATGGACTGTCTGTCTGCAAAGCCTTTCCTGTACTGGTGATGCACTGCAAGGAGGCCCAGAGAGACATCCTCACTCCAGTCCTGTCTCTGAATACTGCTAAATCAGCTTGTCTGCAGTGATAGCCCCTAAGGACTACGTATCCTTCCCGAAGTACGCCACGTGAGTGGAGACGATGGGAGCAAGTGCCTGCAAGAGGAAACAGAGGAGCTAAAAACCTCAGAACAAGAGATTTCTCTACTCAGTGCAGAAAAGTGGCTGCATTCAGGCTGCATCCTACCAGCGTTTGACTTTGATGCCTTGACTCCCCGTCTTGGCAGGCAGCTCTGGAGAGCAAGGGACTGAATCCTCCATCTCGAACTACAACTCAACTACAAACAACACCTCAAACTATAACCCCCAACTCAAACTACACATCAGAGCAGCTGTTGCAGTTTTGTAGGAAGTCTGGACATAGTTTATACATTCCTAGCTGTATTGGTTTGTGCTGGGATAGAGCTAAATTTATTTGCAGTATCTTGTATAGGGCTGTGTTTGCGCTTTGTGATGAAAGCAGTGTTGATAACACCAGGGGTTTTTTTATAACACTGGGGTGTTTTAGCTACTGCTGAGCAGAGCTTGCACAGTGTCAGGGCCTTTTTTCCTTCTCACATCCCCTTGCCAGCAAGTAGGTTGGGGGTGCACAAGAAGCTAGGAGGGGATGCAGTTGGGACAGATTACTCTAACAGACCAAACGGATATTCGATGTCCTATGATGTCATGTTCAGCATATAAAGCTGGGAGAAGAAGAAGGAAGGAGGGACTATCTGGAGTTATGGTGTTTGTCTTCCCAAGTAACCATTACATGTAATGGACCCCTGCTTTCCAGGAGATGGCTGAACTCCTTCCTGCCCGTGGGAAGTAGTGAATAGATTCCTTACTTTGTTTTTCTTTCCTGTACAGCTTCTGCTTTACCTATTAAACTGTTTTTATCTCAATCCATGAGTTCTCTCACTTTTACTCTTCCAATTCTCTACCTCATCCCACTCAGGGGGAGTAAGCTAAGCTGCTCGCCAGGGCTAAACCACATCGGTGTTTTTATTTTAGGCCCTGTCCAAATTTACTTGAAGCCATCAGTCTGTTGATTTCAGTCACCTCTGGTTAGGCCCTCCATTCTCATGAAGCATCTACAATTTCAGCAGTGAGGACAGCCAGTGATATGTGCCACCTTCACCAACAGCCTCACTCCTTAGCTATGGAGAAGCCATAGAGATTTACAGGATGACAAAGTAGCAGGTTTCTCAGTTCCTGTGTCTTTCTGTCTCAGAGTTGAAGGTGAATAAAGTGTCTTGAAGGGAGAAATTTTGTGGAGACCCTTCTACCGACAACTTGGACTAACCTTGTTGCCCTGAATTACAGTTCCTTTGGAAAGTGGGACTGAATGTTAGCTCTCCAACACGAAAGAGGCTTTTTCTATGGAATGAATGCTTTCCAATTATTTCAGTATTGTCCAGAGGACAACACCTTTTTGCATAAATATGACTCACTTTCCCTAGCCATCCTGGGGAATATTCCTAAACGAGGAATATTTCTCTTCTTCAGAAAGACTGCATTTGCTTGATCATGATATATTTTTTTTTGCATTTAGCTAAGGCAAAAGCCAACAGCTTTTTCTAATGAGGTACATGAGAAATCGAATTATGATCCATTGGCAATGGTGAGTATGTATGCAACTGTATTCTAGAAGGTTAATATAGACAGTGTGTAGGGTGTCTTTCTCAAGCAGAAAGTGGCAAATGCCAGTGGTCTTACTTGCTCTCCTAAATAGTAAATAATTTTTATGAATGATTTCAGGAGAAGCTACCCACCCTACTGAAGTTATTCAGGTGCTGTTGCAGAGAACATCTTTGGTGTAAGGGGCTGAGGCAGTGATGGCTGGAACATCACTGCTTGCGATATTCAGTGAGGCAGATCACTAGCAAGTCAGGGGTAATTACTAATTCCTGGGGGTTTTCCTTTATTATGTTGTTGGGTTTTTTTTCTTTATTAGGAATGGGGAACATAATAACAACTTTGGGGCATTTTTAAATTAAACACCACAGACGAAAAAGTAAACCAAACAGAATATAAGTAATTGATTCTTCTTACTTGTTTGTATGTTGCCAGGGAGCTCCAAGGAGAGCTAGGAACAACCAATAGCAGGCAATGGGGGTCGAGGAAGCCTTTTAATTACATCACATTGGTTTTCAAAATAAGATTATTTTATCTCACAGGATCTTAAATAAACATCTCGGAAACATATCAGATTATATTCTTGCATGTGAATTGCCTGCTCAGCTGCAGTTAACCACTGACTTTGTGTTTAGGTTCCTGTTTAGATAGGCTGCATTGTCACCCTTACCCTGTTGGAAAGGCAATAGTCTAGAAGAGACATGAAATTGGAGATCTGCAAGAATTAATTTAGCGTCCAAAGGATCCCACACATAAATGTGTCAGAAAACCCCTTCATCTCAGCGTGCGTGCAGCCAGATGAGCACAGCAGTGGCCAGCACAAAGGGCTGCACCCACAAATGGGACAAATCAGTTCTGTCATCGCAGAGATGCCCTCTCCTCGTGGAACTGGAGGGCTGCAATGCATGGAGGCAGACCAGGCAGAGGGAGAGAATGATCAGGTGAGAGCTGTGGGTGGTGCACAAAAGCTACCCTGGTTGTGCTGGAAACCCTTTCTTACCATCTGTTCCTGAGAAGGTGGAACAGTCATTAAACACAAAAAGCAGAGACATCCTCTCATTCATCAGTTGAGCAATAGTGCTTGGTGTTTGGTGTCCCTTGTAGTGCTGCACTGCAGCTGCAGTGGTGTCAAGAAAGATGCAAGAAGGGAAACCCTTTCTCCTGGCCTTATTTAGGCTGGAACTTGCCTGCTGTGTTACATGATGTATTCTTCCCCAAGGTGTGCTCCATGATACGATCTTCACTGTGACAGGCATTGTTCAGTTCCATATATATTAAGCCTTCCTGCTCCTAAGGCATCTTCTCACATTAATACAAGCACCTGGGCAAAAGCTTCATTGCTTCCAGGAGATCTCTCTCAGGTGCAGGAGGTATATGTTTAGGTAGTAGTTGCCCTGGCAGGATGAAGACCTAACTTGGGATGTAGCCTTATCAAAGCAGGCTGTGTGCAATGAAAGGCTGTGGGATAAAACCATGATCTTAAGGATCATATTGAAAGTTGAATTACGCAGTTAAGATTGCGTTGTGACGTGATTAATCCCTGGAGAGTTTATCCACATAAGTAAGCTAGGGTATGTCACAGAACATCCCGAGTCCCTGCCTTTGCAGTGGTCCAAACTCAGACCATGTTATTGCTCACCCTCATCCAGCAAGCCCAGGTTTCATTTGTGTTCAGAAGCTGGAACTTTGTGGAGGTGGTAGTGGAGAGGTTTGGGGTCAGAATGTGGTGGAGCAAATCTGGAGCTAACAACTGGGAACTGCTGACCAATTTGATAGTAGAGACACAGTTTAGAAAGTGAAACTTCCTGCAGTTACATTGGTATCAGCTTGTACTGAAAAGATGAAGCCAGCGCAGATCCACAGAAAACCATACAGGAAAGACTGAACACTATTCATTCCATGACAACAATGTGTCCCTACAGACATCTCAGAGAATTATTCAATACAAGATCTGTGGCTGCAGATGAACCACAGTGACGCTAACTCACAAATGACCTTATGCGGCTGGACGAGAAGAAGGCAGCGGGCATAGTTTTATTGCCCTCTCCTGTCCAACAAAATATCTGCTGGGAAAGGCTCTGTTACAGCTACGTTCATCAAGTGACCTGCAGGACACTTATTACTCTGTGTATCTTACGGGCTACCACCACAAGGTAAACAGGAGGAAGGATAGCTCATGGTTCTGCCTAAACAACACTCTGATCAGGGACTCAAATGATTTTCACCTAGCCCAAGATCCAAAGCCTAAAGAAGATGTCTGTAACAAGAAGAGAGCGGTTGGGTTTCCAGCTCTTTTTTATTCCATTTCTCTGCCTGTTTGTGAAAGATGCACCTTTCTTCTCACAATAAAAGCCAAGTGCTTTATTTCCCCTTAGTTCTTTTGGATATGCCATTTTCCTTCAGCACATTCCCGAAATGATTAGAGGAGAAGAAAACATATTTTCGTGCACAGCACATTGGTACCATGCAAATATACTGCTAGGGCCAGAATTAAACACAGAAATATGATTGATGCGTTAGACCTGAGACCCTATTTTCATGACTCCAGATTCCCATGAGTGACTCCAAGTCAGAAGGCTTAACATTGCATCAGACTCTACTAAAAGATGATTTAAAAGAAAACAAGCCATACAGGCCTGATGAGGAAGATGTACATTTCACCCAGGAGAAAAGAAAAATGGGGGGCGGGTGGATCGAAAAAGATTAAAATGGAGACTGATGGGCAAAGTTGGGGAGAGGACAAGTCCCCACGTTTCCTGTGTGGTTTTATGTCTGTAGAGTCTGCTTTTGCAATGATTAATATGACAAACAAAGGACTCACAAAAAGGCTCCTAATGCTCACTGATCAGAACTATAATGACGTGTAAGCTGCAGCTGTTCCAGTGGATTTCTAAACAGCGGGCTCTTGTTGAATGAGCCCCATGATTATTTATCTCCATCATGAGCTCTTTATTCCAAGGTATTTTTTGTCTTCCCTGTGCTTTGACCGGCTGTCCTTAGGCACAGAAAGCTCCAACAATGGACTTTTTTTATTAGCCTCCTCTTCCTCCTGCTTCTCCAAACACACTGCATCCCCGAATCACTGCGTTATGAAAGGGAAGGCACTGCCAGTGTTTTAACAAGGGCCTCCCACAGCATTCTCCCCCATTAGCCTCATAAGCACAGGGCAGTGCTGGAGCATGTGCTGCAGAGACGAGGGTCAGGAGACTATTTATTCTCCCCATTTAAACAAAAATGCTTTCTCGTGAGCAAGGAGAGAAGCAAACAAATAAATTAAGCTGTGCCTTGATGGAAGCATTTATACTGTGTCCTTGGGAAATCTACCAAGTGTGGGGATAGTGCAGGCCAGTGTTTAACTTGGCTGATTTGAAATTGTTTGTGTGTAAGGGGAAACCTTGCAGGGGCACTGAGTGCATTATAATGCTTGATTTTTTTTTTCCTTTTTTAATATCTAGTGTCTGGTGCAATCTGTTCTGTTTCAAGGCAAAGTGCTCATTCTTCAGAGGCACTTTGTGACAGCTCTATGAGCTGGAGTCATGGGCCTGGGGCTTGGAGAGAGAAGACCAGAGATCTAATAGCAGTTGCCGCAGACTTCCTACCTAATGCTGAGGGAATGCAGATTTCCCATTTGTCAGATAAGGATAATGTTTGTGAACCCACCTCAAAGCTGATGTCCTACTGCTTGAAATGGCAAATATTTTTACTAGTTTCTTGGGACCCACTGTACGCAGGCATGGCTGATCAGAGTCTTCTCAAACAGAAGGAAAAACTACAAGCCAGTAGCTCCTGGCTGTGTCCCCAGCCCTTCAGTTTTTTGCTGCTATGAACCTGCACACTTGATCCAGTTGGAAGGTAGCAGCTAGACTTAGAAATTCATCAGCTCAAAGCAGAATGTAGTTAAAGGAAAACCTCTGTGGACAGTACCAATTGGCACAGCACTTCTGACATCAGCAGAGCTATGCTGACGTACATCCGGCAGAGATATGACTCCAATGTCCATATTTATCAACATTTTAATATGAAAAGACATGTTTCTATTGCTGCATTTCATTTCCAGCTGATCTTTTTCTCCATTTTTTTCACCTAGGTTGATGTCATTGGTAGCCTGTTAGTAATACATCTCTCACTGTCACTCACTGGACCAAAATGTGTTTTCTCTCTATTAGCACTGTAAACTAAAAAGGCTCTTTGATTATGATTTTTATGCGAGGTCAGCAGAAAGAGCATGCCTGCTATTTTGATGAGTTGTAAACGTTATTTGACATTCTTTTTCTGAATATGTAAACACAGAATTGAAAAGGCTGACAGTCTGACACATTCTGGCCTTCCATCCCCACTGTACCTTCTTCCTGGAAATCAGTGCTACAGCCTGTGCAGAGGAGGACACCAAGCGTGTGCATTACTTGAATGGTTTGGCTCCACTTTAAAGTGAGTGATGAGTGGCATTAAAGCAAAACTCAATGTACAAATGAAGTCTCCAGACTTCAGTATAGGCATAGGCTCCTCCAGTCAGGCAATTCTGGATGAATGAAACACACTATTAAAAAAGGAGGGTAGCCTGAAATCAAAAGCTTTCTGCAGCTTGCTGTGACAGAAGTCACAGCAGCATGTCATAACCCCTGCTCTCACAGTGCTGGAGGCATAGCCACAAGGTTGTGTTCTTTCACAGGCTGGCTGGGATGTGATGTAGAGGCAGAAGGGCAGGCGGGTTTGGGGGGTTTTGACATTTCCAGGCAACTGTTTGCTCAGAGAGCCGAGTGGCTGTGACTGTTACGAGATACAACAGCTGAATGGACCAAATGAATGGCAGCAAACAAGCTCAGACTTGCAGTGGGTGGCAACTTTGGTTTACCAGCTGCCCCTGCCCATAGCAGAAAAGATCATATTGTATCCAAGGAGGGGGTCAAGAGAGGTTGTGGTGTGGTACGAGGACCTTGGAGAGGACAGACGTGATTTGTGTGATCACAGAATCACAGAATCACAAGGTTGGAAAGGACCCATTGGATCATCGAGTCCAACCATTCCTAACACTCCCTAAACCATGTCCCTAAGCACTTCATCCACCCGTTCCTTAAACACCTCCAGGGAAGGCGACTCGACCACCTCCCTGGGCAGCCTGTTCCAGTACCCAATGACTCTTACTGTGAAGAATTTTTTTCTGATATCCAACCTGAACCTCCCCTGACGGAGCTTCAGGCCATTCCCTCTAGTCCTGTCCCCTGTCACTTGGGAGAAGAGGCCAGCTCCCTCCTCTCCACAACCTCCTCTCAGGTAGTTGTAGAGAGTAATAAGGTCTCCCCTCAGCCTCCTCTTCTCCAGGCTAAACAACCCCAGCTCTCTCAGCCGCTCCTCATAAGACTTGTTCTCCAGACCCCTCACCAGCTTCGTTGCTCTTCTCTGGACACGCTCCAGAGCCTCAACATCCTTCTTGTGGTGAGGGGTCCAGAACTGAACACAGTATTCAAGGTGCGGTCTCACCAGTGCTGAGTACAGAGGGAGAATAACCTCCCTGGACCTGCTGGTGACCCCATTTCTGATACAAGTCAAGATGCCGTTGGCCTTCTTGGCCACCTGGGCACACTGCTGGCTCATGTTCAGTCGGCTGTCAACCAGCACCCCCAGGTCCTTCTCTTCCATGCAGCTCTCCAGCCATTCTTCCCCCAGTCTGTAGCGCTGCAGTAGGAGACGTCTGCAGCTCAGTCTTCACCTCATGTTCTTCAGTGGGTTCCTCAACAACTGTGCAGCTCTTGCGCTCCACAGACATTGAAGTCTCTTAGTTCTGGATCACCTACAAAAACCCTTTTCCACAGAGGCACTAAACACTTGTTTAACTTCCATGGCTACAGTGGCCCTTGGCAGCTGGAGAGTGCTTCTCAGCTCTTGCATAAGGGTGCACATCCTGGCCACGGTCCTTGGATGTACCAGGTGGAGACTGAGAAGAAAAAGAAGCTTGCAGGGAGTCAAGGATGGAGCATGTGCTGCAGCAAGTGCCTTGGCTCTTAATCCGGGGAATAAGCCTGCTGCAGCTCCAGAGAGGTAGTTCAGAGCTGGCTGAGTTGCAGCCACTGAAACATAAGGACATGCAGGAACCTGCAGGTTGGAGGCAGCTGGGAAGTCAGACTCTTGTGCAACTGTATTGATTGCATCAGGGCTAAATTTGCTCCTTTAAGTGCTGAGAATGCGCTGTGATTATTATTAGACACTGCTTCTTTTCCTGTTGCGAATGGTTGCAGATACTAACAATAACAGGACAAAATTACCTGTCCACAGCTTTTTATAATATCTAGAGTTTAAAAAAAGCATGGGTTGCTTTTAGCCAGATTGCAACAATTTTGTCTCATGCAGTTGATGGAATGTCTGTTCTACAGAAATGTCCATCCATTTTCTGCTTAAAAGGTCATGTTTAATTTTCTAGATGAGCCCACTCCCCTCTCCCCCGCCCTGAGTGCTCAACTCTAGACAATATCTTTTCTCTCTTGGTGGCAAGAGATCACTGCATTTTTCCTTCGCTAGTATGCTGAAAGGGTGCTCGTGCTTACAAGGCTTGTGTGCAGTGAGGGAGAAAAAACATCTGCCACCAGTGACTTCCTAAACATGGTATATTTACAAACCTTGTTAGTTGCCATGAATACGTCATGCCTGGTTGATGCCCTTATGGGCAAAGTAAAATTGTATGAAGAGTATTCTCTTTACTTCTCCCCTAAGGAAAACGGCCTCATTTTGTAAATGTAGCACATAGGTGTGAGAGCCCCAGAGGACAGGGCAGAACAACCTGTAATTCACTTAAAATCAAGACCCACTGGCCATCTTTAAAAGTTCTGTCACAGGTAAGTAACTGCAGTGTCTCTCCTGAATCCCATTGCCGCGTAGGACCTGAAACACACCAGCTTTGATCTATGATCCCACCTAACAAAAAGTGGTGTCAGAGGAATACTATTAAATATTTTCAGTGGTAAAGCTGTGCACCAGTTAGTATTCACCCACAGAAGTGACCAATGGTAATTGCTGTTAGCCTCCCCTACCCAAGAGGAGCTCCCCTCCGGAGTTATCTTCCAAGGCTCTGTCTCCTTGGAAGGCTCTGATGAATGCATCTGCAATGTTTTAAAATGACAAATACCAGCTAATGATAAATACAAAAGGTGCATGTCTTTCCTAAGTACTCATAATTTCTGAAAAGGAATGTTCTTTTTCAACATATCTTCATTTCAGTGGAATCCATTTTAATGAGATCCTCTTCTCTATTGTTTCCAGGAACTATTGTCTTAATTTCTTTTAGCCTATTAGTACCTCCTGACAACATATTTCTGTTATCATTTGTGTTATACATTGCAGTTCAAAACTCTGCTCCTCTTGTAACTTAGTTCTGAGTATAATACAGAGAAGTAGCTGAGCCTCAGGGTTTCTGCAAGGGTGGTTATTTTGTAATGAGGCAGCAGATTACCATTAGAAGTTCATGTAAGAGATAGTTAAACCTTACATAATAACTCTGACTCAGTCTAAGCAAAACAGACACTGTGACCATGATGAACATGCATATATCAGTAGTCAGAGGGCTGGAATCCTTTTTCCATGCCAGCGCCTATTTCTGTAACAAGATCTTTTATTAATCCTGAACCAATCTTCTCGGAATTTGGAAATGCTCACAATTGCTTGCATTGGCCAAATATCCTCGCAACAAGACTCAAATGGTGAAATACAAAGCTAATTAAAGAATCGCTCCATTGTTTTTTGTTGGAGCGTCAGTTTTTTTCAGGTACTTCTGACTGTTCCCCCAATATCTTTTCATAAACAATTGCCTCCCACGTTGAAAGAAAAAAAAACCTTACTGCTACATCCTTGCTTTTAGAATATGACAGTAACAGAGACATTTGTAGAGAACACTGTCATGGTCCTAAAAAGGTTGCAGAATCTTCTCCCACATGGAACAAATAGCAGAGATAGGCAGAGTAGCAGACCATTGCCTTCAGCTTTCCTACAGGAGCACTTTACTGATATTGGCTCATATTTTTTTCCCCTTGAACTCTGGAGTCAATCTTTGTGTGCCCTCTTGGATCTGTAAGTTGCTCTTTGTTTGGCACACCACCTGAATGTCAATGGGCACAATTATGATGCTTTAGAATTCATCGGTACTTTCCTAAACATTTGCACACAGATACGTGTATTTCGCTCTCAGTTATATTGCCATTCATCTCTAAACTTGCATTCCTTTTCCTTCTCATGCTTGAACTCTCAGGTTTGCAAATACTGCCACTTACCAACTAAAGAGTGCTCGGTCAGAGACTGCTGCATATAGGTTCTGACTCTACTTACAGTGTGCGGCACTATGCAACAGACATAGAAAACTGAACAAATACATTTTCCTATCATTCTTGCCTTTTAAAGGCATGCTAGGGAGCTGGCAGCTACAGTTCGAAAAAGCAAATGTTGGACAACAGGAACGCATTATGAGCCCAGTCCCACAAAGTAATTAGCACTCAGTAATTTCACGTTCATGAGAACCAACTACCAAGACTTTACACAGCGTGGTACTAGAGCTGAAATGCCTCTCTTAAATAAAAAGCCCTTTTCAGGTTCTGCAAGGAAAGAACCATGTTTGAGAAACACAGGAGTGCAAACTGCCAAAGGTCTATGGGATGGCAAACAAAAGGCACAGAGCCAGAACAGAGATAAAGGGTATGATTAAAGCAGCAGTACCAGCCCGTGAAATGCCACGGTATAAGCAGGGACAGAGTGCACCTCAGCACAGTTTAATAGGAAAGGACGCTACCAGACAGAGACTGAAAGACTGGAAAGAGGCAGTTGGTGGCCAGAAGAGAAGATAAATCTGGAAGCGGCATGAACCAGTCTATTATCTGGCTGAAGCAGTCAGGCAGCACTCTCTGATAGACAAATTCAGGAAGCAATGACATTAAATAGATGTAAACAAGCTGTCTCAGCACTAAAATTTTGTTACTAACCAATTAAATTTCATCTTCAACTCTTAGCTGGCGGCCCTGGCTCACAGCCCCTTCTCTCTCACTGTTTCTCAAAGATAAAACATGTTGTATGCTATTTCCATCAAAATCAGGAGATGGATGGAAAGCCCTTCCCTTCTCTAATGAGGCTGAAAGACTCCTTACCCTACGTATCAGAGAAACCTGTCACATTTACATTAATTGACGCTGAGAGTTTTAGGGTTGCTCAGAAAGTGTTCAAGGCCAAAGGAGGAATGGGAGGCCTATGAAAACATGTGATTAAAGTAGATCAGACTGTGCATTAGTGAGGGCTGCAATTTCCAAATTCAGTGTTCCTTCTTAAGGTTTAGTATTCACACCACACCGAACACTGCTGCGTGGAGAGCCAGAGGCCCTTTGGCAAGTAGCTACCTTATCCTCCAAATAGCCTGTTTTTACTAGTGCCAGGAAAAAGACCACAGAGTGAAAATATGCTGCTGCTGCTGCTACAGCCATCACCTACTACGTTCTGCCAATGATTCTGTCCATGCAAGAGATTTTGTAACCATAAATGACAATGCTGCTTATAATTCTTACGTTTCAGATTATATCTCTTCCAGTTCTTTCTGTGTTCTTGGAGTTAATGATTTCAGCACAACTTTCATTTTGCATCACCCTCACCATTTACTGAAATGGATCTGTCCTGGGGATAGTTTCTTCTTTTTATAGCAGCTTTTACATCTGGATGGAGCTTTTCATTTCCAGGCATGGTCTCTTGCCTAACAACCAATGGTAAAGCTGAGAGACAGAAAAAAAGTAAGTCATGATTTAGAGAAAACAGAAACTTCTGAAAGAGTGGAAAGCTTAAGCTGTTAGTCTCAGTGGGCCAAATGCTGATGGTCTTTATGAACAACAAAAATCTGTAAACACAGGATGTTTCCCAGCCAGGACTGAGCCCAGTGTGACCTACATCTCTCCAGCTATTTTCTGCATCCTGCAAAAAGTTGCCTTTGAAACAGCACTGTGACATCTTAGGACAAGAGGGAATGGCCTCAAGTTGTGCCGGAGAGGTTTAGATTGGACATTAGGAAAAATTTCTTCACCAGGAAGGCTATCAGGCACTGGAACAGGCTGCCCAGGGAGGTCATCATCCCTGGAGGTATTTAAAAGACAGGTAGATGAAGTGCTTAGGGATATGGTTTAGTAGTTGACAGGTACGGCTAGGCTTGATGATATCAAAGGACTTTTCAAGCCTAGGGATTTTGTGATTCTATGACTCTGCGATTCTATCTCAGTGAGCTGCTGCTCCTTGACAGCAAATGCATTTATAGACCTTAAAAATCACATCTGCTGGTCATTAGGACACATGGTGCTCTCTCATTGCCCAACTTCTGAAAAGGCATTTACTGTGTAGCAGGTGAAGAAAGATGGGGAAGGGAGACATTTACCATAGCAATATTAATCACAGTAATAAAGCTGCATGGAGATGGTCCAGGCTGGAGCTTGTTATGAAGGCAAGGAGGGCTGCCTGTCTGCTGCACTGCAGCCCTCGGGCCCTCACTGGTGTCTCTGAGCAGGTACAAGCACCACAGCACAGAATTGAGCTCTGGGGCTCAGGTGCATGGGTGCTGGTGGTGTGGGTTGTTCGCCGCGGCTGCAGCTGGCGTCCCTGAACCTCAGGTGGTGGCTCCTCGCTTCATTCTCCAGTGAAGGGCTGGTGCAAGGGACAAGAGGAAAAGGGCAGCTTTTCCACACTGGGGGCTGTTGCTGACTGCCCCACATCCTCCTGAATGAGGCAGTTGCATTCTCTGCTGTGGTGGTGGGGTGTCTGGGGTGGCCCTGACTTTTTGGTGATGGGTTGTTGCTGCGCGCTTCCTCAGAAATGAATTCACCTTGGCCATTCATCATCACCGCAGGCAATCTAATTACAGCCCTGTCGGAAGCGGAGAGGCTCATTTATATTAGAGACTTGTTATGAAAGTGTAATACCACGAACTACATTTTTTAAAGGAAAATTAATTAATTGTCTGGTGCATTTTTAAATAAGCAGCCTCCTGAGGTTGGCGCAGCAGCACCTCTCAGCATATTCCCTCCCCACCCTGATCGCCTGCTGTGTGACAGGGAAATGCTAAAATTATTTTGGCAGAGAAACAGTCTTGGAGGCTGTTGTTTATTTTCTACAGCAGAGGAATATCTCAGAATGCAGCCTGCACCTCTGCCCTGTGGGACTGTCTCTAATTGCACGTGGTGTGCTGTAGAAGCATTCAAAATGCACAGTTCAGAAAGCAGAATTAACCATGGGAGGGGGTGGGCACCTATATCCAGCATGTGCCCAGCTTGCTCTTTAAAAGAGACAAATGTAAGAATACGCTTCCCTGAGAAGCACAGAAATGGATAGTGGAACAAGGCGGATAATCTCCTACTGACATGCCTGCACCGCAATCACCAGTCAATCAGCAGAAGGGCTGTGAATCTGGGCCAGCATGCTTGGCTCTCACCAGGCTTTATCACACTCATCCTTTTTCCTTTGAGCAGTCTCGATGATGGGACAGTTCTGGTCAGTGCTGCTCAGGAGTGGTTTCAGATAGAAGTTGGGCCACCTGCAAAATGGCATGAGGCTGAGGAAAGGCATGTGTCACTGCTGAGCATGCATTAAAGAATACATCCCATGCACCTCACCAGCTGAAAAGCTTTGAGCAATCTGCAGCACCTCTTGAGTGACACAGGTTCTTTTCTGAGCTGCTGTTCTTGCCTGGGAGAGACCATCTCAGGTCACTCCTGAAAACAATGTGAAATCAGTGGATGGATGGATGACCTTAACCCACCTCCATTTTAGTTAACTCCAGGGCTTGCTAGGTAGTCTTCTTTTCTAAACACACTTTTTCAAGTGGAGAGGCCAAGCATTAGATGAGGTTTCGACGCAAAGGAGCAATCGCAAAAATGATGCATCAGATGCCTTGGCAGTATGAGAGAGAAAGAAACTGCAGTGGCATCAGGGATGAGGGATACTCCAGAAGCTGAGGAAGGGATCAGCTGGGTTTGGAAGTGAACTGTAGCAAGTACGATGTGGAAGAAAAAGCATTTGCAAGAAAGAAGGGAACTATATTGTGAGAAAATACTGGGGGAATGATTTGCCATTTTGCCTGAGCAGGAAAGGAGAAACGGACACCCAAGGTGCTTAAAACCAGGGCAGGGAAGAAGGGAAGATTTTCTGAGGAAAAGACTAAGGACAGGACAAGAATGATAAGGACCATTTCTGAAATTTTGCTCACTGGCTTTTATCTGTTGCTGGAGCGCTAAAGAACAGGTGGACCCAGAATAGGGACCTTTAGGAATAGGATTTCCCAGAAAAAAAATTTTGCATGCTTTTGCCAGCTGAAGGCCTCCTATATGTAGGTTGCTGTATTAACTACGTTCTATACTAAGATTATACACATGTGGAGTGCCACTGCACTACAGCATGAGTTCTCTGTTACCCTCCTGTTCTCTGAGGTAATACTTCTAAGGCAAATGTAACATTTGGATCGAGACAGAGGTCCTTATTCTCATTGCTTGGAAGATGAAATCACAAGACGCATAAGATACTACTCCATGGTCAGTGAGCAACAGATTTTGTTGCAACAGCATTTTCCACATGCTGCCTAGATTCTTTCCAAAACCAAACTAGACAGACAGTCTCTGTGCAGAGTAACGTGTCCTCCAAGGTACATGGATGGGTGCTGGCAATCATAGGTTTTCTCTTCCCAGGCACTACGCTAACCAGCACAAGCCAGCCAGGGCTGGAAGCAGTGTAACCACATTAGTGTGATGCTGGGTCTGAGCTAACAAACCAGGTCAGCATTTATCCTGAGAGGTCTGCCTTGAGGATGCCTTACACCCACATTGTCCACTCAATTAAAAGACAGGTAGATGTCTTTTAAGGTTGGAGGCTTACAACTCTGTGAGGACAGGGAATAAATGCACGACTGGGAATGGGTGGAGGACAAGAAGGGCTGCAATGGAGAGATTAGAGTTGCTGCCCAGCTAAGGCATGCCTTCATCTCTGCAGGATTTTTTTACTTGACTGCTTAACGGGTCTTACTTCACAGGGTTTTCATTACACATTCTTGTGTATATCTTTGCAGTACTAACTGTGGAATGCTGTATGCTTTAACCTGTAGTTTTACCGTTTTGATGTTGAGCCACGTGTCTTGTCTAATTAGGTTTTCATATAGTGATAAACATTCATTTCTTATACACATTAAGCAGAATGTTGCATGTTTACCTGTATTTTATTTCTTTTGTAGTATTTAAAGCAGGACACGACTTATCTGAAAGAGGAAAAAGAAAGATTTTGATAACAGGGCCCTGCACAAGGAGAAAAAAAAATAGAAAGTGTAGTCCTCCTGAAATTGGAGGCCAGGCAAGGACCCCTAGACCTAAGGTCTCGTGAACAATGTCATGGAGGTCCCCTAGACTTATGAGGTAATTTTATGCAGGTCACTTCAGCAGGAATCTCTGCACTTACTCCACTGCAACTCCATATCTGCTAACCCAGACAGATGTTGTTTTATTGTCTGTTTGTATGGCAATGGTGGCAGCTATTTTCCGACAGCCCTCGAAGAAATGCAGGCTTTCCTTCAGCAACATCAGGAACATCATATGTTTTGGGTCTTGCCAAAATCTGGACAAAATTTATGGACTCAATTTATTCATCTGGTGTGCTATTTGTATATCCCTGGGCATATCTGAACAATTAAGTTATGCCACTCATGATGTCCACTTCGTGCTTGCCATTCGTTCTGCGTTAACAATAAAAATGTGTTAGCACTACAGCAGCTGGTTTCTCAGTTGTCTGGTGGAAATCTAAAGGCTAGCTGGTATGACTTTACAAATCCCACTGCATATCCCCAGTTTTGGCTACTTTTATACAGGTGTTTTCACTCCTGCCCTGTGGGTTATGTCAGTATTTTAATGGTACGGCATTTGGACACCCCACACACACACACCCCCACATACACCCCCACACACACATCCCTCCACACACCTCCAACCCCCCCAGCCCCCCCCCCCACTATGTTAACAGGTTTGTGTAATAAAAAAATGGATTCACTTAAAAATATGTAATGTTACTGGCTGTTGCTATATAGCATGTAATACAGCCTGAAGCTATATGCTATGCAAAATGAAAGAGCATGCCAGAAATAGTTTGAGAAAGTATATTCTGTACATTGCGTTGTTTGTTGTTGGGTTTTTCTGAGCTAGAGGAAGGTTATTATGTAAAAATGCAGTATTCTGTACAAAAATAATTTCACAACTGTTTACATAAAAATCATAGATTTTACAAATCTATCTGGTGGTCAAATCTTGAACTTATTTGCAGTGTATATTCAAGTAAGCAGTTTCACACAGTATACATTAACGCAAAATTTAACACTGCATGTATTGTACACCTGGACAGACAAGATGAGAAAAGAGGCACACAGATCTTTCAATTTAGATTTTTAGATGGTATGGCACATGCATTTCTTTCTAAAATTATCATGAGAATGCAGGGAAACTACTATTAAACCAACCCTGACCTCCAGACCTCTTTCAGCTTGCAAGCCTTTTCTGCCCAGTAGGTCCCTCTCACCGTGTATGCCAAGCCCAAAGATTAATAGCACCTGGAAGGTTGCTGGTTTTGTGAAGAGCATCCTTTATTACAAACTTTGCAATATGTGATGCACTTCTTAAAGCTCCAGCTTCTGGATTTTTGTGCTTCCTTCAGCTTTAACATAAAAGTCTTCCAGGGTAAGGCTTGACTATCTAGCTTCAGGGATCCTAATGAGCTCAAAAAGTCAAGGAACCTCCTTGTCACCTTCCCAGTGTAAGAAGTCAGATGGTAGATCCCAGAAGCTATGGGATCTCTGCCTGTGCTACCATCCATTCACATCACTGGGCATCAGTGGGTTGCATTCACCAGCTGCTTAGATGCCATCACAGGGTCGCTCTGCTTGATGTACCCCTCCACCCAGTTCTCCCTCGTTTCTTGTCTGATCTCATGATCTTCAAATCCCTTCCCTTTATTCTACCGTTGTCCCCCATAATCAATTCTTGTTCTCCTTTTGTTTCGTTTTCCTTTAGCTCTCCCACATCTTGGGGAACTTTGAGGTTTTGTAAAGGTCAACCCAGTCTTAAAAGAAGAACTGGAAGAGAGTGGTTGGCTTTCGAGGACAGAAGCCAGCAATCAGTGAAGCCATGCAACACTAGTGCCTGCTTAGTGCTCCTGCTGTCTTGTGCTTCATGACACAACCAGGTAGTTGGATGAGAAGACAGGAAAACATTTCTTCTTCATAGACCATTCTTATGGTGCTGAGTTGTCCCCAAACACTATCCCGTGGGTTTTCCTCAGACACTGAGTTGGTGAACTGAGAGTCGAACAAGTGTTTCACTGAGACCTAACATGGATCCAGGAATAAAAAATTAACCGCCTGCTTTAATTTTAACTGCCACAGATGAATTTTTGGATTAGAAAATATGAGTTCTATCATAATCCATGGGTAGTCTGATGACTTCAATTGCATGAGGTTCTTCTCTGACTTGAGACAGATGAAGGGAAACACTGGTACTACAGAACCAGGCTAGAAGTTCAAGGGAAGGATCAGATCTTAGGAAATGCACAGAGATAAGAAAAGAAGGCAAAGATTTGCCTCGTGGCATTATTGAGGGAAGATTTTTAGTAGAGCAAGTTGAAACAAAAGAATCAGTGGAGTGGTCTTCTCTGGGTAGAAGTGCTTTTGTCAAAAAGCAATTATTTTGTGGAAATTGTGAAAATCTAAAACAGGAAATGAGAAACAATTATCTTTTGACTTTCTCATTTCACTGTAATACTGTCAAATTGTTTCATTTGTGCAATTGAAAATGTTTCATCCTGATTCCCTCATTTAGATCTGGACTCTTCTATGACAACATTAGCTACTGTATTTACATATTGCTATCTATAAATTTATAAATTCCATATTTATATTGCCTCGGTATTGCAGAAGTACAGGATTTCTTGTTCTGCAGAAACATTTCTATCATTCTTTTGTTCTGATTTGAAAAGTTAGTTTTCAAAATTATGATCTTCCACCTTGTAACAGACATGCAGATTTTTGTGGTAGCTCTGCTTCTAAATGAGAATAAGTCATTTTTCTCCCAGTTTTGCATGCACAGCAATACCTTCTGAGACCAAGGGGGTGAGCTGTGTTTTGGATCAATCCCTGTTCTGAGCCAGGGTTTTGGTTCTGAGATATTGAGTAGCAGTAATCAATCCCTGAAACATATATGTCTTCCTAGTACTTTCTAGAGCAATTTGGATTACTTTCAGCTACTTTCCATACTTTCTTTAGGAGACCTTCCTCTCATGCCCTGGTGTTGCCATTCTCAGTTCCTCCATGCAGTCAAGTCACAATCCCTGTGGAAACACACATCACAGAAATAGCAGCTGTCCAGAAAAACTCCAATTATAATGACTTTCTTACCATTTCAGCACTGTTTTCTTCTTCTGAGGCAGTCCACTGTACAGTGCACTTGTATGCTTTTTAAGCTTGCAGTGCTTTGGATTCTCTGTACCTCTGACTCATATTTTGGGTTGGCATTTAAAACATAATTCTTAACAGCAATATTGGAGGAATTCAATAGATATTAGAAATCAAGTTTGGGGAAATAACTGGTTGTGAACAGTAGTTCTTGTGCCGTACTTCAAAATCCTTCAGCATCAGCCTGCAAATAGGGAAAGAACAAAAGAGATTTGAGAGACAAGGATGTTTTTCCCAAGAGGGTGTCTGTGTGCAGAGGGAGTGAGTGCTAATTGTCCCCTCTCTGCTCCTTGTGTCCAAGCTAACCTGGTAAAGAAATCTAGTGGGATTTAGTGCAGATGTAAACCAGAAAGGCAAGAGGAGCAGTGCCTTTCCCAGGTACTGCCTTATGTTTTCCCTCCCCCACTGGGGCCCTAGGAGATTGCTGCTGCATTGGTGAAGGAAGTCTGAAATGTGCTTTCGTAGCAGCAAAAGTCAGTTTTAAAAAATTTCCCAGGTGAGTGTCAGTGTGCTGCTAATCAAATTGAGAGTTGATTGCAAAACTAAAAATGAAGTAAATGCTTTGCATAATTTGGTAGACTGCTCCTGTGTATGTGCCTGTATGTGTTTATAGACTCTTCTCTAAGCATTGTGAATTGAATTAATCACGGAAACAGAGGGACTCCATGTTCATGTTCTTGATGCAGTTCCAGAGCTGCTTCGTATGTTCTGGACTGGATTAAGGGTTGGGTTAGGAGATATGGGAGAGACTGGGACTTGTTCTCCAACTGCTGTATTAGTGAGAAAGGTTTAAAGGCAATTCAATGTATTTTGCATTACTTGAGACATTTTAGACTGCATTGCATATTTACTGTGTAGAAAGGGAAGGAACCAGTTTATTTCAGCTTCTAGGAGTACCTATGTTAAATGTCTGTACCTACTTGGGTAATCACAGCTATTGAAATAAAGCACATGAAATCGCAGATCCAGTTGCAACATCCCAAAAATGCAGCCTTAATGCTTCTGAGAAGGCACAACAAATTGCCAGTTCTCATCAAGCATCAATCAGAGCCCCTGAAGCCTGCCCTATTTACACCAGCTCAGAGTATGGTCCATGAGCTAAATACATGTTCTTTCTCTCACTAAGACCACACAAATTTCCCAAGCCTACGTGAGCCTACAGCAGCCTTCTGTCTGAAAGACATTGGTTTGAGTCGATGAGTTAAGATTAGCAGAGGTATTGGCACAGTAAGAGAGTTGGCCAGCTCTCTGATGCCTTTCAGTTGGCTGCAAGTAGACTGAACTAACTGCCTTTCTCCCTATGAAGACTTTACAACATAAATAGCTTTCTGGCACTGTGGATGGACTGCTCCATTCAAGCCAGCCTTATTTTGTTTTGTGAGATGAAGCAAAATTACCACAGCTTATTTGACTAGCTCTACATTCATTGCTTTGACATGTTTACTTAGTAAAGCCAAACCCAACCTGTGCCAGTTACCTGGAGCATTGGACTGGACTCATTGCTTTTAATGCTTTTCTTTCTTTGAGGAAGGAGGGAGCTTCTAAAACATTCCTTAAGGCCTCCTTATTTTCCCTTCCCATACTAATCCTGTTCTTTGGAATCCCACTGTCAGTCCTTAGGTGTTGTCAAGCTGCCGTGCAAAGCTCATTGGCATGCCAGGTGCTTATCTTCACATTTGTGTTGTCTCACAAAGCAGCATGCAGGGATGTTTCAGCAATACAAAGGGAAGGCTTTCCTAGTCATCATGGTTAAAGGATACAGCACTGGAGAACACTAGTTTAAACCTCAGTGCAGTGCTCCCTCAGTGACTGTTAACTTAAAGTGCTTCCATTTTCCTACTGGTAGGAAGGGGTAAATAGGGAAAAAAAGTGGAAAATTAATCTACTAATTAATATCTGTAACCTCACTAAATAATCAGTGCAACTCCTTGTGTGAGACAATCAAACAGTGTACTGAAGGTCTGTTAATTTGAGGTCCCTTGCAAGCATAGATACAGGGACAGCAGTCCCCTCCTGCAGGCAGGGCTGCCTGCGATTGGTCGAGGTGCTGAGGGAGGCCAGGCAGACGCAGCAACATGTCTTGAGAAAGAGTCAGCACTTGCAAGGGTCAGGGAGAAGTCCCAAAATCCCACCTACAGGTTCCCTGCTGAGCTGGTACTGCGAGAAGAAATAAAACACCTTGTTGTCCCTCAAACGCTGCTGCCTGACTTTCTGTGCATGTCCTCATTTAGCTGCCGGAGGTGTCTGGACCAGCACAGCCAGAAAAGCAGAGCAGGGTGTGGACTTGTTCCCCAGTGCCATCAGCCTCTGGGGGAACTCACAATGGCAAGGCCAGAGCCTCCAGTGAGCTCTGGTCACAACGAAGTGGGCTGAGGAGCAGCAAGAAGACAGAGAAGATGCTGTCAGTAGGTGTTTTGGATGACAGGAGATGCATGGCCATGAAGGCTGTGAGGCATACATTTGCAACATGGCCATAGGCTGGCGGCGTCAAGCTGTGAAAGCAGAGGAGGCTGAAGAGAGTGCTGGTGACTTTCTGCTGAGGTGGTTTGTGGCAGGAACACTATGCAGTTGGATGAGAGAGAAAGGGGAGGCCTCAGGGCTGCCTGATCATGTTGAAGAGGGCACGCTGAGCTGGTGCTTTCCACCTAGCTGTCATTCCCTTCTTGCTCAACCACCTCTGTTATTCCCCGACCCAGTCCTGTGCTCCAGGCAGTACTTTGTGTTGTTTCTTTTTTGTCCCTTTCAACCTTTCATGCAGGTGTAAATAACCCTTCCCACTCCATGTGGATCTGCAGGGCTGTTCTATTCTCTTGCAGGGCTAGAAAGTGTCTGCAGCACGGTAGCTGCTCTGTAAAATCTATCTGACTAAAAGATTACACTCCCTGAATTGCATCGAAGGGCTAGATCCTCACGGCTGATATAAATCCTCATTTACAACATAGATCACAGCCATAACCAACATGTAAATCACAATGATCCCTTCTGACTTGAAAATCTATGAATCTATGAAAATTGGCGTAATTGCATTGATTTCAGGAGGGCTGCCATGATTTACACTGGCTGGGGACGCTGCCTGGTGTACGCCCATCCTGTTAGAACAAATTAGAATTCTCTCTGTGGCGCAGCAGTCCAGCATCCAGGCAGGCTGGGTCAGCAGCAGCGTGCTGCGCCTGCCATCAACTCCTCCAGTTCTCCCAGGGCCCAGAGAAGAGTGGGAATCTCAGATTTCCCTTGAACATTAAGTTTGTGTCTTTGCCTTTGCCTCTCTGTTAGGCTGTGTTTGAAAAATACTATCACCCACCAGAGTGGTACAATGTAGAAATGTAGGAGTGGCAGTGCTTTGACCAAGAGAAGGCTGTGGGGGTGTTCACAAGCTAACTTGTCCTGTCAGATGTGATTCAGGAAAGGCTTCTGCAGAATGCATTCTGCACTTTTGCCCATAGACCCCTCTGAAGCCCTTAGTGCTGGTTCCTCGATGTAGCAAAGGATGCACGCACAGTAAGCATCAAATCAGATTAACAGCTGTTGAGTTTTTACTTGTACACAATGATGGGATCTTGCTTTCTGGCTGGTGCAGAAATGGTAGTTGCTGAAAATTAGGAAGGTTAACAAATAGCAAAGGGGAAATACGGAGAAGAATCAAAAACAAGGCATTTTGTTCTGCACATAATACATAAGAAAGCTCAAGATTGTTTCTTATTAACTGGGTTTAAATGGGATTGTTTTCAGGCAGAATAGCAATTCACCTTAAAGTCTCTGGAATAAGAATCAAAGTTGTTAGTCTCACATAGCATTTACTAAAGCCGTCGTTGACAGTGAAATCTCTACTTAAGGCTACACTTGCACTTGTCTTACAATGGCTTGTTTTCCAGTGCTTACTATTTCCTGAAAGATTTATTCATCTGGATTAAATTTTCAATGCCTGGCCATTCCTCAGGAGCAAAATTTTGTTATTTTGGAAAGAAACATATTTATCAAGTTGTTGAGAAAAAACATAAAGCAAACTTTTATATTATCAAGTTACATTTGGATCCTTTTGCATGCAATTTAATCCTAATGAAATGTGCAAGTAAGAAATATGTGGGTTTCCTAATTCTCAACCAGGATTGGAGCCAAGGTCAATTGACTTTGGGCATATTGAATGAACAATTTTCACTGTGTTTAGAGTCATGAGAGTGCAAGTCACAACAAATAAATATTGACAGGACTGTGAAAGCACAGAATGTGGCTAAATTCTTCTTTTGTCTACACAGTTGTATCTCTCTGGGGATACTGGTGTTGCTTTTGCATATTTTCATAATCCTGGCTCTGGAGGACTTTCAGGTTTGGATTTTGTTTTAAATTGTCTGGTTATGATGTTTAGGGTGGATGTTTAATCTCTATCAAGATCTATGTCAATAATAGTTCAGTGGCCAAACAAAATTTGCAACATCTAGTGAATAAACAATAGAACTACAGTGTTTCACTCAGCACTGTTGCTAAAGCATAGTCCCAAGATTGTATCAGGGGTATGAGTCTGCCACTAGTTTCTGTCATTAGCAAATAAAAGAGATAGAAGCACTAAATGCAGGGTGCGCAACCTTCCCTTCATCCCTACTTCCAAACTCTGCTCTTTGGTGGAGAGCCGATGCTTAGTCATTCAGCCTACTTGGTCCTCTGGGCTGCACCCTGTCCTTTAGGGAGTTCCTGTGCTGGAATGCTTAGCATTTCAGCCACCACAGGAAAAGACAGGCCTGTGCTCTAGTATGTCCAGTAGAAAATGAGCCTGCTTACATACTTTGCAATCTCATTCTCTGTTACGCTGAAAGGAAAGTCAGCCTGGGCACATTCAGTATGAAAACTGCCACTGATTGCAGGTTTTATTTGCGCTTGCCACAGCTGGCTCCAACACAAGTTTCTGTGAGCTAGGTGTGGCCCTGAATACCTCCATCCCACTCATGCCAGACCTGTCCTGGCTTGTTTGAGTGAGGAAAAGAACTCATACCTGGTGCACCAAAACCTTTTATGGGAAGGATCTTCTGACCTAACTACAAATAGAAAGAGGATGCCTTCTCAGGCAACACTCTCTTGTGTCCCCCTTTTAATCTTGTGCCGCTCTGCTTCCTCCTTGCCTCATTGCCAGGGAAACACATTTAATCTAGTAAATGGTGCTCTGATGATGAAACAGTGTGGAACATCCATGATTTGTGAGAAAACCTTGTTTTGGTGGCTTTTTTTC